>NC_053038.3:439205136-440405136 GCF_002575655.3 Aegilops tauschii subsp. strangulata
TGCCCGAGATTCGATCGTCGGTATCCCAATACCTTGTTCAATCTCGTTACCGGCAAGTCACTTTACTCGTACCGTAATGCATGATCCCGTGACCAAACACTTGGTCACATTGAGCTCATTATGATGATGCATTACCGAGTGGGCCCAGAGATACCTCTCCGTCATACGGAGTGACAAATCCCAGTCTCGATTCGTTCCAACCCAACAGACACTTTCGGAGATACCCGTAGTGCACCTTTATAGTCACCCAGTTACGTTGTGACGTTTGGCACACCCAAAGCACTCCTACGGTATCAGGGAGTTGCACAATCTCATGGTCTAAGGAAATGATACTTGAAATTTGGAAAAGCTCTAGCAAACGAACTACACGATCTTTTGTGCTATGCTTAGGATTGGGTCTTGTCCATCACATCATTCTCCCAATGATGTGATCCCGTTATCAATGACATCCAATGTCCATAGTCAGGAAACCATGACTATCTGTTGATCAACGAGCTAGTCAACTAGAGGCTCACTAGGGACATGTTATGGTCTATGTATTCACACATGTATTACGATTTCCGGATAACACAATTATAGCATGAACAATAGACAATTATCATGAACAAGGAAATATAATAATAACCATTTTATTATTGCCTCTAGGGCATATTTCCAACAGTGATTTCATAGACAATACCTCATCCTGGGAATGAGGCCAGTGCATAACAAGGTTTTTCCATTCAATGTCTTCTAAATTTAGCACAGGAGACTTGCCATCAAAGTGTGATTTCCACAGGTAACACCGATACTGCTGCAATGCATCCTTGAAAAGCACAAGCAAGCTTTGCTCGTCATGACTATCCAGATTGACCCTCGCCCACTTACAACAATGTAATGTAAATCATTGATGTGTTCAATAAGCAGAAAACAGGAAAATAATAACCATGGAAAATAGCACTTACACGTAAGTTGGACAGGAAGATGTGAAAATGGTGTTTGTCTTCACTATAATCTTCCCATGATGGGAATATATGCACGTAGTCCCTAACAACATTGAAAGCATTGTCTTTTAAACTGGGAATAATTGGAATGGGGTTCCAATCTGCAGGTATTGGCCGTCTCTGCAGTTGGGATAGGTCTTCGGCCGGTGGACTTGATGTACTTTTTGCTGGAGTGGGATTTTTTTGTGGTACGGCTGGTGCTATGGCAACTGAAATCGGTATACCTTTTGCTGGAGTGCATGTCCTGTGTGGTGGGGCTAGTGGTGTGGCCAGTGAAGTATGCGTACAGTCTGCTGGAGTCGGTCCTACGTTTTGTGTCACTGGTTGTACAACCAATATAAGTGGGGTGCTGTCTGATTTCTCCGGCACCACCATGTTTTTCAAGGACTTTGCTAGTGCTCCTTCAGGTTCGGCAATCACCCACTTCCTTTTTGATGTCTAATGCACAAGAACATCATTTGAGTGAAAAAACATGGTATGATGACAGATGGAATATGTATTGATAATGGATGGGCATGGCATCTCGACATATATGATGAGTAAACTAAGCAGATGGCGGTGCAACAAAGTAGAAGAAATGCAAGACAACATATGCAAGATACGCGCAATCAATAAAACCTTGCCAAATTAGAACAGACACCTTGATGGGTGAACAGGACATGCCATCTGCCTTTGACTCCTCGAGGTTAGAATAGTCATTAGGATCATATTCTGAACAAGAATCAACAGGTGGGGAGCGTATGAGTTTCATTGCACCCAGAATGGCACTCAATGCCTTGGTGCCAATTTTCTAAGTCATTGCAGTGTTTAGCTTCAAGAGTGGACTGCTGCTAGTGCGACACAAAGCAGCTACACAGATCATAGTGTAGATATAACGGGAAAATCGTAAGCATCAGAGTAAAATTAGCAAAGTGGAACTTGCTGGAATATACGTGCTAGTATTGCCGGTACGGCTAGAAAGGCTTGGGATACCAGCTCTCTTCAACTGAAGGTGTGGTACTGTTAATATCAGTGTAACTCTCAAAGGCGACACAGCTCCCCGCATTTCCTTGCTATTCTTATAGGATTCAAGTGGGCAGGCCACTACAAATCCTATTCCCATGTTTACAAAATCCTACGAATTAAAGAGGCCCGAAGAGTTCAAAATGTCCATCACAACCGACCATATAGACCTCTACACTGCAAATGTCCCTGCTCATCTTCACTACAAGGAACATACTGTACTGCTATCATACTCCCTCCGTTCCAAAATATAAGTCTTGGTAGAGATCTCCACTATGGATCACATACAGATGTATCCAGATACAATTTAGAGTGTAGATTCACTCATTTTGCTCCATATGTAGTCCATGGTGGAATCTATACAAAGACTTGTATTTAGGAACGGAGAGAGTACTTATTAAAGAAGAATGGAAGAGGAACATGCTAAAGAAGAGCAAGCAGATTTTGGATAATAAAATGTTCGTTGCCGGTGCCCACACATGATGAACCAGAGCGTATTAAGAAAGCAACTCCCTGCTGTCTCTCTATATGTGGTGCACGTGCTTTTCAAAAGTTAAGTAGGAACATTAGATGACCAATTAAATGTTATCTATTTTAGTAATATCAGCATCATATCAGATTTGTACTTGAGCAACAAGTTTGGAATTATGAGTGGCACGTTGTTTAGCTTGATGGATTCAGGAGCAGTGCTAAGCAGGTATGATGATGGCACTGAATATAAAGGCATGTCTGCATGCAAGTCGCGTGACTTTTGTCATTTGGGTCAGTCGACCATTTCAGGCGGTTGGATGAAGATCCTACGTCTCCTAACCCTTCTTCTTCCTCGTCTCTGATTCTTCCCATACAAAACAACGCACGGGCCGCCGGCCGGACCACCGCCCCCCATCGCCTGTGTTCCTCCGCCACCCCCACCCCCACCCTCGCCCCACCCGCGTCGAGTTTTGTTCGTTTGGCGAGGCCCCACCACCGCCCCCCACAACCACCGTCCCCATCCGAGCCCCTTCGTTTGCACCGGCGAACTCCGGCGAGCTCTGAAAAATCGACTGCCCAATTTTGAAATTTAGTCTATTGTGATTTAACTAGTGTGGAATATAAAAGGGGGAAACCATAAGCATTGGGAGTATAGTGTTGAGCATGCCATGGCGGATCTGAAGGTGCAAACCAGACAAAGGCAACTTCGCACCCAATGTTTGCTTTGAACTAGCAAGTAAGTGATGGACAAGAAATCAGAGTAAAGTAGTGGCGATCTATTTTCTTGCTGCGATAAATAAGTTGAGCAGATACGAAAGAGTACCACCTCTGGTGCGGCGCCATGTATGCATCTGCTGAGAATTTGACGGGGCTACGGTAGCGATGGCTGTCGGCGGCGTGGAAGCAGATCTAGGAGGGTAGACGGTGGCGGCGGGGCCCGGTGGATGAGACGGTCGTAGGAGCGGCGCCGACAAGGTGGACGACGGCAGGGATGAAGCGAGAGGACATGATGCAAGGATCCCGGTCCGAAGCCGTGGATGAGAGAGGTTGATCTCTTGTAATGGACGGCGGCGTCAGGGAATCAGCTCCGGCATGGTGGAGGAGGACAGCGGTGGATGGGGTGGCGGACGGAGGAGGCTGGGGTGGAGAGGGTGTTTTCGCGCCCATGAAGTACGAATGGGGAAATGGAGGTAGAGAGGAAGGGGGGAACCATGTCTTCAGGGCGCGCTTGTCTCAAATGCGAGGAAATTTACAAACTTAGCCCCCGTTCCAAATTTCCTACATCACAGCAATATTAGTCGGTTGGGGATAGGACGGTAATCTCGCATACACCGAATATTTGCCGACGAGAGTTTGTTTTTGGCGCCCACCATGTATGAATCGGGGAGGGAGTCGATTCGGCCGAGGACACACTGTGTTTTGGCGCCCACCGTGTATGAATCCGGGTGAGAGGCGGTTATGTCACGTTTGAGTGAAATTACAAACCTACCCCTATTGAAACCTATAGAAATCGAGCAGATAGGCTTTGCGTGGCAGGGATAGGCAGTAGTAATTTCCATCTCGCAGATTTTGGTTTCGGGCGGTTACTGCGACTTTCCCCGCTTCGTTCAAATTTTGCAGAGTGCATGTTTACCGTGCCAACTCAATTCGAATCCCGTTTGTATTCTATTTTTTTCGGGCAGGATCCATTTTCGATTGGAATAAAATTCTATATACATCATTTTTTATATATATACTTTCAAAAGCACAACAAAGAATTCTGCTCCTTTATATGTATAATATGATTTACAAATACAATGATATCAAAATCATAAGGTTGAATTCAAAAAAATTAAACCAAATTATGTTCTACTAAAATGTATGGATCAGTAATATCTACATATTAAATAACATAGATGCGCGTGAATTCATATGAGTATGCATGTTTGATAGATTAATTTTGGTTCGAGTATGGATTACATGTATCATCATCTCGAATTCAAATATTTGAATCCCTTTTATGTTCACTCCTTTCACGCCCATCTCTCTCTCACATGCATGCTCCTTCATGTAGCTATCACTCTCTTTTCTCCAGCTCACCCGCACGCTCACTTCATGTTTCTCCTATCCTCGCAAACATGGTCTCTCGACGTCTCCCTTGAGAAGTGTCACACTCTCCCTATCATTATACATTACACGGTTTTCATTATCTCTCACGTCTCTACCGTTCTCTCGTATTACTAGGTACCTAAGCTTTCTTTTTCACCGCCAGACACATAGTCTCCACTCGTCTTTCACTTTGTCTTTCTCTCTATGGGATTCTCTCACACACCCTATATGTCTCTACATATGACTCATACCACTAAAATTACTCTCTCTCTCTCTCCTGTAGACACAACATTTGTTGCGGTCTCCTTTTCGTCTCCATCACAGACTGACATTATTCATTTGTTTACCGATCAGACAAACTCCCCCCTCTCTCTCTCACACACAACTCCTGCTTTCGCTCCCCTTCCCGACTACCGTCTCTCTCTCTCACACAAAACTCCCGCTTTCACACACCCGACTCGTATTTCTCTCACAAACATTTATCGACTAGCCTCTAGATAGGTTTATACACCCGCACACTCGTGCTTCCACTATCGCATACATGTCTCTCTCCCGCTCCTTCTATCTATGTAGATTTTTCTTCCCTTCTTGAGACACGCCCTCTCGATCGTGCACACACACACTATCGCCTCATTTTAAGCTGATACCTCTCGCACACACACTCTTTGTGTCTTTATCACACATGCACTCTGTCCTCCTCGTCTCTCCCTCTCTCTCTCACACACATGGGCTTTTTGCAACAACTAGGAAGATGCCCATGCGTTGCACGGAACATCAAGGTGCATTTGTATGAGTAGTTTATCTTGTGGGAGAAAAGGATGAACGAGGGAAGGCCTTATTTGCAAGTGTGGAGAGGGGTGTGCGTATCTTTTTGCAAAATTGCCATAGTTTCCTTCCTATCCGTCAGATATAGATCGGACGGCCTATATTGCAGGATGGCAGGCACACGATCATCACCGACTATTATTTTTATAAGAGTAGGGATAAAAAACAGAGTTGGTGATGATGGTGGGCCTGCCATCCTGCAATATAGGCCGTCTGATTTATATCTAACGGATAGGAAGGAAACTATGGCAATTTACCCGCACTCCTCTCCACATTTGCAGATAAGGCCTTCCCTCGTTCATCCTTTTCTCCCACAAGATCTTGATGTTCCATGCAACGCACGGGCATCTTGCTAGTAAGAGTAGAAATTAGACATATACCACTTCTCGAATCTTGAAACCAACAACATTCCTCCCTTATCTCATCAAAACCGCCAAAGGAATATATTTTGAGTGAAACATAACATATTTTTAGTGATATACGTATTTCAAAACTAGACTTTTTTTCTATCAAATCGGTGAATATGTATTAATCTACTCTGATCGTGTGGCAACGCATTGGCACATTGCTAGTAGTTATTATAATTTTTTGGACACCAAACAAACGGTGGAGTACATATACGAAGAAAAGATGCGCACACACGCAGTCGGTCTCTCGCTGTCTCGCACACATGAGTGTTACGTAAAGGCAATGTTAACAAATAAACCCTAAAACCCTAGGTGCACGATTACTGCATTCGCGGGTACTGGGTACGTGCTGGAGCGCACCTTTGTAGGAATAGTCAGCTCGCGTGATAATTTGATCCGTAGGAGTTGATGGTCGGGACCACAGGTGAACGACTTGGAGGCGGTGGCTCGCCAGTTGCCACAGATCGAGTAGCCACATTTAAAATATCATTTTTAGCGGGGTTAAGAGCTCCAATTTTCAATGGCGCGTTATAAGTACTAAGTAGTTTTTAGAACGATTGGTATGGAGCGAAAATGGAATTCATAGTACTACGTACCTCCTTGGCGTATGGTTGTATGGGTTTATGTTGCGAGATGTTGAACCTGGTAGTTCTAGGGCAAATACTATGGTTTAGATTTAGATGTTCGTTTTCAGTAATGAAAATCGGAAGGGGGAAACCCTTCTTTGATTTAAAAAAACTACTACCTCCGTTCTGGTTTACTAGTCCCCATCATATTTTGGGTCAAAGTTTGTCCACAAATTTTACTTGTAAAATGTGAATGGAAAACGAGATTTTGTTATACCCAAACAAAAAAGGACTGGAGGGAGTGATTGCTCTGACACAGACGCGACCTCTCATAGCGCAGGCATTGAACCGGCGCGCTGGCCAAGAGGGCCCCACTCGCTGCAGTCCCGGCTGAACATGCCTCCTCGCCGCATGCAACCGGCTTCAGACTGCCCCACCTTCCTTCATTGAATCCACACGTGTGCCGACAACACGTCCTTCCGCGAGCCGGCCGGCATTTTAGAACACAAAAAATGACCAAAATATAATTAATTACGCATGCTCTTGACTTGTTGTGCTCGCACTGGTAGCAGGAACTAGAGGGTTTTCTTTATTTATAACTCTCCTCAATTTTGTTTGGCTTTGAAGTGAATCATGGTTGTGGACATTATGTATGAATGTGTAGAAATCTGTGAACATGAGTTTGATGTGGCAGTTGAACTTGGAATGTCGGGCTTGCGCGTGAACTATACCATGTCCAATGCTTCGTCTGTTATTGTTTGGAAAGTAATTGTTGTTATTACATGACCCGAAAAAAATATTTTGTGCCACATCAGTAGATGCACGGACATCACAACAGGCATGCTGACTGGATAAACATTTGAACCTAGCTATTATGAAGGAAATCTTGTATTCACAACAGTTTTAGATAGTAGGAGACGCCTAGCCTGCTCTGCCTCTGCTAGCTTATTTCTGGCTTCTTCCATCTCTTCTTTGGCATGGGTGAAGAGAGCATCTGATTGCTCTTTTCGCTTCTTCAGGAACTCAGCTACATTCTCAAGGGCTGCTACACGCTTTCTTTCAGCCTTTTCTAGAGCCATGAGGACACGAACAACTGACGACTCCACCTGGCTTGTGTGTAATCCAGCATCATCTGGGAATTTGCACCTTGTGTCTAATCCAACATCATTAGGGAATTGGCACCTTGTGTGTAATCCAGCCTCATTTTGGAAACATGATCTCGAGGTTGACCATACTTCCCTCCTCGCAGGAACTGCATCCTGACATGAAGTTACTTCTATTTTAGATCAATACTCAGAGCAACCCAGATCCATTTAGTAGAAGCCAGATAAACAGAACTGGGAGAAGTGAATTCAAAAGGAAAAAAAATATAAAAACAGACTACAAGGTGAGAACACACACTTCCTACATCAAGCTAAAAATGAAAGCATTAGGACGATTAAGACTCTTCTTATTACACATCGAAGAACACGAGGCTTAAGAGAAACAGAAACTACAACATATACCCATCGAAGAACACGAGGCTAAACGAAAGTAATTGAAAGGGTGTTACTTACCAAAGCTCGTTTTACTGGTTCGGTGCAGCTCCTCTTTAACTTGCCACACTCCTTGAAGATGTCCCCAATATCCCGTGTTTGGTCTTCATTGATCCTCTGCATGTTCGCACTCATGGTTTTAAAATCTCAACATGGAAAGAAAAATATACTACTAGTAATACTCGCACATCTTGTGGGCAACATTAAAGCACTCGTCTGCCATGTTAGAGCATCTCCAATAGAATCACAACGCGCGGCGCTTTAAAAAGGCACTTACAGTGCTGAGATCGAGAAGTAGAGATAGAGAGTAGAGACTAGAGAGTAGAGGATAGTTCTCAGCATAGATAGATAAAAAAATAGATTATTCAACTACTCCTCGTCGTCCAACTCCTCCTCGGTGATGTCCTCCTCCGACGTCTGACTGTAGGCGTGAAGATACCGATCGTCGTCAGATTCCTAGGGCGACGCTGCTCCTAGCCTCATGTTGAATTGAGCGTCTGCTTTTCGCCTACGCTTGTCCTCGCGATAGGCGGCTCGCTCCGCCCTTCTCTTATCCCTCTCCGCCCTCCTTTGCGTGTAGAACTCGCACTCGTTGATGATGTCCTGCGGGAAGCGTTGGCGCCATAGCGCCATGGCTTCCTCGTCCATCTCGGCGATGCCGAGACGGTGCTCCCGCCTCCGGTTGTTGCGACGATCCTCGTCAGTGATAAGCCGCGGCAGAGGCGCGAGCTCCTGTGCCTGCTCCCGCGTCGGCACGTTGGGGAAGTTCAATCTTCTATGAGGCCACCGGAGGCGCCATGCTGCCACGTCGTATGCGCGGGCGGCCTCATTGGCAGTGTCGAAATTGTCGAGGCCGAGGCGCATCCCGCGGAACCGGATCTCGGCGGAGAAGCCGCCGGAGGGGCGCGCGCGGACGCCGCGGTATCCCCAAGTTTCCGAGCGACGCGGCGGCATGGTGGCGCGGCGGTGGCGAGGCAAGAAAGAGCGGAAAGAGAGCAGTGGCGAGGCACAGAGCGGGGAGAGAGCGATGGCAAGGCACAAAGCGGTGGGAGGGCGTTGGATTTTATAAAGTGCGCCGGACGCCGCGCGCCAAAACTAGCGCACGCCCGGCCGCTTTTTCCCGCGTGCGCGCAATCCTTTCCCGACGTCTCTGCTATCTCTACTCTCTTCTCTACTGTTATATTTATTTTATATTTAGTATTTATCTCTACTTCTCTACTCTCTACTTTTTTCTTATAAAAAACAGAGTTGGTGATGATGGTGTGCTTGCCATCCTGCAATATAGGCTGTCCGATTTATATCTGACAGATAGGAAGGAAACAATGGCAATTTTGCAAAAAGATACCCACACCCCTCTCCAGATTTGCAAATAAGGCCTTCCCTCGTTCATCCTTTTCTTCCACAAGATAAACTACTCATACAAATGCATCTTGATGCGTGCAACGCATGGGCATCTTGCTAGTTCTAAAAAACTTTCCATCATTTGCCACACTACTGGTTGCAGATGAAAAACCTACCCAAGCACAACGCGATATAGGAGCGACGCACAATTACAAGTTGATATTCTGTTGGACAATGGAGGCTATAACCAATTACTTTTACGGGAACAATAGCACCCAGGAAATTTTAAGTGTAGGTATGAACAAAATAGGAACTGCAGATGTACTGCTAAGTGATTCAATACACACATTACCAATCGAGGAGGAGAACGATGGTCACGACGGCCTCTGGGAGTCATGGTCGGCAACGGGAGTCAGTTCATTGTCCACGACGGTGGTGCTTCTGCGCTTGGCGTCGGCTTCCGGGAAGCAGATCCGAGACCGTGGAAGACGGTGCGGGGGAAGAGGCTCCGTGTACGACGACGACGGTGGACCGGCTCCAGTGCGGCGTACGAGGTCATCGATGAGGTAGATGCGCTGCGGTGGACGAGTGCGCCGATGTAGAAGGGGAGGAGCACGAAGGCTGCGGTGCCGTGGAGAAGTCTATTTTGCGGTGGGGATAGAAAATGGGGAGTATTCAGGTGTACTATTCTGGGTGCCGGGGTGGGGTTGGCTGGGTAGGGTGAACCTGAAGTTACGAAAGCAGCCCCCTACCAACCGTCATCCGTAGACTTGTTCCGAAGGCTATGATGGTAACTTCCCACTACTCGAATCAGGGTCGCGGGAGATTTTTCCGCCGACCTTAAAATTTTGTGACACTGAACTCCCCGTGTGGCGTGTTGGGTGATTCCGCTAAGCAACTAGCGAGTAGTACTAGTAAACTCTGCATATTAGGTTTGACCTTAGTAAAACTTCCTAAAGTTTGACCAAGTTTATAGAAAACATTTACCATAACAAATATGTATGATGTGAAAGTACATTCAATAATGAATCTAATGGTATTTATTTGTTATTGTATATGTTAATATTTTTTGTTATAAACTTTCTGAGAGTTTACAAAACTTGACCTTGACCAATCCTAATACGCGGACTTAAATAAAAACGGAGGGAGTACACATTTGTTTTCTTAGTATGTAGTGAATTAATCATTTGTTGAAATTGTGAAATAAATATATTAGGCTACTGACTTCGAATGTAATGGTCTATACAATTCAATAGTTACAATCATTGTCGAATTCCAAGATGTATACGAGGTCTATAGTACTTCACAACATGCTCAAACTCACATAATCACAGTCAAATGACAATCAAAATGCATTTCATAGTTATAACTTTGTAGGATGCAACAAAACCAACAATAACTCTACATCAGCCATTATAAAAGTAACATTTTGAACATATCCCAATGTGTGAATGAAACGTGCAGAGAGAGCTTGCGAAGATGGAGCAGATAGGGCGGGAAATATTTTATGTATGTGGACGAGAGAGTAGGAGACAAACCTAACGAAACAGAGAGAGAGAGATAGAGAGAGAAAGAGAGAGGAAGAAGTTAGGTCTGTGAGAAAGATGGAGACATGTAATATACGTGAGATGCGTGTGCATCCAGATTCTGTACACGTGGAAGGAGAAGAGACAACAGGTTTGATGAGAGAGCTAGAAAAACATGGACGAGAGGGGAAGGATCTCATGGATTGAGGGATTGATAATTTTGTGCGGGGGAGAGAGGGATTGGTAATTTTGTGCGAGAGAGAGAGGGTGGGGGGAGGAGTCAGTCAGCCGTCGTCACATCATCCTGCTTCCAAATGGCCCCGCATTCTCTAGCGCAGTGTGGTCGCCGTCTTCGATCTCCTCGATGCCCTCTTTGAAGATTGAGGTGTTGTGCATGCTGGGGTGCAGAGAAGCACAAGCGAGAGTGGTCGCCATATAACCTTGGATGGGTATGAATTGTGTGCTCGGGGGAGGGGGTGTGTGTGTGTGCTGTGTGTGTGTGTGTGTCAGATATTGAGAGAAAACAAACCTAAGGAGAGAAATGTGTGTGTATGTGATGGAAAGCTACATGCTAAACAGGGTATTCACGAAGAGATTGTGCGTGCGAGATAGAGAGCGATGTGCGGGCCTTGAGGTGGGCAGGGGCCGGGTGAGGGTGTCAAAATGCACGCGTTGATGCATGTGTTACATGCGATCGTGCGAGGGACAGACGAATCGAGAGAGATGGTTGTTGTGTTACGGATGCTCCTCTCTCTCTCTCTCACACACACACACAAGTAAAATAGAAGACCGTTCTCTCATGTATACACAACGTATCAGCATTTTTCTATGTCTCACTCATGCATGATCATTTGCACATTCACACCTCTCTATGTCTCTATCACACGCACACCGTCTCCACATTGCCCTTCCGCCACAACACACATATGGACACATACACACGTTCTCTCTTAGTCACACACACAAAATCAGTATTAAAAAAACTAGGGCACACCTAAAACGTTCAAATCCAAATAAACATGAACGGAGCTAAATTTAAATATATGGAAATATTGTAGCGTCAAGAACTTTTCCAGGGAAAAAAAGTTGAGTAATATTCGGGGATTGTTTTCACACACACAAAAAGGTTCGGTGGATGTCCTTCGAGCGTGACACGGTGACGCACCGTTCGATCGACCGCGCGGCCGCGGTTCACGCGCTTGCACAGGATTCCGTATCGTGGCTGTGGTAACTAATAAAAGTGCTGCCTAAGTCTAATGTTTACATGTACTAGTACGGTTTTCTTTTAAGTTTGACCAACCCTATATAAAACTAAACTAAGCTCCCATATGCGCACTCATCAATATGCCGCCGCCGCCGTTGCGCACAGGGGCGGAGGCAGGATTTCACCATGGGGGGGGGGGGCGAAGAACACATAGAAGCACACAAGAGACATAACACAAAAAATATTTCAAGCCTTGAATATTGTAGCGATATCAAACATGTAACAATATAAGCTTTACAATAAAGAGACTACATTTCTACTAGTTTGAATGCAGATCTACGCCCCCAGCCGGTCGATCGAACAAATCAATAATATCATTAACATTGAACTTCGCTGCTATTTCCTTCCCAATGTATAGAACCATGTAAGGTCGAAGAAAATCGTCACCCATTTTACTTCGGAGACGCGTCTTGATGATCTTCATTGCTGAAAAAGCTCTCCGCAGTTGCAGTTGACACCGGGAGAGTGATGACCAAGCGCAATAATCTGTCCACCATTGGATACACAGAGGCTTTACCTGTTTTATGCAATGCAACGGTCAAATCAGCCAGTGATGACGAAGATTTCAGCTCTGGATGGTTGCAAACATCTAACTGATAGTGTGGAAGTTGTGACTCCAGGCGAGCCTGCTCTTGACTAGAAAAATCTGCAGGACATAATTTTTCCACAAGCCTGCAGATCTTTGATATGTCAAATGAGTCATGCCTTGGATCCAAGGATACACAGAGTGTCATTAGCTCTGTAGTCTGAACGCTAAAACGGTCATTTATCTCAACCAATTGTTGATCTATCGCCACATTGAACACATCTGCTTTGTAGTGGTGAAGCACCGTGATTTTATTATGTTTATGCTGAGACTTAGTCACATCAACATACCTGTAAATTAGAAATATAGTATATGTGTTAGAATAAAGCATATGTGATTAATATTATTCTATTATACAGTAGAGGAAAGGGACATACTTGCGACTCATATCGGGGATCTCAACTTCATGCTTCACACAAAAGGTCTTAACCTCCTCTATGAGAGGTTCCCATCCTTCTTCTCTTAGATCAGCGAGGAGCACCTTAGTGTTAGAGAGTGTATCTAATGCATTCAAAATATCGATAGATTTCTTCTGGAGTGTTTGGCACAAGACATCTGTGATTTTCACAATCCTCTCCATGAGGTACAAAATGAACACAAAATCAAAAGAAACAATTATCCTTAGGGCGCCTCCAGCATCTCCACGGGAATATTGTGTCACCGAACGATCATTCGCTATACTTCGTAGGACTATAATTGTGGCACCAAACATCTTCCTCAAGCTCCGAATTGACTTGAAGTGCGAACTCCATCTAGTGTCTGCTGGTCTCTATAAAGATCCTATCTGGTTTGCCCCTTTTCCCGTATCAAGATCCCCTAGTTCAATTTCACGTGCAATCTCGGCGGCTTGATTTGCTAGTAACTCATCATTGCGTTTAGGTGAAGCACTAACAACATTTATGACAAAATTGGCATGTTGAAAAAAATTATGCACTTCATGTACCTCTCGTGATGCTGCAACAAGGGCCAATTGAAGCTGATGCGCCATACAATGAATGTAATATGCATAAGGGCACGCCTTCAGAATTAAAGCTTTCAATCTGTTCCACTCCCCTCGCATATTACTGGCCCCGTCATAGGCCTGACCTCTGATATCTTCCACATTTAAATTGTTATCTGCTAGAACAGTGCAAATTGTCTCCTTGAGAGTCAATGCAGGAGTGTCATTCACATGAATGACATCAACAAAATGCTCCTGTATGAACCCTTCAGTGTCGGGAAACCGAAGGACCAATGCCATTTGCTCTTTCTTGGATTCATCGCAAGCTTCGTCAACCATTATACAAAATTTGCTATCACCAATTTCTTCTCTAATTGTTCTTTGCACCTTTCGAGAAAGTATACCAAGAATTTCCTCTTGAACCTGATGAGATGTGTACTTTGCGTTTCCAGGAGCATTTTCCAAGACAACATCTTTCACCTCCTTGTTATAAGAAGCCAAAAGTTTTACCAGTTCTAGGAAATTACCCCGGTTAATGGATCCCGGGGATTCATCATGCCCTCTAAAAGCACAAGCCTGGAATGTTAACCACCTGCATCATATCATATAATTGTTTTGTTAGGATACTACAACATACAATGTTTTAATTACTGTAACAGAAGATGGAAGAAAAATATTGCTTACCGGATGGAATCAATTGTAACTTTGAGCCTTAGCCTTGCATCTAAAATCGTTTTTGCAGATGATTTCCCAAACACCTTATCAATATGAGTCATGTTGTTTTTAAAATTATCATAACAACGAACTGAGAAGTTATGGGCTGAACCAGCATCTTTACCCATATGAGTTAAAAAATCACACTCTTTCCCATTATTCACCTTCTTCCACCTATCAAAGTCCAAAATAGTAAATGTTTCTAAGCCGCACTTCCCAATCGGCTTTCTCGAGAAGAGGAAACAATGGAAGCAATAGGCACGCTTTTTGTAAGGTCAAAACTCGAGCCATTCAAAATCCTTGAACCAACTATACTGGAAACGCCGACGATGTTTCGGTGGATCATCATTATATGGATACTCTCTCATGTATGGCATGTATCGGCCTTCAGAAATATAGAATTGGTGTGCTTCATTTTGCTTATCAACAGGGAGTTCCCAAATCTGTTTGCGCTTTCCAGGGTCACGCTCGAATGGTGTGCTTCCGATTCTTTGTTCTTCTAGAACTTCTACTTCTACAGATGCCTCAATATTTTGCTCGGGGGGGTGGCATATCAACTGAACTGAGATTTGGGACATTATGATCAGTGGGTTGCTTTGTGACATCGACCTCCATGGTTGCAGTTGCATTTTCAACTGTAGAGTTTGAAGCAATTGGCTTGAAAAAATTACTTATCGGTGGTGTCTTCCTCTTGTTCATGACCTATGCAGTTCTTATATTAGTACAAAGCAGATATGTAATCTGGAATTGATCTGACAAGTGCCAAAATATACTGAGTCACTAACCACTAAGTAGTAAGTACTACCTGTTGATCAATTGATTTGTTGAATCAAACTGACGAGTGACAACTACAATAGTATGAACATGTAGTCGATAGACAATAATACCTCCTTCTGTGATCACGGGACAGGATCAGTTAGGAATTTGATGTGGGCTTGTGGCGATGGCTGCCTGTACTCGATTGATGCGTAGTCGGCGGTAGCTTCGCGAATCAGCAATCGACGACGGGCGAAACATGGCGGCGCGATGCCCTGCGGCCGGCGTCAATGAAGCCCTAGCGGCTACCGGCGCGTCGCGGACGAGAGAGTCCAGGTCTCCAGGAAGCTAGTCGCGTGCGTGTCGTTCATCGTTGATCGATTGAGATGGATTGGTACTAGCGTATACATGCGTGGTATGCAGCCTTGGCCCTTCTTGCGTTTTGGGCCTGACATGACTTTAGCCCATGCATATCATGGCTAATGGCCCGATGGCCGGATAATTATGCCTAAACTATTAGTACTAGTCCCCGCTGCAGTTCGTTCTGGGGGGGGGGGGGGAACCATGGGGGGGGGGGGTCTGGCCCCCGCTCGCCCCCGCTGCCTCCACCTCTGGTTGCGCATGCCGGCGCCCGCCTGCTCCGGCCAACAATTTCTCACCCATCACCGCCGTGTCGCCGCCATCCCTGTGCCATGAAGCTGAAGGCTCGCCCGCTCACGTCGTCTACAGTCCCTTCTCGCGATGCCGCCGCGCTGCCAAGCACGCGAGCAGCTGGTAGAGCCGCGTCTATGCACGCAATGTACAAAGAGGAGGACGAGCGCGTGCTCCAGCACGCCGACGAGGAGGAACTAGCGTGTCATTGTCGTCTCCGCCCGCGCGGAGGAGGCGCGCATGGTGGCTGTCGTGGCGGAAGCCGGTCGCGCGCGCGTCGAGCCCGCAAACCCGGTGCGGATGTGGAATCTACCTTCGAGACCTTGAATGCCACATGGATCCTGCAATCTAAAGGATCAATTTGGGTCAGTCGACTCTTGTGAGCCGCTTGATGCAACATGGATGGCTAGAAGGGCTTCTTCAACCTCCGAAATTGATGCACGGTTCATCTTCTCAGCCCGCCACACGCCTAACCGTCTGCCGCCGCCGCCGCGCCCTCCCCTGAACCGCCTGCCACCGCCATGCTCCCCCCACCCCCGCCATCTGTTTAACCCCGGGCATGATCCATTTTTTTCCGGCGAACTGCATTCCACACCCAACACTCATAAGATAGATCATGGGCACCCTGCCACCCTAATATAGATACTGGGGTAGCTTCTCTGCCGTCTTCTTCCTTCGCTCCGTCGAACTTCTTTCACAAATCGACTGACCCAAATTATACTACTAGTACGAACGTATTAAGTACAGTAGGAACACGAAGATACGAGCAGTAGTACCAACTGCAAGAAGAACAGTAGTAAGACATAGTACTAGTACTACTGTACGCACTAAAGAGTTCAAATAACGAGAAAGAACATAAACTTAGTTCTGCTGGGGCCTCAGCACAACACACCCTTGAAAATAAACTAAGCAACTAGTACGCTTGACACTGCAGTAGAACCAGCATGGGCGACGGCACTGCCACCTACTCGGAGTCCGAGTCCACGTCCTCGACTTCGTCCTCGTCCCTCTTCCTCTTCCTCTTCGCCGACACTTCTTTGCTTGAACCGGACACTGGGCTCTGCTTCTTCATCCAACCCTTGTAGATATTTAAACAAAGGTAGGCATCCATTGCTGCGTACAGGATGTGATCTTCATCTAATGTCTTCGACTCCCATGCATGACGAAACTCGTGGTGAGGTTTCTTCAGTTTAGCGTACGAAGGATCAATCATGGCTGCTGCCAGGGTCAGCATTGAAGGCTGAGAGAAGGACACCAGGCTTGCCTTCTGGAGATCGAAGTGCTGGCCTACAACGAGGCCTATCCGACCCAGGACATCCCTGTCGTTCCTAAAGTCTACAGTAACAAATTTCACTCTTTCGTCCTTGAGGAAGTTCTTAAAATCCTGGCACTCAACGTCGGCATGGCATATGTGGTAGACGAAGCACATGTTATATACACAAACCTGGATCACAGTGGGCTTCTTCTTCTCTGCCTCCTTTAGAATCTTCTCTCTTTGCAGGACTGTGGTGTACTCAACATCTAGCCCAGCGACCCACTCATCCGTTGAATTGTTGTACATGCGTAGGAAGCGAGCAAGGCATGCTTTCACTATCACGGATGATGGCTCTAACCTGGTACCCAGCGGCGACCATGGAGATTTCGGAGGCCATGGGTTTTGGAGGAGGGTTAGGAGAAGTTGAACTGGTGTAATGTGAAAGGACAGGACGACTGGGAGAGAACTGTTGTAAGGTACTGTACTAGTAGAAGACGGGGACGAGTAGGGCGTGCGAACGGCATGGGGTTGCTGGCTTGCCCGGTGGATAAACGGCTGCAAGCCCCCAAAGAGTTCTCGAGAACTATGCGGGGCCCACTAGATGTCATGTCTACTAGACCCATATCGTAGGCCTGACGGTATAGCTTCTGCCTGTTCGCATGCCTTGCCGGCGCATGGGTAACTTCACTTAATTCCGTTAAACGTCGCGCCTCCCACGACCTTCGCCTCCCTCGCGCGGTCGCGCCCTTTGAGACTTCAACCGGCTATTAATGAGCAATTTTTTTGCCTACTCCGTATGCATGATACTCCCTCTGGTCCTTTTTACTTCCGTCAACCGTTTGCAAAGTGTTTGACCAAACTTATACTAAAAATATCAATATCTACAATACTGATTATAATGAGTATAAGAACTATGTTTTATAATGAGTATAAAAATATTGATTTGACATTGTGAATGTTGATACATTTTTCTGTAAGTTTGGTCAAAGTAGAGGTACATTGACTTCAGACAAAACTTAAATGCACAATGCAGACTAGTTCCTCCGTCCAGGTGCGTGCCATGTCCTATCTTGTCATCACAACAAGGGCCCTGTTTGGATACTCTAACTCAGTTAAAGGTTAGAGTTAGATTCTAATCCTGAACTAACCCTGAAGTAACTCTAGCGAAAGAGGTGTTTGGATGACAGGGTTAGATGGAGCGCGGATATGGCGAGGTGCCTTCATGGGCGGTGCGAGAGGGAGGGAGGGAGAGGACGAGAAGCTTCGAGGAAGTGGGGAAGGATCTGCTGCGGGGAGAGCAATAGAAAAATGTGTTTTTTAGTGTCCCGAGAAGAACTAACCCAAATAAGCACCTCTTGGGTGGGTTAGATTTTTGAATGGGTTAGATGCATCTAACCCAAACTAACCCTCATATTTGGATATTTTTGGGTTAGTTGAGTTCAAACTAACCCAAACTAACTCTAACACATGGATCCAAACAGGGCCAAGGTTAGCTATTAGAGTGCTACTACCTCCCTTCTAGTTTAAAGTGCTCGGTTCAAAAATTTCACGTACTCTTAGCAAGATAGAGGCGGTGGAATAGTTTTGTAGTCTGCAAAAGTACTCAACTAATGCTGTCGTTCTTCACAAAAAAATGTGTTTACCAATGCATGGATGAACACTAGTTACTCTACCCCCTCTCTTCTTTAATTCTTTGCCACATCAGCATGTTTGCTATTCCCGTGTGCATGATACCAGCTAAGATACCACCATTATGGCCAGCCTTAATCATCGCATGCAATAATTTAGTGCACCTTGAAATATGAACATGTGTGGGGCGTGTATGTTTTTAATGACTTGAGACTATACCTAGCCCGGCATGCAAGATGAGACTTATTATGCACCGTTCCCCATACCTGCAGGAAGCCCGTTCATCTCCAAATATTTTCCTCTCCATGTGTGGAAACAATATGCCCGCCAGACTCTCCTTCTCCCTCCGGCGGTCCCACCACTCCACCCCGTGTGGAAAAAATCTGCATGCATGACTCTCCTCCCCCCGCGCTCGTCCAATCCGTTGTGACCAGCAATATTTCCACCCCTTCCCTCCCCCGTAATTTACTCCAACAAATATGCCCACGTAGCTGTTACGTTAATCACGCAACATATCTTCCGGGACGCTGCTTCAGTTACTTAACTGCAGGTGCATTGAGTCACTGGCATATGGGCCCAACAGGGGTCTGGCCCACATGTCAGTGACACAATTGGACCTGCAGTTAAGTCAGTGCAGCTCACTCCATATCTTACGTAGGTGTGCCATTGCTCGCTATAAATACTGCGCCTCCCACGGCATTCGGAAGAACACTCACGTTCATCGCTATCTCCCCCTCCCTCTCATGTCGACCACCATGGCATCGCCCCTCCCAAGCGCGCCGCGGGGCAAGCAGCCTGGCAGGTCTATGTCGCATTCGAGAGAGTCAGGTAATTGGCTCTTTGGCAGAAGGCTCGTGCAAGGGCCGTGAGGGTGGCGGAGGACGCCCGTGCCAAAGCCCTGAGTGTAGTCGGGCCCAAGCGCCTCATCTACGCTTAGCGGTACATGGATCGGGTGCACACTTCCAGCAAGGAGGAGTACCTGTTGGCGCCGGATCACCACACCGGTGAGATCGCGCTCGCCCGCCGGCAAGCCGCCAATCAGCACCTCGCGAGTTGCGAGGCTGAGGAAGGGGCGTTGTGTCGGCGCGCTGGGAAACGGCCGCGCACCAGGGCACTCGTGGCGCGCCACAAGCACTCCTGCGAGTGCCGTGGCTTTTAGTAGGAGTATAATTTAGTTTCATAAGGTGATCTCATTAGTTTTGGGACGCAAATGATAAATCCCGAATGTTCGGGAATTATTAGCGTCCTTAATTAAGTATGTAAGAGGGAAAGTTTGGAAACCTTGTGTATCCGTACGCATTTTGTAAGTAGGTGCATATAGCACAAACTTTACTATATACTATCGCACTACACGTCTCTCTCTATATATGCTTGCAGACTGTGCTACTCCCTCCGTTCAGGTGAATAAGTCATCTTTGGTTGTGCACCGCGACCAAGAAGGAGGGAAGACTTTATACACCTAGACGGAGGGAGTACTACTATTACTTATGTACGTGCAAATGCACGTTTTAACATTATGATGCGGTTTTTGTAAAAGTAGAAAAACAACACTAGTCAAGCTTGTGAAATGATTCAGTGCAAAAATGCTCGTTTGATTGTTTACTTTTAGCTTCCTTCTCTGTGGTTATTTCTCTGTCGTACTTTGTACGGAGTATCTCACTGGTCGAAAAGGCATGCAAATTCCCAAACCGCTTCCTACACCCTGTATCAAATTTTTTGCCTAACAAGTTGTGCCGTGGAATTGGAATTCCAACTTGAGTACTAGTACTACTAGTAGGAGTACCAGGGGCCAGTTTGTTTAGGCTTCTAGATTAGTAGTAATCCCACTTCTACTAGCTCCGTCCTGGTTTATTGGTCCCCATTGTAATCTGTGTCAAATTTTGATCATAAATTTAACTAATGAAATGTTTGTGCATGTCACATGCACTAACATTTTATCAGTTAAATCTTTGGTCAAAATTTACCACAAATTACAATGGTGACGAATAAACCAGGACGGAGGTACTAGTAGTAGTTTAGAAGCCCAAATAAATGAGTGAGGCACCTTAATGTTACTCTCCACTGTGACTAGTCTTATGGGAAAAGCTGGGGAAGAGACGGCTTATTTTTTAAGCCGCCAAAATAACTGGCCCTAGGAGTAGTAGCTAGGGATACTAGGAGTAGTAGCTAGGGATCAAGTGTGCGAGATGAACCGGAGAAAGTAAATGCAGAGAGATGAAATGCAAAAAAGACGGAGGGATGTGATGGTTGTTTGTCCGTTTATTTTACCAGGCCACTTATTACTGGCAGTGGTTGGGTTTTGTGATATGACGGCTTTACTGCCGCGCCACGAGCGGGGTGAGAGTGAGACTCCCGTGCAGCGCCGCCCTCTACACTTGTACTACATCAGTCGTGGTTTATTAGGCCCCCATTGAATTTGACTGAAGATTTAACTGACAAAATGTTAGTGCATGTCAACAAAAACTATATCGTTGGATTCGTATTTGAAAATAGTTTTCAATGATATAATTTTAGGTGACATGCATCTGAATTTATCGTACTATATATAATGTTAGTTCAATTTTTGGTCGTACTAATCTATAGTAGTAAGGTGCCCATGCATTGCACGGAAGAGTGAAATGCCTTGATCGGGGAGTTGTTTATTTTGACAAAGGATGTGGGGGTCATCTCTAGAGCTCACAAACATCCGGGTGAAATAGATAAAAAGGTATCTTTTGCAAACCAAAGCGTTCAACTGTTCAACCTGCATCCAAAACTTGTGAAGAAATAACACTTATTGTGCTTTGCAAGAAATGATCTTTAAGAATTAGTTTTTGAGTATCAATTGTTATACATGTTGGCTACATATGACATGGCACTTTCTTATAGTCAACAGTTGGCTATACTATTAAGTATTAACCATGCCCTTATACACCTTGATGGAGGGATTAAATCAGGATGACTTGGAAGGGGCAGAGGAGATGTAAGAAATGGTTCATAGTAAGTCTTTCACCAGTACTGTAGTAAAAATTCATACAAGGAAGATTCTAGACTAAGCTATAAATGGATACACTTTTATTCATGCGTGATACTCCAATAGAGCAAGATCATGCATGGAAGTCTCCACATGCTTAGATAGCGGATTACACTGAGCGAAGACTAATGATCAACATTTAACTTGATAATGCGTATGTCCAGGTGAAACTCCTTGGAGTCCCCGTGCACCGCGTTGGGGGGTAAATCATACCATGCGTCTTCCATGTCCACATCGGCGGGAAGGTCCCAGCTCTGCATAGTCCTAGTCAGCATGATGGAGCCGGTGTCGCCGCCCACGTACCTCGGAGGGGTAGTAACAGTGAGCACGCACCCGTACATCGGCCTCGTGTCAGCGTCAGCGGCGTCGCCCCTGATGCACACTACAGAGACGAAGTGGCGGCCTGCGCAGGCCTCGCTGGTGCCCACGATCAAGAGAGGAAGACGCTGCCGTCCTCCTCCGAGACTAGCAGGCGGCGGTGATCCTCCAGCGACTCCGGCATGGTGAACGGGTAGCACGTCTCGTACTTGATGTTCTCCGCCAAGGGCCAGTAGTGACCGCTGCACGCATCCGTGAGGTGATGCAGGATGTCCGCCGGCGAGCCCCAAAACGACATCGGGCACTCATAGCAGTACACGAAGGGCTCCTTGGAGGCATCGACCAGGCCGTCCATGAAACGGGAGTGGCTGTAGGGGACATTGCGCCAGTTGAAAATATGAGCAAGTTACTATGAGATTTAATCCGAATAAGCACAAAATAAATCATGACGGCTATAAAAGAGATTAAACTAATCATTTGGACTAGCATAGTAGACGAACAGATAGAATCTAGTAGGATACATAGTAGAAACATGAATTCTACCACAATTTTGAATAGGAAGGACAGAAACACATACGGTGCAATGGGAGCAGCACCGTTGGCGCTGAGGTTGTCGCCCATGTCGTTGAGGAAGAGGTTGCCGAGGTTGGGGAAGAAGTCGTCGTCGGTGAAGTCGTGGCTGCCAGCAGTCGCGAGAGTGCGCTCCCCAAATTTCAACAGCGCCCGCCGAATGGAGCGCAGGAGGGAGTGGCTGTAGGGGACATTGCAGCCGCTGAATGGAGCGCGGGAGTAGCACACGAAGCAGTAGATGGTGCTCCGGTGCCCAGAAATTTTTGTTTGGCATCGCTTGGGCAATGTAGGGCATCGGTGCCAAATACCCAAAAAGGAAATTTAGCACCGCTTTTGGCCTACATAGTGGAAGGCCTAAGTCTCCATCTCTATCTCTACTCTTATCTCTATCTCTACTACTCTTCTTTGTTTTTTATAACAAATCGAATAAACTGCGTCGTCCGCTGCACGCCCGGCTGAACACGCCTCCTCGCCTCCGTCATCACCAACTGAGTCTTTTATAGGAGTAGGAGTAGAGAAAAAACCGAGTTGGTGATGATGGTGTGCCGTGCAATGCACGGGCATCTTGCTAATTTTTTGCATATAATTCCAAACACCACGTAGACACGGTCTTTGACCATTTTACAACTATGTTAGTATCATTGTTAGTGGTCAGCCGGTGCAAGTTATAGCCCCGGGTGTTTTAACCTTTTTTTAGTAATGATATCTGGCGATTGTTCGGCACGAGCTCAATCCTGGCGAATCCCACGTAACCGTCAGATTCCATCCGACGGTGGCCTATTTTTAAGCCATAGTATTTGACAAAACCGCCACCCTTACACACGTACTGTAACTGCGTCGCAGGCGTTTGCAACTGCCATGTCTCCCAGCGAACGTTTGCTGGGGATTGGAGTTAGCACCGATGGTGGTTCGTAGTCGTTCCATGCTCGGGCATTGAAGTTTGTAACTATTTTAGATTAGAATATACTACTCCTCCGGTGCTAGTAGTAGAGCAGAGTCCTACTACACTACTACTCTACTCAAGCAAGTTAGGGCATAGTAGTAGGTACTATAGGGAGTACCAGTACTGTGATCACTCAAGCAAGTTGTCTGACTTCGATATGACCCTACGCTGCTGGTATGTGTCTCGTAAGTCAAGCGGCGTGCTGTAGTCATCATCACTTGTCCACTTCCCGCAGCACATATCCGCTTCTCCATATTTGTCCACTCTTCCATCCCTGCTAAGGCACCTCCCCCCTCGTCCAATCTTCCATCCCCGCTAAGGCACCCCCCTCGTCCGAAACCCAAGCACTAACAATGGCAGAACCGAGCAGCGTCCGCCGAAAGAGTGGCTGGAATTCGCTCCCCACAGAGGTAATCAAGCTCATTGTTTCGCGTGTGGACAATCTCAGTACCATGCCGCTCGTCGCGTGCTCACCGGGGCTGTACCGTTTACTCAAAGCCCTCAGGCCAGAGCTTTTTAAGCTAGCTCCTTGCTTGCTGATGCTGCCTGATCTTCAGAAACGGCGTGTCACGCAGCATAATGATCATAGGGTGGCGAGCATCAACCCCCTTGACTGCGATCCGATCCCCGTCACCTTTAACTACATCAACGGTATGTACTGGGTCAGCATGAACACGTCTTGGATGGTGCTCGACGATGGTCGCGGCAGCTGGATGCTCGTGGAGGTCTACACCCGGCGATTGATCCCCCTTCCTTTGATTAACACTGCACTGCTTTGGCACCGGGCCCAGAATACTCGGAATCTTACAATAGCCAACATGATACCAAGTTTGATTTGCTCAAGGTTGTAATCTGCCAAGTGCCCACAAGATCTGCGAATTATAAAGACTTCAGGCTAATTGCGTTCTTCAACCACGGTCTAGCCTATCTGACAGGTCACTGCGGTAAGTGGATAAATCTGTATGTCCATCGCAGGATCATACATCCTCCATGGTTCTCTGATGCCATTGAACACAAGGACTTTATTTACGCTGTCGACTCCTTCTATGGCTGGACGTATTGATGGCCTACTCCAGTCATCGCTACAAACGGCTGTTACAGCAGTATGTTACTTTCCTATGATATCATGATGGCTTGCTTATATTACTGTCAACATTTACTGAAAAAATATTCATGCTCATAACATGTTGTTCTTAAGATTGACTACATCAAGAGCCTTTTTTATTTGACTCCAACTTTTTTTAGGGTTATTTGACTCCAACTTGATATGATGTTGTAGGCCGCCTGGTGTCCCTACCCTTCCTAATCCCAGAACCTTTCAAAGAAAAGCGGCATGGCAGTTGCAGGTGGTTCCTGGCTCGATCAGACAACGGCGAATGATTGATGATCGTTCGCACATACCAGACGTGTTGTTTCACGGAATACAATCACAGTCACTGCAAGGTCTTTGAGCAGGATCCTAGCTTCTCTGAGCCTTCAGGAATTTTTGACTGGAGGTTGGTAAGTAGCCTTGGTACACGCTCTCTGTTTGTCGGATGGAATTATCCGATTAACCAGGAGATAACCGACAACAAGGATCATGATGGCAGCGCAGTTTTGTTCATCAGGCAAAACTGTGTGTACATAGCGTACCATGCGTCTCTGCATGCACCATACCCTGATATGTGCCGCCACGCTCTGCAGCCCAAAGTAGGAGAGAGGGTCACAAGTATCAGACTTCGACCTGCTGGCTGGAGTTTCCCCCGTCAGGCACCCATCTGGTTCAAGCCATCAGCCAATCTCCACAGCTTAATAAATAGTAACGTCTAACTGAGCTAGTTAGTTAGATGCGTACACTTGGTGTAGTAGGATCTTTATTTAGTTTGATGCATACACTTGTTCTTTTTTGGTAGCCCTTTTGTAATGATGGCTAATGTTTGGTTTGGAAGAGAGAGCTGCGTCTTCACTCTTCTGGCCTGCTTACTGCTTCTGTTGCACCCCCAACCCTGGTTGCTGCTGCTGCTGTTTTCAATGTACAATCAGTAGTATATTTCGTCTGTTGGTTGAATAAATGTGTTGTTAGAACAACAAACACAATGTTTTGGAAATCGTTGCACGGTTCAATCCATTAGTGCCCCGTACCGTACGTAGCGCATACTATTTTTCGTACGGAACACATTTTCCACTTGTTGATAATATGCAACCCATTGAAGAAGGCCCAGTAGAGGAGCCCATAATTAACTGGAAGGGAGGCTCTCACATGAATCCTGCCCAAGTACATGCTCATGGTCCCCTAAACATAAATAAGTAAATAAATAAATAAAGCTAAATGCTCATGCACCAGTTCTTTAAATTCACGATTTAACAGGAGGATATTATTTCCTATGATAGTGTTGTTACATTCAGTCGATATTATTCTTAGGCAAAGATAGTGACCAATCTTCTTTCTCCCAGCATTTTCTTCCTGCAACCAGCGGACCCATGCAAATCGTAGTCAACGTCGTAAATAGTTCCGGTCCATTTTTATTTTTCAATAAGAATGTCCAACCCAGCCCAGCACATTGGCGACAACACTTTATCCTCCGCCTTGGTGCGCTCGCCGCGGCGCCGCCGTCCGGCCCTGTCAACATAGTTTTTTTCGAAATGGTCCTTGTCAACATAGTGAATCGGGAGAGGACTGTAGTTGTGAGTACAACAGTACGGACCCACCAGGTCCACTCCCGAACACAAGCAAGCACCTCTTTTACTACTCAGATGAACCCCTCGTTTTTACTCTAATCCACCCTGCTGATATCTGGGACCCGCATCATTTTCAACGTATAGTCAATTAACAACAGAACTGCACAACTTTTTTTGAGTAGTAATTCGGAGGAGCAGGCTATAAACTGGGTTGTGCGGTCTCTGTGGCCCATCTAACAACATGACCAGTCCAGCAGTTTTTTCTTGGGGAAAATAGGTAGCCCAGTATTTCTTTTTGAAGAATACTCAAGCTAGGCCTATTTGTTTTCTCCGACTTACTAGGCTGCAAATCTTTCAAGACGAGGAGGGATGCATTCCGGCCTGGCCAAAGAGTATGGTCAGTGTCTGTTAAAAGTAATATCAAAAGGGGTTGAAAATTCCAAAAAAATTATAGCAAATGGGATATTAGTTTATTTTTTTGTTTTTGTTCTTCACTGATATCTTATACTCCCTCCGTCCCAAAATTCTTGTCTTAGATTAGTCTAGATACGGATGTATCAAGTACCAAAACGTGACTTGATACATCCGTATTTAGACAAATCTAAGACAAGAATTTTGGGACGGAGGGAGTATTTCATTGGATTTAACATGACATAGTACTAATTTATTTTTAAATTTGTTTTAGTATGGCTACTAATTTTTGGATTAAGAATATTTTGTTCCCCAGCAAAAATTTGTGAATTTTCAAAATTTCGCACATATTTAGTTAATTTTTTAACCCTGGTACTGACCAGAAAATGGGCAGCAATTCTAAAAATGGAAAACGGGCTGCAATAAATTCCATATGAATTAGAAAATGAGTAAAAATTCTAAAAATAATAGCAAATGGGCTGTACACGCCACATATTTCGAGGCTGACTTGTTTACGCAAGCTTTGTCAGTCAACACACGATTCTAGCAGTAGTGACTGTTGGATGTCCATCCAACGACTGACGTGCTTCTTCAATCTCTGATCTTCCTGCTCCAGCCGCCTAAAGTAGCGCCGGCGGGACTGCCTGCTCCCTCCTCTTGTGGCCTGCTGTGATGCCGCGCAGGCTTCCCTGGCCCACCCTACTCCCTCCGCTGGCCTGGCCGCACGCAATCAACTGCCTCCTTATTACGCAAAAAAATAATTCCTCCCACTGACATCTGGGGCGCACTGGCTGGGAGGCTGACCTGTGGGCCTACTAAGTTGACGCGTACGCAGGGCTTGTCAACTTAGTCAACAAACGATTCTAGCAGCAGTAACCGTTGGATTTGAATCGAACGGTCCTGCTGCTTCTTCAATTGCTGCTCTTCTTACACCAGCCGCCCAAACCAGCGCCGGCGAGACTGCCTGCTCCTGCCTCCAGTGGCCGGCTGTGCTGTCGTTGAGGCCTCACCGCCCCCTACTACTCCCACCGCTAGCCAGGCCCTGCGGCGACGGCAGCCTCACACCGCAGCCGAACCAGTGAACCCTCGTACTCCTCTCCGCATCTTCCCCGGCTCCGCATCGTCCCCTTCCTAGGCCTCGCCGTCGTCCACCACCTTGGATGCGCTCGGCGCGGAGTGGTCAACATGGTCAACGAACGACACCATCGGAAGTAGACTGTGCGTGGAGAGGCTGACAGCTGGGTCCACGGCCGCACGCAAGAAAATGCCTCCTTATTACGCGCAAAATAATGATTCCTCCACCTGACAGCTGGGACCCACTGGAAGGGCGCAAAAAAAGCGTTCCCACCGCTGACAGGTCGGACCCACTAGCTATATCTTCGCACGCAAGGAAGTGCCTCCTTATTACGCACAAAAAAATGAATACCCCCTGCTAGCTGGGACCCACAATAGTGGGAGGCTGACTTGTGGGCCAACTAAGTTGACAGGGATGGAGGGCTTTGTCAACTTAGTCAATATGAACGATTCTAGCTCCAGTGACCGTACGATGTCCATTCAACGGACGTAGTGCTTCTTCAACTTCTGGTCTTCTTGCTCCAGCCGCCCAAACCAGCGCCGGTCGTGCCTCGTGCTCCTGCCTCCCGTGGCCGGCTACGATGCCGCGGAGGCCTCACCGCCCTACTACTCCCACCAATGGCTAGGCCATCCCTCTACTCACCCACACCCCCTGTTATTCTGCGGCGACGGCAGCCTCACACCGTAGCCGAACCAGTGAACCCTCGTACTCCTCTCCACGTGGGCATCCACTGCCGCGTCTTCGCCGGCTCCGCGTCGTCCCCCTCCTAGGCCTCGCCGTCATCCACCACCTTGGTGCTCTCGACGCGGCGTGGTCAATGTGGTCAACGACCGACTTCCATCGGAAGAGTACTGTACGTGGAGAGGCTGACAGCTGGGTCCACGGCAGCCGCAAGGAAGTGCCTCCTTATTACGCGCAAAATAATTATTCTTGCACCTGATAGCGGGGACCCACCGGACGGGCCACCGTATTTCATGAAAAAAATGTTTCCCCCCTGACTGCTGGGACCCACCAGCTACATCTTCGCACGCAAGGAAGTGCCTGATAGTTGGGACCCACCTGGTCGAGGCATACGTAGCATTGTCATTCTGGTCGCGAACGTGTACGTACATACTGGTCTATGTAGAGCGTGCACGTGTCGTAGTAGAGGCGCGCATGTAGCATGTACACGTACGTACAGCGGCGAGTGTGCAAGAAAGAAAATATGGATGCGTACGTACATACGGGCGGGGGCTCGAACGCCTACTCACGCATACGTACGGCTAGGGCTCGTGTACATGGCTAGGTCGGAACGGAGAAACAACATCGTCGTCGTGTTCATGGGGAGCCAACCGGCTCGGTCGGAACGGAATGCGTCGTCGTGTTCATCGGGAGGGCTTGGATGGAACAGCCGATGGAAACGAGGCCTGGTGTACCGCAGAACGGAGGAAACGGCCTTGTGTTTGACCGGCCACGATCAAAACGGGATCCTGTTCATCGGGAGGGGTCTGGCGTACCGCAAAACGGAGGAAGCGGACTTGTGTTGGACCTCCTACGGTCGAAACGGGGTCCTGTTGATCGGGAGGGGTGTGGCGTACCGCAAAACGGAGGAAACGGACTTGTGTTGGAGCGCTACGGTTGAAACGGGGGTCCTGTTCATCGGGAGGGGTGTGGCGTACCGCAAAATGGGACTCCACCGGATACTATTCATCTCCACCGTCGACCCCCTCCAGCCTCCACGGGCTACTGTTCATCCACCGTCGACCTCCTCCAGCCTCCACCTGCGACTGTTCATCCACGAGCTCCTATTCATCCAGCCTCCACCGTGCGCTACTCCACCGGCTACTGTTCAACCAACCCTCTCCACGGGCTCCTATTCAACCACCCCTCCACGAGCTACTATTCATCCATCCCTCCATCGTCTACTGTTCATCCAGCCCTCCATGGGGTGGTCCTATTCATCCAGCCCTCCATGGGGTCCTGTTCATCCAGCCCCAACCGGCTCGATCGATTGGGGTCCTGTTCATCCAGAGGCAACACCACGGGGTCTTGTTCATCCACCCCCACCGAGAACTATTCATCCAAACCCCCCCAGCAACGCTCACTGTTCATCCAGAGGCAGCATCGATCGGCTTCAGTTAGCAGCAGTAGTGAAGGAATCGCTCGATCGGGTTCAGTTAACAGCCATCGATCGATCGCTCTGGTTCAGTAACGCGTAGCCTGCAGTGCAATCGCTCGGGTTCAATAGGTGAACGCCTCGCTCGGGTTCAGTTAGAGCCCAATGCCTCGCACCCACGCGCGTGCGTGTACGAGAGAAATGCGCAAACCTCCGTGCATCGCTCGGCCCCGACCACCCGCCGTAACCGGGAACACCCTGATATTTTCCTCGCCCTCGCTTCTACCACGGTTTTTTCCGTCATGGACGGCCCATAGAATGTCATGCAGCTACGTCTCCGGCCCGCCCAAGACGAAAAGCCCATTTGCTGTCATGATTTTTTGTCATAGAAGTAGGAGCCCACCACATCTATGATGATACTGGGTTTTGTCACAATTATCATCATAGAAGTGTCATAAGTATGACAGAAAAAATTGTCGTTCGACCCAAAATGTCACGGATGTGTCTTTTTTTTGTAATGTTCCCTAGTTGGAGTAGGAGAGGAAGGAAGGAGGAGAGAGGGAGAAGGAATGGGGGGCGCCGCCCCCCTTCCCTAGTCCAATTCGGACCCAAGGGGGAGGGGGCGCGCGGCCTGCCCTGGCCGCCCCTCTCTCTCTCCACTAAGGCCCATATGGCCCGTTAGACTCCCCCGGGGGTTCCGGTAACCCCAAACTCACCCGGAACCATTCCGAAGTCCAAACATAGCCGTCCAATATATCAATCTTTATGTCTCGACCATTTCGAGACTCCTCTTCATGTCCGTGATCACATCTGGGACTCCGAACAACCTTCGGTACATCAAAACACATAAACTCATAATATCGATCGTCAAGCGTGCGTACCCTACAGGTTCGAGAACTATGTAGACATGAACGAGACTCATCTCCGGTCAATAACCAATAGCGGAACCTGGATGCTCATATTGGTTCCTACATATTCTACGAAGATCTTTATCGGTCAAACCGCATAAAAACATACGTTGTTCCCTTTGTCATCAGTATGTTACTTGCCCGAGATTCGATCGTCGGTATCTCAATACCTAGTTCAATCTCATTACCGGCAAGTCTCTTTACTCGTTCCATAATGCATCATCCCGCAACTAACTCATTAGTCACATTGCTTGCAAGGCTTATAGTGATGTGCATTATCGAGAGGGCCCAGAGATACCTCTTCGACACACGGAGTGACAAATCCTAATCTCGATCTATGCCAACCCAGCAAACACCATCAGAGACACCTGTAGAGCATCTTTATAATCACCCAGTTATGTTGTGATGTTTGACAGCACACTAAGTGTTCCTCCGGTATTCGGGAGTTGCATAATCTCATAGTCATAGGAACATTTATAAGTCATGAAGAAAGCAATAGCAAGAAACTAAACGATCAAGTTCTAAGCTAACGGAATGGGTCAAGTCAATCACATCATTCTCTAATGATGTGACCCCGTTAATCAAATGACAACACATGTCTATGGCTAGGAAACTTAACCATCTTTGATTCAACGAGCTAGTCAAGTAGAGGCATACTAGTGACACTCTGTTTGTCTATGTATTCACACATGTACTAAGTTTCCGGTTAATACAATTCTAGCATGAATAATAAACATTTATCATGATATAAGGAAATATAAATAACAACTTTATTATTGCCTCTAGGGCATATTTCCTTCATACTGGGCCATAGTGGAGGAGAGGAGGCTGGCCACGGGAGGTGGCGCGCCCCTTGCCCAATCCGAATTGGACAATTGGAGGGGGCGCGACCCCCCTCTTTCCTTCTCCCTCTCCCTCCTTTCCCCTTTCCCCCTTCGTTGGAAGGAAGGAGGGGGGGCAAATCCTACTTGGACTGGGAGTCCAAGTAGGACTCCCCCCTTGGCACGCCCTCCTTGGCCGCCAGCCTCCTCCTCCCCCCTTTATATATGGGGGTGAGGGGGGGGGGCACCCCAAAGGCACATCAATTGTCCCTTAGCCGTGTGCGGTGTCCCCCTCCAAAGTTTACCACCTCAGTCATATCGTCGTAGTTCTTAGGCGAAGCCCTGCGCGGATCACATCACCAACACCGTCGCCACGTCGTGATGGCGGAACTCTCCCTCGACCCTCTACTGGATCAAGAGCTCGAGGGACGTCATCGAGCTGAACATGTGCTGAACACGGAGGTGTCATACGTTCGGTACTTGGATCGGTTGGATCGTGAAGACGTTCGACTACATCAACCGCATTAACATAATGCTTCCACTTTCAGTCTACGAGGGTATGTGGACACACTCTCCCCTCTCGTTCCTATGCATATCCTAGATAGATCTTGCGTGAGCGTAGGATTTTTTTTGAAATTGCATGCTACGTTCCCAACAGTGGAATCAGAGCCAGGTCTATGCGTAGATCTTATATGCACGAGTAGATGATAGTCATACTTCTTACCACCAACGTCTTACTTTGATTCGGCGGTATTATTGGATGAAGCGGCCCGGACCGACATTACATGACCACATTCATGAGAATGGTTCTACCGACGTGCTTCGCACACAGGTGGCTGACGGGTGTCTGTTTCTCCAACTTTAGTTGAATCGAGTTTGACTACGGCCAGTCCTTGTTGAAGGTTAAAACAACACACTTGACGAAAAATCGTTGTGGTTTTTGATGCGTAGGTAAGAACGGTTCTTACTAGAAGCCCGTAGCAGCCATGTAAAACTTGCAACAACAAAGTAGAGGACGTCTAACTTGTTTTTGCAGGGCATGTTGTGATGTGATATGGTCAAGACGTGATGAGATATAAATTGTTGTATGAGATGGTCATGTTTTGTAAAAGTTATCGGCAACTGGTAGGAGCCTTATGGTTGTCGCTTTATTGTATGAAATGCAATTGCCATGTAATTGTTTTACTTTATCACTAAGCGGTAGCGATAGTCGTAGAAGAAATAGTTAGCGAGACAACAATGATGCTACGATGGAGATCAAGTTGTCAAGCCGGTGATGATGGAGATCATGAAGGTGTTTTGGTGATGGAGATCAAAGGCACAAGATGATGATGGCCATATCATGTCACATATTTTGATTGCATGTGATGTTTATCTTTATGCATCTTATTTTCCTTAGTACGGCGGTAGCATTATAAGATGACCCCTCACTAAAATTCAAGGTATAAGTGTTCTCCCTGAGTATGCACCGTTGCTACAGTTCGTCGTGCCGAGACACCACGTGATGGTCGGGTGTGATAAGCTCTACGTTCACATACAACGGGTGCAAGCCAGTTTTGCACATGCAGAATACTCGGGTTAAACTTGACGAGCCTAGCATATGCAGATGTGGCCTCGGAACACTGAGACCGAAAGGTCAAACGTGAATCATATAATAGATATGATCAACCTAGAGATGTTCACCATTGAAAACTACTCCATATCACGTGATGATCGGACATGGTTTAGTTGATATGGATCACGTGATCATTTAGATGACTAAAGGGATGTCCATCTAAGTGGGAGTTCTTAAGTAATATGATTAATCAAACTTTAATTTATCATGAACTAAGTCCTGATAGTATTTGCATATCTATGTTGTAGATCAATAGCTTGCGATGTAGCTCCCCGTTTATTTTTTATATGTTCCTAGAGAAAAATAAGTTGAAAGATGATAGTACCAATGATGCGGAATGGGCCCGTGATCTGAGGATTATCCTCATTGCTGCATAGAAGAATTATGTCCTTGATGCACCGCTAGGTGACGGATTGCAGGAGCAGATGGAAACGTTATGAATGTTTGGCAAGCTCGGTATGATGACTACTTGATAGTTTAGTGCGCCATGCTTTACGGTTAGAACCAGGACTTCAAAAACGTTTTGAATGCGACGGAGCATATAAGATGTTCCAAGAGCTGAAATTGGTATTTTAGACTCATGCCCGAGTCGAGAGGTATGAGACCTCTGACAAGTACTTTGCCTACAAGATGGAGGAGAATAGCTCAACCAGTGAGCAGGTGCTCAGATTGCCTGAGTACTACAATCGCTTGAATCAAGTAGGAGTTAATCTTCCAGATAAGATAGTGATTGACAGAGTTCTCTAGTCACTATCACCAAGTTACTAGAACTTCGTGATGAACTATAATATGCAAGGGATGACGAAAACGATTCCCGAGCTCTTCAGGATGCTGAAATTGGCGAAGGTAGAAATCAAGAAAAGCATCAAGTGTTGATGGTTCACAAGACCACTAGTTTCAAGTAAAAGGGCAAGGGAAAGAAAGGGAACTTCAAGAAGAATGGCAAGCAAGTTGCCACTCCCATGAAGAAGCCCAAAGCTAGACCCAAGCCTGAAACTGAGTGCTTCTACTGCAAAGGAAATGGTCACTGGAAGCGAAACTGCCCCAAATACTTGTTATTGATGTGTACTTTACTAGTGTTCATAGTAGCCCTTGGGTATTTGATACCGGTTCAGTTGCTATGATTAGTAACTCGAAACAGGAGTTACAGAATGAACAGAGAATAGTTGAGGGCGAGGTGACGATGTGTGTTGGAAATGATTCCAAGGTTGATAAGATCACCATCGCATACTCCCTCTACCTTCGGGATTAGTATTGGAACTAAATAAATGTTATTTGGTGTTTGCATTGAGCATGAATATGATTGGATCATGTTTAGTGCGATACGGTTATTCATTTAAGTCAGAGAATAATTGTTGTTCTGTTTACATGAATAAAACCTTCTATGGTCTTACATCCAATGTAAATGGTTTACTGAATCTCGATCGTAGTGATACACATAATATTGATGCCAAAAGATGCAAAGTTAATAATGATAGTGCAACATACTTGTTTAGGTCATATTGGTGTAAAACGCATGAAGAAACTCCATGCAGATGGACTTTTGGGATCACTTGATTGTGAATCATTTGATGCTTGCGAACCACGCCTCATGGGCAAGATGACTAAAACTCCGTGCTCTGGAACAATGGAGCAAGCTAATGACTTATTGGAAATAATACATACCGATGTATGCGATTCGATGAGTGTTGAAGCTTGCGGTGGGTATCTTTATTTTCCGACCTTCACAGATGATTTGAGCAAATATGGGTATATCTACTTGATTAAACACAAGTCTGAAAAATTTGAAAAGTTTAAAGAATTTCAGAGTAAAGTCGAGAATCATCATAACAAGAAAATAAGGTTTCTACGATCTGATCGCGGAGGCGAATATTTGAGTTACGAGTTTGGCCTTCATTTAAAACAATGTGAAATAGTTTCACAACTCACGCCACCTGGAACACCACAGCGTAATGGTGTGTCCGAACGTCGTAACTGTATTTTATTAGATATGGTGTGATCTATGATGTCTCTTACCGATTTACCACTATCGTTTTGGGGTTATGCATTAGAGACAGCTACATTCACGTTAAATAGGGCACCATCTAAATCCATTGAGACGACACCGTATGAACTGTGGTTTGGCAAGAAACCTAAGCCGTCGTTTCTTAAAGTTGGGGATTGCGATGCTTATGTGAAAAAGCTTTAGCCTGATAAGCTCGAACCCAAATCGGAGAAGTGCGTCTTCATAGGATACCCAAAAGAAACTGTTGGGTACATATTCTATCATAGATCCGAAGGCAAGATATTTGTTGCTAAGAATGGATCCTTTCTAGAGAAGGAGTTTCTCTCGAAAGAAGTGAGTGGGAGGAAAGTAGAACTAGATGAGGTAATTGTATCTTCTCCCGAATTGGAAAGTAGTTCATCACAGAAATCAGCTCTAGTGATTCCTACACCAACTAGTGAGGAAGCTAATGATAATGATCATGAAACTTCGGATCAAGTTACTACTGAACCTCGTAGGTCAACCAGAGCACGTTCCGCACTAGAGTGGTACAGTAATCCCGAGTCATGTTACTAGACCATGACGAACCTACAAACTATGAGGAAGCGATGATGAGCCCAGATTCCGATAAATGGCTTGAGGCCATGAAATCTGAGATAGAATCCATGTATTAGAACAAAGTATGGACTTTGATTGATTTGCCCGATGATCGGCAAGCCATTGAGAATAAATGGATCTTCAAGAGGAAGACGGACGCTGATAGTAGTGTTACTATCTACAAAGCTCAAATTGTCGCAAAAGGTTTTTGACAAGTTCAAGGTGTTGACTACAATGAGATTTTCTCAGTCGTATTGATGCTTAAAGTCTGTCTGAATCATGTTAGCAATTGCCGCATTTTATGAAATCTGGCAAATGGATGTCAAAACTGCATTCCTTAATGGATTTATTAAAGAAGAGTTGTATATGATGCAACCAGAAGGTTTTCTCAATCCTAAAGGTGCTAACAAAGTGTGCAAGTTCCAGCGATCCATCTATGGACTGGTGCAACCATCTCGGAGTTGGAATATACGCTTTGATGAATTGATCAAGGCATATAGTTTTATATAGACTTGCGGTGAAGCCTGTATTTACAAGAAAGTGAGTGGGAGCACTACAGCCTTTCTGATAAGTATATGTGAATAACATATTGTTGATCGAAAATGATGTAGAAATTTCTGGAAAACATAAAGGAGTGTTTGAAAGGAGTTTTTCAAAGAAAGACCTTGATGAAGCTACTTACATATCAGGCATCAAGATATATAGAGATAGATCAAGACGCTTGATATGACTTTCAATGAGTTCATATCTTGACAAGTTTTGAAGAAGTTCAAAGTGGATCAGTCAAAGAAAGGGTTCTTTCCTGTGTTACAAGGTGTGAAGTTGAGTAAGACTCAATGCCCGACCGTGGCAGAAGATAGAGAGAGAATGAAAGTCATTCCCCATGCCTCAGCCATAGGTTCTATAAAGAATGCCATGCTGTGTACCAGACATGTTGTATGCCTTACCAATAAGTTTGGCAAGAGGGTACAAGAGTGATCCAGTAGTAGACCACTGGATAGCGGTCAAAATTATCCTTAGGTGCCTTAAAGAGGACTAAGGAAATGTTTCTCGGTTATGGAGGTGATAAAGAGTTCGTCTGTCGTGGTATTCTCACAGGGGGGGGGGGGTGCAGGACGACATATGCCACAAGGTGGCTTCATGTGAGGGCAAGACTGCTGCTGATAGGCCCGGGAGCGGGTATGCGAATATCACACGGTAGTTTACCCAGGTTCGGGGCTCTCCGGAGAGATAATACCCCTACTCTTGCATGTCTGAGTATATCTGGTATATCTGGTATAGAGTGCTCCTCGAGCTGTATCTGAAAGCAGTGCCACATGCATCTGGTTTCATATATGCATGTATGTGGCATGCTCTAGTGGCCGACCATGCTCACGGCTCATGGTCGTGAGCATGTGTATGCTCATGCGTGTGTGTGTGTTGTGTCCTGGATGGATGGATGGATGTGTGCCCTTATATAGGCATGGGGGTAGCTTAGAGAGTAAGCTAGGTAGTGGCATGGGCAAGGCATGGTGGGTGTCATCCTTGTCCCCTGGGTCACTTCATAAATAGTTCCCAGGGACAAGGGACACTGTACATGATGGCTGGGGTGACACGTGAACAGTGCCAGGTACGACCGTCATGTCGGGGTCGCGTCAGGCTAAAGTTGACTTCGGGCAGCCGAGTGGTTGGAGCAGTCGGCAGCCAGTAGCCGGCCGGGGTGGCCGGGCAGTCGGCGGCCAGCAGCCGGCCTGGTGGAGCAGTCAGCAGCCAGTAGCCCGCAGCCAGCCTGGTGGAGCAGTCAGCAGCCAGCAGCCGGCCGGGTGGAGCAGTCAGTAGCCAGCAGCCGGCCGGGTGGAGCAGTCAGCAGCCAGTAGCCGGCCGAGTAGTCGGACTGAGGGGCTTTGCTAGCCCCGATGTCTTGAAATATCGTCTTGCCGTCTTCGGGATACCCGTCGCCAATAACTCCGACAGTAGCCCCCGAGCCTCCGGGCAACTTGGCAAAGTTGGGTGGAGGTTCCTTGGCAGGTGTTAATGTAGTCTCCGAGCCTCCGAGCGAGGAGGGGGGCTCCCCACGGAAATGATCATGCAAAAAGATGAAGTTGGTCCACGCATATATATCAAATGTTTGCTTTTAGCATTGCAAATTTTATGCGGAGGGTGCCGACTCGGTTTCGTCCGGGCCCCGTTCAATCTTTTTCGTGTTCCCTCCAATTTTTGGCTTGTGCTCTCGCTCGCCGGACAACCGCTCTGTGGTCTGTGGCTGAGAGTTGGCCGCGAAGCGGAGTGTACAGTACTCAGACTTTGGGAGCGGATTTAACCGAGCAGATACTCATAAAGGAAACGGTCGGGTCGCCCGAAGCGTTTCTCTTCCCGGACATTTTTCGCGTGGGGTGACCTCCAGCTTTTGCTCTCGCTAGCCGGACAGCCGCTCTATGGTCTGTGGCTGAGAGGTGGGCCTTTGGTACTGCACATGCTACTAAGCCGTCTGTGGGAAAAAACGTCTCAGGCCAAGCGGCCAGCCCCTGGGCCAACTCTAGCTGGCGCCGGGGCGAACAGTGATGCAACTGTAATAAAATGTGGAGATAGCCCCCGAGCATCGCTCAAGGCTATACGTGCTTTCGCGGTGCAAAAATATGCGGGTGAGGAGCTCACATTGATTTTTGTGTAGTCGCGACAGAGGTCGTCGAAGACAGCCGGCGCGGCTCGGCGCTCGCGGAACGCGTCGGCGCACCCGCTAGGTGTAGCCCTCGAGCCTCTAGGCGCTCGAGGAGGGTCCAGCCGGTCGGGCTTGACCGGCCAGGCGGCGAGCGGAACGCGGCCGAGCCGGCTTGGCACAGCCGGCCAGGCGGCGAGGCGTCTGGTAGCGCCCTTTTCTTCCTTTTTTTCTCTTGTTTTTGTTTCATGCAATCTTCCGTGGGGGCGCGCCAGCGCACCCACTGGTTGTAGCCCCCGAGATTTGGGCCGACTGTTGAGTAGTCGAGCCGGATCTCCTGGCAACTACTTTGTCTTCTTCCTCACGGGGGCGCATCAGCGCACCCGCTGGGTATAGCCCCCGAGATTCGGGCCGACTGCAGAGCAGTCGGGCCGGATCTCCCGGCAACTACTTTGTCTTCTTCTTCGCGGGGGCGCGTCAGCGCACCCGCTGGGTGTAGCCCCCGAGATTCGGGCCGACTGCTAAGCAGTCAGGCCGGATCTCTCGACGACTACTTTGTCTTCTTCTTTTTCTTCTTCAGCCGGCTCGGCAGGCGGACTCCAACACAGTGGTCGGGATTTTTGCAGTCGGCCATACAGCCAGCGGTCGGACGCATATTTCTTCTTCTCTTTTCTTTGGCGCAGCCAGCTGTGGGCAGTCGGCCCTTACTTTTTTAGACGGATCCCGGGCAGTCGGCGCATTTTTTTCTGCACAACCGGATGGGCACCCGGTCCCTTTTTCTCTTCTTTCTTTTCTTTCACTGCCTGAGCAGTCGGCAGGAGTGGGACGGCAGCAGCCGACGTCCGGGTTGTGGGGGAGCCAGCCAGCGCGGGAGCCGGCTGGCGAGGGCGCAGCAGCCGGCGCCGAGGAGCGGGACGCCGGACGCGGGCTGTCGCGCGGAGGAGAGGCGGGCCTCCTGCTCGGGGTGGAAACGGCGGCAGGTCCCGTGCGGCGGGGAGACCAGGCGGCCGTGCGGGGGCCGACTGGCGGGGAGTCGGCATCGGGCGACTCGGCCGCGGCGGCAGGCAGGGCCCGCGCGTGAGGGCGCAGTCGGCATCGTCACTGGGAAGCCGCGGGAGCCGGCGACCGGGTCCCGCGGAGGCGGCGGAGAGGCTCGAAGCCGGCCGGGCGGGGGCGCGTGCCGCTGCGGGAGTGGCCAGACCCGGCGAGGCGGCCACGGGGCAGGTGGGGGCCAGCAGCTGGCCAAGCCGGTCGGGTGAGTAGTCGGCCTGCGCGGGGGCCGGCGGGCGCGCGGAGACGGGTGGCCGGGCCGGCGCCTCGGCTCTGCTAGAGGCCGGTTGACAACGCGGGAGCCGGCCAGGCACGGGAGGAGCGGGGTTCGGCGCAGGGAAGACGGCACAGCGGGGAGGCGTCGCAGCGCAGCAGCCGGCGCCGAGGCGGGGGCACAGACGGCCGAGGTGCAGAAGCCGGTGCCGGCGCTGGGGCGCAGGGCGTAGCCGGCGCCGGGGCGAGGGGCGCATGGTGCGGGAGCAGGGGCTCCGTGGTGCGGCTGACGGGACTCGGGCGGAGCGGGCGCAAGCCTCCGGCTGGCTGGAGCCAGCGAAGTGGCCGGGGCGGCGCGGGGTCGTGACAACGGCGTACTGGCGTGGCCGAGAGTTCAAGGCAGAGGCCCGCGCGCGTGGGAGGACTTGGCGCGTGCGGACAAAGGAGAGCCGGGGCGAGGCACAGCAGCGCGAGGAGGCGGCGTTGCTGGCCGGAGCGAGCTAGTGCACAAGCGTGTACGTCTTGCATTCGGCCAATATACGTGCAGTGTATGGCCATCATCCGGAGAATATCTGGCGAGTGTATAGGTGTTGTAGTGCAACGTGGAAGCTAGCAATAAACCACGCCATTATCTGGGTGATGTATGGATAGTGGTTTGACCATTGTTGACCTGCATCTAGCTAGCTTGCAAGCAGATGCAAGTGAGCGGGATGAGCGTGAGCAGGCTCAGCGGTGTCGAGGCCGATGACACGGACGCGCCGTCCCGTGCGGCTGCCCTAGGGCGTGTCGATGCCGAACCCCCGAGTGCTACCGGAGGGACGACAGCGACGCCGCGGTGATGACGGTGAGAACGGCGAGGCCGATGATGAGGACACGTCGTCTCGTGTGGCCGCCCGGGAGCGTGTCGATGTCGAGCCCCGAGCGCTACCGGAGAGACGGCGCGACGCTGCGGTGACGATGATGAAAACGGTCCCGCCCGGACTACGAAACCACCAGCAGCGCGACAGCATAGTACCGCCCCACGGTGGGCGTCAAATGTCGTGGTATTCTCACGGGGGGGGGGGGGGGGTGCAGGACGACATATGCCACAAGGTGGCTTCGTGTGAGGGCAAGACTGCTGCTGATAGGCCCGGGAGCGGGTATGCGAATAGCACGCGGTAGTTTACCCAGGTTCGGGGCTCTCCGGAGAGATAATACCCCTACTCCTCCATGTCTGAGTATATCTGGTATATCTGGTACAGAGTGCTCCTGGAGCTGTATCTGAAAGCAGTGCCACAGGCATCTGGTTTTATATATGCATGTATGTGGCATGCTCTAGTGGCCGGCTATGCTCATGGCTCATGGCCGTGAGCATGTGTATGCTCATGCGTGTGTGTGTTGTGTCCTAGATGGATGGATGGATGTGTGCCCTTATATAGGCATGGGGGTAGCTTAGAGAGTAAGCTAGGTAGTGGCATGGGCAAGGCATGGTGGGTGTCATCCTTGTCCCCTGGGTCACTTCATAAATAGTGCCCAGGGACAAGGGACACTGTACATGATGGCCGGGGTGACACGTGAACAGTGCCGGGTATGGCCATCATGTCGGGGTCGCGTCAGGCTGCAGTTGACTTCGGGCAGCCGGCTGGTTGGAGCAGTCGGCAGCCAGTAGCCGTCCGGGGTGGCCGGGCAGTCGGAAGCCAGCAGCCGGCCTGGTGGAGTAGTCAGCAGCCGGCAGCCCGCAGCCGGCCTGGTGGAGCAGTCAGCAGCCAGCAGCCGGCCGGGTGGAGCAGTCAGCAGCCAGTAGCCGGCCTGGTGGAGTAGTCAGCAGCCAGCAGCCGGCCGAGTAGTCGGACTGAGGGGCTTTGCTAGCCCCGGTGTCTTGAAATATCGTCTTGCCGTCTTCGGGATACCCGTCGCCAATAACTCCGACATCGTCGTAAAGTGTTACGTCGATGCAAGCTTTGACACTAATCTAGATGACTCTAAGTCTCAATCTGGATACATATTGAACATGGGAGCAATTACCTAGAGTAGCTCCATGCAGAGCATTGTAGACATAGAAATTTGCAAAATACATACGGATCTGAATATGTCAGACCCGTTGACTAAACTTCTCTCACAAGCAAAACATGATCACACCTCATTACTCTTTGGGTCTTAATCACATGGCAATGTGAACTAGATTATTGACTCTAGTAAACCCTTTGGGTGTTGGTCACATGGCGATGTGAACTATAGGTGTTAATCACATGGCGATGTGAACTATAGGTGTTAATCACATGGCGATGTGAACTATAGGTGTTATTCACATGGCGATGTGAACTAGATTATTAACTCTAGTGCAAGTGGGAGACTGAAGGAAATATGCCCTAGAGGCAATAATAAAGTTGTTATTTTATATTTCCTTATTCATGATAAAGGTTTATTATTCATGCTAGAATTGTATTAACCGGAAACTTAGTACATGTCTGAATACATAGACAAAACAGAGTGTCCCTAGTATGCCTCTACTTGACTAGCTCGTTAATCAAAGATGTTTATGTTTCCTAACCATGGACATGAGTTGTCATTTGATAACGGGATCACATCATTACGAGAATGATGTGATGGACAAGACCCATCCGTTAGCTTAGCATAATGATCATTAAGTTTTATTGCTATTGCTTTATTCATGACTTATACATATTCCTCTGACTATGAGATTATGCAACTCCCGAATACCGGAGGAACACCTTGTGTGCTATCCAATGTCAGAACGTAACTGGGTGATTATAAAGATGCTCGACAGGTGTTTTCGATGGTGTTTGTTGAGTTGGCATATATCGAGATTAGGATTTGTCACTCCGTGTATCGGAGAGGTATCTCTGGGCCCTCTCGGTAATGCACATCACTATAAGCCTTGCAAGCAATGTGACTAATGAGTTACTTACGGGATGATGCATTATGGAATGAGTAAAAAGACTTGCCGGTAACGAGATTGAACTAGGTATGTATACCGACGATCGAATCTCGGGCAAGTAACATACCGATGACAAAGGGAATGACGTATGTTGTTCTGCGGTTTAACCGATAAAGATCTTCGTAGAATATGTAGGAGCCAATATGAGCATCCAGGTTCCACTATTGGTTATTGACCGGAGATGTGTCTCGGTCATGTCTACATAGTTCTCGAACCCGTATAGAGTCCGCACGCTTAACGTTCGATGACGGTTTGTATTATGAGTTATGTGTTTTGGTGACTGAAGTTTGTTCGGAGTCCCGGATGAGATCACGGACATGACGAGGAGTCTCGAAATGGTCGAGAGGTAAAGATTCATATATTGGAAGGTTATATACGGACACCGGAATGGTTCCGAAGAAGATCGGGGATTTTTCGGAGTACTAGGAGGTTACCGGAACTCCCCGGGAAAGTTAATGGGCCTATTGGGCCATAGTGGAGGAGAGGAGGCAGGCCACGGGAGGTGGCGCACGCCCCCCCTTGCCCAATCCGAATTGGACAAGGGGAGGGGGCGCGGCCCCCCTCTTTCCTTCTCCTTCTCCCTCTCCCTCCTTTCCGCTTTCCCCATCCGTTGGAAGGAAGGAGGGGGGGCGAATCCTACTTGGAATGGGAGTCCAAGTAGGACTCCCCCCTTGGCGTGCCCTCCTTGGCCGCCGGCCTCCTCCTCCCCCCTTTTTATACGGGTGCGGGGGGCACCCCAAAGGCACATCAATTGTCCCTTGGCCGTGTGCGGTGCCCCCCTCCACAGTTTACCACCTCGGTCATATCGTCGTAGTGCTTAGGTGAAGCCCTGCGCGGATCACATCACCAACACCATCGCCATGCCGTCATGCTGATGGAACTCTCCCTCGACCCTCTACTGGATCAAGAGCTCGAGGGACGTCATCGAGCTGAACGTGTGCTGAACACGGAGGTGCTGTACGTTCGGTACTTGGATCGGTTGGATCGTGAAGACGTTCGATTACATCAACCGCGTTAACATAACGCTTCCGCTTTCAGTGTACGAGGGTACGTGGACACACTCTCCCCTCCGTTGCGATGCATCTCCCCAGATAGATCTTGCGTGATCGTAGGATTTTTTTGAAATTGCATGCTACGTTCCCCAACACCGGTGCCACTGCCTGAACCCCCACCTCTGCATTTCATGAATCAGCCACCCTCTCCCTCACCACTTCCCTCGGCATTAGCATTTGCTGGACTCGCACTGGTCAAGCCAATGCTTAGGAGAACTATGAGGAGCTAAGCGTTGCTAGTCTAGTCCTATCCATGGTGACTAACTGAGCTTGCTTAGTGAGTTATGGTGAGACGAATGCATCCTCAGGGTAATTTATAAGGCTTTTATTTGTACAAGAAACGAGACTTGGGGACTCTCTGGCCCTCTATAGGTGTCTCTAGTTTATCTGACAAGAGATCTTGATCCATGCAATGCTAGAATCTTGATTAATTAGCTGTCTCCTGGTTCCTTCCAAGGCCTTTCCTCGTGACATGCATGATGGTGGCTAAATTTTCACCTACAAAGAAATGAGACTTGGATCCTTTCTTTCCCTCTTTAGCTAGGTCTTCTTAGTTTGTTTGACGTGCGACCTTCATCCATGGAAGAATCTTGATTAATTAGTTGCCTCCTACTATTTTCATTCGAGGCCTTTCTTGGGATCTACAAATGGCTAGAAGACTTTGATAATGAAACACTGGATGCCTTCTAATTAACTCTTAACCACGTGCAACATGTTAAGGTGTTTTGGCGTCAACAATATAAAAGTCGAGGAGGAAATGAATGAGTGTGGCTAGAACTCATTTGAGTGATGGTGACGTAGTTGTGTGCTACGAGCAACATAGCTAGATACTAAAAGCAGCGGCGAAAAATGTTGCAAACAGTTTTGCAAGCAACGACACGGACGCTGCAACCGATGTGACTACATGCTACAACTGTCAATGGTGGATCTTGCAACCGGTGAGACCACGTGCTACGAACGATGAAGGAAGATGTTGTGACCAGTGAGATGACATCTACAATCAGCAATGATAGATGCTGCAACAGGTATGACGACATATTGCAAACGGTGGGACAAAATGCTACAATGGCCATTGCTCAGTCCAACACAAATCTGCATGCAAAAGATTCAACGACTGAGCAGTCAGGTGAGACTTGGTTAATTCTCAGTTGACTGAGTATTAGCGAACCCAAAAATAAATAGTTATTGTCCATGGCCGATAATTTTCTCAGCACGGTAGCGTGTTTGTGCACGGGTATTCAAATGTACTTCTAAGTTTCTGAGAGTATGTGCTACTATAGATACACTCATCGCAAACAGGGCCAGCCAACGTCCTTCACAAATAGCTTATTGCTTATGTGAGGATCACATCCTAAAAGGAGTGTCAACTCTGTGCGATGTGGGGTCAAGACATACACAACTTTTTCGGAAGCTCCGTTGCGATGGGGGTCCAATCCCACATGACATTATCAAACCGATTGCGTGTGTTGCACCACATCGCCTACAATGGATTAGCTTCAAATCATGCGCTTTGTGCCCCTACATTGCACATGTTTTTTCTACTTTAATCGTGTGTGACGTAGGTCACATTGTGTGTGCCAATGCAATGGCACAAACATTCATACATACAACAATGATTTATAGCCATTTGTGCATAGATATCAACAATATGTAAATTGACAAAGAACAACATCATAAAAAGGTAGCGCCGAGTGAGGGAGTCCTAGACTAAGGGGTCCTCGGGCGTCCGACCTGTTATCCTTTGGGCCAGACTGATGGGCTGTGAAGACATGAAGACCGAAGACTGTACCCGTGTCCGGATTGGACTCTACTTGGCGTGAAGGGCAAGTTAGGCGACCAACTACAAAGATTCCTTCTTATGTAACCGACTCCATGTAACCTTAGATCTCTCCGATGTCTATATAAACCGGAGAGCGTAGTCCGGATAGGCGGATACTCATTACCATATTCACATAGGCTAGACTTCTAGGGTTTTAGCCATTACGATCTCGTGGTAGATCAACTCTTGTAACACTCATATTCATCAAGATCAATCAAGAAGGAAGTAGGGTATTACCTCCATAGAGAGGGCCCGAACCTGGGTAAACATCGTGTCCCCCGTCTCCTGTTACCATTGATCCTAGACGTACAGTTCGGGACCCCCTACCTGAGATCCGTCGGTTTTGACACCGACATTGGTGCTTTCATTGAGAGTTCCACTGTGCCGTCGGCAAAGGGCTTGATGGCCCCTTCGATCGTCAGTAATGACGTTGTCCAGGGAGAAACCTTCCTCCCGGGCAGATCTTCGTATTCGGCGGCTTCGTACTACGGGCCAACTCGCTCGGCCATCTGGAGCAGATCGATAGCTACGTCCCTGGCCATCAGGTCAGATTTGGAAGCTTGAACTATGTCGCGGACATCCGTGGAGACTTGATCTTCAACGGATTCGAGACCGCGGCCACCGCTCCCCTTCGCCCCGATGAGCATGGCTTAAACCTGTCATCGGGCCCCATCCAGGAGATAGCTCCTGCAACAACCCCGGCCTTAGATCTGGAGCAGATCGAGTCATCTGAAGATGGGAAGATCAACCCCATCACGGAGGCTGCTGATCCCGCGGCGTTGGAGCTGCACGCAGATTCTACTTCATATGATATCTGCATCAACGGAGCCCCGGACTCGTCTCCGGCGACAAGTTCCGAACCCTGCGAGTCCGCGGATACCAAACCCAATCAGTTATCGATCTTCAAGTTCAGCGCCGCAGACGTCTTCCAACACTCGCCCATGGGCGACGTACTACTAAACTCACTAAAAAACCTATCCCTGGCAGGTGACTCGCCGCCGAACTATGTTCGGTTCGAACTTGCGGCAGATGATGGAGAATTTTGCTTCCCACCCGCCACCCACTTCATAGCCACTGTCGAAGACCCAACCAACACGCTTGACCCCGGCTCCGAAGACATCGACGGTATGGACGACGATGAGGGGCAAGGCCAAAACTCACCATCCGCTAGACGCGGGCGGCCACTTCCTGGTATGACGTATGTATGGTAGACACACCCAACAATGATCTCGACAATGACAAGGAGGATCCAGTTGAGGATAAACCTCCCGGCACACAGTCCGAACACCGGCGCCACTCTCAGTCACGTCGCTCAAGAAAAAACAATACTAGCACCGGAGATGATAACACTCCGGACAATGAAGACCCTATTGAGGTAGGATCCGAACAGGAGGAACAGGAAAGCGGGCAAGATAGCCCTAATGAACAGGTCATATACGGAGACTCGGAGTATAGTAATTATCTTCCACTCTCCGAGGAAGAGGAGAGCCTCGGCGACGAGGATTTCATCGTGCCTGAGGAACCTCTCGAGCAGGAGCGCTTTAAACGTCGGCTAATAGCCACGGCAAGGAGTCTAAGGAAGAAGCAGCTGCAGCTTCAAGCGAGCCAAGATTTGCTCAATGATAGATGGACCGAGGTCCTGGCCTCCGAAGAATACGGCCTTAGCGGCCCAGACAAAAGCCCCCCCCCCCCAAGTGCAGGTGGCTCCCTCAACACGATGGCGGGGCGCTGGAGCCCGCATCACCATCGAATAATGCGGTAGGTCGACCACAGTTCGGTCCGGATAAAGCAGCAGCCCAAGCAGAACACCATACCACCCCATCCTGCCGTAAAAACAAGAACAAAATAGCTCGGGGGAACACTCGTGACATCCACCAAGGCCGGGAGGGTAGAACAGGACACACAAGACCGATGTACAGATCGTGGATATATGCCCCGGCCGACGATGATGGTCACTTAGTCGGACACAACAGACCCGACCACGCCCGCTCCGAAAGCCGCAAACGGCATCCACCGGAGGTGCTTCACAGTGTGTCCCAACATAGAGGAGCCGCACACCCTCTCTGCTTCACCGACGAGGTAATGGAGCATGAATTTCCAGACGGGTTTAAACCCATTAACATTGAATCATACGATGGAACAACAGATCCTGCAGTATGGATTGAGGATTTCCTCCTCCATATCCACGTGGCTCGCGGAGACGACCTTCATGCCATCAAATACCTTCCTCTCAAGCTCAAAGGGCCAGCATGGTACTGGCTAAACAGTTTGCCAGAAAATTCTATTGGCAGCTGGGAAGATTTGGAAGACGCCTTTCGAGACAATTTCCAAGGAACATATGTTCGGCCGCCAGATGCCGACGACTTAAGTCATATTGTCCAGCAGCCCGGCGAGTCAGCCAGGGAGCTCTGGACGAGGTTCTTAGTCAAAAACAACCAAATCGTCGACTGTCCAGACGCGGAAGCCCTCGCGGCCTTCAAACATAGCGTCCGGGATGAATGGCTAGCACGTCACCTCAGCCAGGAAGGACCCAAATCCATGACAACCCTTACAGTTCTAATGACTCACTTTTGTGCGGGAGAAGACAACTGGCTCGCTCGTAAAAGCAACAATGCCAGCGACCCGGGCACTTTCGAAATCCGAGACGGCAACGGCAAGCCACGACGAACCAAACACAACAGTCGCAATAACAATGAAAGATCACGCGACATAGCGGTCAGCGCCAGATTTAACAATCCAAAACCCGGTCAACGAAAGAAGCCATTGAAGGCAAACAAAGACGGACCATCCACCCTTGACAGGATATTGGACCGACCTTGCCAGATCCACGACCACCCTGATAAGCCAGCTAATCATACCAACAGAAACTGTTGGGTCTTCAAGCAGGCAGGCAAGCTCAACGCCGAACACAAGGGGAGGAAGCCACCAGGCGATAAAGACGACGGACCGGCTCACTAGCCGAACACCAGGGGCCAGAAACAGTTTCCCTTCGAAGTTCGACCACTCCCGGAACGGAAATAGCAGTTCGGCTTCCGCCACGCACCTCATGTACCAGCAAGATTTACACCGCGCGTACATCACTACACACTCAAGATACCATGGGCATCGGCGGAAGCACAATATGGACAATCCTGCAACACTCCCGTAACGTTTTTTATCTGTTCTCCTTTTTCTTTTTTTCATCATTATCTCTTAAAAACAGGTGACGAAAAGGAAAGTATCTACAATGGACTCTCTCAGAGTTCGGATCCGTACACTCACCTAAGGGGGCTACTTCCGTTAAGGATTCCCCTCCCCGAGGACAGGCGGCACAGACGTGCGACAGGAGGTCCAAAACAACTTTTTGAAGACCACACTCTTTATTTTGAGCCTGTACTATGCCTTGTTTCCTCCGTTCCCGACTCCGAGCATGACAAATAGCCGGGTTTGTGGTTTTTTATATGAATTTATCATTGGCCTATTGCTCCACTCCCAGTAAACTTTATCCGAACTAATCTTCCATACTCTTTCAATAATGAGTACGGCCTTAACGGCTGCTTTACAGATGCACCTCGGCATAACCTGCCAGGGGCTCCGTATGGGAACAAACGAGTTGCGAGCAAAAGTCCGAACAGCTCTACAACGTACTTCGGCGTCGCAAGTTTGGCCTTATATGCATCAGCTCCGAATCATTATCTTGGGTCAATAGTTGGGTTGCCCGGCTCCTGTGCTTGCTACCCTACGTTCCGCTCTATCGGCTAGGGTAGTAAAGGGAGAACTACTGCGATTGTGCCCTGGCCTAAACCGGATGAGCACCTTAGTATAGAAAGCCGAAAACTGACTGTCATGATGCGGCGAGAACTGGTCAACCACTTGACGACTTATTCGAATCTTTAGCGATTCTCCGTGTGACACGAAGGATCTTTTTTAGATCAAAATATGTAAAGGCACCATTTTATAATACGCCGTATGCATACCAGGGGCTATGTCGTAGCCCCACCATAAAACTCCTATGGCTAAGTGAAAGTGTTAACGCCCTATAGTCCGATTGCCTGATTCGTCGCATTGTCACCTCCTTCATGGACCCAGACGTTGGATAAAGAGTGATTCAAATGCTTTTCCGAACACCCCCGTACTTCCTACGAGGGGGCTGAAGCCGACGACTGGAAAACTTTCAAATTACATTAAAATGGCCGCACAGGAGGAATACAAGCTTTCGAGCAAAACATGAAAATAGATTAACTATAAAGTTGTCTGTTTCAACCCTTATACATATCACTCGAACATTATGTCTTTCGAGCATTGACCCTCTATCAAGCGGGCGGCCTCTAGGACGTCTTCAAAATAATGCTCCGGCTCACAACGGTCCTTGCCCTTGGGTGGACTCCTCGCCGCAACATCGATGGCCTTCATCTTTCCCCAAAATGTTTTGACTCGGGCAAAGGCCATCCGTGCACCCTTAATGCACGCTGACCGCTTCACAACGTCGATATGTGGCACCGTGTCAACAAGCCGCTGCACCAAGCCAAAGTAACTACTCGGAACAGGCTCAGTCGGCCACAACCGAATTATAATGTTCTTCATGGCAGCGCCGGATATCCTATGCAGCTCGACCCACTGGGACATCTGTTCATTCAGCAACAGAGGGCACTTTCACGCGCCAAATTGTGACCAAAAAAGCTTCTCCGTTGCATACTGAGGGAGTCCTGGATTAGGGGGGTCCTCGGACAGCCGGACTATATCCTTTGGCCGGACTGTTGGACTATGAAGATACAAGACTGAAGACTTCGTCCCGTGTCCGGATGGGACTCTCCTTGGCTGTAACACCCCGGATGTAACTTTCCATATTTGTAACTCCGACTCTTGCCATTTTCGGCTATGCGTTATGATATTCCCTGCGTGGTCGGGTTTTTTCTTTCGTTTTGCATTTTGTTCATGTCATGCATATCATATCATGTCATCATGTGCATTGCATTTGCATACATGTTCGTCTCTTGCATCCGAGCATTTTCCCCGTTGTCCGTTTTGCAATCCGGCGCTCCTATCTCCTCCGGCGCACCCCTCTTGTTTTCTTTCGTGAGCGGGTGTCAAACTTTCTCGGAATGGACCGAGGCTTGTCAAGTGGCCTTATTATACCACCCGGAGACCACTGGTCAAGTTTCGTTCCATTTGGAGGTCGTTTGGTACTCCAACGGTTAACCGGGCATCCGTAAAGTCCATTTGAGTGTCCAGCAAAAACCCCCTCTCAAAACAGCCCAAAACCCACCAAACTCTCTTCCATGCTCTAGGTCGTTCGATCACGATCGTGTGGGCGGAAACCGCACCTCATTTGGAGCCTCCTAGCTCCCTCTACCTATTTAAATGCATCCCTCCCGAAAAACAAACTCAGTCCAAACCCTAACCCTCGTCCCTCTCCGCCGCCGGACACGTCCGGGCGGAGCCGGACGCGTCTGCCTCCACCGCCGCCGCCACGTGGCACGCCTCCGTACGTCGCCGCCGCCGAGGCCCGCCGGCCCGCCCGCGGCCCTCCCGGCCCCGAGCGCCCCACCGTCTCCTCCACGCGACCCGCCGCCGTCCCGCCGCCGCGCCGGCGACCGCTCACCGGCGAGCTCGCCGCCGCCCGAGGCGCCGCGCCGCCCTCCTCCCGTCGCCGCCTGCGGCGACGGCTCCGCCTCCGCCGCGTCCTCCTTCCCCGAGTCCTCCTCGCCGGCCTCTCCCCCACCGTCGCTGTCTCCCCTCGCTCCGGTGGCCAAGCCGGCGAGCTCCCTCGAGCAGGCCCGATCTGGATCCGTTCGAACACTGTAAGCGTTGACTTTCCCGTTTTCCCGAATTCCACCAAGTCTTTTATTCTCACGATATGTGCCCATGTTCATTAGTGCATAACTTCTTGCATGTAGCTCCGTTTCGCACGTGTAATATGTCAAATTGTTCGTCCCGTAATGCTCTACATTTTGTTCAATTGCACCATGTTCATTATAGGTCATCTTTATGCCCAAATCTTTGTTGCAAGAGGGCTAGTTGCTGTTATCTTCTGGTTCTTAGCAGAACTTGGAGATTTGTCATTTTTGTATCATTAAATCTGTGCATCTTATGGGCATGAGCTCTACATGTGTTTTGTTGTATGCCATGCCATCTTTACAAGGGTGTATGCCATGTATTTTTGTGATCTCTGTGGTGACTAGCACAAGCATGCAAACTAGGCCCCGTAATGTTTCTGATTTCAGGAACTTGGTGATTTCTCTATGTCCTTGTCTGCTGTTATTTTGTTGCCATGTAAACTTGATGCTACAGAGAGATCCATGCATATTTTGGAGATATTCAGTAAGGATGTTTTGTAGCTATTGTTGTAATTGATCCATTCCTGCCCTTGTTTGAAATTATGGAGTACCATAGCATGACTCAATCTTGCTCTACTTTTGCTATAAAATATTTCTGGCAGATTCTTAACATGATATGCAATTTTGCCAAGCTTATTGTAGTTGATCCATACATGCTATGCATTTGTTCTTGCCATGGTTAGGTTCATGAACATGCCATCTTGCTGTAGGTGTTCTTGTTTTGTCATGAATTGCTCTGTAGTGAGTGAATCAAGCTCACCAACATGCCTACATATTATTGTTTCTGCCATGCTCTGTTTTCTGCTAAGTCTGAAACCTGATAACGGAGCTTGCTATGTTCACATGCTTGCCATCATATCTTCTGGTCCTTTTTGGCTTATGGTCAGTAAGGGACTTTTGTCATATGCATTTAATAGAATACTGCCATGCCTTGTTTTGCTATGTTAAGTTCTTGTAGCATGTTGATTTCGTGCTCTGAACATTGCTACCTGATGCTGTTTTCTGCCATGTCCAGTTTTCACCAAGTCTGTGATCCTGTTATCTTTTTCAGTTTTGCCATGCTTGTTTGTGCTTGATATGTTGTGATCTAGCCGTATCTCAGTGTTCATCTTTTGCCAAGCATCTCCTGTAGATTACTGCCATGTGCTTTGTTGCTATGTTGGAGTGCTGTAGCATTGTTTGTTATTGCATTCTAAGTGCTATCATGCTGTTTATCGCGGATTCATGTCATTCTTGTTTTGCTTGCCATTTGCAAACCGTGCATCCGTTTCCGGTGATCTTTATATCGATTTCGACCGAAATCATCTCATCTTTCCAGTGGCATGCTTGGTTTGCCAAGTTACTGCCTTGTTCATCATTTTCCTTCCGGAGCACGCATATACATCGCATATCATATCTTGCATATCTTACATGTTTTGCATCATGTTGCTGGTGCTTTTCTCGTGGTTGATTGTGGTTCCGTTTGTTTGTGTTCTTGTCTTGGGTAGAGCCGGGAGACGAGTTCGTGAACGAGGAACCTATTGAGTACGCTTACGAGGATCAAGCTTTCGACAACTCTGAGAACCTTGCAGGCAAGATGACCACCCCTCGAAATCACTTCTATCTTTGCTTTGCTAGTTGTTCGCTCTTTTGCCATGCTGCGCTACCTATCACTTGCTATATCATGTCTCCCATTTTGCCATGTCAGCCTCTAACCATCCTTTCCTAGCAAACCGTTGTTTGGCTAAGTTACCGCTTTTGCTCAGCCCCTCTTATAGCGTTGCTAGTTGCAGGTGAAGTTGAAGTTTGTTCCATGTTGGAACATGGATATGTTGGGATATCACAATATCTCTTATTTAATTAATGCATCTATATATACTTGGTAAAGGGTGGAAGGCTCGGCCTTATGCCTGGTGTTTTGTTCCACTCTTGCCGCCCTAGTTTCTGTTATACCGGGATTATGTTCCTTGAGTTTGCGTTCCTTACGCGGTCGGGTGATTTATGGGACCCCCTTGACAGTTCGCCTTGAATAAAACTCCTCCAGCAAGGCCCAACTTTGGTTTTACCATTTGCCGCCTAATCCTTTTCCCCCGGGTTTTCGCGAGCCCGAGGGTCATCTTTATTTTAACCCCCCCGGGCCAGTGCTCCTTCGAGTGTTGGTCCGAACCGAGCAGCCTGCGGGGCCACCTCGGGGAAACTCGAGGTCTGGTTTTACTCATAGCTTGACTTATCCGGTGTGCCCTGAGAACGAGATATGTGCAGCTCCTATCGGGATTTGTCGGCACATTCGGGCGGCTTTGCTGGTCTTGTTTTACCATTGTCGAAATGTCTTGTAAACCGGGATTCCGAGACTGATCGGGTTTTTCCGGGAGAAGGTTTATCCTTCGTTGACCGTGAGAGCTTATGATGGGCTAAGTTGGGACACCCCTGCAGGGTATTATCTTTCGAAAGCCGTGCCCGCGGTTATGAGGCAGATGGGAATTTGTTAATGTCCGGTTGTAGAGAACTTGTCACTTGACCCAATTAAAATACATCAACTGCGTGTGTAGCCGTGATGGTCTCTTCTGGGCGGAGTCCGGGAAGTGAACACGGTTTGAGTTATGAATGACGTAAGTAGGAGTTCAGGATCACTTCTTGGTCATTGCTAGATGACGACCGTTCCGTTGCTTCTCTTCTCGCTCTCTTTTGCGTACATTAGCCACCATATATGCTTATTGCCGCTGCAGCTCCACCTCATTACACCATCCTTTCCTATAAGCTTAAATAGTTTTGATCTCGCGGGTGTGAGATTGCTGAGTCCTCGTGACTCACAGATTCTACCAAAACAGTTGCAGGTGCCGACGATGCTAGTGCAGATGATGGGATCGATCTCAAGTGGGAGTTCGATGAGGAACGTGGTCGTTACTATGTGTCTTTTCCTGATGATCAGTAGTGGAGCCCAGTTGGGACGATCGGGGATCTAGCATTTGGGGTTGTCCTATTTTCATCTGGATTTTGACCATAGTCGGTCTATATGTTTGTATTTTGGATGATGTATGGATTATATTTATGTATTGTGTGAAGTGGCGATTGTAAGCCAACTCTTTATCCCATTCTTGTTCATTACATGGGATTGTGTGAAGATGACCCTTCTTGCGACAAAACCACTATGCGGTTATGCCTCTAAGTCGTGCCTCGACACGTGGGAGATATAGCCGCATCGTGGGCGCGTGGAAGGCAAGCTTGGCAATACGGATATGTAGATCTCCTCCCTTGTAACCGACTCTGTGTAACCCTAGCCCCCTCCGGTGTCTATATAAACCGGAGGGTTTAGTCCGTAGGACAACAACAACAATCATACCATAGGCTAGCTTCTAGGGTTTAGCCTCTACGATCTCGTGGTAGATCAACTCTTGTAATACTCATATCATCAAGATCAATCAAGCAGGAAGTAGGGTATTACCTCCATCGAGAGGGCCCGAACCTGGGTAAACATCATGTCCCCTGCCTCCTGTTACCATCCGCCTTAGACGCACAGTTCGGGACCCCCTACCCGAGATCTGCCGGTTTTCACACCGACACATACCCCTCTCACGAGTGGTAAAACTGCGCCGCATCGGAAGAACTCTTCGGCAAGTCTACAAATTCGTCCGGAGAACTCCATACTTGGTTAAGCTGAGCATAGTTTGGATCACCGAACTTAGTCTGTAGCAAAAAGGGCTTGCCAGCCGCAATCTCCCCAGCTTTCTGGATCTCCTCACGAGCCTCTCTGGATTCAGACCGCGCTTCTCTCGTCTCCCGTAAGGCCTTGTCAAGTTCAGCCGTTTTGGCTTCATTTTCCTTCTCAAGAAGTTTACAGCGGCTAGCCGCATTCTTTAATTCGTGGGCCATGGTGGACATCTTCTCTTCGTCCTGGCGCCGCGCAGCTTGTTCGGCTTTCAACTCAGCCGATGCCTTTTCGGCAGCTGCATTACTAAACCGGACCTGCTCCTTGGCCCACACTAGCTCCGCCCGAAGAGCTTCCACGGCGGCAGCACAATCTGCATTCATGCACATTTCATATAAAACTCTTTTAGCGTCAAGCACATTGGTGTAAGGAATGCTCGAAATATATACCTTGCGAGTCGTCAAGACGCTTGTTGATCAATGCAATGTCATCCTCCGCAATATCCAGCTTTCACTGCAGTTCGGCCACTTCCGTATTTCGGGCAGCCACGGGGGGGGGGGGGGGGAGGCAGCCTGTATTCCAAGTTAAATCAAGGTTAGTACCTGAACATATCTTTTTGATCCTCCGATCGCTTCCTTCGGAAGGCAATCCGAGCCTCAGGGGCTACTGCATATACGGTAGGTGCATTATGTCAATAAAATTCAATTGGCAAAATTACATCACAAACCTTAAAACCTCTTAGAAGGCTCGTGAAGACCTCGTTCAATCCACTCTTCGCGGATAGAACCTTTTCGACCACTATAACCATCAAGGCACGGTGCTCCTCTGAAATGGACGCTTGTCGTAGCATGTCCGTCAGCATTTTCCGCGCTCTTGGGTCTTCGGAAACCGCCGCCGGAGTACGACATTCCTTCGAAGGAATCCGCTTACTCGCCTCCAGAATCGTCTCCGGCTGTAAACCGGACGGTTCGGGGCCGTCATTCTTGATTCCCGAACCCTGAGTGACAGAGGCACCACCTTCGGGTAACGCCTTCTTCGTTTCCTGCACTACTTGACGATCGGGAGGAGCCCTTCGGGACGATACCTCAGAATCATCCCCCCTGTTGGGCGAGGAGACCGGAGAAGGCATGCCACTCTCCATCATCTCCGGAAGAAGGTCTCCCGAGGAGGAGGACGATTGAGAAACACCGGGTATTACCTGCGTGGATGTACATATGTCGGATGATTACTTCACTAATAGGAAAAGAATGAGGTGCGTTTAAAGTGCCCTAGCTTCACTTACGGTTTGGCCAGAGGTTCGTCCTCGTCATAAAGCCCTACGGCAGCATCGCTTGCCCGGCCCAAGCCGCCTGACGATGGCATTTTTCCTCTCTTGGAAGGCTTCCCCTCCCGATCTTCGGAAGCGGCCCTCTTCTTGCCATGGAGGGCTTCCTCTGCACCTTTGCCCTCGAGAAAAAGGGTTTCAGTTTCCCCAAACACAACGTCTAATTTATCCTCGGGGCGGGGACCACCTCTGGTCTCCCTGTTCTCGCCCTCTTCTGCAGACACCTGGTACGGTGTCGAAGTCAGCATCCTCGTCAGCAGGGCAGTCGCAGGGTCTTCGGGAAGGGGCGCCGGACACCAGATTAATACCGCTTTCTTTATCCAGTCCTGTATAGGGAAGGATTATTCTGTATCTTGTCAAGAGATGCTCTAATAGAGGGTGTTCATAGATTGAATACTTACCGAAGTGTCCGGAATGATTGCAGTCAAGACCGACATCTTCGGTGGTGTCCGGCCATTGCTCCAGTTCCCCGAAATATAATTTCCACATTCCTTCGTGCGTGGCGCCGAAGAAGTGCTGAAGAGTCCGTCGCCCTTCCAGATTAAACTCCCACATACGGAGAGGCCATCGCTGGCATGGCAGGGTCCGGCGGACTAGCATTACTTGAACGGCGTTCATAAGATCAATACCCTTCTCGGTAAGGCTTCGGAGGCGACTTTGTAGAGTCTGCACTTCATTGGCTGATCCCCAGTCCAATCCCTTATTGATCCATGAAGCAAGCTGAATTGGAGGGCCGGGTCGGAACGCGGGCGTAGCCGCCCACTTGGAGCCCGTGGCTCGTTGATATAAAACCACCCCTGTTGCCACATGCCAGAAGACTCAGCGTAGGATCCTTCAAATCAAACCGCGCCGGCAAGCTTGCCTATTGTTGCGCTGCCGCATTCTGCCTGTTCCCCATCGGTCACCTGCGGCCTCACGTCAAAGGTCTTGAGCCACAAACCGAAGTGCGGAGGAGTCCGGAGAAAGGCCTCACACATAACGATAAATGTCGAGATGAGAAGAATAGAGTCCGGGGCCAGACCGTGAAAATCTAGCCCATAGTAGAACATGAGCCCCCGGACGAAGGGGTTGAGCGCGAACCCTAACCCATGGAGGAAGTGGGACACAAATAGTACCCTCTCGCTGGATCTGGGGGTAGGTATAACCTGCCCTTGTGCAGGAAGCCGATGAAGGATTTCTGGGGTCAGATACCTCGTTGAGAGGAGCTTCGCAATATCCTCCTCTGTGACAGAAGAAGCCACCCACCGGCCTTGACGGCTGGAGCCGGACATGATTAGGGCTGGTGGCGATTGGAACCCAAGGGTTGGAACTTGGGGTGGCTGGGGTTGAGGAAGGAGCAAGCGCAATGGAAGAAGACGAGTCTGGGTCCCTATATAAAGACCCCAAATACTGAGCGTCTCCACCTGGGTCTCGAAACTTACCTATCCCTAATGAGTTGTACCCAGGGGACGGTTGGGTTACCCACATCTGCATCAATGAAAATCCCGTGAATAAGGGGACACGATCTCTGCTTTGACAAAGACATGCCAGTAAAACCGCGTCCCGAGACGTGGGGCGACGTGCTAGCCAACGGTTGGAAATAGTAACCGGGCAGGCGCGATATGATGTCATAAACAGTTATCAGCAAATTGGACTCATGGAATATTATATTCTCTACAATTATATGCACAGGTCCGAATATACTTACTACATCTAAAGACTATTCTGGAGTTCAGAAGGAGGGAACCCGCCTTGCAATGCCGAAGACAAATCTGCGCGCCGGACTCCTCATCATTGAAGCCAGGTTCAGGGGCTACTGAGGGAGTCCTGGACTAAGGGGTCCTCGGGCGTCCGGCCTGTTATCCTTTGGGCCAGCTGATGGGCTGTGAAGACATGAAGACCGAAGACTGTACCCGTGTCCGGATTGGACTCTACTTGGCGTGAAGGGCAAGTTAGGCGACCAACTACAAAGATTCCTTCTTATGTAACCGACTCCATGTAACCCTAGATCTCTCCGGTGTCTATATAAACTGGAGAGCGTAGTCCGGATAGTCAGATACTCATTACCATATTCACATAGGCTAGACTTCTAGGGGTTTAGCCATTACGATCTCGTGGTAGATCAACTCTTGTAACACTCATATTCATCAAGACCAATCAAGCAGGAAGTAGGGTATTACCTCCATAGAGAGGGCCCGAACCTGGTAAACATCGTGTCCCCCGTCTCCTATTACCATCGATCCTAGATGCACTGTTCGGGACCCCCTACCCGAGATCCGCCGGTTTTGACACCGACACCGAGTACCCCTGGCGGCGTTCCCTAGGTGACACTCGGGCCAACCATAACGCCCGGTAGCCAACACCGACATGACTCCTACCTCTGTTATTGTCGCCTTCGTGCGTTGCAGTGGCGGCCGACCCTACTAACAAACAGTGGTGGAGGTCTTTTCATTGGTGGTGTCGTGTGGGGCGACGGCGGCCCGGAATATAGAAGTCACGATAGCATGCTGTGGTCCTCTCCCCTTGCGGCAAACGACGTATCCGTGGCTATCTAGCCGGCAATAGCGATAACAACAGTGGCAGTCGGGGCATGGCAGCGGTGCTCATCCATATCCGATCAGGTCATGGACGAGTCTACTATGGGCGCCACCGGTGGCAGTGCAGATTTGCCTTTCATACTCTAATTCCGATAATTGCGGCCATTGGGCCTCGGTAGGGCTCTCTCTGATGATGTGGTAGTCAACATGAAGGAAATATGCCCTAGAGGCAATAATAAAGTTGTTATTTTATATTTCCTTATATCATGATAAATGTTTATTATTCATGCTAGAATTGTATTGACCAGAAACTTGATACATGTGTGGATACATAGGCAAAACACAGTGTCTCTAGTAAGCCTCTACTAGACTAGCTCGTTAATCAAAGATGGTTAAGTTTCCTAATCATAGACATGTGTTGTCATTCGATGAATGGGATCACATCATTAGGAGAATGATGTGATGGACATGACCCACCCGTTAGCTTAGCATATTGATCATTCAGTTTTATTGCTATAGCTTTCTTCATGTCATATTCACATTCCTTTGACTATGCGATTATGCAACTCCCGGATATCGGAGGAATGCCTTGTGTGCTATCAAATGTCACAACGTAATTGGATGATAATAAAGATGCTCTATAGGTATCTCCGAAGGTGTTTGTTGGGTTGGCATAAATCGAGATTTGGATTTGTCACTCCGAGTATCGAAGAGGTATCTCTAGGCCCTCTCGGTAATGCACATCATGATAAGCCTTGCAAGCAATGTAACTAATGAGTTAGTTGCGGGATGATGCATTATGGAACGAGTAAAGAGACTTGTCGGTAACGAGATTGAACTAGGTATGAAGATACCGAAGATCGAATCTCGGGCAAGTAACATACCGATGACAAAGGGAATAACATATGTTGTCATTACGGTTTGACCAATAGAGATCTTCATAGAATATGTAGGAACCAATATGAGCATCCAGGTTCCACTGTTGGTTATTCACCGGAGAGGTGTCTCGGTCATGTCTACATAGTTCTCGAACCCGTAGGGTCTGCACGCTTAACGTTTGATGACGATTTTGTATTATATGAGTTATGTGATTTGGTGACCGAATGTTGTTCGGAGTCCCGGATGAGGTCACGGACTTGACGAGGAGTCTCGAAATGGTCGAGAGGTAAAGATTCATATATACGACGATAGTATTTGGACACCGGAAGTGTTCCGGGGGTACCAGGTACGTATCGGGTCACCGGAAGGGGTTTCGGGCAACCCCCGGTAAGCTATATGGGCTTAATGGGCCTAGGGAGGGATAGACCAGCCCACAGGGGGCTGGTGCACCCCTCCACCAAGCAGACCAGCCCTAGGGAAGGCAAGGGAGGAGGGCTAGCCCCTCTTTCCTTCCCCTTCTCAAGGGAGAAAGGAAAGGGGGGGGCGCCACCTCCTCCTTCCTTCTCCTAGTGCCAAAACAAGCAAAACAAGGAAGGGGGGGGGGCGAATTGGGGTGGCACGCCAAGTTGGATTCGGCCTACTTGGGCGCCCCCCTGGCTGCCTCTTCCCCCTCCAACCTATATATATGCGGGGAGGGGGAGGGCACCTAGAGTACACACAAACATTTGTTAGCCGTGTACGACGCCCCCCTCCACAGTTTACGCCTTCGGTCATATTGTCGTAGTGCTTAGGCGAAGCCCTGCGCGGATCACTTCACCATCACCGTCACCACACCGTCATGCTGACGAAACTCTTCCTCGACACTTTGCTGATCAAGAGTTCGAGGGACGTCATCGAGCGAACGTGTGCAGAACTCGGAGGTGCCGTACGTTCGGTGCTTGATCGGTCAGAACGAGAAGAAGTTCGACTACATCAACATCGTTGTCAAACGCTTCCGCTTTCGGTCTACGAGGGTACGTGGACACACTCTCCCCCTCTCGTTGCTATGTATCTCCTAGATAGATCTTGCGTGAGCATAGGAATTTTTTTGAAATTGCATGCTACGTTCCCCAACAGTGGCATCAAAGCCAGGTCTATGCGTAGATGATATGAACGAGTAGAACAAAAAGAGTTGTGGGCGATGATAGTCATACTGCTTACCACCAACGTCTTATTTTGATTCGGCAGTATTGTTGGATGAAGCAACCCAGACCAACCTTAAATGACCACGTTCATGAGACCGGTTCAACTGACAGACATGCAACTAGTTTTGCATAAAGGTGGCTGGCGGCTGTCTAATTCTCCAACTTTAGTTGAATCAAATTTGACTATGGACGGTCCTTGTTGAAGGTTAAAACAACAAACTTGACGAAAACTCATTGTGGTTTTGATGTGTAGGTAAGAACAGTTCTTACTATAAACCCGTAGCAGCCACGTAAAACTTGAAACAACAAAGTAGGGGACGTGTAACTTGTTTTTGCAGGGCATGTTGTGATGTGATATGGTCAAGACATGATGTGATATACGTCGTTGTATGATATGATCATGTTTTGTCAAAGTTATCGGCAACTGGCAGGAACCTTATGGTTGTCACATTATTGTATGAAATGCAATCACCATGTAATTGCTTTACTTTATTGATACGTCCATTTTGCATCATGTTTTCTTACTGTTATTTACAATGTTTTTATCCATAATAATGCTTATTCTAATGCCTTTTCTCTCATAATTTGCAAGGTACACACCAAGAGGGAGAATTTTGGCAGCTGAAAATTTGGACCTGAAAAAGCTACGTCAGGCCACCTATTCTGCACAACTCCAAATGAGCTGAAACTCCCCGAGGATTTTTTATGGAATATTTAAGAAATACTAGAGCCAGTAAACACCAGAGGGGGGCCACCAGGTGGGCACAACCCACCTGGGCGCGTGAGCCCCCCTGGCGCGCCCTGGTGGGTTGTGGCCTCCTCGGCCCACCTCCGGTGCCCATCTTCTGGTATATAAGTCATTTTGACCTAGAAAAATTAGAAGAAGACTTTCGGGACGGAGCACCGCCGTCTTGAGGCGGAACTTGGGCAGGAGCACTTTTGCCCTCCGGCGGAGCGATTCTGCCGAGGGAACTTCCCTCCCGGAGGGGGAAATCATCGTCATCATCACCAACAACTCTCCCATCTTGGGGAGGGCAATCTCCATCAACATCTTCACCAGCACCATCTCATCTCAAACCCTAGTTCATCTCTTGTATTCAATCTTGTTACCGGAACTATAGATTGGTGCTAGGGGGTGACTAGTAGTGTTGATTACATCTTGTAGTTGATTACTATATGGTTTATTTGGTGGAAGATATATGTTCAGATCCATTATGCATATTAATACCCCTCTGATCATGAGCATGTTGATTATTTGTGAGTAGTTACTTTTGTTCTTGAGGTCACGGGAGAAATCATGTTGCAAGTAATCATGTGAACTTGATATGTGTTTGATATTTTGATAGTATGTATGTTGTGATTCCCTTAGTGGTGTCATGTGAACGTCGACTACATGACACTTCACCATATTTGGGCCTAATGGAATGCATTGTGGAGTAGTAAATAGATGGTGGGTTGCGAGAGTGACAGAAACTTAAACCCCAATTTATGCACTATTTCGTAAGGGACCGATTGGATCCTAGAGTTTAATGCTATGGTTAGGATTTATCCTTAATACTTTTCTCGTAGTTGTGGATGCTTGCGGGAGGGTTAATCATAAGTAGCAGGTTTTTTCAAGTAAGAACATCACCTAAGCACCGGTCCACCCACATATGAAGTTATCAAAGTAGCGAACACAAATCAAACCAACATGATGAAAGTGACTAGATGAAATTCTCGTGTACCCTCAAGAACGCTTTGCTTATTATAAGAGACCATTTTGGCCTATCCTTTGCCTCAGAAGGATTGGGCTACCTTGCTGCATACTTATTGTTACTATCGTTACCTGCTCGTTACAAATTATCTTGCTATCAAACTACTCGCTACTTACAGTTTCAGCACTTGCAGACATTACCATACTGAAAACTACTTGTCATTTCCTTCTGCTCCTCGTTGGGTTCGACACTCTTACTTATCGGAAAGAGCTACAATAGACCCCCTATACTTGTGGGTCATCATTTATAACTATGCATTAGCGATAGTTGTAGAAGCAATAGTTGGCGAGACGACAACGACGCTACGATGGAGATCAAGGTGTCAAGACAGTGACGATGGAGATCATGACGGTGCTTTGGAGATGGAGATCAAAGGCACAAGATGATGATGGCCATATCATGTCACATAATTTGATTGCATGTGATGTTTATCTTTTATGCATTTTATTTTGCATAGTATGGCGGTTGCATTATAAGATGACCCCTCACCAAAATTTCAAGGTATAAGTGTTCTCCCTGAGTATGCACCATTGCGATAGTTCATCGTGCCGAGACACCACGTGATGATCGGGTGTGATAAGCTCTACGTCCACATACAACGGGTGCAAGACAGTTTTGCATGCGCGGAATACTCGGGTTAAACTTGACGAGCCTAGCATGTACAGACATGGCCTCGGAACACTGGAGACCGAAAGGTCGAACGTGAATCATATAGTAGATATGATAAACATAGAGATGTTCACCATTGATGACTACTCCATCTCACGTGATGATCGGACATGGTTTAGTTGATTTGGATCACGTGATCATTTAGATGACTCGAGGGATGTTTATCTAAGTGGGAGTTCTTAAGTAATATGATTAATTGAACTTTAATTTATCATGAACTTAGTCCTGATAGTATTTGCAAATTATGTTGTAGATCAATAGCTCGCGTTGTAGCTCCCCTATGTTTTTGATATGTTCCAAGAGAAAACTAAGTTGAAAGATGATAGTAGCAATGATGCGGACTGGGTTCGTGATCTGAGGATTATCCTCATTGCTGCACAGAAGAATTATGTCCTTGATGCACCGCTAGGTGACAGACCTATTGCAGGAGCAGATGCAGATGTTATGAACGTTTGACAACGCTCGGTATGATGACTACTTAATAGTTTAGTGCACCATGCTTTACGGCTTAGAACCAGGACTTCAAAAATGTTTTGAACGCCACGGAGCATATGAGATGTTCCAAGAGCTGAAATTGGTATTTCAGACTCATGCCCGTGTCGGGAGGTATGAGACCTGTCAGGGATATACCCCGCGGTGTAACCCGGCCGGAAGTATAAATCGGCCGGACTTGGTGACTCACTAATGACCCGCCCTGACTGGACGACTCACTAAGTGACCCGCCCGAGCCTGGCGACTCATGGGTGACTCGACAAGTGGGTCAGAGGAGCAACAAGACCCGGTGGCCCAGAAGTCGGTTCATCGAAGGCCGGCTCAGGTTATGTTATGTTGGCTTAAGAGGAAAGCATAAGGAATATTCTCTTACAAAGGAAGCAAGACTAGGACTCCACTTGTAATAGATAGTCCTAATCCTACTAGGACTCCACATGTAACCCGCCCCTCCAACTTATAAAAGGAGGGACATGGCACCCCAAGAGGGACAAGTTTCACAAGTTAGGTTTAAACAGACAAGTCAATAGCTCTCGAGATGAGCACCCTTGTAATCGTGATCATCATCATCAATATCAATGAAGCAGGATGTAGGCTTTTACCTCCACCATGAGGGACCGAACCTGGGTAAAAACATCGTGTCTCTTGTCCCACTCAACCCCTCTCAAGCTACCACATAGATGCGTTGGCCTCACGACTAAGTCCTCACACCAAGGACATCTGCCGTGACAAATCCCTGACAGTTGGCGCCCACCATGGGGCATGGCGCACGGTGGTGTTGAGTTCTTGCAGGGATCTTTCCCAGGGTTTCGAGAAGTTCATGAATTTCTGGATGAAGAAGAACCGGATTGGAAGGGTCTGTGTTTGCAATCTGCGAGATCTGAGTTCAAAGAAAAATTAAGGTTGCTCTCGAAGATGACGCAGCGATCCGTCGAATCCAAAGACGAATCGATATCTGCTACACCGGCCGCCTTGTGAGTTGAGACAAAAATCAGCCGTGTCCATATTAATTTTCGGCGCCGCCTCGTGCCGGCTCTATTTTGGTCTTGCTGGTGGAATCCACTCTACTTCGCCCGCGGATTCTATTTTCTGCTCCGCCGGGTAACGCCCATTGGTTCTGCCCATACTTGCTGACGCGGATTCGATCCGGTCTCGTACTAAATCACCTCCGAGTTGCTGCTTGCATAAACTACCGCCGATGCGCTCCTGAGCTGCTGACGCCCGCATCTGATTTTGCGTCAACCGTCGGACTCGGTTTTCAGATTCCACTTTCGTCAAGGCATCAACCCACGGGACTCCGCCGGCTCCCAAATCAGCCTTGAAATTCGCCCTAACGCGGGTCTGAGCCGCCTTGGGCAAATCGCTGGTCTCAGGCTTCTCCTCCGAGCTTAACCCGGACGGCTGTGCCCTGGCACTGACTCGACCTCCGGGTCACCTCATCTATCGCAAGCCGCCTCCGTCGCGGCCCTACCTCACTCGCTCGGGCGGGTCACCTCTGCAACAGCCGCCCGCCTGGAGCCGCCATGATGTTGCTCTTGCTTCACCGGTTCACCCTCACGGCCTCGAGCCGCCCTTTTTCTCGGCCTTGCTGCGCCGCTGGCCGCCCCCGCTGCGCGCTGCCGGCTTGCTTCTTTGCGTAAGCCGCCGCCGTTGGTCCACGCCCTTGAGCACCTCCTCTACCGCAGGGCCACCTGTCGAGCCACTGTTTGACCCCGATTCACTACTGTGTTTTTTCCGTCCAAGCTGTTTCTGCTCCGGGTTAACTTCGAACAAAAGTTCACAAATGAAATCGCTGCGCTACGATGACAAGAAGAGGGAATCAGTCTTCGCCTCCATCTCTGAATCGCCGCTGCGGCCTTGCTCTACCTCGGCTAAGTCGCCACTGTCTCCAAGTTGGCTGCCGCCTTTGCCGTGCCTGAGCCGCCACCGAACGGCTTCACCTCCGCCAGCTGCCTTCAGACCAAGCCGGCCTTGCTTTAGCCGAGTCGCCACCCACTGTTAAGTCGCCGCCACTGCACCGCCCATTGCCGCTGCTGCTGCGGCCATGGATGCAACCGCGCCTCTGAGCCGCCGCTGTCCTCCATCTCCACCGCGCACCGGTTGACCCGCCGCTCCATCCGGCCCTCGCCTTGTGTGCCTTCAACGTCACCAGCCGTTCCTGGAGCCGCCACTATCCTTGCTAGAGCCTGCCGCTGACTGCAGAGCAAAAAATCCAGTGGCCAAGTTGCCGCTACTCCTCACGAACCGCCGCCGCCGGCGCGTCACTTCACCCGCTGCTACGCCGCATCGCCACCTTGAGCCTCCCGCACCCGCATCCGAGCCACTTATCCTACCCTGCCGGCTCTGTCCCCGCTGGCTGTTGTTGCTCTCTTCATCACCACGGGTTACCTACACGATCCATCTCACTCTGCCGCATTGAGCGGCCCGCCGGTCATCTCGCGCCGTGGTGCCCCTGCCCCCGCAACTCACCTCGCCGCTCCAATGCTATGATGCATAAGGTCCTGCAATGGCCGTGTTGTACACGAGGCTGAAAATGTCACGGGGCTGTAGTGGTTACAACAGATCAAGTACGAGCACAAGCTCATGTGGTCACGCCGGTTTCTAGCAGCCACAAGTCCAAAGCAAACCACTTTAAGTGTAATTCTTTGGCACACAATTCAAGGTTTGATGGACTCTGGAACCAACAACATGAAAGAGAAATCAGAAAAGAAAACCGCCAGGAGATACTAGTACAGGTACTACTGATTAATAAACAGTACAAAGTTTGCATCCCACGCCGCCGGTGTCTGTCCGTATCACTGGCAGAAAGACACGCGCAGACCCGCCATCTCTCTGGTCGATCCGTTCCAAATGGGACTGGGCCGTAGGCTCCGCCGCTCGCCTCACATCCTTGCGCCAAGTCGCTTGAGCCGTCGCTACGGCGTGAGAGTCGCCATTGCTGAGACTGCAAACCGTTGTGCTGAGACTTCAATGTGGCCGACTCATCTGTCTGCTTCCACGGCCGACTCGCTCGTGATTGGTTTCAATTTCACCGTAGTGATCATCAACTCCGCCGCGGATAATTTCCAGCCTAACATATCAGGTGAAATTCATCCAATATATTTTTATATTACATATTGCTTTCTTTAAAAAGAGCAATTACTCTGGCTTGCGATATTTTTTGATCCAGGACAAATTGTCTACTGCAAAGGTGACCATCATGCCACGGAGTTTATTGAATGGCTCGTACCGGGAGTATACAATGAGTGTTGCGAAGATTATCAGCTCACCACCTTGCCTCCAGCTTCAGCATATTATAGCGCTCCGCTGTTCAGCTATATGCCGGTTTATATCACGGCCAACTATGAAGAATCATAAGCCAACTCCTCGAGTCGTCTTGAGACTCGGGGGCTACAATGACATGACTCGGCAGAATTGGCCAGTTTCAGTAAATTCAAGAACTCCGGGTCATTGGAGGAAAAAATAACCCGGCCCCGGAGGCTATTGTCATATTGATGAAAATTTAAAGGCCGTCAGGAAATTTCCGGCTTAAAATGAAGGATTCCGGTTTAAAATCCGGTTCAAGGGAAATCTGTTTTCTCGCAAGGCTTTGAAGCTCTCAAATATCCGGTTTAAAATTCTGGTTCAAACAGAATCCATCTCTTGCAAGCTCGAGTTCTCCAGAAAAATTAAAGGTTGCCAAAGAGAACTTGTTGCCATGATGCGCGGTTCAAACATGGGTATCCTGCCTTATTGGCTAATCTTATTGGTTACTTGGGGGCTTCCTGCTTGTTGAGCATAGCTGTGAATATCCCTCTTGATCCAGCGCAATGCCACACTTTCAGATGGTCACTTTATTTTTCTCTTTTGGCAAGCGTCATGTGGTGAGGAAAGATCTAGGCACATATGTCCAGTTGAATATAGATAGGATGAGTTATTATTGTTGACATCACCCTTGAGGTGAGTATGTTGGGAGGCGAAACTATAAGCCCCTATCTTTCTATGTGTCTGGTTGAAACGTTTTGCTCATGTGTACTCAGTGAGTGTTAGCAATCATAGAAGACTATATGATGGTTGAGTATGTGGAGTTGCCTAAAGGCTCCGACAGGTGACCCTCCCTGAAAAGATGATGAATTGTAGTTGCAAAGTTGACTGAGAACATAGTTTGTCGGTTTCTAATAGAGTTTTTCTTTATACTTCGATTGTGTGATGAATTATTACTTATTCATGGGATGTGTATGATAAAAGTTTTATGTTTAAATTTGTTGCTGTTATAATAATCAACATGTTGCTTCTATGTCCGTATTTTGTTTTTATCGACACCTCTCTCTCAAAGCATGTGGACATGTTTTTAAATTTCGGTTTTCGCTTGAGGACAAGCGAGGTCTAAGCTTGGGGGAGTTGATACGTCCATTTTGCATCATGTTTTCTTACTGTTATTTACAATGTTTTTATCCATAATAATGCTTTTAGGAGTAATTCTAATCCCTTTTCTCTCATAATTTGCAAGGTACACACCAAGAGGGAGAATTTTGGCAGCTGGAAATCTGGACCTGAAAAAGCTACGTCAGGCTACCTATTCTGCACAACTCCAAATGAGCTGAAACTCCCCGAGGATCTTTTATGGAATATTTAAGAAATACTGGAGCCAATAAACACCAGAGGGGGGCCACCGGGTGGGTAGAACCCACCTGGGCACGCCAAGCCCCCCTGGCGTGCCCTGGTGGGTTGTGGCCTCCTCGGCCCACCTCTGGTGCCCATCTTCTGGTATATAAGTCATTTTGACCTAGAAAAAAATGAGAAGAAGACTTTCGGGATGGAGCACCGCCGTCTCGAGGCGGAACTTGGGCAGGAGCACTTTTGCCCTCCGGCGGAGCGATTCTGCCGGGGGAACTTCCCTCCCGGAGGTGGAAATCATCGTCATCATCATCACCAACAACTCTCCCATCTTGGGGAGGGCAATCTCCATCAACATCTTCACCAACACCATCTCATCTCAAACCCTAGTTCATCTCTTGTATTCAATCTTGTTACCGGAACTATAGATTGGTGCTAGGGGGTGACTAGTAGTGTTGATTACATCTTGTAGTTGATTACTATATGGTTTATTTGGTGGAAGATTATATGTTTAGATCCATTATGCATATAAATACCCCTCTGATCATGAGCATGTTGATTATTTGTGAGTAGTTACTTTTGTTCTTGAGGTCACGAGAGAAATCATGTTGCAAGTAATCATGTGAACTTGATATGTGTTGGATATTTTGATAGTATGTATGTTGTGATTCCCTTAGTGGTGTCATGTGAACGTCGACTACATGACACTTCACCATATTTCAGCCTAAGGGAATGGATTGTGGAGTAGTAAATAGATGGTGGGTTGCGAGAGTGACAGAAACTTAAACCCCAATTTATGCACTATTCTGTAAGGGACCGATTGGATCCTAGAGTTTAATGCTACAGTTAGGATTTATCCTTAATACTTTTCTCATAGTTGCAGATGCTTGTGGGAGGGTTAATCATAAGTAGGAGGTTTGTTCAAGTAAGAACAGCACCTAAGGACCGGTCCACCCACATATCAAATTATCAAAGTAGCGAACACAAATCAAACCAACATGATGAAAGTGACTAGATAAAATTCCCGTGTACCCTCAAGAACGCTTTGCTTATTATAAGAGACCATTTTGGCTTATCCTTTGCCTCAAAAGGATTGGGCTACCTTCCTGCATACTTATTGTTACTATCGTTACTTGCTCGTTACAAATTATCTTGCTATCAAACTACTCACTACTTACAGTTTCAGCACTTGCAGACATTACCATACTGAAAACTACTTGTCATTTCCTTCTGCTCCTCGTTGGGTTCGACACTCTTACTTATCGAAAAGAGCTACAATTGACCCCCTATACTTGTGGGTCGTCAAGGCTATTTTCTGGCGCCGTTGCCGGGGAGTGAAGCGCCTGTGGTAAGTGGAATTGGGTAAGGGAACATTTATATAGTGTGCTGAAATTTATTGTCACTTGCTACAATGGAAAACAATCCTTTGAGGGGTTTGTTCGGGGTATTTTCACCTCGTCCGGAACCACAATTAATTGCCCCTCAACCTACTGCACTGATATGTCTCCAACATATCTATAATTTTTTATTGTTCCATGCTATTATATTATCCATCTTGGATGTTTTATATGCATTTATATGCTGTTTTATATGATTTTTGGACTAACCTATTAACCTAGAGCCCAGTGCCAGTTTCTGTTTTTTCCTTGTTTTTGAGTTTTATAGAAAAGGAATACCAAACGGAGTCCAATTGACGTGCCATTTGATGATTTTTTATGGACCAAAAGAAGCCCCCGGAGTAAAAGAGTTGGGCCAGAAGAGTCCCGAGCCATGCACGAGCATGGAGGGCGCGCCCTACCCCCTAGGTGCGCCACCCTATCTCGTGGATGACTCGGAGACCCCCCCTGACGTGAGACCGACGCCAAAATTCCTATAAATACAGAAACCCCCAGAAAGAAACCTAGATCGGGAGTTCCGCCGCCGCAAGCCTCTGTAGCCACCAAAAACCAATTGGGACCCTGTTCCGGCACCCTGCCGGAGGGGGTAATCATCACCGGTGGCCATCTTCATCATCCCGGCGCTCTCCATGACGAGGAGGGAGTAGTTCACCCTCGGGGCCGAGGGTATGTACCAGTAGGTATGTGTTTGATCTCTCTCTCGTGTTCTTGATATGGCACGATCTTGATGTATCGCGAGCTTTGCTATTATAGTTGGATCTTATGATGTTTCTCCCCCTCTATCTTCTTGTAATGGATTGAGTTTTCCCTTTGAAGTTATCTTATCGGATTGAGTCTTTAAGGATTTGAGAACACTTGATGTATGTCTTGCGTGGGATACCCGTGGTGACAATGGGGTATTCTATTGATCCACTTGATGTATGTTTTGGTGGTCAACTTGCGGGTTCCGTGACCTTGGGAATCTATGCATAGGGGTTAGCACACGTTTTCGTCTTAACTCTCCGGGAGAAACTTTGGGGCACTCTTTGAAGTTCTTTGTGTTGGTTGAATAGATGAATCTGATATTGTGTGATGCATATCGTATAATCATACCCACGGATACTTGAGGTGACATTGGAGTATCTAGGTGACATTAGGATTTTGGTTGATTTGTGTCTTAAGGTGTTATTTTACTACGAACTGTAGGGCTGTTTGTGACACTTATAGGAATAGCCCAATGGATTGATTGGAAAGAATAACTTTGAGGTGGTTCCGTACCCTACAATAATCTCTTCGTTTGTTCTCCACTATTAGTGACTTTGGAGTGACTCTTTGTTGCATGTTGAGGGATAGTTATATGATCTAATTATGCTATTATTGTTGAGAGAACTTGCACTAGTGAAATTATGAACCTTAGGCCTTGTTTCAAAGCATTGCAATACCGTTTACGCTCACTTTTACCACTTGCTACCTTGCTGTTTTTATATTTTCAGATTACAAATACCCATATCTGCCATCCATATTGCACTTGTATCACCATCTCTTCGCCGAACTAGTGCACCTATACAATTTACCATTGTATTGGATGTGTTGGGAACACAAGAGACTCTTTGTTATTTGGTTGCAGGGTTGCTTGAGAGAGACCATCTTCATCCTATGCCTCCCACGGATTGATAAACCTTAGGTCATCCACTTGAGGGAAATTTGCTACTGTCCTACAAACCTCTTCACTTGGAGGCCCAACAACGTCTACAAGAAGAAGGTTGTGTAGTAGACATCATGCACCTACTGAAAATATTGAATATGAAATTCCTTCGGGTACGATAGAACAATTGCTAGCTAATCCTTACGCAGGAGATGGAACCGAACATCCTGATATGCACTTGATATATGCGGAACAAATTTGTGGATTGTTTAAGCTTGCAGGTTTACCCAGGGATGAAGTTATGAAGGGAAAAGCATTGGCATGGTATAGGCTATGCGATGATATTGGATCATGGAATTGGAATCGTTTAAAATTGGAGTTTCACCAAAAAAATTATCCTATGCATCTAGTTCATCGTGATCGGAATTATATATATAATTTTTGGCCTCGTGAAGGAGAAAGTATTGCTCTAGCTTGGGGGAGGCTTAATTCAATGTTATATTCATGCCCCAATCATGAGCTCTCAAGAGAAATTATTATTCAGAATTTTTATGCTCGGCTTTCTCGTAATGATCAAACCATGTTGGATACTTCTTGTGCTGGTTCTTTTATGAAGAAAACTATTGAATTACGGTGGGATCTTTTGGAAAGAATTAAACGCAACTCTGAAGATTGGGAACTCGATGAAGGTAAAGAGTCGGTATAAAGCTTAAGTATGATTGTGTTAAATCTTTTATGGATACCGATGCGTTTCAAAAGTTTAGCACTAAATATGGACTTGACTCTGAGATAGTAGCCTCCTTTTGTGATTCATTTGGTACTCATGTTGAACTCCCTAAAGAGAAGTGGGTTAAATATCACCCACCTATTAAAGAAGAAATTAAAGTACCGGTACCAGTTAAAGAAGAAACTATACTCTATAATGTTGATCCAGTTGTTCCTACTGCTTATATTGAGAAACCTCGTTTTCCTGGTAGGATAAAGGAACATGCTAAAGTTTCAACTGTGGTTAACAAAAGCTATGTTAGAACACCTAAACCTGATGAACAAATTAGAGTTGAAGAAGATGTTAGAAGCTATGTTAGAATATTGCTATGGTTAAAGAACTCTTAGAAGAAGATGTGGATGGGCATGTTATTTACTTCTGTGCAGAAGTTGCTAGAATTGCCAAACTCGAAAAAGGGATAAAAATAGACCAGTTGTTGGCCTCCCTGTCATTTCAGTTAAAATAGGAGATCACTGTTATCATGGTTTATGTGACATGGGTGCTAGTGTGAGTGCTATTCCCCACTCCTTATATCAAGAAATTAGGAAAGACATAGCACCTGTTGAGATAGAAGACATAAATGTTACTATTAAACTTGCCAATAGAGACACCATATCACCTTGTGGGATTATTAGAGATCTTGAAGTCTTGTGTGGGAAAGTAAAATACCCTACTGATTTTCTTGTTCTTGGTTCCCCACAAGATGACTTCTGTCCCATTATCTTTGGTAGACCTTTCTTGAACACAGTTAATGCTAAGATAGATTGCCAGAAACAAACTGTGGGTGTTAGCTTTGGTGATGAGTCTCATGAATTTAATTTTTCCAAGTTTAGTAGAAATCATCATGAAAAAGAATTGCCTAGTAAGGATGAATTAATTGGTCTTGCTTCTATTGCTGTGCCACCTACTGATCCTTTAGAACAATACTTGTTAGACCATGAGAATGATTTACATATGCATGAAAGAAATGAAATAGATAATATTTTCTTTGAACAACGTCCTCTACTTAAACACAATTTGCCTATTGAAACTCTAGGAGGTCCTCCTCCACCTAAGGGTGATCTTGTGTTTGAATTAAAACAATTGCCAGACACTTTGAAATATGCTTATCTTGATGAAAAGAAAATATATCCTGTTATTATCAGTGCTAACCTTTCAGAACATGAAGAAGAAAGATTATTGAAAGTTCTAAGGAAGCACCGAGCTGCTATTGGATATACTCTTGATGATTTAAAGGGCATTAGTCCCACTCTATGTCAGCACAAAATTAATATGGAACCTGATGCTAAACCTGTTGTTGATCACCAACGTCGGTTAAATCCGAAGATGAAAGAGGTGGTAAGAACGAAAATATTAAAACTTCTTGAAGCAGGTATAATCTATCCTATAGATGATAGTAGATGGGTAAGTCCTGTTCATTGTGTCACTAAGAAAGGAGGTATTACTGTTGTTCCTAATGATAAGAATGAACTCATTCCACAAAGAATTGTTACAGGCTATAGAATGGTTATTGATTTCAGAAAATTAAACAAAGCTACTAGAAAAGATCATTACCCCTTGCCTTTTATTGATCAAATGCTTGAAAGATTATCTAAGCACACACACATTTGCTTCCTTGATGGATATTCTGGCTTTTCACAAATACATGTTTCTCAACCTGATCAAGAAAAGACCACTTTTACTTGTCCTTTTGGAACCTATGCTTATAGACGTATGCCTTTTGGTTTATGTAATGCACCTGCTACCTTTGAAAGATGCATGATGGCTATATTCTCTGACTTTTGTGAAAATATTGTTGAGGTTTTCATGGATGACTTCTTTGTTTATGGGAAGTCTTTTGATGATTGTTTAAGCAATCTTGATCGAGTTTTGCAGAGATGTGAACAAACAAATCTTGTCTGGAATTGGGAGAAGTGCCACTTTATGGTTAATGAAGGCATTGTCTTGGGTCATAAAATTTCTGAAAGAGGTATTGAAGTGGACCAAGCTAAGGTTGATGCAATTGACATAATGCCACGTCCTAAGGACATCAAATGTATTCGTAGTTTCCTAGGTCATGCTGGTTTCTATAGGAGGTTTATTAAGGACTTCTCTAAAATTTCTAGGCCTCTTACTAATATTTTGCAAAAGGATATTCCTTTTGTTTTTGATGATGATTGTCTCGAAGCCTTTGAAACACTCAAGAAAGCTTTAATTACTGCACCTATAGTTGAACCACCTGATTGGAATTTGCCTTTTGAAATTATGTGTGATGCTAGTGATTATGCTGTTGGTGCTATTCTAGGACAAAGAGTAGATAAGAAATTGAATGTTATTCATTATGCAAGTAAAACTCTAGACAGTGCTCAAAGAAATTATGCTACTATTGAAAAAGAATTCTTAACAGTGGTGTTTGCTTGTTGTCGGTGTACGAAAGTAGGAGCTCTCCTTTGTACCTCTTTACTTGTGCACGGGCAGTTAGAGCCACGCCTGCGACCACACTTAGTAGGGCAGAGGAGGGAAGTAAAAGTGCAAGGCTACCAGAGCAGCGCTCCAACCAATGGCGCAGAAGTTAGAGCGATTAGATGGGCTTTCCCCCGGCAAGACCCTTGCCGGGGCGGCCTACACGGCCCCGGTAAGATACTTGCTGGGGCAGCTCGCCCAACGCCAACATCGCAACCACCCTTGAGCCAGCGAGTTCCGACACCGTCGACAGCATTGGAACCGAGGCTCGGGAAGCGCCTGCATGGTAGCATGCAGATCTTTGTGAAGACAGAGAGCCTACAAATCTTAGATGAGGACCAGAAGACAAGACAACCGCAAGGCTCCTTGCCGAGGATGCCCACGAGGCCCCGGCAAGGCTCTTTGCCGAAGACACCCGCAAGGCCCCGACAAGTCTCTTGCCAAGGGCACTCACAAGGCCCCAACAAGACCCTTGCCGGGAGTATATGCAAGACCATGGCAAGGCCTTGCCGCCCCATCGCCACCCCAGCTCAGCGAATGACCCACCGACTAAAGCAAGTACCCACGTGGTAGTATGTGGCTCCTAATCCAACTAGCCAAACACCTGCGTGGTGGTATGAAGATCTTCGTGAAGACCCTACCACCACGCCAGCTCAGCAGCCAGCCAGCCTACGTGGCGTTGCATGCCGCGTTGGCCTGGATGCATGTCGGAGCAAGGCGGAGCGACGACGGACGGGACGGGCCTCGTTACCGCCCCGATAAAGCAAGTGGACAGCTAAGTAGCACATCTAATGTGCTTTGCCTGTAATGACACGCGATAAGATTGTACACTGTATACCTTTCCACCTCCTGTGTGCCACTGTGGCGACCCCTTTTGACTATAAAATGAGGCCCGAGGCGTACTGAGGGGGGATTCAGATGATTTGGACAACACACACACCGTAGCTAGTTCAAGAGCTCAAGAACACTAAAAAATACACCAAAGCGGGACTAGGGTATTATGCAACCTTGCGGCCCGAACCTGGGTAAACAATCCTTGTGCTGGCTTCTAGACCCGCTCTTTGCACAACCTTGCGGCCCGAACCTGGGTAAACAATCCTTGTGCTGGCTTCTAGACCCGCTCTTTGCACAACCCCGCGCCCACCAACCGTAGAAGGGATCCCAGTGATCCCATAGGTGTCGTTTCCACCGACATCTCTGGCGCGCCAGGTAGGGGGCGCCGTTGGGAAAATCTGGTCTAGTTGGCACGAGCGGCTTCATCGTGGTCGTCACCCCAAGGAAGAAGACGACCGAGCGAGCGGCATCATTTACAGACACAGTGACTGTTCGCGCGACGACAGAAAAGCTAAGTCACGCAAAACTTTGAGTAATTCCTTTATATATAAGGTTATTTTCCTCGAAGATCTTGCTCTTTGTATGAGAAACCTGCACGCGATGGGGCCCTTCCGCTATTGGCAACGCCCTTGTTCTATTTTGAGTCCGCTCAACAGTTCGAGCGGCCGCGTCGAGAGCGGCAGGGTGGCCTTCACGCTATTGGTAACGCCCTTGCTCTGTTTCGAGTCTACTCAACAGTTCAAGCGGCCGCGCTGAGAACGACAAGGTGGTTTGCCTGGCCGCAAGCGCACCTGGCCGACTGTTGAGGATCCGTCCTTGAAACGCCGCGGCCTGGGTTTACACGCCGGCAAGCCTATCCAGTTAAGCGTAGGGTGTACATACAAAGAAAGATCGAACAGGAAAATAACATGCACCGTTTCAAAGTACTGCAGAGTTATATTACACCAATGGTTGCTGTGGTTCTAACTAAAGACGAAAATTGTCTTGGTCATGAACCTGCAGCGGCGATGAGAAACGGGGTGCCTAGTCCCGGCGCTGGCCCTCTATCCTCCGAACTCTGTCGACGCGACTGATGATGGGCTTGATACGCTCCTCGAGCGCCATGAGGTCCACATCCTCCGGCAAGATCTCCAGCGTGGCGTCGAAGTCGAGGTTGGGGTTCCAGTACGCCACCTTGGAGAGGACCTTGCTCAGGGCACCCCGGCAAAGATTTCGGGCCTCATTGGCCAGAGAAGTCGCTCTGTTGGAACGGAGCTGCTCCAGGGCCTCAAGAACGCCCTCGAAGAAAAGGGCCAGCTTGGCATTGGGGCTCGCACCCGCCTCAGGGGAATACCTAAATTTCGGGATGCCCATGGCGGCCAGTTGTGTGGTGAGCCTCTCCGCAACGCCAACAAGGCGGCCGATCCAGAGGTTTTCGCCCTTCACGTAATCCTCGTGGTTGGCGGCGTCATTACTCTGCAGCTGCCTCTCCTCCTTCAGGTCCTTGGTCAGGGTCTCTTCCCGGGCCCTGACCTCCGAAAGCGTCTCCTCAAGACCCTCCAGCTTCAGCTTCAGGTCTTTGATGGAGTCGTTGGCCTTGGAGAGCAGCTTGGCCTTGCCAAGGACTGCGGCCTGCGCCTCCACCAGAGCGTCGTTGATCGTGTCCTTCTCCTTCGCCAGCTCTAGGACCTGTTTCTTCAGGCCATCCCGCTCTATCTTCAGCTCTTTCACCTTGCTGGCATGGACCAGGGCTTGGGCATTGAGCGCCTCCCTGTGCCTCTGCTCCAGCTCCTGGGTCCGCTGCGCGACGAGCTTCTCGACCTCCTTATCCTTGCCGCGGAGTGTGGCGGTGAGCGCCTCCTCACGAGCGGCAAGGTCCTCCTCCTGGGAGTTCAGCTCGGCCTGGTGCTGGTGCCGAGCGGCCTCGTCCTCGGCGACCTATTCCTTCGCCGCCTCCTGGGCTTTCTTGACATCAGCCTGCTTCAGGACAAGCTCCTGTTTGCGCTCGGCCAGCAGATCCTGGGCAACCTTCAATTCTTCGTGGGCCTGGCGGAACCAGGCCTGCGTCTCGACGACGCGCCCCTCGAGATCCGCCTCCGCTTTGTCCACCGCCGCCATCCTGGACTTTGCCTTGTTCAGGCAGGCACGGTGAAGCGCCCGGAGCTTCTGGAAGTTGGCGCTCATGGCCCGAAGGAGCTCCTCCTCTTGTTAACCGCCGCCACCGACGCTCGGTTCGTCAACAACCTCGAGCCCGGCGGCGGCGAGCGCCTCGTCGTTGAACACCTCCCCCTCGGTTGGGGCCCTGGTGCTTGCCGTCCCTGGGAGGTGGACAAACAGGTCGTCGCCCACCTTCAAGTACTTGCCTGAGCCAGAGGCAGCAGAGGAGGAAGGTTGGTCATCAACCATCCCCTCCTCGGCAGCGGCCTTGCCGGCCTCCCCGGCAGGCCCCTTGGTGGCATCCTCAGCGGCGGTCTTGGCGGCCTCCTCGGCGGCGATCTTATTAGCCTCGGCTTCGGCGTCCCTGGCGACCTCCTCGATGACAGTGTCAATGTCCTCCCGGTCCACCGAGGAAGGGTCTGGATACCGAGAAGGGGAATGAGGCGGAGCCAAGACCGAGGTTCAAAAAGAAGAAGAAAGAGGAGGGACAGAAAGCGAATAACTTACCCACACCGGGCTGGGAAGAAGTGCCGCCCTCCCCGCCAACATTCGTTGCCGGGGTAGAACCCCCGGCACCCAAATTCGCCTCCTCCTCCTCCATATGCATGGGCTCGGTGGTGGATTCCCTCGCCGGGGACGTCCCTCGGGGCGTCGTAGTCGAGAGGGGCGGCGTGTTGGGGGTGGCCCTCGGCGGCTCCTCCTGCTGCCGTTCTTCTCTACAAACCCGGCAAGATCAGCATCAAGGATTCACACCCCAAAGTTCATCGATGGGGGAGTGAGTGATGAGCTTACGCTGGGGGCTAAGGCGGGGGCTGCGCCGGGGGCTTCTATCCGGGTTGCTATCCACCAGCAATGGCGTATGTGAAGTACCCGCCGGGGGCTTGCCACCCGTCGAGGCCTTGGCCCTCTTCGCCACCCTCTGGGCCAGCGTCTCCATGTCCTTGTGAAGATAAACATCAAATCAAAGAAGGATAGCATAGGAGTGAATTCAGTAGATGATGTGGGGGAGAAATACTTACTCTTCCTCCACCTCCTCCTCCGCTAGCTTCCTCTTCCTCGCCGGGCTAAAAGAACCGAGGTCAAACTCGGCCTCCAAGGTGTTGTCCGAAGGGGATGGAGTCCGGTACCACTTGGACGAGGAGGAAGCAGTGGTCGTCCTCTTCGCCATCGCGGTCTTCGCCGCCTTCTTCGCTGCCGCGGCCTTTATCGCCCTCGTCTCGCGCACGAGCTGCTCCTGGGGCGGCTGCCGCTACGTGATCCTGCCGGGCCGGACCGGCTCGCCAGAGCTGGCCCGCCACAGGACACGCCTTTTTCTCGTGGCTGGAGGATCGTCAGCCTCGGCCTCTTCCTCGGTCGACTCCTCGACCACATCTTCGATGAGAGGGGCCCCGGTGCTGGTGCTGCTGGCCTCCCCAGCAGACTCCGCCCATCCGGCGAGCTCCTTCTCCTCCGCGGCCGTGTCGGCCTCGTGCTCCACATGGCCAGCGCTGCCAGCCTCCCGGGCAAGCGCCTCCTCCGCCGCCCTGGCGGCAATGTAGTCCAGCTCCTCCTTGGTGGTGTCGCGGATGAGCACCAGCTCGTCGCAAACATACTTCTCCGACAAGCTGTCGAAGAACTCCTGCACCTCCTCTGCTAGCGGCTCGACCCAGGCCGGGTCGAGGCCGTGCGCATTGAAGTCCGGCATCATAGCAATGGTGGCGGACTAACAAGAGTTTTTGCTCAGCGGGACCACTCCCACCGGCAACCCGAACAGAGGCCCCTTGACGGCCTTGCCGGCCTTCGCGGCCTTGCCGGTCCTCTTAGCCCTGCCATCGTCACCCACATTGAGCTGAAAAAGCCTCTGACAAAGATGGGCATGCCCCATCACTGTGAAGTTGTGCTTCAAGCCAGGGCGAAGCCTCATGATGTCTGCCACGTTCCTGAAGAGCCAGGCCGGCCTCCCCTTGTTATGCAGTGCGGCAATTCAGCGGCGGAGGAAATTGGCCCCAATCATCTCAAGGGTGAGCCCGGCCATGGTGAGGCGGTGGATTCTGGTAGTAGCGATCGTGAGCTTCTTGTCGTTGGCGTCGAGGTCGCTCCAGTCCTTGCGGCGGACCGGCGGACTTTGACGAACTCGGCAGAACTCCTGCGGATCCTTCTCCTCAATCCATAACCACCGGCCCCACCATTCCTCCCACCTCTCCTTCTGGGCGCCCTCTGGATACGTGCCCTTCTCCTGGGTCCGTGGGATCCAGGTGACGCAGCTGGAGATGGCACCCCCACCTGGATACGGGGATAGAAGTAGTGGCGGAAGAGCGCCGTACTGGGAAGCACCCCGGCAAAGCCCTCGCAAAGGTGAGCGAAGAAAGCCATACACGCCACGGCATTCGGCGTGAAGTCGAGGAGATGGAAGCCTGTAACACCCCGGATGTAACTTTCCATATTTGTAACTCCAACTCTTGCCATTTTCGGCTATGTGTTATGATATTCCCTCCGTGGTCGGGTTTTGTTTTTTCGTTTCACATTTTTTTCATGTCCTGCATCTCATATCATGTCATCATGTGCATTGCATTTGCATACGTGTTCGTCTTATGCGTCCGAGCATTTTCCCCGTTGTCCGTTTTGCAATCCCGCACTCCCACGTGCACCGGCGCACCCCTTTTGTTTCTTTTCATGGGCGGGTGTTAAACGTTCTCAGAATGGGCCGAGGTTTGTCAAGTGGCCTTGGTATACCACCGGTAGACGACCTGTCAGGTTTCGTTCCATTTGGAGGTCGTTTGACGCTCCAACGGTTAACCGGGTAACCGCAAAGTCCTTTTGTGTGTTGCAGCAAACCCCCTCCAAACAGCTCAAAACCCCTCTAAGTCACCTCCATGCTCTCGGCCGTTCGATCACGATCATGTGGGCGAAAACCGCACTCCATTTGGAGTCTCCTAGCTCCCTCTACCTATAAAAACACCTCCCCCTCCGAAATTTCGGATCAAACCCTAGATCATATCGCCCCGCCGCCACAGGACACGTTCGCCACCGCCGGACACATCGCCACCGCCGCCCGCAGCCTACCAGAGGGCACCACATGGCGGCCCCGTACGCCGCGCCGCCGCCGGCCCGCGAGCCCGTGTTTGGCCCGTGGAGCCCGAGCCGCCACCCGGCTCCGCCCGTGCGCCTCCGCCTCCTCCTCCCGCGGCGCCCCGCCGCCTCGACGTCCTCGCTGCCGTTCCTGCCGGCGCCGCCGCGAGTCCCCGCGCCCCGCCGCCTCGCCGCTCCTCCGTCGGCCGCTGCCCGTCCGCGCCCGTGCCCGCGCCTCCCCGCCGAGCTCCTCCGTCCGGCCTCTCCCGCGGCCCCGTGCTCCTCTTCCCCGGCCCCGACGCTGCCGAGCTCCCCCGCTGCGCCGTCCCTCTTCTCCGGCGAGCTCGAGCCCGCGCCGATCCAGATCTGGACCCCTAGGTTGACTTCTTCCCTCCCCCGAAATTTCTCCAAGTCCCGATATCATTGCAATATATGCTCCTGTTCATCGCATCATAACTCCGTGTATACTGCTCCGTTTTGCGTGCATGATATATCGAAATGTTCGCCTCGAGATGCTCTCCATTTTGTTCCATTATGCTATGTTCATTTGAGTCCATCTTGATGCACAAATCTCTAGTGCAAGAGTGCTATATGCTGTTAACTGCTGTTACTTATCAGAACTTGAGGTATTGTTATTTTTGTTGCATTTGATGTGTGCATCTTATGGGCATGAGCTCTACAGGTGTTTTGATCTATGCCATGCCATCTTTATAGAGGTGTATACCATGTATTTGTGTGATCTATGTGATGACTAGCACAAGCATGCAAACTAGGCTTCGTGATGTTTCTGTTTTCATGGACTTAGAATTTTATTTTGCCAAGTCTGTGACTGCTGTTATTTTGTTGCTATGTATCCATGCGGCTACAGAGAGATCCATGCTCATTTTGGTGATGTTCAGTAAGGATATTTTGTAGATATAGTTGTGCGCTATCCATCCATGCCCCTTTTTGCAACTATACAGTGCCATAGCATGTCTTAATCTTGCTCTACTTTTGCTATAAAATGTTCCTGGCAGATTGTTTACGTGTTCTTCAATTTTTCCAAGCTTGTTGTAGTTGATCCTTTCATGATTTGAACTTTCTCTTGCCATGGTTAGCTTCATAAACATGCCATCTTGCTGTAGGTATGCTTATTTTGTCATGCTTTGCTTCGTGGTGAGTGAAGCAAGCTCACTAAGATGCCTTCATAATACTGTTTCTGCCATGCTCTGTTTTCTGCTAAGTCTGAAACCTGTTAACGAAACTTGCTATGTTTACATGGTTGCCATCATATCTTCTGATACCTTTTGGCTTATGGTCAGTAAGGGACTTTTGTTCTAGGCATTTAGTAGATTCATGACATGCCTTGGTTTTCTATGTTAAGTTCCTGTAGCATGTTGATTGCTTGCTCTGAACATTGCTACCTGATGCTGTTTCTGCCATGTCCAGTAATTTCACCAAGTCTGTGAACCTGATATCTTTTGCACTTTTGCCATGCTTGTTTGAGCCTGTTATGTTGTGAACTAGCCGTGGCTCAGTGTTCATCTTTTGTCAAGCATCTCCTGTAGATTACTGCCATATGCTTTGTTGCTATGTTGGAGTGCTGTAGCATAGTTACTTGTTATATTCTAAGTGCTATCATGCTGTTAATCACAGAATCGTGTCATTCTTGTTTTGCTTGCCATTTGCAAACCGTGCATCCGTTTCCGGTGATCTTTATATCGATTCTGACCGAAATCATCTCATCTTTCCAGTGGCATACTTGGTTTGCCAAGTTACTACCTTGTTCATTCTTTTTCTTCCGGAGCTCGCATATGCATCGCATATCATATCTCGCATATCATTCATGTATTCCATCATGTTGCTTGTGCATTTCCCGTGATTGATTGTGGTTCCATTTCTTGTATTATTGCTGTGGGTAGAGCCGGGAGACGAGTTCATGAACGAGGAACCTATTGAGTACGCTTACGAGGATCAAGCTTTCGTCAACTCTGAGAACCTTGCAGGCAAGATGACCATACCCTCGAAATCACTTCTATCTTTGCTTTGCTAGTTGTTCATTCTATTGCTATGTTGCGCTACCTACCACTTGCTCTATCATGCCTCCCATGTTGCCATGTCAAGCCTCTAACAATCCTTTCCTAGCAAACCGTTGTTTGGCTAAGTTACCGCTTTTGCTCAGCCCTTCTTATAGCGTTGCTAGTTGCAGGTGAAGTTGAAGTTGGTTCCATGTTGGAACATGGATATTTTGGAATATCACAATATCTCTTATTTAATTAATGCATCTATATATTTGGTAAAGGGTGGAAGGCTCGGCCTTATGCCTGGTGTTTTGTTCCACTCTTGCCGCCCTAGTTTCCGTCATACCGGTATTATTTTCCTTGAGTTTGCGTTCCTTACGCGGTTGGGTGATTTATGGGACCCCCTTGACAGTTCGCCTTGAATAAAACTCCTCCAGCAAGGCCCAACCTTGGTTTTACCATTTTCCACCTAAGCCTTTTTCCCTTGGGTTTTCGCGAGCCCGAGGGTCATCTTTATTTAAACCCCCGGGCCAGTGCTCTTCTGAGTATTGGTCCAACCTGTCAGTCGCCGGTGGCCACCAGGGGCAACCCTGGGCTCGCCTATCGGAAGTTTGGACAATCCGGTGTGCCCTGAGAACGAGATATGTGCAGCTCCTATCGGGATTTGTCGGCACATTCAGGCGGCTTTGCTGGTCTTGTTTTACCATTGTCGAAATGTCTTGTAAACCGGGATTCCGAGACTGATCGGGTCTTCCTGGGAGAAGGTTTATCCTTCGTTGACCGTGAGAGCTTATAATGGGCTAAGTTGGGACACCCCTGCAGGGTATTATCTTTCGAAAGCCGTGCCCGCGGTTATGAGGCAGATGGGAAATTGTTAATGTCCGGTTGTAGAGAACTTGTCACTTGACCCAAGTAAAATACATCAACTGTGTGTGTAGCCGTGATGGTCTCTTCTCGGCGGAGTCCGGGAAGTGAACACGGTTTGAGTTATGCATGAATGTAAGTAGTTTCAGGATCACTTCTTGATCATTTCTAGCTTCGCGACTGTTGCGTTGCTTCTCTTCTCGCTCTCAGTTGCGTATGTTAGCCACCATATATGCTTAGTGTCTACTGCAGCTCCACCTCATTACACCTTCTTTTCCTATAAGCTTAAATAGTCTTGATCTCGTAGGTGTGAGATTGCTGAGTCCTCGCGACTCACAGATTCTACCAAAACAGTTGCAGGTGCCGACGATGCCAGTGCAGATGACGCAACCGAGCTCAAGTGGGCGTTCGACGAGGAACGTGGTCGTTACTATGTTTCTTTTCCTGATGATCAGTAGCGGAGCCCAGTTGGGACGATCGGGGATCTAGCATTTGGGGTTATCTTATTTTCATTTGGTTTCGACCGTAGTCGGTCTATGTGTGGATTTTGGATGATGTATGAATTATATTTATGTATTGTGTGAAGTGGCGATTGTAAGCCAACTCTCGTTATCCCATTCTAGTTCATTACATGGGATTGTGTGAAGATGACCCTTCTTGCGACAAAACCACAATGCGGTTATGCCTCTAAGTCGTGCCTCGACACGTGGGAGATATAGCCGCATCGTGGGAGTTACAAAGCCGTAGGTGTGCATGACATCATTGAAAAAAAATCTGAGAAAGGGGGGCAGAGCCCGCAGGAGAAGTAGTCAACAAAGAAAGGGTACCGATTTGGGCCGGCCTCCGCAAAATCGGCGGGGGCGATGTCCGTGGCCGGATGCCCCGTCGTCTTCCTCCCCAACAGAGGCTTGAAGTAGTCCCTGAGGTGGACCGCATCGACCATCGAGGGGAAGAGGGCAATCTGCGTCCGAAGCGCCACCAACTCGCTCTCCGGCACCTCCTTCTCCCCGGCGTCTTTGGCCACTCCCTTGCCCTTACTGGTTTTGGGTGCCATGGCGGCTGGGAAAGAGGTGAGGAATCTGGAGCAATGAGAGATTGAGGGCAATGGGGGCGTGGCGGCGGCGGACGGAGGTGGGAGCTTCAGCTTTTCGCTTGAGGAAGAAGGGGGGAACGGCGGTTCCGAGATTGAAGAGACGCAGAGGGTAAATGAGCAGCGTGCATGCGGTTTTTCCTTTTTATGGGGAAGGCGCGGTTCGCCTCTTTACCATTTACCACGATGTGATGCATGAGGGCAGCAACCGCCCCACGCATGACCCCACGTCATGCACGACCCCCACGTCGCGCATTCAACGCAGGTCGTGGGGAAGCGCAACCAGCGAAGAAGTCACCATAGTAAAACGCCGCCCCGCATGCCCGCGCACCGTTCTGGGCCTAGCCCAATAGCGCGTTGCGCTTATGTGTGGCCCAGGCCCAGGGGCTCCTGTCGGTGTACGAAAGTAGGGGCTCTCCTTTGTACCCCTTTACTTGTTCACGGGCAGTCAGAGCCACGCCTGCGACCACACTTAGCAGGGCAGAGGAGGGAAGTAAAAGTGCAAGGCTACCAGAGCAGCGCTCCAACCGAGGGTGCAGAAGATAGAGCGATTAGATGGGCTTTCCCCCAGCAAGACCCTTGCCGGGGCGACCTACACGGCCCCGGCAAGATCCTTGCCGGGGCAGCTCGCCCAACGCCAACATCGCAGCCACCCTTGAGCCTGAGAGTTCCGACACCGTCGACAGCGTCGGAACCGAGGCTCGGGAAGCACCTGCATGGTGGCATGCAGATCTTTGTGAAGACAAAGAGCCTACAAATCCTAGATGAGGACCAGAAGACAAGACAACCGCAAGGCTCCTTGCCGAGGATGCCCATGAGGCCCCGGCAAGGCTCTTTGCCGAAGACACCCGCAAGGCCCCGACAAGTCTCTTGCCGAGGGCACTCACAAAGCCCCGGCAAGACCCTTGCCAGGAGTATACGCAAGACCGCGGCAAGGCCTTGCTGCCCCATCGCCGCCCCAGCTCAGCGACCGACCCACCGACTAAAGCTAGTACCCACGTGGCAGTACGTGGCTCCTAATCCAACTAGCCAAACACCTGCGTGGTGGCATGCAGATCATCGTGAAGACCCTACCACCACGCCAGCTCAACAGCCTGCCAGCCTACGTGGCGCTGCATGTCGCGTTGGCCTGGATGAGTGTCGGAGCAAGGCGGAGTGGCGACGGATGGGACGGGCCTCGTTACCGCCCCCGATAAAGCAAGTGGACACCTAAGTAGCGCAATTATTGCGCTTTGTCCTGTAATGACAGGCGATAAGCTTGTACACTGTATACCTTTCCACCTCCTGTGTGCCACTGTGGCGACCCCTTTTGACTATAAAAGGAGGCCCGAGGCGTACTGAGGGGGGATTCGGATCTTTTGGACAACGAACACACCGTAGCTAGTTCAAGAGCTCAAGAACACTCAAATATACACCAAAGCAGGACTAGGGTATTACGCATCCTTGCGGCCCGAACCTGGGTAAACAATCCTCGTGCTCACTTCTAGACCCGCTCTTTGCACAACCCCGCACCCGCCAACCGTAGAAGGGATCCTAGTGATCCCATAGGTGTCGTTTCCACCGACACTTTTGATAAATTTAGACCTTATATTGTTGATTCCAAAGTAAGTGTTCACACAGACCATGCTGCTTTTAAATATCTTATGGAAAAGAAAGATGCTAAACCTAGACTTATTCGTTGGGTTCTCTTGTTACAAGAATTTGATTTGCATATTATTGATAGAAAAGGAGCTGAGAACCCCGTAGCTGATAACTTGTCTAGGCTTGATAATGTGCTTGATGACCCACTTCCTATTGATGATAGTTTTCCTGATGAGCAGCTAGCTGCAATAAATGTTGCTAATAGTACTCCTTGGTATGCTGACTATGCTAATTATATTGTTGCTAAATATTTACCACCTAGCTTTACTTACCAACAAAAGAAAAAAAATTCTTCTATGACTTAAGACATTACTTTTGGGATGACCCACATCTTTATAAAGAAGGGGTAGATGGTATTATTAGACGTTGTGTACCTGAGCATGAACAGGGACAAATCCTACAGAAATGTCACTCCGAAGCTTATGGAGGGCATCATGCTGGAGATAGAACTGCCCACAAGGTATTGCAGTCTGGATTCTATTGGCCTACTCTTTTCAAGGATGCTCGTAAGTATGTCTCATCTTGTGATGAACGCCAAAGAATACTCATCTTGTGATGAACGCCAAAGAATAGGTAATATCGGTAAGCGTCAAGAAATGCCTATGAATTATTCACTTGTTGTTGAACCAGTTGATGTTTGGGGATTTGATTACATGGGTCCTTTTCCTTCCTCTAATGGGCATACACAAATTTTGGTTGCTGTTGATTATGTTACTAAATGGGTAGAAGCTATTCCAACCAGTAGTGCTGATCACAACACCTCTATTAAAATGCTTAAGGAAGTTATTTCCCCAAGGTTTGGAGTCCCTAGATATTTAATGACTGATGGTGGTTCACACTTTATTCATGGTGCTTTTCGTAAGATGCTTGCCAAGTATGATGTTAACCATAGAATTGCATCACCTTATCATCCTCAATCTAGTGGTCAAGTTGAGCTTAGCAATAGAGAAATAAAATTAATTTTGCAAAAGACTGTTAATAGGTCTAGGAAGAATTGGTCTAAGAAATTAGATGATACACTTTGGGCTTATAGAACAACATATAAAAATCCTATGGGTATGTCTCCTTTTAAAATGGTTTATGGAAAAGCTTGTCATTTACCTCTTGAGTTAGAACATAAAGCTTATTGGGCAGTTAAAGAACTCAACTACGATCTCAAACTTGCTGGTGGAAAGAGGTTATCTGATATAAGCTCATTAGATGAATGGAGAACCCAAGCTTATGAAAATGCAAAGTTATTCAAAGAAAAGGTTAAAAGATGGCATGACAAAAGAATCCAAAAGCGTGAGTTTGAAGTCGAAGAATATGTTCTTTTGTACAACTCTCATTTCAGATTCTTTGCAGGCAAACTGTAACATCCCAAATTTCCAATTTGGAATGTTATACATAGATCATCATTGCATATCATGTTTTGTTGCATTTTGACAAATCCTCGATAAATCCTAAGCAACTCAAGGACCCTCGGAGAGAGTTGGGGATTTTCTCGAATTTTTAAATTTGATCTTTCAAACGAGGATTGGGGTTTTAATTATTTTTCTCTCCGAAAAAATATTTCATGTTAAAATAAACGAGAGGAGAAAATATGACTTCTCCAAAACATTTGAAATACTGGAGGAAAAATGTTAAAATCATTATTTGGAATTTATTTGGATTTTATTTGCAATTTTCATTGCATTAAAAAAATATGCATGTTTTCAAAATATTTATTTTGATTTATAAAAATGTTCACCCTATTCTAGATTTTCTAACTAGACGGGGAAAATTTATTTAATATTTTTCTGATTTTTATTTATTTTTCTACGCAATATTTTCTGCGGAACTTATTTTAAAAAAAAACTGCGCGACGCCCGACCGGGCCGAAGCCCAGCCGAGCGCCGGCCCGCCCGCGCTCTCCTCTTCCCGCACGACGCCGAGCCGCCGCCGGAGTCCGCCGCCCCGGCCGCCCCCTTCCTCAAGCACCGGAACCCCCCTCCTTAAATACCGCGCCCCCCTCTCTTTCCTCACCGCCGCCGCCGCCGGAACCCCTCATCGCCGCCGCCCGCATCTCGCCCGCCGCCGCCGCCGGTTGCCTTGCCCGCCGCCGCCGCCGGAAGCCCCGGAGCCGCCGCCCCTCGTCGCTGCACCCCTCCCCGAGCCCCGAGCCCCGCCGCCAAGCCCCGCGCCCGCCGGAGCTCGCCCGTCGAGGTACTGCCGCTGGTCGTTTTCCGTCGTTGCCGGTTTTCTGTAAAAAAAAACCCTAGATCGGTTTTTTTTGGTTTTATTATTTTGCGAGCGTTCACCGAACCGTTCGTTTTAACGAACGCGTTCGTCGGTTTTTCTCTGTTAACGAACGTCCATTATTTAACCGTTCGTCCGTTTTTCTTTTTCGTCGGATTTTTCCGCGATTTTCTGAGATTCGATTTCTGATCGAATCTTCGATTCTGTTTAAATTCTCGCTCGTTTATCGGAATCAGGCGATTCAAGCGCCTAGAGTTTCGTCTCGAAATTCTCTTTCCGATTAAGCTACTCAAACAAGTTTTTGCTACAGTAAAATTTGACCTAGATCCAGATTAGCAAATGAAGTTTCTTTCTTTCGCCGTTTGACTTTCGTTGCTTCTTCCGAGTTGATTCTTTTTGCAAACCGGAGTTCTTAAGTTGAACTTTCTGGTTGGATCTTTCATTCAAATTTTACCTGTGCATTAGATGAGTACTGATTGTATGCTTGTTTGTTTGCGATAGGGTACCCGGAGTGTGCCGCTTGTTACTTCGACTCGCTAGGTTTTGCGGATCATCAGCAAGGCAAGTAACACTTTGATCATATCCCGTTCATACCCAGTTTTTATTGCATTAGATCTGTTTTTCCTCAAACACATTGCATGATTAGGATCTAATTAAACTTAGGGTATTGGGAAGTAGTTGAGGTAGTACCTATTACCTGTTTCCTTATCAAACCCTTGGGAGTTACTTCTACGTTGCTTTTATTATTGCCATGCTATGCTCGTAGACGTGGATTGGGTTTGAGAGATATTCATGACAGATGTGAGATTGTTAATAATGGTTCAACTTAAGGTGGCAACTAAAACTCACATCTGGGTGGATTGAGGCACCTGGAGAACCCAGTGTTGTCTGTATGTATAAGGTCCGCCACCCAGGCTCAAAGGGATCATAAGATTATTCATGCTAGAAACTTCCGTGTGCAGCCACAAGCTATTATGGGCTCTAGCATAGCTGAGTAGGTTACAGGATCTCTTGAAGAGGTGGACTAGCAGATGTAGAGGAAAGTAGGTGTACCGGTCCATCCAGAGTAAAGAGTGATTGTTTCTGAAAGACTGTGTCTCGGTCATCCGTTTCTCAAACATCATGCAGTGCGAGAATCAAGCGGAGGTGATCGAGTCTTGTGGGGAAAAGTGCGCAAACCTCTGCAGAGTGTAGAAACTGATCATGATTAGCCGTGTCCCCGGTTATGGACAACTTGAGTATCTGGTACCTGGATTATCATTTGAATCTCATCACCGTGATACTTATAATTAATTTTGTTGGGTTAATGATGACACATAATTGGGATTGAGTTGGAGGTACCTTCTCAATGTTTCAACCACCATGATAGTTAAACAAAATTTATTCTTTTGCAGTAGGATAAAATTGGCTTTTCGCAAAACTGTAACCATAGAGCCTTCCACCAGCCATATATGCATATAGTATAGCATTATTATTGTTCATTGCTCTCTATGTGTTACTTTGCCAGCATATTCTATGTGCTGACCCGTTTTCGGGCTGCAACGTTTCATGTTGCAGACTTTTCAGACGACGAGTAAGGTGCCTTAGGTCGTGGTCTTATACTCAGTGATGCCGCTGGAGTTGATGGACTCACTTATCTTCCAAGTCTTCCGCTGTTATCGTTATTAGATGGCCTTAAGCCATGTTGATCATTCTTAATCTCTTTGGAGATATTCGATGTAATAAGTGTGTGATTGCTACTCTGTTATAAATCCTCCATTTGTACTATGCGTGTCAGCATTACTGATCCAGGGATGACACTGGTGCACAGCAGCACAGGCCATTTGAGGTCTGGTCACTACACAAACTCCTCTCAAAATGGGAAGGCCCATATGTCATCGAGGAGGTTTACCGGTCTGGAGCCATCAAAATAAATAATTTCGAAGGCACTAACCCGAAGGTTGTCAACGGGCAACGAGTAAAGCATTATATCTCAGGTATGCCTATTAATGTTGAAAGCAATATTATCCAAGCTTTGACACCGGAAGAACACATAAAAGAGTCCTTCCAGAACACTCCAGAATCGTCAAAATAAGGAGGTACGTGATACGGTAAGTAAACGGGCTCCGAAAAATCCGCAAAAATATTTTTTATCAGTTTTGGAATATTTTAGAATTTTGGAAATAAAGAAACTTCCAGGAAGCGTCCCCTGGTGGGCATAAGACACCAGGGCGCGCCAGGCATGCCTGGCGCGCCCAGGTGGGTTGTGCCCACCTGGGACACCTCCCGTACTTCGTTTTTCTTCGGTATGCTTGTCCTCCAAGATAAAAAAAATCTATATATACTTCCCGAACCTGTTAACCACCGTATCACGGAGAAAATCCTCTGTTCTCTTTTCTTGCTGTTTTTGGTCAGATTTGTCAAGCTAGGCATCATGTCTTCCTGCTCCTCCAACCACATGGAAGAAGATGCTTGGCTGATGAAGATCAAGACGAAGAGGGAGGAGCCTACGGGCACCATCAAGGGAGACAAGGGCAACGAAGCTACCATAGATCCATCCCCGATGGCAACACAAGCACTATTGGCCGAGGAGGAGGAGGAAGATATCCTTAAACCCTATCTTACTCACCTTACTCCTGCTGAGATTGAAGCTTTTTGTGTCTTTGAAATAGTTCGCATACAAAATAAGTATCTCACTAGCAAAAATATTCTGCATCAAGAGCATATCACCTATCTCCGAAGCGTCATCCGTCGGCTGCAGGATCTCCTGACCCTTAAGGACAGGATCGCTTCATCACCTTCTTCACCACCAAAGGAGAACTGAGTATCGGGTATGGGCACTCCCCTTGGCTTCCGCCAAGCTTGGGGGAGGTGCCCCGGTATCGTATCATCCCACTATCTTTTTGCTTTTACTTATCTTAGTTCAACCTTTTGCTTAGATGAATAAAGTTTAGTTCAATCCTTTATTCTTTGAGAGTTTGCTTAGTGATCTATCATTGTAATTGTGTGCAAGTTATATAATAAAGTTAGTTTGAGTTTTTACTTTCTTTACTTTCATGTTAAATAAAGAAAAGAAAAAGAGAAAGAAAGCAAATAAAAGAAAGGAAATAAATCAATAAGATCATATACTAATCCTATGGTAGGTGATAGCACCACATAAGGAAAAGTATAAGTAAGAATATTTTATTAGAGATTGACAAACATAGCATTGGTCAGTGATGCAACTAATGAAAGAATTAATAAGGGAAGGGAAGATTCACATATAAATATACTATCCTAGAAATCTTTTGTGATTGTGAGCCCTCATCAAAATATTATATGCCAAAATTGTTGACATTGGAAAGAAAGACAACATAATGGTTTATGTATGTTTATATTCACATAGAAGTCATATTGTCATAGATCCTTTAACATGTGATGCTTGCCCCTATCTTTGCTAGCCAAAAATTCCGCACTAAGTAGAGATACTACTTGTGCATCCAAAACCCCTTAAACCCAAATCTTTTTCAAGTGTCCACCATACCTACCTAGGGATTGAACAAGATCCCTCAAGTAAGTTGTCATCGGTGCAAAAAGGCAATAAAAATTGCTTCTAAATATGTGAGATATTTTAGTGTAAGAGAAATTTGAGCGTTGCATGAACTTGGAGGACAAAGAATAAAAGCGACAGACTGCATAATAAAGGTTGTCATCTTAAGGGGCAATGTAACGTGACGTTCTTTTGCACTAAGAGGTTGAGCATGCAAACAAATAAGCTCATGGCAACCTCTGCTTCCCTCTGCGAAGGGCCTATCTTTTACTTTTATGTATTTACTTTTATGCAAAGAGTCAAAGTTTTCCTTCTATTCCTTTTATTTTTCTCTTTTGGCAAGCATCATGTGGTGAGGAAAGATCTAGGCACATATGTCCAGTTGACTATAGATAGCATGAGTTATTATTGTTGACATCACCCTTGAGGTGAGTATGTTGGGAGGCGAAACTATAAGCCCCTATCTTTCTATGTGTCTGGTTGAAACGTTTTGCTCATGTGTACTCGGTGAGTGTTAGCAATCATAGAAGACTATATGATGGTTGAGGATGTGGAGTTGCCTAAAGGCTCCGACACGTGACCCTCCCTGAAAAGATGATGAATTGTAGTTGCAAAGTTGACTGAGAACATAGTTTGTCGGTTTCTAATAGAGTTTTTGCTTTATACTTCGATTGTGTGATGAATTATTACTTATTCATGGGAAGTGTATGATAAAAGTTTTATGTTTAAATTTGTTGCTGTTATAATAATCAACAGGTTGCTTCTATGTTCGTATTTTGTTTTTATCGACACCTCTCTCTCAAAGCATGTGGACATGTTTTTCAATTTCGGTTTTCGCTTGAGGACAAGCGAGGTCTAAGCTTGGGGGAGTTGATACGTCCATTTTGCATCATGTTTTATTACTATTATTTACAATGTTTTTATCCATAATAATGCTTTTTGGAGTAATTCTAATCCCTTTTCTCTCATAATTTGCAAGGTACACACCAAGAGGGAGAATTTTGGCAGCTGGAAATCTGAACCTGAAAAAGCTACGTCAGGCTACCTATTCTGCACAACTCCAAATGAGCTAAAACTCCCTGAGGATTTTTATGGAATATTTAAGAAATACTGGAGCCAATAAACACCAGAGGGGGGCCACGTGGTGGGCAAAGCCCACCTGGGCGCGCCAAGCCCCCCTGGCGTGCCCTGGTGGGTTGTGGCCTCCTCGGCCGACCTCCGGTGCCCATCTTCTGGTATATAAGTCATTTTGACCTAGAAAAAAAATGAAAAGAAGACTTTCAGGATGGAGCGCCGCCGTCTCGAGGGGGAACTTGGGCAGGAGCACTTTTGCCCTCCGGCGGAGCGATTCTGCCGGGGGAACTTCCCTCCCGGAGGGGGAAATCATCGTCATCATCATCACCAACAACTCTCCCATCTTGGGGAGGGCAATCTCCATCAACATCTTCACCAGCACCATCTCATCTCAAACCCTAGTTCATCTCTTGTATTCAATCTTGTTACCGGAACTATAGATTCGTGCTAGGGGGTGACTAGTAGTGTTGATTACATCTTGTAGTTGATTACTATATGGTTTATTTGGTGGAAGATTATATGTTCAGATCCATTATGCATATTAATACCCCTCTGGTCATGAGCATGTTGATTATTTGTGAGTAGTTACTTTTGTTCTTGAGGTCACGGGAGAAATCATGTTGCAAGTAATCATGTGAACTTGATATGTGTTCGATATTTTGATAGTATGTATGTTGTGATTCCCTTAGTGGTGTCATGTGAACGTCGACTACATGACACTTCACCATATTTGGGCCTAATGGAATGCATTGTGGAGTAGTAAATAGATGGTGGGTTGCGAGAGTGACAGAAACTTAAACCCCAATTTATGCACTATTCCGTAAGGGACCGATTAGATCCTAGAGTTTAATGCTATGGTTAGGATTTACCCTTAATACTTTTCTCGTAGTTGTGGATGCTTGCGGGAGGGTTATCATAAGTAGGAGGTTTTTTCAAGTAAGAACAGCACCTAAGAACCGGTCCACCCACATATCAAGTTATCAAAGTAGCGAACACAAATCAAACCAACATGATGAAAGTGACTAGATGAAATTCCCGTGTACCCTCAAGAACGCTTTGCATATTATAAGAGACCATTTTGGCCTGTCCTTTGCCTTAGAAGGATTGGGCTACCTTGCTGCATACTTATTGTTACTATCATTACTTGCTCGTTACAAATTATCTTGCTATCAAACTACTCGCTACTTACAGTTTCAGCACTTGCAGACATTACCATACTGAAAACTACTTGTCATTTCCTTCTGCTCCTCGTTGGGTTCGACATTCTTACTTATCGAAAAGAGCTACAATCGACCCACTATACTTGTGGGTCATCATTTATAACTATGCGTTAGCGATAGTTGTAGAAGCAATAGTTGGCAAGACGACAACGACGCTACGATGGAGATCAAGGTGTCAAGCCGGTGACGATGGAGATCATGACGGTGCTTTGGAGATGGAGATCAAAGGCACAGGATGATGATGGCCATATCATGTCATATTTTGATTGCATGTGATGTTTATCTTTTATGCATTTTATTTTGCATAGTATGGCGGTTGCATTATAAGATGACCCCTCACCAAAATTTCAAGGTATAAGTGTTCTCCCTGAGTATGCACCGTTGCGATAGTTCATTGTGCCGAGACACCACGTGATGATCGGGTGTGATAAGCTCTACGTTCACATACAACGGGTGCAAGACAGTTTTGCATGCGCGGAATACTCGGGTTAAACTTGACGAGCCTAGCATGTACAGACATGGCCTCGGAACACTGGAGACCGAAAGGTCGAACGTGAATCATATAGTAGATATGATAAACATATAGATGTTCACCATCGATGACTACTCCATCTCACGTGATGATCAGACATGGTTTAGTTGATTTGGATCACGTGATCATTTAGATGACTCGAGGGATGTTTATCTAAGTGGGAGTTCTTAAGTAATATGATTAATTGAACTTTAGTTTATCATGAACTTAGTCCTGATAGAATTTGCAAATTATGTTGTAGATCAATAGCTCGCGTTGTAGCTCCCCTATGTTTTTGATATGTTCCTAGAGAAAACTAAGTTGAAAGATGATATTAGCAGTGATGCGGACTGGGTTCGTGATCTGAGGATTATCCTCATTGCTGCACAGAAGAATTATGTCCTTGATGCACCGCTAGGTGACAGACCTATTGCAGGAGCTGATGCAGATGTTATGAACGTTTGACAAAGCTCGGTATGATGACTACTTAATAGTTTAGTGCACCATGCTTTACGGCTTAGAACCAGGACTTCAAAAACGTTTTGAACGCCACGCAGCATATGAGATGTTCCAAGAGCTGAAATTGGTATTTCAGACTCATGCCCGTGTCGGGAGGTATGAGACCTGTCGGGGATATACCCCGCGGTGTAACCCGGCCGGAAGTATAAATCGACCAGACTTGGTGACTCACTAATGACCCGCCCTGACTGGACGACTCACTAAGTGACCCGCCCGAGCCTGTCGACTCATGGGTGACCCGACAAGCGGGTCAAAGGAGCGACAAGACCCGGTGGCCCAGAAGGCGGTTCATCGAAGGTCGGCTCAGGTTATGTTATGTTGGCTTAAGAGGAAAGCATAAGGAATATTCTCTTACAAAGGAAGCAAGACTAGGACTCCACTTGTAATAGATAGTCCTAATCCTACTAGGACTCCACATGTAACCCGCCCCTCCAACTTATAAAAAGAGGGACATGGCACCCAAGAGGGACAAGTTTCACAAGTTAGGTTTAAACAGACAAGTCAATAGCTCTCGAGATGAGCACCCTTGTAATCGTGATCATCATCATCAATATCTATGAAGCAGGATGTAGGCTTTTACCTCCACCATGAGGGGCCGAACCTGGGTAAAAACATCGTGTCTCTCGTCCCACTCAACCCCTCTCAAGCTACCACATAGATGTGTTGGCCTCACGACTAAGTCCTCACACCAAGGACATCTGCCGTGACAAATCCCCGACAGTTGGCGCCCACCATGGGGCATGGCGCACAGTGGCGTTGAGTTCTTGCAGGGATCTTTCCCAGGGTTTCGAGAAGTTCATGAATTTCTGGATGAAGAAGAACCGGATTGGAAGGGTCTGCGTTTGCAATCTGCGAGATCCGCGTTCAAAGAAAAATTAAGGTTGCTCTCGAAGATGACGCAGCAATCCGTCGAATCCAAAGACGAATCGATATCTGCTTCACCGGCCGCCTTGCGAGTTGAGACAAAAATCAGCCGTGTCCGTATTAATTTTCGGCGCCGCCTCGTGCCGGCTCTATTTTGGTCTCGCTGGTGGAATCCAGTCTACTTCGCCTGTGGATTATATTTTCTACTCCACCGGGTCACGCCCATTGGTTCTGCCCATACCTGCTGATGCAGATTCAATCTGGTCTCACGCTAAATCGCCTCCAAGTTGCTGCTTGCATAAACTGCCGCCGATGCGCTCCTGAGCTGCTGACGCCCGCATCTGATTTTGCGTCAACCGCCGGACTCGGTTTTCAGATTCCATTTTCGTCAAGGCATCAACCCACGGGACTCCGCCGGCTCCCAAATCAGCCTTGAAATTCGCCCTAACGCGGGTCTGAGCCGCCTTGGGCAAATCGCTGGTCTCAGGCTTCTCCTCCGAGCTTAACCCGGACGGCTGTGCCCTGGCGCTGACTCGACCTCCGGGTCACCTCATCTATCGCAAGCCGCCTCCGTCGCGGCCCTACCTCACTCGCTTGGGCGGGTCATCTCTTCGCTGATCTCAAGCAAGCAATTGTTTCCGTTAGTGGCGGGTGCCACCTCATAATTTTGAGATGTGTTCCATAAGCCCACAACAAGCTTGTTCTTTTCATTGTTGATTGCCCAACAACTCTGTTATAACCTTCTTGGAAGGATGCTTTCCAAGCTCATTTGTGGCAGAAGTTGTCATTTTCTTCTCCATTCTTTATTCCAAGGATCTATCTTCTATTATTTATTTCTTCCGGAGGCATTGTGATGTTGATCTCTTCACTCATCTTCTCGGTTTGTGAGGACCGTGTTCTTTTCGTGCTTTTCCATTTCCAACCGGAGTGTTGTGTCCTCTTTTCAAGTTCTTCCCATTCTGTCAAGTTTTGCCTCCCTTCTCAACTGGAGTGTTGTCGTAATTGATCTTCATCGTTCCTTGTACATCTCGTTTCAACCGGAGTGCTTGCATGCACTTCTTGGCCATTGCAACCCTTTTTCTTATGTCTTTCAACCTACAAGGTTCCCGTAATGTTCCTTGTTCCTTTTTCTAACGAAGTGTTTTCGACTTTGTTCATCTTTGTTGTATTCTTTCTTTAAATTTGTTCAACCCCGCAAGGTTCTTTGGTTTCACTCATTTGTCAAAGAAGCAATTAGTTTTACCTCTTCTCTTCCTCTCCCGCTTCTCTCCGGTGCTATCCTAGATCTCGGGACGAGATCCTCTTGTAGTGGGGAGTGTTGTAACGCCCCGAGACTGACGCTTCAGAAGACTTCCATATTTTTGTGATCACTGTGTGTTTCATTTGTGCTTGCTCTTTTATTTTTGCATTGCATCATGTCATCATGCCATCATGTCATTAATCCTTGCATCTCAACCCAACTAATAAATTACATAGATGGTTGATCTATTTAAATCGAGGGAAGGGTGACTTCTCTTTATAACATATCCTCCCAATATTAGGGAGCTATATTAAATATTTCATTAATTTGGAATTCACCAAAACACACTTGCAAATTATCCCAATGCCTTTGTTATCTTAATTCTTGGTCTCCAACCTTGCCATATATTCTTTCATCATATTCCGGAGCTCCACCAAAAATCCGAACAATTTTGGACCTTCCAAACCCTCACCTCCTATTCAAATCATTTGAATTTAAATCAAATGAGCTTGAATTTAAATATTTCAATCATGACCTTTTCTATTTTCTCGGAACAAGAACATTTTTGTGAGTCCGGGAAAATAATCCCCGTGTCCAAACTTCTTCCCCTAACCTCTCTTTCTTTTCTTTCTTATCTCTGTTTTGTTTTTATTTTTTCTTTAGAGTGAGAGAGAGAAGAGAGCCCAGCTGGGCCTCCCAACTCCAAGCCGGCCCATCCCCGCGGCCCACCTAAGCCCAACCGCGCCCCTGTCTTAACCTAGCTCGATCCCCGTCCTCCTCGTTCCCTACCTCGCGCCGCCAGCGCCCGATCCCCTCGCCCTCCTGCTCGATCCCCATCTCCCCCTCTCGATCCCGCGCGCCTCCTCTCCTGCTGCCGCCTCCACCACCAGATCAGGCTGGCCTCCGCCGCCCTTGGCCGTTCCCAGCCGGACCCCTCCAGCAGGGCCCCGTCCCCACCTCCGGTGCACCAAGCTCGCCGCCTCCCTGCCATGGCCGCGTGCGCCCCTCTACTTTGAGCGCCGCCCGGCCTCCCCGTCCTCTGCGTCGCCTTCCTTCCCTTGCTCTGGCCACCTTGTCGACCTGACATGGACGCCAAGCTCGAAGTCCCGTCGCCTCCCTGCCTTGCTCCGGCTGCCTCTGTCTGCATCGAGCAGCAGCAGCTCATCGCTCAGCACCTCGACGCCCCTACACCCAAGTCCGTCGCCACCTCGCCGGAGGACGTCGTCCTCGCCCGGATCCTCGTCGCCAGCCCCAAGACTCGCCGCCGCTGCCTCCGCTTCGCCTGAACCGCGCCCCCTGCATCACCTCCGTCGACCCCGCCCTCTGCTTCGCTCGCTGGGACCAGAGCATCCCTGCCTAGCTCCCGTTGAGCCGCGCCAAGTCCCTCGGAGACCGCTTGGTGCTGCCTTCTTTTGGTTCGCCAAGTGCCGCACCGAAACATCATCAAGGTTGACTACATTTTGCTGCCCCGACCGGATCCGTCAAGTACTCGCTACCACAATGGCGCCAAGTTCGATGACGCTCGCTGCCCGAATGACTACCGCCGACGCGTACCTCTCCGTCGCCGTGGGTTTTCGTCAAGTCAAATGGTGACCCCCCCAAGACCTCGGATTCGTCACCGTGGGTTTTCTTTTGCCAAGTACCGCGACGACCCCGGAGACTGGATTCTGTCAAGTTCCTCTATGATATGTGTACCACTACTTCCACAACATGTCGCGTACAACTACTTCCTTCGACGAACCCGATCCGCTCCGAAAAGGCACGCTTCGAAGGTATAACCGCCGGAACGACCGCCCATGGACCGAATGCATGTTTGTTGTATGAGATGAACCGCATGTTTTCACCGTATGCGATTGATGTTGCACGTCCCTCCTTGTTTGCCATGCCGTCGAACCGTGGGAACCCGGTTGCCGGGATCACCACACCATCTCTAGCAAGTTCCGCACATCCCCACACTTGTTCCTTTGCACCAGCATCTCAATCGAGTTGCCGGAACCGGGATGTTGCCATGGCACCATTTCCGTTTCACCGCCGTGGCACCCTTTTCCTTCCGCCATGGCGACAAATGCCTCGTGTCATGCTCAAGTCAATATTTTCATTAAATTGCATAAAACTTGCATATGTCATCCGCACCATGATAACAACATTTAAAACGTTTAAAATTGTTGTTTGCTTTAAATTTCTAAATGACATATGGGGATTTTCCGGAATTGTTGTTTGTTGTTTCCGGCCTCATTTAAATTGCCTAGATAGGTAGTTTTGTTATGCTTCACCCCTTGCCATGTTTAATAATAGTTAATATTGTTGGGTACATAAACGAGAGAGAACTAAATAATTGATGTGGTGTTTCGTCAATATGCAACTCGTTGCATATTGAGCTCCACTTAATTTGTATTATTGTTTGTTGCACTTTGCCTTTTTAAACCGGACATGCATCATACTTGATTGTGCATCATGCCATGTTTATGGTTGTGTGTTTACAATGTTGTTTGTTTCTTTCCGGGTTGCTTCTCTCGTTAGCTTCGGTTTCATTCCGGAGTTGTGAGGATTCGTTCGACTCCGTCTGTTTGTCTTCTTCATGGATTCGATCTTCTTCCTAGCGGGATCTCAGGCAAGATGACCATACCCTCGAAATCACTTCTATCTTTGCTTGCTAGTTGTTCGCTCTATTGCTATGAAACGCTACCTACCACTTGCTTATCAAGCCTCCCAAATTGCCATGAACCTCTAACCTTTGTCACCCTTCCTAGCAAACCGTTGATTGGCTATGTTACCGCTTTTGCTCAGCCCCTCTTATAGCGTTGCTAGTTGCAGGTGAAGATGAAGTTTGTTCCATGTTGGAACATGGATATTTTGGGAATATCACAATATCTCTTATTTAATTAATGCATCTATATATTTGGTAAAGGGTGGAAGGCTCGGCCTTATGCCCGGTGTTTTGTTCCACTCTTGCCGCCCTAGTTTCCGTCATACCGGTGTTATGTTCCTTGACTTTGTGTCCCTTACGCGGTTGGGTGATTTATGGGACCCCCTTGACAGTTCGCTTTGAATAAAACTCCTCCAGCAAGGCCCAACCTTGGTTTTACATTTGCCTCACCTAGCCTTTTTTCCCTTGGGAGTCGCGCTCCCGAAGGTCATCTTATTTCCCCCCCCCCCGGGACAGTGCTCCTCGGAGTGTTGGTCCAAACTAGAGCCACTTGCAGCGCCACCTCGGGGAAACTTGAGGGCTGGTTTTAGTTGTACGTAGTGTTCATCCGGTGTGTCCTGAGAACGAGGTACGTGCGACTCCTATCGGGTTTGTCGACACATCGGGCGGCTTTGCTGGTCTTGTTTTACCATTGTCGAAATGTCTTGTAAACCGGGATTCCGAGACTGATCGGGTCTTCCCGGGAGAAGGAATATCCTTCGTTGACCGTGAGAGCTTATAATGGGCTAAGTTGGGACACCCCTGCAGGGTATTATCTCTCGAAAGCCGTGCCCGCGGTTATGTGGCAGATGGGAATTTGTTAATGTCCGGTTGTAGAGAACTTGACACTTGACTTAATTCAAACGCATCAACCGTGTGTGTAACCGTGATGGTCTCTTTTCGGCGGAGTCCGGTAAGAGAACACGGCTTTTGGGTTATGTCTGATGTAAGTAGGAGTTCAGGATCACTTCTTGATCATTACTAGTTGACGACCGTTCCGTTGCTCCTCTTCTCGCTCTTATTTGCGTATGTTAGCCACCATATATGCTTAGTGCTTGCTGCAGCTCCACCTCATTACCCCATCCTTTCCTATAAGCTTAAATAGTCTTGATCTCGCGGGTGTGAGATTGCTGATTCCTTGTGACTCACCAGATACTTCCAAACAGTTGCAGGTGCCGATGATACCAGTGCAGATGACACAACCGAACTCAAGTGGGAGTTCGACGAGGAACTTGGTCGTTACTATGTTTCTTTTCCTGTTGATCAGTAGTGGAGCCCAGTTGGGACGATCAGGGATCTAGCATTTGGGGTTGTCTTCTTTTATTTTGGTTCCGTAGTTGGACCTATGTGTGTACTCTGATTGATGTATGATTTATTTATGTATTGTGTGAAGTGGCAATTGTAAGCCAACTCTTTATCCCATTCTTGTTCATTACATGGGATTGTGTGAAGATGACCCTTCTTGCGACAAAGCCACAATGCGGTTATGCCTCTAAGTCGTGCCTCGGCACGTGGGAGATATAGCCGCATCGTGGGTGTTACAAGTTGGTATCAGAGCCATCCCCGACTTAGGAGCCCCCTGCTTGATCGAATCGCTGGCGTTGTTGAGTCTAGAACAAAAATGTTTTGAGTCTTAGGATTATATATATCGGAGAGTAGGATTCTTTTTACTCCTCGGTCCCTTCGTCGCTCTGGTGAGGTCTCCTGACGTAGATGTTTTGACTCTTCTCTCCTCAAATTTCACTTAAAAAATTTAGGATCACGCGGGTATCTTGGAATCGTTCCAATGGTTTTGTGACGAGAACATTGTTCTTGGTGCCTCCTGACATTTAGGGGTTGTGGCAGTGTCCCGGGGAGTTGAGCTCCGAGGTGTTGTCGTCACAATTTTATCGTTGCAGTTCCGGAATACCTGAGTTTCGCCGACATCGAAAATCTCTTTTATGCAGTTGTTGGTGAGATCACCTCGACGCCACCCAGTACTAGGGCGGGAGTTCGGGAGTATTGCCATAACTCGTATAACGGATGCTTTTCGAAGGTTGAGGTAAATGATTTTCGAAGGTTTCTTGGTTATGTGTTGAAGGATGGATACAGCTGGATCTAGGTATTGTTAGTTTGGGTGAGATATATTGGGTCCCCTGTATCCCCAACACCTGATTGCATAACCAGAAAGTTTCGGGAGTTTATAAGTGGGAATTCAAGTAGCTCCTACGATATCTTTTCGACAGATGCATGATTTGAGATTGGGGTTCGACGTCTAGTGGTCCGCCTTTCCACGGTTGGTTTTACAGTGGTCTCATAGTGTCTTAAAGAGTCCTTGGCTATGCCGACTTGGGGACGCTTCGTATGTCATGTGCACTGCCTTGTACATGATGGTGCTGTACGATCGAGCCCGTGTGGGCCCCACCACAAAAACTTCGGACGAAATCTCTATCATATGTTTGTTCCGGCTTATTTTGCAAGCCAATCCTTTGTTTTATTTTATTTGTGGTATTCGAGTTGCTTCGAAGTCAAATGTTGAATCCATACCTTTCCTAAACGGTGTTCTCATATTGCTATGTGAATACTAATCCTTTCGATCATCGAGATTGTCATCCCAATTCTTTCCAACCGGCGTGTTTCTCTTCAAGTGCATCCAGTCATTCCAACATTCGCAAGATCAGTTCTAAGCTTTTTCTCAACGGTGTTCGTTTCATCCGACCCAAGTTGCCTTTGTTTTCCCACCCTCCCACCCTTTTTCTTCAACGACTCAGATTTCTTAATCAAGTATCCTTTTTATTGATGCGAAGTCTCTTCATTCTTTTCTTTCAATGTTCTTATCCGGTGATTTCCCATGAAGATATTAACGGAGCTTCAAGTCTATTATTCTTCGTATTTTTTTCTTTTTTCTTGTCCGGTGGACTCAATTCAAGCTTTCAGTGTTGATCGTATTCTTTTCCTCGTTTCAAATGCTTTCTCATGTCGGTGCATCTCTTAATCATCCACCTCTTGCTATTCATGTTATCTTGAGTGCTGAAGACATCTCAGAAGATTCACATTTTCATTCCTAATTTGTTCAAGATATATCGAGGTTGTTATCTCTTTTGAACCATTTAATTCTACCGGTGCAATCTCTCTTCTAAATCATTCAACGGTGTATCTTTGAGTGGGCCTAACCCACAGGTCTTTTCCAGGTTCTTACCTGACTCTTCTAATTTTTCTGGAGTTATTCTCAAATTCATTTCAAAGTTTGCCGTAAGAATGAATTTTCATCAGTCATATGTCTTTCTCCAAGATCTTTCAAATTCTTTCATCGTTGGTTCATCATTTCTATTATCCATTGTTCCGGAGTGTCTCAATAATTTTGGTGGTATTTCTCGTCGTCATTCTCGGATTTTGAAGACCGAAGAAGAGTTCCTCTTAAATCCTTACCCGTTCTTCCAAAGATTCATAGTTCTAACTTATGCCATCCTCTCATAATTATTTTCGATTGTGAGAATTCCTTTCACCCATCCGGGGCAATTCATGAGTCTTTTCAGTTTGATTCTCCGAAAGCCATCATTTCAGAAGATTTCTTCGTTCTAAGTTTTTAGCTTCGTTCTCCAATTATGCTAAATTGATGTCTCTTCGTTCATCTCCATATTCTCCCGGTGCATCATTCAAGTATCCTCTAGTCAGCTCGTGATCTATTCGATCTCATGTATCTAAATTCCCTCGAGTATTTTCACGCGTTCTTTAATTCTTACGGTGTTTCGTCCTCTTTTGTTCAATTGTTTTCAATTCTCGCGGTGGTTCGTTCAAGATTTTCTCTTCCTTCGTTATCATATCAATTTATTCGTTGTTTCAATCCTACCGGTGGTTCGATGAAGACCTTCACAAGTTTGCGCATTATCTATCTTAATCCTTTCTACGAGAATAAGTAGTATGGAAAATCCGTTGCTTGTCATCAATCTAAATTGGTGAAGGCTAAGCATAATGTAATTCTTATTCTTGTTTCATCCAAGTGATTAATTCCTTATTCCGGAGATTCATCAAAATTCTTGATCTCATTTGTTCATTTTTCTTTCCGGAGCTCCAAGTTATTTCAATTATATCATTTCAAAGCTTCATCTAATCATTGCAAGGATTCTCCCGGAGTTCTTTTCAACTTTCCCTTTCGTTTGATCATTCTTTTATTATCGGAGTACTTCATGGAGGATCAACATGGTGGCTCATCAAGGGTGCCTTTCATTCTTCAATTGTTCTTCAAGATTTCTCTCAAAGTTAAGATCCGCCAAGCTATACTCTAAAATAAACATGGTGTTCAACACATGTTTTGTTTTGAGGAGTTCAAGCATTCTTCATCTTGCATTCCGTAGTGCAATTCTTCCTACCTTATCTTTTGAGGTGGTGTTATGTCATTCTCGATAATTTTCCTTCGGGTTTCATGATTCACAAAGTTTTCAAGAGTGACATATTTAAATCCATCATTTTATCTTCGTTCAAGAGATCTTTTCAACCAACCAATCTTTTTGTTGGAGTTGTATTGGGTTATATTTCACCTATAGCCTTCCCTAAGGAATGTAGCTATTTGTGGAGTTTATCAATGATCAAGTTTTCTCCTTCCCCTCTTGGTAGAAGAAGTTTTCATCTCTTCGTTGATCACAAGCAAGCAATTGTTTCCGTTAGTGGCGGGTTGCCACCTCATAATTTTGAGATGTGTTCCATAAGCCCACAACAAGCTTGTTCTTTTCGTTGTTGATTGCCCAACAACTCTGTTATAACCTTCTTGGAAGGATGCTTTCCAAGCTCATTTGTGGCAGAAGTTGTCATTTTCTTCTCCATTCTTTATTCCAAGGATCTATCTTCTATTATTTATTTCTTCCGGAGGCATTGTGATGTTGCTCTCTTCACTCATCTTCTCGGTTTGTGAGGACTGTGTTCTTTTCGTGCTTTTCCATTTCCAACCGGAGTGTTGTGCCCTCTTTTCAAGTTCTTCCCATTCTGTCAAGTTTTGCCTCCCTTCTCAACCGGAGTATTGTCGTAACTGATCTTCATCGTTCCTTGTACATCTCATTTCAACCGGAGTGCTTGCATGCACTTCTTGGCCATTGCAACCCTTTTTCTTATGTCTTTCAACCTACAAGGTTCCCGTAATGTTCCTTGTTCCTTTTTCTAACGAAGTGTTTTCGACTTTGTTCATCTTCATTGTATTCTTTCTTTAAATTTGTTCAACCCCGCAAGGTTCTTTGGTTTCACTCATTTGTCAAAGAAGCAATTAGTTTTACCTCTTCTCTTCTTCTCCCGCTTCTCTCCGGTGCCATCCTAGATCTCGGGACGAGATCCTCTTGTAGTGGTGGAGTGTTGTAACGCCCCGAGACTGACGCTTCAGAAGACTTCCATATTTTTGTGATCACTGTGTGTTTCATTTGTGCTTGCTCTTTTATTTTTGCATTGCATCATGTCGTGATGCCATCATGTCATTAATCCTTGCATCTCAACCCAACTAATAAATTGCATAGATGGTTGGTCTATTTAAATCTAGGGAAGGGTGACTTCTCTTTATAACATATCCTCCCAATATTAGGGAGCTATATTAAATATTTCATTAATTTGGAATTCACCATAACACACTTGCAAATTATCCCAATGCCTTTGTTATCTTAATTCTTGGTCTCCAACCTTGCCATATCTTCTTTCATCATATTCCGGAGCACCACCAAAAATCCGAACAATTTTGGACCTTCCAAACCCTCACCTCCTATTCAAATCATTTGAATTTAAATCAAATGAGCTTGAATTTGAATCTTTCAATCATGACCTTTTCTATTTTCTCGGAACAAGCACATTTTTGTGAGTCCGGGAAAATAATCCATGTGTCCAAACTTCTTCCCCTAACCTCTCTTTCATTTCTTTCTTATCTCTGTTTTGTTTTTTTTTTTCTTTAGAGTGAGAGAGAGAAGAGAGCCCAGCTGGGCCTCCCAACCCCAAGCCGGCCCATCCCCGCGGCCCACCTAAGCCCAACCGCGCCCCTGTCTTGACCTAGCTCGATCCCCGTCCTCCTCGTTCCCTACCTCGCGCCGCCAGCGCCCGATCCCCTCGCCCTCCTGCTCGATCCCCATCTCCCCCTCTCGATCCCGCGTGCCTCCCCTCCTGCTGCCGCCTCCACCATCAGATCAGGCCGGCCTCCGCCGCCCTTGGCCGTTCCCAGCCGGACCCCTCCAGCAGGGCCCCGTCCCCACCTCCGGCGCGCCAAGCTCGCCGCCTCGCTGCCATGGTCGCGTGTCGCCCCTCTCCTTCGAGCGCCGCCCGGCCTCCCCGTCCTCTGCGTCGCCTTCCTTCCCTTCCTCTGGCCACCTTGTCGACCTGACATGGACGCCAAGCTCGAAGCCCCGTCGCCTCCCAGCATTGCTCCGGCTGCCTCTGTCTGCATCGAGCAGTAGCAGCTCATCGCTCAGCACCTCGGCGCCCCTACACCCAAGTCCGTCGCCACCTCGCCGGAGGACGTCGTCCTCGCCCAGATCCTCGTCGCCAGTCCCAAGCCTCGCCGCCGCTCCCTCCGCTTCGCCTGAACCGCGCCCCCTGCATCACCTCCGTCGACCCCGCCCTCTGCTTCGCTCGCTGGGACCAGAGCATCCCTGCCTAGCTCCCGTTGAGCCGCGCCAAGTCCCTCGGAGACCGCTTGGTGCTGCCTTGTTTTGGTTCGCCAAGTGCCGCACCGAAACATCATCAAGGTTGACTACATTTTGCTGCCCCAATCGGATCCGTCAAGTACTCGCTACCACAATGGCGCCAAGTTCGACGACGCTCGCTGCCCGAATGACTACCGCCGACGCGTACCTCTCCGTCGCCGTGGGTTTTCGTCAAGTCAAACGGTGACCCCCCAAGACCTCGGATTCGTCACCGTGGGTTTTCTTTCGCGAAGTACCGCGACGACCCTGGAGACTGGATTCTGTCAAGTTCCTCTATGATATGTGTACCACTACTTCCACAACATGTCGTGTACAACTACTTCCTTCGACGAACCCGATCCGCTCCGAAAAGGCACGCTTCGAAGGTATAACCGCCGGAACGATCGCCCATGGACCGAATGCATGTTTGTTGTATGAGATGAACCGCATGTTTTCACCGTATGCAATTGATGTTGCACGTTCCTCCTTGTTTGCCATGCCGTCGAACCGTGGGAACCGGGTTGCCGGGATCACCCCACCATCTCGAGCAAGTTTCGCACATCCCCACACTTGTTCCTTTGCACCAGCATCTCAATCGAGTTGCCGGAACCGGGATGTTGCCGTGGCACCATTTCCGTTTCACCGCCGTGGCACCCTTTTCCTTCCGCCATGGCGACAAATGCCTCGTGTCATGCTCAAGTCAATATTTTCATTAAATTGCATAAAACTTGCATATGTCATCCGCACCATGATAACAACATTTAAAACATTTAAAATTGTTGTTTGCTTTAAATTTCTAAATGACATATGGGGATTTTCCGGAATTGTTGTTTGTTGTTTCCGGCCTCATTTAAATTGCCTAGATAGGTAGTTTTGTTATGCTTCACCCCTTGCCATGTTTAATAACAGTTAATATTGTTGGGTACATAAACGAGAGAGAACTAAATAATTGATGTGGTGTTTCGTCAGTATGCAACTCGTTGCATATTGAGCTCCACTTAATTTGTATTATTGTTTGTTGCACTTTGCCATTTTAAACCGGACATGCATCATACTTGATTGTGCATCATGCCATGTTTATGATTGTGTTTACTATGTTGTTTGTTTCTTTCCGGGTTGCTTCTCTCGTTAGCTTCGGTTTCATTCTGGAGTTGTGAGGATTTGTTCGACTCCGTATGTTTGTCTTCTTCGTGGATTCGATCTTCTTCCTAGCGGGATCTCAGGCAAGATGACCATACCCTCGAAATCACTTCTATCTTTGCTTGCTAGTTGTTCGCTCTATTGCTATGTCGCGCTACCTACCACTTGCTTATCAAGCCTCCCAAATTGCCATGAACCTCTAACCTTTGTCACCCTTCCTAGCAAACCGTTGTTTGGCTATGTTACCGCTTTTTCTCAGCCCCTCTTATAGCGTTGCTAGTTGCAGGTGAAGATGAAGTTTGTTCCATGTTGGAACATGGATATTTTGGGAATATCACAATATCTCTTATTTAATTAATGCATCTATATATTTGGTAAAGGGTGGAAGGCTCGGCCTTCTGCCCGGTGTTTTGTTCCACTCTTGCCGCCCTAGTTTCCGTCATACCGATGTTATGTTCCTTGACTTTGCGTCCCTTACGCGGTTGGGTGATTTATGGGTCCCCCTTGACAGTTTGCTTTGAATAAAACTCCTCCAGCAAGGCCCAACCTTGGTTTTACATTTGCCTCACCTAGCCTTTTTCCCTTGGGAGTCGCGCTCCCGAGGGTATCTTATTTTACCCCCCCCCCCCGGGCCAGTGCTCCTCGGAGTGTTGGTCCAAACTAGAGCCACTTGCAGCGCCACCTCGGGGAAACTTGAGGGCTGGTTTTAGTTGTACGTTGTGTTCATCCGGTGTGTCCTGAGAACGAGGTACGTGCGACTCCTATCGGGTTTGTCGACACATCGGGCGGCTTTGCTGGTCTTGTTTTACCATTGTCGAAATGTCTTGTAAACCGGGATTCCGAGACTGATCGGGTCTTCCCGGGAGAAGGAATATCCTTCGTTGACCGTGAGAGCTTATAATGGGCTAAGTTGGGACACCCCTGCGGGGTATTATCTTTCGAAAGCCGTGCCCGCGGTTATGTGGCAGATGGGAATTTGTTAATGTCCGGTTGTAGAGAACTTGACACTTGACTTAATTAAAACGCATCAACCGTGTGTGTAGCTGTGATGGTCTCTTTTCGGCGGAGTCCGGGAAGAGAACACGGCTTTTGGGTTATGTCTGACGTAAGTAGGAGTTCAGGATCACTTCTTGATCATTACTAGTTGACGACCGTTCCGTTGCTCCTCTTCTCGCTCTTATTTGCGTATGTTAGCCACCATATATGCTTAGTGCTTGCTGCAGCTCCACCTCATTACCCCATCCTTTCCTATAAGCTTAAATAGTCTTGATCTCGCGGGTGTGAGATTGCTGAGTCCTTGTGACTCACCAGATACTTCCAAACAGTTGCAGGTGCCGATGATACCAATGCAGATGATGCAACCGAACTCAAGTGGGAATTCGACGAGGAACTTGGTCATTACTATGTTTATTTTCCTGTTGATCAGTAGTGGAGCCCAGTTGGGACGATCGGGGATCTAGCATTTGGGGTTGTCTTCTTTTATTTTGGTTCCGTAGTCGGACCTATGTGTGTACTCCGATTGATGTATGATTTATTTATGTATTGTGTGAAGTGGCGATTGTAAGCCAACTCTTTATCCCATTCTTGTTCATTACATGGGATTGTGTGAAGATGACCCTTCTTGCGACAAAGCCACAATGCGGTTATGCCTCTAAGTCGTGCCTCGACACGTGGGAGATATAGCCGCATTGTGGGTGTTACAATCTCCACCGCGCACCGGTTGACCCACCGCTCCATCCGGCCCTCGCCTTGTGTGCCTTCAACGTCACCAGCCATTCCTGGAGCCGCCACTATCCTACAGTGGCAGACGGCAAAGAACCTGCCATCTAGTGACGTGTAGATGACATCATAAGGCGGACGGCAAAGACCAGAGAAATTTTGCCGTCTGCGACGGACGGCAAAGGTCTACCGTTAGCCACTTAACGGACTGACAGCGCAATTATTGCCGTCCGCCCTCTTTGCCGTCCGCCGCAGATGGCAAAGAGCCTTTGCCGTCCGCCGCCAGGAAGCAGACGGCAAAGCAGCTGTTTACCGTAGCCTTCTTTGCCGGAGCCTTTTGCCGTCCGCGGCTGACGGCAAAGGTCTTTGCCGTCCGCCTTTCGAGCCTTTGCCGTCCGCCGTGGCAGACGGCAAAGTAGCTGTTTCCTGTAGTGTGCCGCTGACTGCAGAGCAAAAAATCCAGTGGCCAAGTCGCCGCTACTGCTCACAAACTGCCGCCGCCGGCGCGTCACTTCACCCGCTGCTACGCCGCATCACCGCCTTGAGCCGCCCGCACCCGCATCCGAGCCACTTATCCTACCCTGCCGGCTCTGTCCCCGCCGGTTGTTGTTGCTCTCTTCATCACCATGGGTTACCTCCACGACCCACCTCACTCTGCCGCATTGAGCGGCCCGCCGGTCATCTCGCGCCGTGGTGCCCCTGCCCCCGCAACTCACCTCGCCGCTCCAATGCTATGATGCATAAGGTCCTGCAATGGCCGTGTTGTACACAAGGCTGCAAATGTCACAGGGCTGTAGTGTTTACAACAGATCAAGTACGAGCACAAGCTCATGTGGTCACGCCGGTTTCTAGCAGCCACAAGTCCAAAGCAAGCCACTTTAAGTATAATTCTTTGGCACAAAATTCAAGGTTTGATGGACTCTGGAACCAACAACATGAAAGAGAAATCAGAAAAGAAAACTGCCAGGAGATACTAGTACAGGTACTACTGATTAATAAACAGTACAAAGTTTGCATCCCACGCCGCCGGTGTCTGTCCGTATCACTGGCAGAAAGACACGCGCAGACCCGCCATCTCTCTGGTCGATCCGTTCCAAATGGGACTGGGCCGTAGGCTCCGCCGATTGCCTCACATCCTTGCGCCAAGTCGCTTGAGCCGCTGCTACTGCGTGAGAGTCGCCGCTGCTGAGACTGCAAACCATTGTGCTGAGACTTCAAGGTGGCCGACTCATCTGTCTGCTTCCACGGCCGACTCACTCGTGATTGGTTTCAATTTCACCGTAGTGATCATCAACTCCGCCACGGATAATTTCCAGCCTAACATATCAGGTGAAATTCATCCAATATATTTTTATATTACATATTGCTTTCTTTAAAAAGAGCAATTAGTCTGTCTTGCGATGTTTTTTGATCCAGGACAAATTGTCTCCTGCAAAGGTGACCATCATGTCATGGAGTTTATTGAATGGCTCGTACCGGGAGTATACAATGAGTGTTGCGAAGATTATCAGCTCACCACCTTGCCTCCAGCTTCAGCATATTACAGCGCTCCGCTGTTCAACTATATGCCGGTTTATATCACGGCCAACTATGAAGAATCTTAAGCCAACTCCTCGAGTCGTCTTGAGACTCGGGGGCTACAATGACATGACTCGGCAGAATTGGCCAGTTTTAGTAAATTCAAGAACTCCGGGTCATTGGAGGAAAAAAAAACCCGGCCCCGGAAGGCCCCGGAGGCTATTGTCTTATTGATGAAAATTTAAAGGCCGTCAGGAAATTTCCGGCTTAAAATGAAGGATTCCGGTTTAAAATCCGGTTCAAGGGAAATCTGTTTTTTCGCAAGGCTTTGAAGCTCTCAAATATACGGTTTAAAATTCTGGTTCAAATAGAATCCATCTCTTGCAAGCTCGAGTTCTCCAGAAAAATTAAAGGTTGCCAAAGAGAACTTGCTGCCATGATGCGCGGTTCAAACATGGGTATCCTGCCTTATTGGCTAATCTTATTGGTTACTTGGGGGCTTCCTGCTTGTTGAGCATAGCTGTGAATATCCCTCTTGATCCGGCGCAACGCCACACTTTCAGATGGTCACTTGGGGGCTTCCTGCTCATTGAGCATAGCGTTGCTACCCTCTTGATCCAACACCATTCTTACAAATCACTTGGGGGCTTCCTGTTCAAACATAGGTGTATTCACCAAAGAGAACATAGCGTTACTACCCTCTTGATTCGGTTATCAAGCCAATATGATAATGTCATAAGAGCACAACTATGATTACCTTGGTAATTCGGCTAACAAGCCAATATGATAATTTCATAAGAGCACAACTCTGGTTATCTTTGTAATTCGGCTAACAAGCCAATATGATAATTTCATAAGAGCACAGCTCTGGTTATCTTGGTAATTCGGCAATCAAGCCAATATGATAATTTCATAAGAGAACAGCTCTGTTTACCTTGATAATTCGGCTATCAAGCCAATATGATAATTTCATAAGAGCACATCTCTGATTACCTTGATAATTCGGCTATCAAGCCAATACGATAATTTCATAAGAGCACAGCTCTGATTACCTCGGGATTTCGGCTATCAAGCCAATATTATAACTTCATATGAGTATAGCTCTGACCTACTTGGAGGCTTAATGCCCGGGTTAAAAGGACCAAAGAGAGTCTGTTGCACAACATAGCTCAAACATAGGTATATGATGAACCGACGGTATGACCAAAAATATCATAGGTATGATATTTATTTTGATATAAGTACATATGGGTTTGATAAACTGGCCCTGGCTTTGGACGTTAAGTCGCCAGTATATTTTGGATTGTGCCATTGGAATTCGTGCGCCTATAAATCATTGGATTATTACCCTCACTGGGCATGGCAATATAAGCCAACAGTATAAATCAATTCTACAAGTATGATTTTCCTGGTTATATGAATATGCGAGGTTTGATAACCCGCCCTGGCTTTTAAACTTTAAAGTTGCCAACATGTTTAGGCTTGAATGGCCTTAATGCTAGTCTTTTCCATAAATTTCATAAGACTATATTATGTTTGGGTTGTTACCCGCCCTGGCTTTTGACGTTAAGTCGCCAGGGCATATGTTGTTTAGATTCTGTGCAGGATTTGCAGAACTAGGACTTATATAAATGATTAAGTTCAAGCTATCATCAAAATTGATGTTTCAAAGGGGTATCCATTCTGGATTTTCTCAAAGGTTATAGCCGCCGGGTTATAAAAATTCCGGCTTACAATGAATGTGTATTAAGTCACCATCGACCAAGAGCCACCGGGTATTTAAACTCCGGATTTGCTTGTCAACCGATAAGGTATTCACATCTTTCATAGCCAAAATTGGCTGGATTTTCATGATGATATTGAATGACTGAGGTTTTCATGCCGGATTATATTATTCAAATCTTGAATAGCCAACATGGCTGGATTTTTAATATGGTTATCATAACCAGTTTTATGATTTAGGATCTCAAAGTCGCTTTAGAGCAATGGTTATTATTTCTTTATCAATAGATATGATTTATTATACAATGGAAGGAATAGTCCTGAGTTGCTACAGGCACACGACCCGACACTTCGGGGCTACATTATTTAAATCATGATTATATCAAATATGGAAGTCCCATGTCGCTGCAAGCATGCACCATGACACTTGGGGGCTAATGCAAGGTTATTTTTTACTTGCCTTATTGAAGACCCGACTCATCACATCGTAATGAGCCGGCACTTGGGGCTACATTATTCAAATCATGATTACAATGAGTATGCAAGTCCCATGTCGCTGCAAGCATGCACCATGACACTTGGGGGCTAATGCAAGTCCAAAGTACACAAGCCTTAATCTATTATATTGAAGAGTCCATTGCTCAGTTGGTAGAGTACAAGGCTCTTAACCTTGTGGTCATGGGCTCAAGCCCCACAATGGAGGCTATATCATAAGATGTTATTTTCAATGATCATATCTACAAAGTCCCTGCTCATTATTGCATAATGACCCGGCCCTTGGGGGCTACACTGGTTGAAGTTTTTATGACCATAAGGCAATTACAAGTCCCAGGTTGCTGCAAGCATGACAACCTGGCACTTGGGGGCTACATATGTGGAATATTCAGTTTATGACTAGTGACTGAGATGAACAACCCGGATTTCTTCAAGGTTGCAGCATTATATTAAAGCAAGTCTTAAGCTATCACTAGCTACGTTCTCCTCTTAAGACTTGGGGGCTACAGGTGATATGCATATAAGGGAGGAACATCTTCAAATTCTCCGTTTTGAGCAAACCAGGTATATATATTATTGTTGGAGGAATTTGCAAAGTTTATTTCCTCCAAGCTATTCATAGAAAGGCTTGGAGAGCCGACTCAACGATCGAAAGCTATATTTACATAAGCAAGCACCAAGTCACCATAAGATTGACCCGGCGTTAGCAACAATCATGACCCGGTGTCATCTGTTTTATAACCCGACAATTTTGGCAATCATAATTCGGCAAGTTCTACATCTTCAAGCCTGCTGAAAATCAGATGAGTATTTCAAGACCAATATTTTTTAAGCATTGGGAGATGAATCAAATGAATTATTCTTCATAATATTTCTGTGAGAAGCCAATGTCAGCAAATTGATTATGAAGCTGGTCTATTTACCCAGACTGTCCAGAAGAAGGAAATGACAAGAACTTAAGGATTATCAGGTACCGGCTTACAAGAATATTAACCCGGAGCACAACCTGTCAAATTTGCTCTTGTGTTTATTTTGCAGGATCAGTTTAACATGGATAAATCCAAATTAAACTGGGGACTAATGTCGGGGATATACCCCGCGGTGTAACACGGCTGGAAGTATAACCCGACCGGACTTGGTGACTCACTAATGACCCGCCCTGACTGGATGACTCACTAAGTGACACGCCCTGACTGGACGACTCACTAAGTGACCCGCCCGAGCCTGGCGACTCATGGGTGACCCGGCAAGCGGGTCAGAGGAGCGACAAGACCCGGTGGCCCAGAAGGCGGTTCATGGAAGGCCGGCTCACGTTATGTTATGCCGGCTTAAGAGGAAAGCATAAGGAATATTCCCTTACAAAGGAAGCAAGACTAGGACTCCACTTGTAATAGATAGTCCTAATCCTACCAGGACTCCACATGTAACCCACCCCTCCAACTTATATAAGGAGGGACAGGGCACCCCAAGAGGGACAAGTTTCACAAGTTAGGTTTAAATAGACAAGTCAATAGCTCTCGAGATGAGCACCCTTGTAATCGTGATCATCATCATCAATATCAATGAAGCAGGATGTAGGCTTTTACCTCCACCATGAGGGGCTGAACCTGGGTAAAAACATCGCGTCTCTCGTCCCACTCAACCCCTCTCAAGCTACCACATATATGCGTTGGCCTCACGACTAAGTCCTCACACCAAGGATATCTGCCATGACAAATCCACGACAAGACCTCTGACAAGTACTTTGCCTACAAGATGGAGGAGAATAGCTCAACCAGTAAGCATGTGCTCAGAATGTTTGGGTACTACAAGCGCTTGAATCAAGTGGGAGTTAATCTTCCAGATAAGATAGTGATTGACAAAGTTCTCTAGTCACTATCACCAAGCTACTAGAACTTAGTGATGAACTATAATATGCAAGGGATGACAAAAATGATTCCCGAGCTCTTCGCGATGCTGAAATCGACGATGGTAGAAATCAAGAAAGAGCATCAAGTGTTGATGGTTAACAAGACCACTAGTTTCAAGAAAAGGGCAAAGGGAAAGAAAGGGAACTTCAAGAAGAATGACAAGTAAGTTGCCACTCCAATGAAGAAGCCCAAAGCTAGACCTAAGCCTGAAACTGAGTGCTTCTACTGCAATGGGAATGGTCACCGGAAGCGGAACTACCCCATATACTTGGTGGATAAGAAGGATGGCAAAGTAAACAAAGGTATATTTGGTATACATGTTATTGATGTGTACTTTACTAGTTTTCATAATAACCCCAGGGTATTTGATATCGGTTCAGTTGCTAAGATTAGTAACTCGAAACAGGAGTTGCAAAATGAACAGAGACTAGTTAAGGGCGAGGTGACGATCTGTGTTGGAAGTGATTCCAAGGTTGATAAGATCACCATAGCACACTCCCTCTACCTGCGAGATTAGTGTTGGACCTAAAATAAATGTTATTTGGTGTTTGCATTGAGTATGAATATGATTGGATCATGTTTATTGCGATACGGTTATTCATTTAAGTCAGAGAATAATTGTTGTTCTGTTTACATGAATAAAACTTCTATGGTCATACACCCAATGTAAGTGGTTTACTGAATCTTGATCGTAGTGATACACATATTCATAATATTGATGCCAAAAGAAGCAAAGTTGGTAATGATAATGCAACATATTTGTGGCACTGTCATTTAGGTCAGGTGTAAAGCGGATGAAGAAACTCCATACAGATGGACTTTTGGAATCACTTGATTATGAATCATTTGATGCTTGCGAACCATGCCTCATGGGCAAGATGACAAAAACTCCGTTCTACGGAACAATGGAGCGAGCCACTGCGTGACAGCCTGGTTTTTGCCTTCTCTCTTTTTCCGGACTTCATTTGCTCTTGCTTTGAATTTGGGGTTTTTGAATCAATTCAAATGGACTTAAGAACTTGGGCATGTCCTTGATTTTCACCCAGGTGACCCATCCATCTCTCATTCAACTTTATTTCTCTGAAAATCCCAAAATAACCCAAGGAATATTTTTCATAAAAGAAAAATATTCAGTTTCTTCTCTGAAATACAACTTAGAGACTTGTGCTTCAAAGCAACCCTCATTTTTCTTGCTTCCAAAAATCTGAGAAAATTCTCAGATATTCTTTGTACCTTGGCCCACCTCCCTGTGCAAAAGCATTTCATACTTATTTGGAATATTTTTGCCACAAAAAATCATTCCTGTTCTGGCCTTAAAATGCAGTTTCTACAGCAAGTGTATTTTTCCTTGCTCTAATGAAGCTGAATTTTCTTGAGCTTGTTTACCCTCCTAGCTAAACCTTAACCCCAGAGAATCAGCCCTAATCACCTTCTAGAAGCCCTCCAAACTTGGTGACCAAGTTTCTGACCATAAACTTGCCAACAAGCTCAAGTCTCATCCGGTCGGCCTGGCAGTGTGCCATCACCATTCCTGGACCTAACACTTCACGAACAACACCCCAGACATGTTTTGGCAACGAGTGGGCGTCGTCTTGACCATGCCAGCATGGTGACCGCGTGTGGACACGGCTCTGGCAACGCTCCCGACGTGCTCTACGCTGCGCCCTCGTCTCTATATCGCGCGTGATCGATCCAGAGCTCGCCGACGACTGCCACACCGCGCCACCACCTCCGTCTCTTCGCCCTTGACGTCTCCCTGGTGCTCGCTGACGCTGGAGACGCTGTAGCGGGCACGGACACGACGTGGCCAAAGCCACAGTGCGCCCCGTGCCTCTGTCTTCTTCCTCCACCGCCTCCTGTGCTCGTCCGCACGCTGCACAGCTCCTGCGTGAATGCTGAGCCTCTCCACCCCTCGCTGACACCGCTCGTCGTCGCTCGCCGGCTTCCAGAGAGCTCCGGCGGAGCCACGTACCCCTCTCCCCCTCCGTCTATAAAAGCGAGCTCCTCCCACCACTCCGAGCACTCCAAACCCACCACCCAACCTCCACAGGACCGTAGCATAGCCGCAGCCCGGCCGGGCAGGCCTCTGGCCGCCATCCCCGACCCCGAGCTTGCCAGCGATCCCCGCCACCCCACCTCCTCACTCCTCAGGCGACTCCTTGGAGGTCCACTGGTGCCGTCTGGACACGTTGGAGCCCCTGGAACCGCCTCTTCATCGTCGTCTTCTTCTCCGGCCAGACCCGACTGCAGCCACCGCTTGCGAGCTTGGTTGCGAGCTGCTCCGGCCATCTCTCGTCAAGCCACGGGTACAGGCAGGTGCGCCTGGACCCCCTCCCTCTTTCCATCCGTCTGGATTCGGCCAAGAACCCCTCCTTGCCGGCGTGAGCTCCGGCGAAGCACTGCCGCCGCTCTGTTTCTCTTCCCCTCCCTCCACACCTGACCAGCGGGGCCCGCTGTTAGCCTCTCCACTCGCGCCCGAAGCGGTATGAGTGGAGGCGTATTCTAAAAATATGCCATCGACGTCAGCCCCTGGTTTTCTGTTTAATTCAAATATTTGACCAGGAACTTTGACCAGCCATAACTCTTAAACTATAAGTCCAAATGAGTTGATTCTTTTTGCATTGTGTTTGTTTTGAAATGTTCTAGCAGCACACCAAAATTGAGATTTTTCCTTGCTGTCTAGAATTTCTAGTGATTTTTAGAGTGGTTCTTGATATTTTATTTTGCTGTTTTTAAATATTTTCAGAGGGAGAAGCTTGTCTTGAAGATAACCAGGAGGAGTGTGAACCTCCTCTGCACTAAGGAAAGACACACCAACATTTGGATGGTGTCATTTCAATATCTATGATTTTTCCAACTTGAATATGAGTTATTTTCATGCATTTAATTATTTAAGTAAATATGGCTTAGTGCTAGTTATTTTGTATTGCTTGAATTACTTTGTTATGGTACTGGTTGAATGCATGAGCTAGTTTAAGTCAGTAGAAGAAATTTTTATTGAAGTGATTATGCTTTTGGAAATAAGGGTAGTTTGTTTATGTGAGTAATTGATTTTAATATATTATGGGATAATTAAAATGATGAATGTTAAGAACCAGTAAAGTTTAAATGATGAGTAGTCCAAGCATGAAATTTTGATGATGTTAATCTGTTTACTTGAGTGGTATGTTTTGCATGTCAAATAGTTGCATGATCATGGCATATGATGACTTGAGTTATTTTATTTTCAGGTTAAACCTGATGTTAATCCAACTTGAACATAACGTTGATCAAGTCATGGTGCCACTAAATCGGGTTTTCCCAGCGTGACCACATTTGCCTTTATGGGAAGGTCTTGATTCGGTCTGTTGTCATGCCTTTGGTCGGTATCTCCAACGAGGGAAGGTTATGGGCGTGCGGTACCCTGGCCCGGTAAGCAGACATAACCTTGTTATGGTACCTTGTCTCCATTTGGGACCGTTTTTGCCACCACGGTGGCCGTTGATGCCTTTGGTAGGCATGGGGCCACCCATGAATTAGCCTAGTGGGGAGTTAGTCGGAGTGGCCGTGAGAGTGTCATGGAAATGGGAGGGTTTCCTTGGAATGCCGTTGGTCCACCTGAATGGGAAGACGAGGCCATGGATTCCGTGATGTGGGTAAAGTGTGCTACCTCTGCAGAGTGTATTTAATCTATCGATAGCCGCGTCCTCAATTACGGACATAGCTCGTGAGTAAGTCACACCATGGATCAACATTAATAAGTAATGTTGCACACTAAAAGTTTAATGTTGGCACTGGTTTTGTGATGATTTGTGGGATCATGAGATGATCGTGGTTGGAACCAAAGTGTTGGTTTCATTTGTGATACAGGTATGATCACCGTCTTGTTACGAGGTAACCCGTCTGGTAAGAGTGTCCGAGTGACTCGGTGCACAAGTTGACTTCACCGCATGAGTAGTATGATTTGCATTGCATTAACCTGATTAATTGTCATGATATTGTTTGCCATTATGCTTATGATTGTTGTGAGCTTGCAAGTACATTCAATGTACTGACCTAGCATGTCATGCCAGATTTCAGGCAAGTCGTATCGGATCGGAGAGCTTCCCGCGTCTAGATCGTGTCCACATTGGTGTCCCTGTGCTATGGAGTTCCACTTCGACGTCATTCTGTTGCCGCGTAGTTATCGTGATCGAGGCCCCTTCATGTTCATTAAATAATGTACATACTATTCAGCTGCACTGTGTGTGCCGCTTGGCCTCGCTACTTGATGTAATATCAGACCTATGTTTCCGCTAGCATCAATAAAGCGGTTGTTTTCTGTACCAAGTTGTTGTGTGTTGCTAGAAGACTTGATCTCTGGGCTGGCAATGCAAGGTAAACCGGTTTCTCTGAGCCGGGGTGCCACAACGCTTGGCATCAGAGCTGCGCTGACTGTAGGACATGCTAGACCTTTGATGTGCTAGATGAACGGTAGATAGCTTAGTCTGAGTGCCGGTAGCAATAGAAATTGATTGTTGCATTGCAGGCATTTTATTTGTTATTATTACTGACCGTCTGATGATTGTGAGTGTAGATGGCTCCAGTTCCATTCATGTAGCAGTCTGAACCAGCCCCGTACACATTGCCGCACCGGCTTCAGAACATGTGGCGACGACTCTACCCAGAGGGTGCTGATCCAGTGTATCAGGTGTATCGGGAGCATCTGGCCGGTTCGCTATACGAGTACTACGCGGAGGTCACTCTACACCATAGTTCACCTTCCGGCGCTTACACCGGTTCCTCTAAGGGTGGTTTCACTTCCATGCCATCTCAGGCTATCCAGTTTGCTGCACTCGAGGCTCTTGTAGACTTGTGCTACAATGAGGTTCGCATGCAGGCCCACCCAGGTTCCTATTTCTACCCGCTTCTCCACGAGACGGGCGTATCCGATTCCCTTTTATTGTTCCGGCGTGCGATTGTCCGGCTAGCCACCTTTCTCGCTATATCACTGCCAGTTATCTCTTGATCTATGAGTTAGCCTGAGAGCTAACCCGAGCCCGGATAGCCCTTGCCACTTCTCGGAATAGGAACCCTCCACCTACTATCGGTTTCACTCCATTTGTTCCTCCAGCCTCTGTTACTCCGGTTACTTCGGTGACCACTCAGGGTACTACAAACCCTTTGGCAGTGACGCCTCGCAGTGCCCCTGCTGCGTGGGCTTCCCTTGTCGCTACTCCTGCAGCCCCTATGCTTAGATCTTGTCCCGCACCTGCCCCTGAGGGAGAGTCCTCGAGGCAGCGCCGCCGTGTCACTTTTAACCCGGAGATTTCCACTATCAGCTCAGGATTTGAGTCGGCTCAGGAGAGGAGCCCACCGCAGCGCCAGCTGGGCACTAGATCGTTAGAGTACCGTAGTCGTCATGAGGTTGATGTACGGATGTAGTCGTACGTGTCATGATGCTTAGTTTCATGTTTGAGGGTAGTCGAACCCGTCATGATGTTTATCTTTCATGTATGAGTCCATGTATAATTATGTTGGAACCTTTTTATCTATTCGCCTTGATTTCTTTTTCGCTGTTTTCTTCTGGGTTTGTTGCTGGCTTTCCTTCCCATTTTTCGGATATTTCTCATCTCAGTTGCTTTATATTGGGAAAATAAATAATAGGATGACGCGGGGAGGAAGCAGCAGCCACGCTTGTGAGGATCACTACAAAAAAATACACTTCCGTGATGATACGTGTTTGTCATAGTAGGTCACGTTTTCTGTCATGCATGTACATCCATGACAAATTTATGACAGAATCAAGATAGTCATACTTGTGCTGTCGTAGAAGTGTTCCATGACATTACCAAAATTATCATCACGGAAGTGTCCACTTCCATGACGATAAATCGCGCGTCATAGAAGAGCTTTTGTCAAGGGTGACCGACACGTGCCATCCACCGTAACAGAACATCGTTAAGCTATCGGGTCCGGTTTTGGATCCGCTAACCCGTTAACAGCCCCGACCAATGGGGATTTTCCACGTGTAAAATCATCATTGGCTGGAGGAAACACGTGTCAGCTCATCGTTGGGACAGACGTCATCCACTCATTGGACCCAAAGCACCTATGATACATCGACACATGGCACGGCCCAACAGAGGCCCATTCCTGTGAAAAGGCCGTCCCGTTCGACTTGGTCAAAAGGTGGCGGGCCGGCCCACGGCAAGCCTGTTAACGGCTTGTTCGCATATAGCCCATTTACAGCCCGCTAACCCAGGGCCGTTTACGGCCTATCCGAATTAGGCCTAGTAGCGTCATCTGGGCCGTCCAATATAATTCCAGCCCATTATAACTTCCGGCCCATGTATGGCCCATGACGTCTTTTGGCCTATATGAGGCCCTTAGTAACCCTCGGCCCATTAACGGCCCGTGGTAAAACTGGCCCGTAATGAACAGTGTATCACTTTATACCCATTAACGGCCCATTATTCTGTTGGGCCGTTTCCAGCCCATGTTATCTTTCGGCCTTCTTAGGGTCCATTTATTCTTGGGCTCATTTCCATCATTCGCTTACTTTCGGCCCGTTACTGTCATTTTCTACTTGTGGGCCAAATTCAGCCCGTGGTTACAATCGGCCCGTTTGTGGCCCGTTAATACGTTGGGCCGTTTTCATAGCGTCATCAAATACGACCTATTAACGACGGCCCGTTATGGTCGGCCCATGAACGGACGATTTCAACTCTAGCCCATTTACGGCCATAATGTGGTCTGTTATTGGCCCATGTTTGGCCAACCGATTATACGGCCCGTAGAAGGCCCATTGATGATACGGCCCGTAGAAGGCCCATTGTGTCTACGCCCCATAGAAGGCCCATTGTGTCTATGCCCCGTAGAAGGCCCATTGTTTCTACGGCCCTTAGAAGGCCCATTGTCTACGGCCCGTAGGAGGCCCATGTTAACTACAGTAAATATGTAGCCCATTGTAATGTGGACTAGTTTTAAAAAATAGGTTATTCCGGCCACTAGCAAACCGCGGAAAAAGAACTGCACTGACTACAAGAAAACAAATAAACAAGACAACGGAAATAAATAAGCAAGTAAATTACGCTAGGCTATCACGGCTATTACACATATTACATCCACTCGGCATCAAAGTTCGCCATAAATGCAAATATGGGGAACAAAGCAACATATAAACGCCGCAGCAAAACAAGTCCAGAACTGAAACCACTTCAGAAGAGCTCAAGAAACAATATCCTGGGTACCCATAATGCTGGCAAGATGCTTAGCAAGCTTATTAACTTTCTCTTGTTTGGGGCTTAAATCCTCCAGCACTTGCTGTTGCACCAGAAAGTATGCATCTGAATTCTGCAGGGACCTCCCCAGTCCTTTGGCTTCCTGTCGCATAACATCTGATTGATGTCTTTCAACTTGAAGTTGAGACTCAAGAAGCCGAACTGATTCAGGCAGCGAGTACAAAGAGCTGGTGCCAGCAGTAGTAGACAATAACTCGAACACTACATCAAGACAGGACTTTGGGGTTGTCTTAGTGTCTTCAATATAGTTTTTACCAGCTTACTTGGAAAACAAGAGGGATGTCTCACTATCTTGAACCTGATCTGCATTACTTCCTTTACCATTGCATAATGGGGTACTCTTCTCCAATATTTTATCCGCGTTCTAAAGGAGAAACAAACAAACACATCACATGTTTACAATGTTGTATATGAAACTCATTTTGGTAAACCAATTCAGTAGTAAGGTGGACAGGATAACAGCATGAAACAAACATATATCTATGTAGTATGGTCACTGTATGGTCTATATCATTCTAGTTTATGTTGCCAAATCAAGATAGATACAGTTCGAATCATATCTATTTAAGACAAAGCAGCATAGACAGAATATAAGTGTGGGAAACTACACAACAATAACAACACTTGTAATGTGCATGGCATGAGAACATAACTGTTTATTCAATTGAAACTGAAATCAACATAGAGCAAATTACAACAGCAAACACGTTAAAGAAACAGGTTTAAAACATACCTGTTGCGCCATTGGAGTTTCAATTGATCCTTCAAATTTTAAATTAGTTGGTATGAGTAAATACAGTGATGCAAGAGCAAAGTAGTATGAACCATAGCTACGGAACCTGACCTGAGAACAATTCTTCTTCTGCTTTAAGCGTTGACTTGGGGTTCGGAGTGGTGGTCCTCGTGCTTTGGGCACTGCAGTTGCCTTACTAACTGCTCGTGTTTGGGTGCTCTGTGGTGGAGACGGTGCTGTGTCAACGGGAACTGGGTTACTATCTGCTGGGGTTGGGGTTAGAAGGGGTGTAGCTAGTTCTCTGTCCAACTGGATAGGGGTACAATCTGCGTGAGTCTGGGTTATGTGTGGTGGGGCTGGTTCTTGGGCAAGTACAACCGTGGTTCTATCTCCATCGACAGGTAGCACGATCTTTTCTGAAGACTGTATTTTTACTCCCACATATACTGCCATCACCCCCTCCAATTGAAATGGCTGATAAACAAGAAAAGTAATTGAATGTATAGACATTGTAAGATAGACAGGTGCAATGGATAGTAGGGAAGAAAACATTTATCTTGTCTAACCAAACAGAATAGCAGGACATAATTTCAAATATATGATGGCTAATTAAACAGGATAGCATGACACAATTTCACATGTATGACGGCTAACTAAATAGGATAGAATGACGTACTTCAAAATATGATGACTATGTAAACGGGATGACATGATATAACTATACGATGTGTCTATTAAAGTGGTTGGCATGCCATAAATCACAAACATGCCGTCGATGGAAACATGATGGCATGATATAATTCACGGATAGAATGACATAATTCAAAATATGATGACTATGTGAACAGGATGAGATGATATAACTATATTATGTCTTTAGAAAATGGGTTGGCATGCCATAATTCAGATACATGATGTATATGTAAACATCATGGCATGATATAATTCAAATATATGATTTATATACTAAGGAAGTGAGCATAGGGCAATCGCATATATGATGTGTCAACTAAGGAGATGGCATTCAATATCGTGTATATGATGTAAAAACTAAGTATTGCAATACAAGATATGCATGATACGAGTAATATAACCCTGCCAAGTTTGAGCATACACCTCAGGGGGATAATAGGACTGGTCATTTGCCTCTGAATCCTCCTCTGAAGAGTTATCTGTAACCAGCAACATATCTACTTCACCAGGTAGCATTGTCTGCTCTGAAGACCTTGTTTTCACTCCAGATTTCTCCATCACCAATTCAAATGGCTGATGCACAGGAAGAGCAGTTGAATATACAAACATTGTCGACAAAAGCAATGAGAAATACAAAAAAAGGACGGCATGATATAATTCACATATATGACGCTTGGCTAAACAACATGGCATTGCATAATTCACATATATAATGCCTTGCAACAAGATAGCATTGCATAATTCACATATATAATGTCTTGCAAAAAGATGTCATTGCATAATTCACATATATGGTAATTAGACACTAAACAGGTGGCATTCACACAAATCATGTCTAAACTAAGCAAATGACATAGCAATGCAAGATACCATACGCACGATATGAGCAACATAACCCTGCCAAGTTAGAGCATGCACCTCGGGGGGGGGGATAGGACTGGTCATCTGTCTCTGAATCCTCCTCTGAGGAGCTATCCGTAACAAGCGAGATATGCGCTTCATCAGATAGCATAGTCTGCTATGAAGACCTTGTTTTCACTCGAGAATTTTCCATCACCGTGTCAAATGGCTGATGCACACGAAGAGTAGTTGAATGTACTAACATTGTTGACAAATGTAATACGTAACGAAAAAAAGGATGACCTGATATAATTCACATATAAGATGGCTGGCTAAGCAGGATGGCATTGCAAAATTCACATATATGATGCCTGGCTAAACAAGATAGCATTGCATAATTCACATAAACGACGAATAAACTAAACAGATGGCATTCGCACAAAGGATGTCTAAACTAAGCAGTTGACATATTTGATGTATAAAGTAAGCAATGCAAGGCACCATATGCATGATATAACCAACATCAGCATGCCAAGTCAGAGCGAAGACCTCATGGGGTAAATAGGAGTGGTCTTCTGCTTCTGAATCCCCCTCAGAACAGTTTATCTTCCTCTTGATTAAAATCCGAAATGGGTGGAGGGGGGCTGCCTTTGCGCCCACCATGGAGCGACGTCTGCATTAAATTTTATTGCCACGCAAGGCTCGTCTCTTTTGCTCTACATGTTCAGTTCCATTGTGTACAATAACTGACATGCATAGGAATAAAACATAGTGAGATTATGTAAGGAGTGCATGCACAAATCCAGAGTGATGGTAGCAAACTATGGATAGACCCAAAACCAATGATAGCAGGAAGATAATAGCTTTAGTTAAAAAATACAGATAATGGCTCCTTTAATGTTTGTTTTCACCCAACATGAAACTCATAGTAGACACCCGAGATTAACCAGATAGTAGACAGATAGTACTGATTGCTGCCCCAATATGTACCCCACAACCATTTAAAAACTCAAGTTTCAGCATAAGTTTGGACCTGAGTCGGAGTCTAATAGGTGAACACGACGATATAGTAGCATGTCATCATATTAAGCGATGCATAACGTAAGCAGACACGAAAGAGTGCGACCTCTCTTGCGGACCCGTGTAGTCCTCAAGGTCATGCTCAGTTGATGATGGTAATGCAGTTATCATGGCTGCCGGCGGCGGGGAAGAAGATCTGTGTTGGCGAAAGACAGTCTGGAGAGCGGATCCCTGCTGTGGTGAACCCTTCCGTCGTTGGAGCAGCTGAGCTGGGGTGGAACACAGCACCGCAGGAGCAGGACAAACCACACAAGGTTTTCTTTGACACATATCTGTAACGGAAGTAATTGTGTAAGGGCTTGTTTGAATTTGAGGATTCTAACAATGCAGGGATAGGAAATAGACAGGAATAGGATAGGAATACACGTGCAAAACAGAGAATTTAAAAACACAGGATTTCTGCCAATCTGGGTGTTTGGTTCACAAGAATTAGAAGATCACATGATGCAAAGAAGCATGGTGAGATTAAGTCAAACCACAAGAAGTGTACAACCTCTTTGGCGTAGCCATCTCGATCTCAGCATGATTGGGTTGGCCGGTGAGGATGCTCCGGCTGACTTGGCTGTCAGAGGAGGGGAAGAAGATCTTAGGTGTCTGGAGATGGAGCCCGAGGTACTGCTCCGCTGTGATGGAGGGTTTCGTTGTTGGAGCAGCTCCGGTGAGTTGTACGACGCCGAGGCTGAAGCAGGACAAGAGAGACAACGTTAACCTGAGTGGAATTCTAATAGCATAACCACAAAGTGCTAGATGTATACATCAGCCGCTCATCTCTGAACTTAATTATCAACTCTGAATTTAACTGTCGAAACTGAACTTAACTATCGAAACTGAATTTTGCTGTCGAAACTGAATTTTACTGTCGATACTGAACGCACTAGAGGTGAGGCTACACGTTAGTCGACTGACTTTTTCATCTCTGGTCAGTCGATTTTGCAGCCGTTGGATACGAAATCAAGGGCTTGCAGTCCATCTTCAACCTCTACCCGCCTGAGCCGCCAGCCACCACCGGCCAAACTGCCGCCCCCAGCCGCCCGCGGCCGGCGGTGCGCCGCCCCGCCCGCCCCAAAAACACTCCCCACCGCCGGTCCGCCGCCGCCCCGGCCATCCCTCTAGGCCCCCCCGTGCCGAGCTTTTTCTCCGGCGATACCCACGCCACCGCCCCACTACCGCCGGTGACCACCGCCCCCACCCTGAACCCTAAGATAGATACTGGGGTACTTCTCCGACGAGCCCCCCGTCCCTGCTGCGGCTGGTTCTTCCTTAACTCCGGCGAGCCCCCCACCCCCTGAAAATCGACTGACCCAAAAGTCGATTCAGTCGACTGAAGTGTAGCTAAATCGGAGCAGCATCGCAAGCAAGAGCAAGAGCGAGAGTAGTAGCGCGAGCAAGAGCAAGAGCAAGAGCAGACCAGGCAGGGGACCGAGAGCAAGAGCAGAGCAGCAGCGCGAGCAAGAGCTAAAGCAGCAGCAGCAGCTCCTACTGATGTGGACGTCGTCGCCGAGGGAGCGAAGCCGTGGAGGAAGTGGCCAGCGACGCCGCGGTGGATGGAGCCGCGCCGTGTAGGCTCGGGACTGAGCGCCGGCAGCACCGTGAGATCGAATCAAGAAGAAAATGCGGCGATTAGTGTACAACCTCTTTGGTGGCGCCGATTAGGCCACAGCTTTATCCGAGGAAACGGTGATGCTGATGCTCTTCCGGTGGTGTAGGTGAAGACGACGGCGTGGGAATGGAGGTGGCGCGAAAGACGAGGGGAACGTCGGGGCAGCTCCATAGAGGCGGAGGACGGGGTGGCTGAACCGGCGGGACGACCAGATCGACGACGGATCCTCATCCGGTACAGTGGATGAGGGACGTCGAGGTGTTGCTGTGGACGACGTCGTCGGGGAAGAGGCTCCGGCTGGGTGGCGGACGGAGGAGGGTGTGGGGCTTCGCGGGTTTTCCCGGCCTCGGTGTACGAATGGGTGGGCGGATGGGATGGGAGTGGGGAACCATGGCTTAGGGACGCGCTTGTCCGAAATGTGGGGTAAGTTACGAAAGTACCCCCACCGATTTGAGGCGGTTCTTTCGGTTAAGGGGTATCACGGGCATTTCACGTGTCAGGATTTCACAGGAGGTGGGAGTTTTCGCGTGCGTTGTAATTTTGGAATAGCAAGGCGTGGGTTGAGATGGAGGGAGTTGTCGGAGCACAACGAGACAAAGATATATCTTAAATATTTCGGGCTAACAAGGCGCGGGTTGAAATTTCCGGACAAGCCTAACGTGTACTGTACCAAATCAATTCGCACTACAAATGTCATTCAAAACTTTGAATTCATGTTATGTTCAATTAAAATATTTCGCCACGTGTATAATGCGTGCAACCTGGTACTCAAATGAATGTTTTAGTGCATTCCAAACGTATATACTACCGCTTCAATATGAACTAAATTTGAATTCGTTTCTCTATTTGAATAAGATCTACAATAATGATTGTTGTGAAGTAAAAGCGTTTGAATTTGTTTCTCTGTTTTAATAAGATCAACATCGTCATTATTGTCAAGTTAAACCATCGTTTGTGTATTATCTTCGCAGCACACCACATGATTAGTCTCGAGTTACATATGAACTATGTGTACTATATGAACTCGAACTCGATATTTTGAATCCACTTTATGTTGATTTCAAATCATAGTACATTTCAAGATCTAGCTAGATCTTCACAAACTAAACCATGTCTCATATGTACAATGTGTTTATCACATTATGTATGGTGCCCCGCCCCCTACGCCTACAAGTATTTAGATGTGAGTTGCAAACACCACACATTACCACAAATTCAAATAAAATGTGAGAATGTTCGATATATAGTATTGTTTAGATTGTTCGATATTTAGTTGTAAGCTGCAAACGCCACACATTATCACAAATTCAAATAAAATGTGAGATTGTTCGATGTATAGTATGGTTTAGATTGTTCGACATTTAGCTGTGAGTTGCAAACGCCATGCATTATCACATTATGGTATAACATGTGCAAAACCACAACACGCGTATCACCGCTATATTCATGCATGCATATGTTTAAAACACTATGATATCCTATTCAAATATATGAATCCACTTTCATATCAAATTATGATCTTTGTTAGTCTCTTACACCCACACAATCCTCTAACCTTTGTAGCTACCACTAACTTTCTCTCGTGCATGCACACGCCCTCCTCGCCCCCCCTCCCTTAGCATTCTATCCATCGCGCACATTCATTTTTCTTCTTTAGGTCGTTCTCCCACAGTCTCCACAACTCCTTTCCGACACACACCGATCGATAAACCTCTCCAGCAATGTCTGCCTATAACATACACACGCACCTTCAATCTCCTCCTTTATGTGTCCTTGCCTCGTGTCTCTCATACGGTCCCACTCATGTGTAAACTCTCGCCCCTCTTTTCATCAATCTGACAACCGCACACTCCTGCCCCTATCTAGCTAGTAGCTGGGCCTCTCGCACCACCTCCTAGCTCCATTCTCTCTGTCTATCTGTCTCGCCGGGCCTTATTTGCCTCTAACAAATGGGCGTACATCGACCGATCTCCCGCTCTACATATAGCTAGCCAGGTCCTTATAACTCGTTTTTCCCCACGCGTCGATCGATCTACCTCATTAGTTATGTCTCTCCCTTCCTCCGACAAAATACAATTGATCTACCGATCTAGTTAGGTTTGCTTACCAAACACATGGTTCCCCTTCATCATCCATGGATGTGTCCCGACAGATCTATCACGCACAGGCACACACAGAAACACATCCCCACTCTTATTGATAATATTGCAGTTCCACCCTCAGTTTGTCTAGTAGGCCTCTCCCACCATCTTCGGGAAGCAACTCCATCACCCATCTAGCACTCTACCCCTCTCCCCCCTCTCTCTCTCCTCTCTCTCTGTCCCATCCTATTTCCCGTCCTTCAGTTATGTACGGATGTCGACCGATCTCCCTCAAGACATAGCTGGGTCTCTCCTTCTCAACACATATACGAGTCGTTCTACCTCTATAGTTCGGCCTCTGCCTACCCCTCCCCCCACCCCCTCGCACACACACATCGATACATCGAGCGCTCTAGTCATGTCTCCCTGCCACACACAAACTTGACCTGTGCCCTCTGACGTTTCGATAGCTAGGTCAATCGCCCTATATCTTTGACTTGCACACACACACAATTTCGATGGCTCTCTTGACCTGTGCCCTCTGACGTTCCGGTAGCTAGGTACTCCCGTCTCTTTCCCAACCACACCCGCGTGGGTACACGGTGGAGCTCATTTCTGTACGAAAAGGCATCCCACGTGGTAACTTGACACGTGTACTGGTTGTCCACTAGATGGAGGGAGGATCGTCTACCACGGGTGAACAAACAAATTGCGACTTGACACGTTATGTTAAAAAAAGAGGCAAACCATGTGGGGCCTACCTTAGAGGCAAGGCTCTATACACTGGAGTACTTTTGATGTGTCCTGTCAACTCGCAGAACGAGGAGAAGCTTGCTTAGTACGCTGTCTCCCCCGCCCACAGGCACGGTGGCTCGCAGGATGAGGTGAAGCTTGCTTACTACGCCTTACGCCAGCTCCCTCGCCCACGCGCGCGGTGGCTCGCAGGACGAGGAGAAAATTTTACTAGTACTCCCTCTGTTTACTCCTCGTCCCTACCTTGGTTAGAGAGATTATCATATTGTTTGGAATATATGTCCTTTAGTATATTTCAATATGAACTACTAGTACATACTCCAAACACTAATGTATATAGACGTATTTTAGAGTGTATATTCACTCATTTTGCTCCGTATGTAGTCCATATTGAAACGGACGTAATAGTACGCACTCTCCCTCACCCCTCGACCCTCGCCACGTGGTGGACGTGCAGCAATTCATTCGGGCTCATATAGCCAGAACGGTATATACTGCAATACTATTATTGCTCGACTTCCCGAAGAGGCGAAGAGCCAATCGCAAGGTTAATAGTTTGGAGATGCCAAGCGCAAGGTTTATAGGAGAACGAGTAGTAGGTGCCGCATCATTTATAAATAAAGTTTTTTTTCTTCAGTGGCACGTACGCAATATAAATAGGTTCATATGGAGAGAAAAGGAAATCGCTCCACTATATACATAGGCAGGACGAGCCTACACGGTTGCTTGCTGGGGTTGCTCTCTTCAGTTTTCACACTCTCTGGCACAAAACCACTGTGGCCACATCTCTAACATCCCGGCGGATCACGTCTGCCGGGGGAAGGGGTGGATGCTTAGTGTAGATGCGGTCGCCGTCGCCGACGGCGAAAACCCACTGTCGGCATGTCCCGATCAGGGGTCCCCGCCCTTCTCTCTCACAAAGCTGGTGAGGTTGCCTTCGTCCATTGCTCACTGCCGCGACGTGGGTAGTTGCCTCCTCCCGCCGCCCTCCTCTAGGTTGAGCTACGTCCCGACATCCCTCAGGTACAACTCCGTTTACAGCCGGCTTGCACCACTGCTCCAGCTGCCCACATCACTCCATGTGGATATTTCTCTACTTCTTTGCCCCGCACATACCTCTACTGGCTTCTACGTACTGTATTTGTGATGAGTTTATGTCTCATCAACTAGTTCCAGTAATTATATTCTAATCACGCTTCTTCAATTTCTTTGCCACAGGGATGCTCATCTCGATTTTGGTGAAACTGCACAAAATGATCCGATGGTCAAAGGGTTGCAAACTTCATTTCTTAGGAAGCTCCGACGTTGCCAGCAAATTAAAGCCTATTTAGGGTTTACGGTTCAAGGGCTAGGGACTGCATGGATCATTTTTTCTTTAGCTGTCTCTGTTTCAATGGCTAGGGACTGCATGAGTAGTAGTAGTAGTACTGTACGCCTTACGCCCGCTCCCTCGCCCACGCGCGCGGTGGCTCGCAGAACGAGGAGAAAATTTTACTACTCCCTCCGTTTACTCCTCGTCCCTACTACCTTGGTTAGAGAGATTATCATATTGTTTGGAATATATATGTCCTTTTAGTAGATTTCAATATGAACTACTAGTACATACTCCAAACACTGATGTATATAGACGTATTTTAGAGTGTAGATTCACTCATTTTGCTCCGTATGTAGCATAAAGTCTCCTTTGTATTTGATGAAATGTTGCAACGGGCAACCTTGGACGCAAGATACATGTAACAGAAGCTGGAAGCTTCATAGCATTGTACTATCTCGCTGATAAATTACAGTACGTACTATACAAGTACTTCCTCCGTTCCTAAATATAAGTCTTTGTAGAGATTTCACCATGAACCACATACGGATGTATATAGATGCATTTTAAGTGTAGATTCATTCATTTTGTTCCGTATGTAGTCCACCTAGTGGAATCTCTACAAAGACTTATATTTAGGAACGGAGGGAGTACTATGTAAAGAGTTAGGTGTCGCACGGTGTCCAGAAAATATGGTGATAGTGTGAGGTGGGCACTGTAATCACTGAGCCTGCGTGTTTTTACTGCTCTTGCACTCCTCCGCCGTAAGAATGGAGAAAATTGTAATCTAGTAGTACCTCCTTTCGCCGAAAGCGTGGGACATCCAGCAGTCCTACCACCTTAGTAATAATGACCAATGAGCCGTCAAATCACATAGACCCAGCAGTAAGTTGGACGGACGAAGCAACCATCACTCTGGAATCCGCTTCTCCCTTCAATGCAGGCGCCAGTGAGAGGTCGCGTCTGCTCTGCCCAGGCATGAATGTGGCACCGATTCTTTGGAGCGGCGCTGACCGTTTCGGGCGGGAAGCGCGCGCGGGCGATGGAGGGGCTTTGGGTGGGCCAGGCTGGTCAGGAGCGGGCGTGGCAGCTGTCCGCCTGTCCCTACCGGACGCCCGGAAATGAGAGGATGCACCGACTCTCATGGCTAAAATCGTACACTACACACCATCTCTCTGTAGGAGTAGGTCGATCTGTCGCTCTCTCTAACACACACATGTTGTTAAACACACACACGCACACACAGGTTCATAGAATAGAAAAATCGTGTGAGTGCGAAGCCACAGGAAGTGAGATACAAATGGAGTACGTACAACAAGAGAAGAGGCATCTCTTAGTTGTTTGGATTAATTGTTGCGTTTAGAGACAGAAATCAGGGCTTTGATTGGAGGAATGACCGGTCAAGTTTCTCCTTCTCCTCCAATCTGCTTGCACCTTGGTCCCGCTGCACCTTCTAACGTGACTTATTACACCTAGACGGAGGGAGTCGTACGAGATACGGTGGCACACTGACTTAGCTCAAATACAAGTGCCCAAAGTTGTGTGCATGTTATAATAAGTATTCACTTAAAATAGTACGTGAGCGAACAGAGGGATCAATTGGACAGTGTTCCCGAGCAGTAGCGAGATGTGTGAGGTAAGATACACCGCTGGTGCTTTTAATTTTTCTTATTAATTTGTTTGTTTCACCCTCTGACTGGTGGGACCCAACGTACTACATGGAGAGAGGTAAGGTGACTAAGGCTGCATTATTTCTGCACAATGTACAGGAACGCTAAAAAGCTGCTCAAACTCTTTGTACTCCTTCTGTTCCTTTTTACTTTGCACATTGTCCGGTAGCATACAACTAAAGTGCTCAAGTTCTCTAGCAAATGACTGTATCTCATGAGCTTGCTCAACCACGAAGCGCTCTTCAATCATCCTGTAATCATAGAATTGCTCCATGATGTACAGCTCAGTGCCAGCAACCGGAGGGTAGCAGCGGTGGCCTTACTTGGACCCGAGCGGCGGCGACCTACCGTGTTCTACTCTTCCTCATTTTCTGTGTGGCGCAGCCTCGTTGGCAGCGGGGCGGGGCCTCGGTGGAGCCGGTGATGTCCTCTGTCTCGTTGCCGGCGGGCGGCGCCTCGGCGGAGCGGGGGAAAATCCTCCCCCTCGTTGCCGGCAGGGTGGGGCCTCGGCGGAGCTGGCGGTGTCCTCTGCCTCGTTGTTGGCGCCGCGGGGCCTCGGCGGAGCAGGGCCTCATCTACACCAGCGGAGCGGGGACTTGTCGGAGCCGGCATTGTCCTCTGCCTCGTCCTCGGTCTCGCCAAACAGCGCCTCGGCCGCTTCATCGCCCTCTTTGTAGGCGGCCGCAGCCTCCGCCACCCGCATGCGGTACCACCAGCGCTCGAGGCGGCCCTCGCGGGCGGAGCGGTACGAGTCGAGCAGCGCCTCCTGCTCCGCCCGCTCCGCGGTGATCTGCTCCTCCTCTTGCAGGTGCTCCTGGAGGAGATGGTGGTTGTAGGGGGCATCGGCCTGCGCCTCCCGGAACTGCTCCTCACGCTTCTGCCTCACTGTGTCCATATAGTGGGCACGGGCCTCGCCGATGGTCATGGTGCAATGCACCGGCGAGGAAGGCGCGGAGGAGGGGGTTGGCTCCGGATCGTCGACAACCATGTTCTCCATTGGGATGTCGTCGTCCTCCGGCTGCCTACCGGCCAGCCAGTCGGCAGCAATGGCTGGCAACTCCTTGTGGTCCGTTGTCCGCCCGTCCCGAAGAGCGTTGGAGCGTGAGGAAGCCATGGTGGGCAGTAGTGGTGTGGACAGGAGAATAGGAACGGATGCGGATGACTGCGGCTATGGCTGGCGCAGCAGTTTATATAGAAATGGTGGGCGGTAGAGGGACGGACGTGTGGCGCCAGAGTAGCCACGTCGGCAACCGCGTATCATGAATTTGGGCGGCAGAAGGACGGGTGGACGACACTTGTGTCGTTTGAAGGCGGAGCACATGCACCGGGAAGCGGGGCGGGCGGCGCTGACCGTTTCGGGCGGAAAGCGCGCGTGGGTGAGGGAGGCGGTCTGGGTGGGCCAGGGCAGTCAGACTCGTGCTTGGCAGCGGGTCGGTCCAGCAGCCGGACATGCTGGCTCGCTAGCTACCTCGCCGAGCTGAGCGACGACAATCAAACGATGGACGTAGCTTTCGACCAGGAGCCGGCGCCACTGTCCAAGCCGATTCATGCCGTGTTCACCATAAAGCAGGTGCGGCCGCACTTCGACGCCCTAATGGCGGAAGAGCTACCAGAGCAGGAGTACCTGTGCTGCAACCTCCGTCTCCTCAACGAGCACCGGTGAACAAGAGAACGACAATGCCGTCGCGGACATGTGGCCCTATGATCCTGGCTTCCCGAATGAGCAGCGGGCGCTGTATCAGACCATCCGTAGGGCCCGCGAGGCCCTCTCCATCGTCCTTCAAGTTTTTGCGCTCGCCGTGGCGCCGCCGTCTCGCGTTGTCAACATGGTCAACGGACATGTGGATGAGGAGATGACTTTACTTGGAGAGGATGACAGCAAGTGCCTCCTTATTAGTATATAAAACTATATTTTTTTGCTTCCTCCTGGTTTCCTGACATCACGGTCCCACACCATTGTCAACCTATGTAGTCAATAAACAAGAGAATTGGACAAGAAGCGGCCGACAGCTGGGACCAAGCAGCTCGAGCAGCATTTGTGTTTTTGAGGTGTGAGCACTGTAGAGTTTTTCTTGAGCGATGTTTAGCCCAGATATTAATTTTCTCCTCTGAACAACAACGAAAACATCGTTGCAGCTATTTACTGGGCGGGCTGTGGCCCGTCTAGCCCAGGCCAGATATCCAGCCCAGATATTAATTTTTTTTCAAGCTGAAAATGGCTAGCCCAGCTATACTTTTTTTAGGAATACCCAGACAAGGTCAAGTTGTTATTCTCCGCCCCGCTGGGCTGCAAATCTTTCCTAGGAGGGATGCATTAGGCTTAAAAAGAAAATGGGCTTTAAGAATAATAAATGGGATGCAATTATAAAAACTGGGCAGTAAATATAAAAAATGCACCAAACACGTAATTACTTTATAAAAGATTCTTTTTGGATATTGAAAATTTTAATTTCATTAATTATTGCGAGCGCAATGTTGCATTGGATTTTTACGTAATATAAATTTATATTGAAATTGTATTTAATCTGACTCGAAATTTTGGGATAAAAATATTTCGGATCCCATCAAAATGTGGGAAATTTTTATTGAATTCTATTTTGAACGGTTGGTTGAAATGGGCTGTACTTTTAACAAACTGTAAATGGGCTGTAGTAAACTCCATTAGAATTCAAAAATTGGCTGCACATTCTTACAAATCACAAATGGGCTATAAGTTCTCTGCCACACACTTGTGGCCTTACTAAGTTGACGCGTCCCCTCAAAAAAAAGAGAGTTGATGCGTATGCAAGGCTTTGTCAACTTATAGTCAACACACGGTTCTAGCAGCAGTGGCCGTTGGATGTCCATCCAACGGATGCCGTGCTTCTTCTTCAATCTCGGATATTCTAGCTTCACCCGCCCAAAAAATGATTCCTCTCCCTGACATCTGGGGCGCACCAATTCGGAAGCTGACCTGTGGGCCTACTAAGTTGACGCGTACCAAGGGCTTTGTCAACTTAGTCAATATAAACGATTCTAGCTGCAGTGATCGTACGATGTCCATCCAACGGCTGTAGTGCTTCTTCAACCTCTGGTCTTCTTGCTCCAGCCGCCCAAGGCAGCGCCGGTCGTGCCGCATGCTCCCGCCTCCCGTGGCCGGCTGTGCTGCCGCGGAGGCCTCACCGCCCCTACTATTCCCACCGCTGGCCAGGCCCTGCGGCGATGGCAGCCTCACACCGCAGCTAAACCAGTGAACCCTCGTACTCCTCTCCACGCGGGCTTCCACTGCCGCGTCTTCCCCAGCTCCGCGTCGTCCCCTTCCTAGGCCTCGCCGTCGTCCACCACCCTGGTGCTCTCGGCGCGGCGTGGTCAACGTGGTCAAGGAACGACTTCCATCGGACATGGACTGTATGTGGGGAGGCTGACAGCTGGGTCCAGGACGGCAGCAAGGAAGTGCCTCCTTATTACGCGGAAAATAATGATTCCTCCACCTGACAGCAGGGACCCACCGGACGGGCCACCGTATTTTGCAAAAAAACCGTTTCCCCCCTGACTGCTGGGACCCACCGGACGGGCCACCGTATTGCGCGAAAAAACGTTCCCCCCGCTGTCAGCTCGGACCCACCGGAAGTGCCTCCTTATTATGCACAAAAAATGAATACTCCCCCTGCTGGTTGGGACCCACCTTGGTGGGAGGCTGACTTGTGGGCCTACTAAGTTGATGGGGACGGAGTGCTTTGTCAACTTAGTCAATATGAACGATTCTAGCTCCAGTGACCGTACGATGTCCATCCAATGGCCGTAGTGCTTCTTCAACCTCTGGTCTTGTTGCTCCAGCCGCCCAAAGCAGCGCCGGTCGTGCCGCATGCTCCTGCCTCCCGTGGCCGGCTGTGCTGCCGCGGATGCCTCACCACCCCTACTATTCCCACCGCTGGCCAGGCCCTGCGGCGACGGCAGCCTCACACCGTAGCCGAACCAGTGAACCCTCGTACTCCTCTCCGCGCGGGCTTCCACTGCCGCGTCTTCCCCGGCTCCGCGTCGTCCCCTTCCTAGGCCTCACCGTCATCCACCGCCCTGGTGCTCTCGGCGTGGCGTGGTCAATGTGGTCAAGGAACGACTTCCATCGGACGTGGACTGTATGTCGAGAGGCTGACAGCTGGGTCCACGGCCGCAGCAAGGAAGTGCCTCCTTATTACGCGCAAAATAATTATTCCTCCACCTGACAGCGGGGACCCACCGGATGGGCCACCGTATTTCATGAAAAAAATGTTTCCCCCTGACTGCTGGGACCCACCAGCTACATCTTCGCACGCAAGGAAGTGCGTCCGGGCAAAAAAAACGATTCGCCCCCCTGACTGCTGGGACCCACCAGCTACATCTTCGCACGCAAGGAAGTGCCTGACAGTCGGGACCCACCTGGTCGAAGCGTACGTAGCGTTGTCATTCTGGTCGCAAACGTGTATGTACATACTGGTTGATGTAGAGGCGCGCACATGTCGTAGTAGAGGCGCGCACGTAGCATGTACACGTACGTACATCGGCCAGTGTGCAAGAAAGAAAATACGGCCACGTACGTACATACTGGCAGGGTCTCGAACGCCTACTCGCGCATACGTACGGCCAGGGCTCGTGTACATGGCTGGGTCGGAATGGAGAAACAGCGTCGTCGTTGTGTTCATGGGGAGCCAACTGGCTGGGTCGGAACGGAATGCGTCGTCGTGTTCATCGGGAGGGCTTGGACGGAACAGCCGATGGAAACGAGGCCTGGCGTACCTCAGAACGGAGGAAACGGCCTTGTGTTCGACCGGCCACGTTTGAAACGGGATCCTGTTCATCGGGAGGGGTCTAGCGTACCGCAAAACGGAGGAAACGGACCTCCTACGGTCGAAACGGGGGTCCTGTTCATCGGGAGGGGTGTGACGTACCGCATAACGGGACTCCACGGGATACTGTTCATTTCCACCGTCGACCCCATCCAGCCTCCACGGGCTACTGTTCATCCACCGTCGACCTCCTCCAGCCTCCACCTGCGACTGTTCATCCACGGGCTCCTGTTCATGCAGCCTCCACCGTGCGCTACTCCACCGGCTACTGTTCAACTAGCCCTTTCCACGGGCTCATGTTCAACCACCCCTCCACGAGCTACTGTTCATCCAGCCCTCCACCGTCTACTGTTCATCCTGGCCTCCATGGGGTGGTCCTGTTCATCCTGCCCTCCACGGGGTCCTATTCATCCAGCCCCAACCGGCTCAATCGATCAGGGTACTCTTCATCCAGAGGCAACACCACGGGGTCCTGTTCATCCACCCCCACCGGGAACTGTTCATCCAAACCCCCCGCAACGCTCACTGTTCATCCAGAGGCAGCATCGATCGGCTTCAGTTAGCAGCAGTAGCGAAGGAATCGCTCGATCAGGTTCAGTTAACAGCCATCGATCGATCGCTCGGGTTCAGTAACGCGTAGCCTGCAGTGCAATCACTCGGGTTCAGTTAGAGCACAACGCCTCGCTCGGGTTCCGTTAGAGTCCAACGCCTCGCACACACGCGAGTACGTATGAGAGAAACGCGCATCGCTCGGCCCCCGACCACCCACCGTAACCGGGGACTCCCCGATATTTTCCGCGCCCTCGCTTCTACCACGGTTTTTTCCGTCATGGACGGCCCAAAGAATGTCATGCAGCTGCGTCTCCGGCCCGCCCAGGACGAAAAGCCCATTTTCTATCATGATTTTTTGTCATAGAAGTAGGACCCCACCATATCTATGATGATACCGGGTTTTGTCACAATTATCGTCATAGAAGTGTCATAAGTATGACATAATTTTTTTTCGTTCGGCCCAAAATGTCACGGATGTGTCTTTTTTTGTAGTGGATGTCCCTGTTCGGCGCTCAGCAAGACAGGCAGGACATTCCCCTGAGCCATATCATCCACCACCGCCTCCACCGCCACATCTGCCCCACCACTAAGCAAATCATGCGGATGTTTGAAGAAAGAAGGAACAACGCTCTGATTGAGCTGTTGAAAAGTGTGCAATCTATGGTTGGGCAGAATGGAAATCAGAATGGTCATCACTCCAAGCTGTCAGATTTTCAGAGGACCAAGCCTCCCAGTTTCTGTCAAGTTATCGATCCTTTGGAAGCCAATGATTGGTTAAGGACTATCGAGAAAAAGCTTGAGATTGCGAGCACTGAAAAGGATGAGAAGGTTCCGTTCGCTATGCATTATCTTGAAGGAGCTGCCGCTATAAGGTGGGATAATTCTAAGGCTATGTGGCCCACAGACGAACAAATTACTTGGACTAAATTCAAGGATCATTTCCGCAAATACCATATTCCTGTTGGGGAACATAGTATTTCAAAAAAATTGCCTACGATCACGCAAGATCTATCTAGGAGAAGCATAGCAACGAGCGGGGAGAGTGTGTCCATGTACCCTCGTAGACCGAAAGCGGAAGCGTTTAGTAACGCGGTTGATGTAGTCGAACGTCTTCGCGATCCAACCGATCCAAGTACCGAACGCACGACACCTCCGCAATCTGCACACGTTCAGCTCGATGACGTCCCTTGAACTTTGATCTAGTTGAGGCCGAGGGAGAGTTTCATCACCATAACGGCGTGGTGATGGTGATGATGAACTTACCGGCACAGGGCTTCGCCTAAGCACTACGACGATATGAACGAGGTGTAAAACTGTTGAGGGGGCACCGCACACGGCTAAAGATCAACTTGTGTGTTCTAGGGTGCCCCCCTCTCCACATATATAAAGGAGGGAGGGAGGAGGCCGGCCAGCCCTAGGGGGCGCACCCAAGGAGGGGAGTCCTACTAGGACTCCAAGTCCTAGTAGGATTCCACCAAGAGCGAGAGAGGGGGAAGGAAGGAGAGGGAGTAGGAAAGGGGGGCGCCGCCCCCCTTCCCTTGTCCTATTCGGACTCCAGGGGGGCCTGCCCTGGCTGCCCTCCTCTCTCTCCAATAGGGCCCAAGGTGGCCCATTAGTTCCCCCGAGGGGTTCCGGTAACACCTCCGGCACTCCGATCTTACCCGAAACCATCCGGAACACTTCCGGTGTCCGAATAACATGGTCCAATATATCAATCTTCATGTCTCGACCATTTCGAGACTCCTCGTCATCTCTCGACCATTTCGAGACTCCTCGTCATGTCTGTGATCTCATCCGGGACTCCGAACAACCTTCGGTCATCAAATCACATAAAATCATAATACAAATCGTCATCGAATGTTAAGCGTGTGGACCCTACGGGTTCGAGAACTATGTAGACATGACCGAGGCACATCTCCAGTCAATAACCAATAGAGGAACCTGGATGCTCATATTGGCTCCTAAATATTCTACGAAGATCTTTATCGGTCAAACTGCATAACAACATACCTTGTTCCCTTTGTCATCGGTATGTTACTTGCCCGAGATTCGATTGTCGGTATCACCATACCTAGTTCAATTTTGTTACCGGCAAGTCTCTTTACTCGTTCTGTAATGCATTATCCCGCAACTAACTCATTAGTCACATTGTTTGCAAGGCTTATAGTGATGTGCATTACCGAGAGGGCCCAGAGATACCTCTCCGACAATCGGAGTGACAAATCCTAATCTCGATCTATGCCAACTCAACAAACACCATCGGAGACACATGTAGAGCATCTTTATAATCACCCAGTTACGTTGTGATATTTGATAGCACACTAAGTGTTCCTCTGGTATTCGGGAGTTGCATACTCATAGTCATAGGAACATGTATAAGTCATGAAGAAAGCAATAGCAATAAACTAAATGATCATAGTGCTAAGCTAACGGATGGGTCTTGTCCATCACATCTTTCTCTAATTGTCGTGGTATTCTCACGGGGGGTGTGAGGCGACAGATGCCACAAGGGCTTAGTGTGAGGGTAAGACTGCTGCTGATAGGACCGGGAGCGGGTATGCGAGAAGCACGCGCTAATTTACCCAGGTTCGGGGCTCTCCGGAGAGATAATACCCCTACTCCTGCATGTCTGTGTATCTGTAGTATATCTGGTACAGGGTTGCTCTTGGAGCTGTATCTGAGATCAGTGCCAAGTACAACTGATCTGGTATATGCATATAGGGCATGCTAGTGGCCGGTCATGCTCATGGCCGTGAGTGTGCGTGAGAGTGAGTGTCCTTGGATGGATGGCTCCTTTTATAGTGTGAGGTAGCTTTGTATGTAAGCTAGCTAGTGGCATGGGGGCATGGGTGAGTGTCATACTTGTCTCCTAGGTCACTTCATGAATAGTGCCAGGGACAAGTGACACTATACATGATGGTTGGGGTGACACGTGAATAGTGCTCGGGTACGACCGTCTCGTCGATGTCTTGTCGGTGTCGCGTCGGGCTGCAGTCGGCAGCCGGCTGGTCGGCGCAGTCGGTCAGCTGGCAGCCGGCCGGGCAGCCGGCCGGGTGGAGCAGTCGGACGGGGAGCCGGCAGGAGCGGCCGGGCAGTCGGACTGAGGGGCTTTGCTAGCCCCGATGTCTTGAAATATTGTCTTGCCGTCTTCGGGATACCCGTGTCCAATTACTCTGACAGTAGCCCCCAAGCCTCCGGGCAACTTGGCAAAGTTGGGCGGAGGTTTTTTCGCGAGTGTTCATGGAAATGATCATAAAAAGGACGAAGTTAGTCCACGCAGATATATCAAATGTTTTCTTTTAGCATTGCAAGTTTTATGCGGAGGGTGCCGACTCGGTTTCGTCCGAGCCCCCTTCAATCTTTTTCATGCTCCCTCCGCTCTTTGGCTTGTGCTCTCGCTTGCCGGACAGCCGCTCCGCGGTCTGTGGCTGAGAGTGGGCCGCGGAGTGGAGTGTACAATACTCAGATTCTGGGAGCGAGTTCAACCGAGTAGATACTCGTAAAGAAAACGGTCGGGTCGTCCGAAGCGTTTTTCTTCCCGGACGTTTTTCGCGTGGGTGGCCTCCAGCGTTCACTCTTGCCAGTCGGACAGCCGCTCTGCGGTCTGTGACTAAGAGTGGGCCTTTCGTACCGCGCACGCTACTAAGCCGTCTGCGGGAACTAACGTCTCAGGCCAAGCGGCCAGCCCCCGGGCCAACTCTGGCTGGCGCCGGGGCGAACAGTGATGCAACTGTAATAAAATGCGGAGATAGCCCCCGAGCATCGCTCGGGGTTATCCGTGCTCTCGCGGTGAAAAAATATGCGGGTGAGGAGCTCACATTAATTTTCGTGTAGCCGAGGCGGAGTTTGCCGAAGAGAGTCGGCGCACCCGCTGGGTGTAGCCTTCGAGCCTCCGGTCGCTCGAAGGAAGGTCCCGGCCGGTCAGGCTCGACCGGCCAGGCGGCGAGGCGTCTTGCAGCGCCCTTTTTCTTCTTTTGCCGGCTGCTGGCAGCCGGACGAAACTCTTCTCTTGTCTCTGTGGGGGCGCGCCAGCGCACCCACTGGGTGTAGCCCCCGAGATTCGGGCCGACTGCTGAGCAGTCGGGCCGGATCTTCCGGCAACTACTTTGTCTTCTTTCCTCGCAGGGGCGCGTCAGCGCACCCGCTGGGTGTGGCCCCCGAGATTCGGGCCGACTGCTGAGCAGTCGGGCCGGATCTCCCGGCGACTGCTTTGTCTTCTTTCCTCGCGGGGGCGCGTCAGCGCACCCGCTGGGTGTAGCCCCCGAGATTCGGGCCGACTGCTGAGCTGTCGGGCCGGATCTCCCGGCGACTACTTTGTCTTCTCTCCTCGCGGGGGCGCGTCAGCGCACCTGCTGGGTGTGCCGTCGGAGCAGGAGGCAGACCAGCCGGCTTGGCACTGCCGACAGCGCGGGTCACGAGTGACCGTCCGAGTGGCGAAGCAGTCGGACGAATCATCCGGGCGGGTGTTTCTTTTATTCTCTTTGTCCCAGTCGACTTCTTTCTCTTTTCTCTCTCTTCTTTTAATTTTTTTTGGGCAGTCGGCCCTTTGACTTTCTCCCCAGCCGGCCCCTACTCCTTTCTTTTCCCTTTCTCCAACCGGACCACGCCTCGCCCTTTTCCACTGGCAGCCTACCACAGCGGTCGGGTGGGGGAGCCGGCGGGGACGCGTGAAGCCGGCAGGCGGGGGGCCGGCCGAGTGGCGGGAGCCGGCAGGCGGCCGGGCACGCTGGAGCCGGCAGGCGGAGGGCCGGCCGAGTGGCGGGAGCCGGCAGGCGGCCGGGCGCGCTGGAGCCGGCAGGCGGAGGGCCGGCGACGGGGTGCGGCCGAGATGCAGGCGCCGGCCGGGGGAGGCGAGGTTGCAGCCGGAGCGGGCCGCGAGCCGGCGGGCGGACCGCCGTTGCAGCCGGCGCGGGGGGCGGCGCCAACGCGCGCGGATGTAGAGGAGGCTCGGCGACCCACCGCGCGGCGACTCGGGAGGAGGGCGCATGGACGCAGACGGCCCGGATGAGACGGCGCGGGCGGCTTGGAGGCCAGTGCAGGTGGTGGAGTCGGCCGGGCGGCAGGAGCCGGCAGGCGGCCGGCGCGCGCGGAGTTGGCCTGGGTGCGGACGCGGCAGAAGCCAGCGCAGGCAGAGCCGGCGGGTGGTCGGGCCGGCCTGGGGAGCCGGCGGCCGGGTTGAGGAACGGGGCGGCCACCGGAGCCGGCGCAGGAGGTGGAGAGGCCGGCGTGAGGGTGGGCAGGAGGCGACCCGGCGGGGACCCGGAGACGGCCGAAGCGGGGCGCCCGGCCGCAGGCGGAGGCGACTCGGAGCGGGGACCCGGAGCCGGTTGGTGCGGGGCACCCGGCCACGGCCGGAGGCGACCCGGCGGGGATCCGGAGCCGGCGGGCGCAGGCGACGGCCGGGGCACATGTTTGTGGAGGTGCGGGCCGATGCAAAGGGGCCGAGCTCGGGGTTGGCCGCGCGGAGGCCGCGGAAGTCGGGCGCGGGGCAGGAGGCGGATGGGCCGGGCGGCAGCCAGCGGTCGAGGCCACGGGGGCACGCGCAGGCGGAGGAGCTCGGGCGTGGCCCGACGCTGGTGCTCGTGCGGAGTAGGAGGAGGCCGGGGCTGCCCGCTAGAGCAAAGCGAGGCAATGTATGGCTAGTGTACGGGATATGGTATGAGTAGCGTATGGCTACGGATGGAGCAGCAAACGCGCACTCCAGCCCGAGCTAGGCGCAGCCCGGAGGGGAGCGGACGCGGGCGACGTGGCACGGCGTGCGCACCGATACGGCCGATCGAAGCGAGGCACCGCACGCGCGGCGCGTGCGCGGACGAACGATCGGCGTTGCAACGGTGACGATGACGAAGGCGGCGAGGCTGACGACGAGGACGCGCCGTCCCGCGCGGCCGCTCTGGGGGCGCGTCGAAGTCAAGCCCCCGAGCGCTACCGGAGAGACGGCGCGACGCCGCGGCGGTGATGGCGAAGATGGTCCCGACGGCGAGGACGCGCCGCCCCTCGCGGCCATTCCGAGGGCGTGTCGATATCGAGCCCTCGACCGCTATCGGAGGGACGGCGCGACGCTGCGGTGATGATGGCGAAGATGGTCCCGCCCGGACTGCGAAACCAGCAGCAGCGCGGTAGCATAGTACCGACCCACGGTGGGCGCCAACTGTCGTGGTATTCTCACGGGGGGGTGTGAGGCGATAGATGCCACAAGGGCTTAGTGTGAGGGTAAGACTGCTGCTGATAGGACCGGGAGCGGGTATGCGAGAAGCACGCGCTAATTTACCCAGGTTCGGGGCTCTCCGGAGAGATAATACCCCTACTCCTGCATGTCTGTGTATCTGTAGTATATCTGGTACAGGGTTGCTCTTGGAGCTGTATCTGAGATCAGTGCCAAGTACAACTGATCTGGTATATGCATATAGGGCATGCTAGTGGCCGGTCATGCTCATGGCCATGAGTGTGCGTGAGAGTGAGTGTCCTTGGATGGATGGGTGGATGGCTCCTTTTATAGTGTGAGGTAGCTTTGTATGTAAGCTAGCTAGTAGCATGGGGGCATGGGTGAGTGTCATACTTGTCTCCTAGGTCACTTCATGAATAGTGCCAGGGGACAAGTGACACTATACATGATGGCTGGGGTGACACGTGAATAGTGCTCGGGTACGACCGTCTCGTCGATGTCTTGTCGGTGTCGCGTCGGGCTGCAGCCGGCTGGTCGGCGCAGTCGGTCAGCTGGCAGCCGGCCGGGCAGCCGGCCGGGTGGAGCAGTCGAACGGGGAGCCGGCAGGAGCGGCCGGGCAGTCGGACTGAGGGGCTTTGCTAGCCCCGATGTCTTGAAATATTGTCTTGCCGTCTTCGGGATACCCGTGTCCAATTACTCTGACACTAATGATGTGATCCCGTTCATCAAATGACAACACATGTCTATGGCTAGGAAACTTAACCATCTTTGATTAATGAGCTAGTCTAGTAGAGGCATACTAGGGACACTCTATTTGTCTATGTATTCACACATGTACTAAGTTTTTGGTTAATACAATTCTAGCATGAATAATAAACATTTATCATGATATAAGGAAATATAAATAACAACTTTATTATCGCCTCTAGGGCATATTTCCTTCAGTCTCCCACTTGCACTAGAGTCAATAATCTAGATTACATAGTAATGATTCTAACACCCATGGAGTCTTGGTTCTGATCATGTTTTGCTTGTGAGAGAGGCTTAGTCAACAGGTCTGCAACATTCAGATCCGTATGTATTTTACAAACTTCTATGTCACCCTCCTTGACTAGATCGCGGATGGAATTGAAGCGTCTCTTGTTGTGCTTGGTTCTCTTGTGAAATCTGGATTCCTTCGGCAAGGCAATTGCTCCATTATTGTCACAAAAGGTTTTCATTGGACCCGATGAACTAGGAATGGCACCTAGATCGGATATGAACTCCTTCATCCAGACTCCTTCATTTGCTACTTCCGAAGCAGCTATGTACTCCGCTTCACACGTAGATCCCGCCACGACGCTCAGTTTGGAACTGCACAAACTTACAGCTCCTCCATTCAATATAAATACGTATCCGGTTTGTGACTTAGATTCATCCAGATCAGTGTCAAAGCTTGCATCGATGTAACCATTTACGACAAGCTCTTTGTCACCTCCAGAAACGAGAAACATATCCTTAGTCCTTTTCAGGTATTTCAGGATGTTCTTAACTGCTGTCCAGTGATCCACTCCTGGATTACTTTGGTACCTCCCTACTATACTTATAGCAAGGCACACATCAGGTCTGGTACACAGCACTGCATACATGATAGAACCTATGGCTGAGGCATAGGGAATGACTTTCATTTTCTCTCTATCTTCTGCAGTGGTCGGGTATTGAGTCTCACTCAACTTCACACCTTGTAACACAGGCAAGAACCCTTTCTTTGACTGATCCATTTTGAACTTCTTCAAAATCTTATCAAGGCATGTTCTTTGTGAAAGTCCAATAAAGTGTCTTGATCTATCTCTATAGATCTTGATGCCCAATATGTAAGCAGCTTCACCAAGGTCTTTCATAGAAAAACTCTTATTCAAGTATCCTTTTATGCTATCCAGAAATTCTATATCATTTCCAATCGACAATATGTCATCTACATATAATATTAGAAATGCTACAGAGCTCCCACTCACTTTCTTGTAAATACAGGCTTCTCCAAAAGTCTGTATAAAACCAGATGCTTTGATCACACTATCAAAACGTTTATTCCAACTCTGAGAGGCTTGCACCAGTCCATAAATGGATCGCTGGAGCTTGCACACTTTGTTAGCACCCTTTGGATCGACAAAACCTTCTGGTTGCATCATATACAACTCTTCTTCTAGAAATCCATTCAGGAATGCAGTTTTGACGTCCATTTGCCAAATTTCATAATCATAAAATGCGGCAATTGCTAACATGATTCAGACAGTCTTAATCATCGCTACGGGTGAGAAAGTCTCATCGTAGTCAACTCCTTAAACTTGTCGAAAACCTTTTGCAACAAGTCGAGCTTTGTAGACAGTAACATTACAGTCAGCGTCGGTCTTCTTCTTGAAGATCCATTTATTTTCTATGGCTTGCCGATCATCGGGCAAGTCAACCAAAGTCCGCACCTTGTTCTCATACATGGATCCCATCTCAGATTTCATGGCCTCAAGCCATTTCGCGGAATCTGGGCTCGTCATCGCTTCCTCATAGTTCGTAGGTTCGTCATGGTCAAGTAACATGACGTCCAGAACAGGATTACCGTACCACTCTGGTGCGGATCTTACTTTGGTTGACCTACGAGGTTTGGTAGTAACTTGATCAGAAGCTTCATGATCATCATCATTAGCTTCCTCACTAATTGGTGTAGGAATCACCGGAACTGATTTCTGTGATGAACTACTTTCCAATAAGGGAGCAGGTACAATTACCTCATCAAGTTCTACTTTCCTCCCACTCACTTGTTTCGAGAGAAACTCCTTCTCTAGAAAGGATCCATTCTTAGCAACGAATATTTTGCCTTCAGATCTGTGATAGAAGGTGTACCCAATAGTCTCCTTTGGTATCCTATGAAGACACATTTCTCCGATTTGGGTTCGAGCTTATCAGGTTCAAGCTTTTTCACATAAGCATCACAGCCCCAAACTTAAAGAAACAACAACTTCAGTTTCTTGCCAAACCACAGTTCATATGGTGTCGTCTCAACGGATTTAGATGGTGCCCTATTTAATGTGAATGCAGCCATCTCTAAAGCATAACCCCAAAATGATAGCGGTAAATCAGTAAGAGACATCATAGATCGCACCATAATTAATAAAGTGCGGTTACGACGTTCGGACACACCATTACGCTGTGGTGTTCCGGGTGGCGTGAGTTGCGAAACTATTCCACCTTCAAATGAAGACCAAACTCGTAACTCAAATATTCACCTCCACGACCAGATCGTAGAAACTTTATTTTCTTGTTACGATGATTTTCCACTTCACTCTGAATTCTTTGAACTTTTCAAATGTTCCAGACTTATGTTTCATTAAGTAGATATACCCATATATGCTCAAATCATCTGTGAAGGTCAGAAAATAACGATACCCGCCGCGAGCCTTAACACTCATTGGACCGCATACATCAGTATGTATTATTTCCATCAAGTCTGTTGCTCGCTCCATTGTTCCGGAGAACGGAGTCTTAGTCATCTTGCCCATGAGGCATGGTTCGCAAGCATCAAGTGATTCCAAAAGCTCATCAGCATGGAGTTTCTTCATGCACTTTACACCAATATGACATAAATGGCAGTGCCACAAATAAGTTGCACTATCATTATTAAACTTATATCTTTTGGCTTCAATACTATGAATATGTGTATCACTACTATCGAGATTCAATAAAAATAGACCACTCATTAAGGGTGCATGACCATAAAAGATATTACTCATATAAATAGAACAACCATTATTCTCTGATTTAAATGAATAGCCGTCTCGCATCAAACAAGATCCAGATATAATGTTCATGCTTAACGTTGGCACCAAATAACAATTATTCAGGTCTAAAACTAATCCCAAAGGTAGATGTAGAGGTAGCATCCCGACGGCGATCACATCGACTTTGGAACCATTTCCCACACGCATCGTCACCTCGTCCTTAGCCAATCTTCGCTTAATTCGTAGCCCCTGTTTCGAGTTGCAAATATGAGCAACATAACCAGTATCAAATACCCAGGCGCTACTACGAGCATTAGTAAGGTACACATCAATAACATGTATATCAAATATACCTTTCACTTTGCCATCATTCTTATCCGCCAAATACTTGGGGCAGTTCTGCTTCCAGTGACCAGTCCCTTTGTAGTAGAAGCACTCAGTCTCAGGCTTAGGTCCAGACTTGGGCTTCTTCACTTGAGCAGCAACTTGCTTGCCATTCTTCTTGAAGTTCCCCTTCTTCCCTTTGCCCTTCTTCTTGAAACAAGTGGTCTTGTTAACCATCAACACTTGATGCTCCTTCTTGATTTCTACCTCCACAGCCTTTAGCATCACGAAGAGCTTGGGAATTGTCTTATCCATCCCATGCATATTATAGTTCATCATGAAGCTTTTGTAGCTTGGTGGCAGTGATTGAAGAACTCTGTCAATGACACTATCAACCGGAAGATTAACTCCCAGTTGAGTCAAGTGATTATGGTACCCAGACATTCTGAGTATATGTTCACTGCCAGAACTATTCTCCTCCATTTTGCAGTTGTAGAACTTATTGGAGACATCATATCTCTCAATCCGGGGATTTGCTTGAAATATTAACTTCAACTCCTAGAACATCTCATATGCTCCATGACATTCAAAACGTCGTTGAAGTCCTGGTTCTAAGCCGTAAAGCATGGCACACTGAACTATCGAGTAGTCATCAGCTTTGCTCTGCCAGGCGTTCACAACGTCTGGTGTTGCTCCTGTAGCGGGTCTTGCACCTAGCGGTGCTTCCAGGACGTAATTCTTCTGTGCAGCAATGAGGATAATCCTCAAGTTACGGACCCAGTCTGTGTAGTTGCTACCATCATCTTTCAACTTCGCTTTCTCTAGGAACGCATTAAAATTCAACGGAACAGTAACACGAGCCATTTATCTACAACAACATAGACATGCAAAATACTATCAGGTACTAAGTTCATGATAAATTAAAGTTCAATTAATCATATTACTTAAGAACTCCCACTTAGATAGACATCCCACTAATCATCTAAGTGATCACGTGATCCATATCAACTAAAACATGTCCGATCATCATGTGAGATGGACTAGTTTTTAATGGTGAACATCACTATGTTGATCATATCTACTATATGATTCACGCTCGACCTTTCGGTCTCAATGTTCCGAGGCCATATCTGCATATGCTAGGCTCATCAAGTTTAACCTGAGTATTCTGCGTGTGCAAAACTGGCTTGCACCCGTTGTATGTGAACGTAGAGCTTATTGAGGGAGTCCTGGACTGAGGGGTCCTCGGGCGTCCGGCCTGTTATCCATGGGCCGGACTGATGGGCTGTGAAGACATGAAGGCCGAAGACCGTACCCGTGTCCGGATTGGACTCTCCTTGGCGTGGGAGGCAAGCTTGGCGATCAACTATGAAGATTCCTTCATATGTAACCGACTCGATGTAACCCTAGATCCCCCAGTGTCTATATAAACCGGAGGGGGTAGTCCGGAAAGGATATACACATTACCATAGTCATAACAGGCTAGGCTTCTAGGGTTTAGCCATTACAATCTCGTGGTAGATCAACTCTTGTAATACTCATATTCATCAAGATCAATCAAGCAGGAAGTAGGGTATTACCTCCATAGAGAGGGCCCGAACCTGGGTAAACATTGTGTCCCCTGTCTCCTGTAACCATTGACCTTAGACGCACAGTTCGGGACCCCCTACCTGAGATCCTCCGGTTTTGACACCGACATTGGTGCTTTCATTGAGAGTTCCATTGTGCCGTTGACGAAAGGTTCGATGGCCCCTTCGATCGTCTATAGTGACGCTATCCAAGGAGAAACCTTCCTCCCCGGACAGATTTTTGTATTCGGCCGCTTCGTACTGCGGGCCAACTCGCTTGGCCATCTGGAGCAGATCGATAACTACGCCCCTGGCTACCAGGTCAGATGTGGAAGCTTGAACTACGTTGCGGATATCCATGGAGACTTGATCTTCAAGGGGTTTGAGACCGCGGCGATCGCTCCCCCTCGCTCCGACGAACATGACTTAAATCTGCCATCGGACCATATTCAGGGGATGGTTCTTATAACTGCTACGACCTTAGATCCGGAGCAGATTGCGCCATCTGAAACTGCAGAATCCGCAGCGTTGGAGCCGCACACGGACTCAGCACCTTGCAATGTCTGCGTCAATGTAATTCCGGACTCGTCTCCGGCTATAAGTTCCGAACCACGCACGCCTGCGGGCGCAGAGCTGGATCGGTTATCGATCTTCGAGTTCAGCGCCGCAGATATCTTCCAACACTCGCCCTTGGGCGACATTCTAAATTCATTAAAAAAACCTGTGCTTGGCGGGGGACTCACAGCCGAACTATGTCTGGCTCGATCTAGAGGCTGATAATTGAGAAATTCGCTTCCCACTCGCCACCCACTTCATAGCCACTGTCGAGGACCTAACCGACATGCTTGATTATGGATCCAAAGACATTGATGGTATAGACGACGATGCCAACCAGGAGCAAGGCCAAGACCCGCCATTCACGGGAAATGGAACGGCCACCTCTTCGTACGATGTGTACATGGTTGATACACCTAAAAAAGCTAGCGATGATGACAAAGAAGATCCAGTTGAGAATAAACCTCCTGAGACACAGTCTAAGTACCGGCGCCTTAAACGCCGCTCTAAGTCACATCGCAGCAGCGCTGGCACCGGAGAAAATAGTACTCCGGACGACGCTGCAAACAATGAAGACCCTGTTGGAGCAAGATCCGAACAGGAGGTACAGGAAAACGGACAAACCAGCCCCGATGAACAGGCCCTGCCCAGCGACAATTCGGAGGATGACAACTATCTTGTGCTCTCCGAAGATGAGGTAAGCCTCGGCGACGAAGACTTCATTGTACCCAAAGAGCCCCTCGAGCAAGAGCGCTTCAAGCGCAGGCTAATAGCTACTGCAAGGAGCCTGAAAAAGAAGCAGCAACAGCTTCAAGCTGACCAAGACCTACTCAACGATAGATGGACCAAAGTCCTGGCCGCCGAAGAATACGACCTTGGTGGCCCAGCCAAAAGCTACCCAAAGCATCGATTGCTACCTCAGTTCGATGACGAGGGGTTGGAGCCCGTACCATCATCACACAATGCGGCAGCTCGTCGACAACTCTGTCTGGATAAAGAGGCAACTCAAGCCGAACACCAGGCCGCCCCACCTCGCCGTAAAGGCAAGCATAACACAGCTCATGGTTGCATAGATGACCTTCGACGAGAGTTGGGCATGCCTCGACACGCGACGATGGCTACCTATTCGGACATGACAAACCTAGCCACACCCGAGCCGAAAACCGCAAATGGACTCCTTCGGAGTTACGTCGCAGTGTGGCCCAACATAGAGGCGCCGCAAACCCTCTTTGCTTCACTGATGAAGTAATGGACCATGAATTCCCCGAAGGATTCAAACCCGTCAATATTGAATCATACGACGGAACAACCGATCGCGCGGTATGGATAGAAGATTTTATCCTCCACATCCATATGGCCCGTGGAGACGACCTCCACGCCATTAAATACCTCCCACTAAAGCTAAAAGGGCCTGCTCGGCACTGGTTAAACAGCCTGCCTGAAAATTCAATAGGAAGCTGGGAAGACTTGGAAGAAGCCTTTCTTGACAACTTCCAAGGAACATATGTCCGGCCACCGGATGCCGATGACCTAAGTCACATGGTCCAGCAGCCCGGAGAGTCAGCCAGGAAGCTCTGGACTCGGTTCTTAGTCAAAAAGAACCAAATCATCGACTGTCCGGACGCAGAAGCCCTTGCGGCCTTCAGACACAGCGTCCGGGACGAATGGCTTGCACGCCACCTCAGTCAAGAAGGACCTAAATCCATGACAGCCCTTTCTACTCTAATGACCCGCTTTTGCGCGGGAGAAGACAGCTGGCTCGCTCATAGAAGCAATAACGCCAGCAACCTGGGCACTTCCGAAATCCGAGACGACAACGGCAAGCCACGACGAAGCAAACACAACAGTCACAATGATAATGAAAGATCACGCGACACAGCGGTCAATGCTGGACTCAGCAATCCCAAGCCCGGTCAACGGAAGAAGCCATTCAAGGCAAACCGAGACGAACCATCCAACCTAGACAGGATATTGGACCGACCCTGCCAGATTCACGGCCACCCCGATAAACCAGCTAATCATACCAGCAGAAACTGCTGGGTCTTTAAGCAGGCTGGCAAGCTCAACGCCAAACACAAGGGGAGAAGGCCACTAGGCGACAGGGACGACGGAGAGGTTCACCAACAAAATACCGGGGGTCAGAAGCAATTTCCACCCGAGGATCGACTACTCCCAGAGCGGAAATAGCAGTCCGGCTTCCGCCGGCCACCTCGTACACCTGCAAAATTTGTACCGCGCATACATCACTACGCACTCAAGATACCATGGGCATTGGCGGAAGCACACTACGGACAAGCCTGCAAGCATCCCCGTAACAGTTTTTATCTATTCTCTTTTTATTTCTTCCTTCACTATCTCTTAAAAACAGGTGACGATCAGGAAAAACATCTAAAACCGACTCTATCGGAGTTCGGATCCGTACACTCACCTAAGGGGCTACTTCCATCAAGGATTCCCCTCGCCGAGGACAGGCGGCGCAGACGTGCGACAGGAGGTCCAAAATAACTTTTTGTAGACCGCACTCTTTATTTCGAGCCTCTACTATGCCTCTTCCTCCGCCTCCTACCCCGAGCATGTCAAATAGCCGGTGTTGTGGTCTTTATATATATAAAGTAATCATTCGCATATCGCTCAGGTCCCAATAAACAGTATCCGAATTAATCATCCATGTTGTTTCGCCAATGAATATGGCTCCCATGGTTGTTTCACACATATACCTTGGCATAACCCGCCAGGGGCTCGGTATGGGAACAAATGAGTTGCCAAAAAAAGTCTGAACAACAATATAGCATACTTCGGCGTCGCAAGTTTGGCCTTATATGCATCAGCTCCGAATCATTGTCTTGGGTCAATAGTTGGGTTGCCCGGCTCCTGTGCTTGCTACCCTACATTCCGCTCCATCGGCTAGGGTAGTAAAGGGATAACTACTGCGATTGTGCTTCCGGTTCATCCGGTCAAGTACCTCAGTAGAGAAAGCCGAAAACTGAATGTCATGATGCGGCGAGAGCTGGTCAACCACTTGACGACTTATTGGAATCTTTAGAGATTCTCCATGTCACACGAGGGATCTTTTTCAGATCAAAATATGTAAGGCACCATATTATAATATGCCGCATACATACCAGGGGCTATGTCGTAGTCCCACCATAAAACTCCTATGGCTAAGTGAAAGTGTTAACGCCCTATAGTCCGATTGCCTAGTTTGCCGCATTATCACCTCCTTCATGGACCAAGACGTTGGATGAAGAGTGATTAAATGCTTTTCCGAACACCCCCGTACTTCCTACGAGGGGGCTGAAGCCGACGACTGGAAAACTTTCAGATTATATTAAAACGGCCGCACAGGAGGAATACAAGCTTTTGAGCAAAACATAAAAATAGATTAACTATAAAATTGTCTTTTACAATTATCATACACCTCACTCGAACATTATGTCTTTCGAGCATTTACCCTCTATTAAGTGGGCGGCCTCTAGGACGTCTTCAAAATAATGCTCCAGTTCAGGACGGTCCTTGCCCTTGGGTGGACTCTTCGCCGCGACATCAATGGCCTTCATCTTTCCCCAGAATGTCTTGACTCGGGCAAAAGCCATCCGTGCACCTTCAATGCACGCCGACCGCTTCACAGCATCGATGCGCGGCACCGCGTCAACAAGTCTTTGCACCAAACCGAAGTAGCTATCCAGAATAGGCTCAGTTGGCCACAACCGGATTATGACGTTCTTCATGGCAACGCCGGATATCCTATGAAGTTCGGCCAATTGGGACATCTGTTTATTCAGCAACAGAGGGCGCTTCAATGCGCCAAACTGTGACCAGAAAAGCTTCTCCATTGCGTACCCCTCTCGCGCTTGGTAATACTGCACCTCATCGCGGCAAGTCCAAAAACTCGTCCGGAGAACTCCACACTCGATCAAGCTGAGCATAGTTCGGATCCCCGAACTTAGTCTGTAGCAGAAAGGGCTTACCAGCCGCAATCTCCTTAGCTTGCCGGATCTCCTCATGGGCTGCTATGGATTCCGACTGCGCTTCCCTCGCCTCTTTCTCCTTCTCTAGAAGTTCACAGCGGCCAGTAGAATTTTTCAGTTCGAGCGCCATCGTGGATATCTTCTCCTCGTCTTGGCGCCGTGCAGCTTGTTCGGCTCTTAACTCAGCCAATGCCTTTTCGGCAGCCGCATTGGTACACCGGGCCTGCTCCTTGGCCCGGGCCAGCTCCACTCGAAGAAATTCAACGGCGGCAGCACCATCTGCAGCCATGCATATTCCAGCATATAAACTTTAGCATCATGGTTATACCACAAAAAATATATGGGGATTGCCCTGAATACATACCTTGCGACTCGTCAAAACGCATATTGATTAATGCAAGGTCATCCCCTGCTACATCAAGCTTCCGCTGTAGCTCGGCAATATCCATAGTCTGGGAAGTAGCTAAGGGGGAAACAACCTGCGTTCAAGTTCATCAGGTCAGTCCTTGAGTAATCCTTTTTGATCCTCCGTTCGCTTCCCAGTGGAAGCCAACCCGAGTCTCAGGGGCTACTACCTATACACAGGTGCATCTTTAAAAATAAAACATAGCTGAAAACATTATATCACAAACCTCGAAGCCTTTTAGCAGGCTCATGAAGGCTTCATTCAATCCGCTCTTCACGGACAAAATCTTCTCAACCACTGTACCCATCAACGTACGCTGTTCCCCCGAGACAGATGCTTTTCGCAACATGTCCCGCAATATATCTGGAGCCTTCGGGTCTCCGGAAGCCGCTCTAGGAGCACAACCATCCTTTGAAGGAATCTGTTCACCCGTCTCAAGAATCACCATTGGCTACGAGCCAGACAGTCCGGGGCCTTTATTATCAGCCCCAGAATCCCGGACGGTCGGAGGTCCACCTTCGCGTACTGCCTCTTTTATCCCTTGCGTAGCTTGTTGATCAAGAAGAACCCTCCGTGATGACACTTCAGAGTCCTCCGCCTTATTGGGCGAGCAGGTTGGGGGAGGCGTCTCGCTCTCCATCATCTCTGGGAGGAGACCTCCCGAAGAAGAGGATTGCCCAGAAAAACTTTGTGCCGACCTGTAAAAATGCACGGACGCATTACGTATATCTTCGGTAACGACAATGGAGCGGGACGCTATCAAAGTACTCCGGATTCACTTACGGTTTGGACGAGGGCTTGTCCCCTTGTTGGAGCTGTTCAATAGCGTCGCTTTGGAAACCCAAGCCGCTCGACGGTGGCATCTTGCCCCTCTTGGGAGACCGCCCCTCCCAACCTTCGGAGGCGGCCCTTTTCCTCCTGCTCAGAGAAGGGATATTGGGTCCTCTCTCGCCGCTGTCTTCAGGCAAGGAAAGGTCGATTTCTCCAGACTCAGTATCCGATTTACCTCCGGAACAAAGGTCATCTCGGGTCTTCTCACTCTCCTCTTTACCCTCCCTTGCCGGCGCCTGGTATGGTGTCGAGGCCAGCATCCTTGTTAACACAGGATTTGCTGAGTCTTCGGGAAGGGGAGCTGGACACCTAATCCGTTCCACTTTCTTTATTCAGCCCTGAAAAAGGATGATTCGGTCAGTGTCTTACCACTGGGTATCTGATTATGAGGTGTTCTTCGAACGAGTACTTACCATGGTGTCCGGATGGTTACAGTCTAGGCCGATATCTTCGGTGGTGTCCGGCCATTGCTTTCGTTTCCCAAAAAATAATCTCCACATTCCTTCGTGTGTAGTGCCGAAGAAGTGCTGAAGAGTCCGCGGCCCTTCTGGGTTGAACTCCCACAGGCGGAGAGGCCGTCGCTGGCACGACAGGGTCCGATGGACTAGCATTACTTTGTAAGGTCCGCACCTCGTCCGTTGATCCCCAGTCCAACCCCTTATTAATCCGCGATGCAAGCTGAATTGGGGGGCTGGATCGAAATGCGGGCGCAGCTGTCCATTTGGAGCCACGGGGCTCGGCGATATAGAGCCACCCCTGCTGCCATAAATCAGAAGATTTGGCAAAGGATCCTTTCAGCCAAACAGCGCTAGCAAGCTTGCTCACTATGGCACCACCGCACTCTGTCTGCTCCCCCTCTATCACTTGCCGCTTCACATCGAAGGTCTTGAGCCACAAGCCGAACTGCAGAGGAGTTCGGAGGAAGGCTTCACACGTGACGATAAACGCCAAGATAAGAAGAATAGAGTCCGGGGCCAGATCGTGAAAATCTAGCCCATAATAGAACATGAGCCCTCGGACGAAGGGATTAAGTGCAAACCCTAACCCGTGGAGGAAGTGGGACACGAACATGACCCTCTCGCCGCATCTGGGGGTGGGAATAACCTGCCCCTCGGAAGGAAGCCGATGAAGGATTTCTGCGGTCAGATACCTCGCCACCCGAAGCTTTGCAATATCTCCCTCCGTGACAGAAGAAGCCACCCACCAGCCTTGACGGCTGGATCCGAACATGATTGGGGCTTGTGGCGACTGGACCCCGGGTGTTGAAACTCGGGGTAGCAAGGGTTGAGGAAGAAGCAAGCGTGAAATAAAAACACGGGTCTGTACCCCTATGTAAAGGACGCGAATATTGAACGTCTCCTTTTGGGCCTCACAACTTGCCTATGCCCAAGGAGTTGTGCCCAAGCGACGGTTGGGTTACCCACGTCCGGGTTGATAAGAATCCCTTAAAAAAGGGGAGACACGATCTCCGCTTGGATAAGACATGCCAATAAAACCACGTCTCGAGACGTGGGGCGACGGGCTAGCTAACAGTTCGAAAATAATGGCCGAGCAGGCGTGATGTCATATTACCAAAAAGTTGTCAGCGGATTGGACTCGTGAAATATTATATCCTCTGCAGTTGTGTAAACAGGTCCGGATACTACCATCGCATCCGAAGACTATCTTGGAGTTCGGATAGAAGGGAACCCGCCTTGCAATGCCGAAGACAATCTGTGCTCCGGACTCCTCGTCATTGATGCCAGGTTCAGGGGATACTGAGGGAGTCCTGGACTGAGGGGTCCTCGGGCGTCCGGCATATTATCCATGGGCCGGACTGATGGGCTGTGAATACATGAAGGCCGAAGACCGTACCCGTGTCCGGATTAGACTCTCCTTGGCGTGGGAGGCAAGCTTGGCGATCAACTATGAAGATTCCTTCCTATGTAACTGACTAGATGTAACCCTAGATCCCCCCGGTGTCTACATAAACCGGAGGGGGTAGTCCGGAAAGGATATACACATTACCGTAGTCATAACAAGCTAGGCTTCTATGGTTTAGCCATTACGATCTCGTGGTAGATCAACTCTTGTAATACTCGTATTCATCATGATCAATCAAGCAGGAAGTAGGGTATTACCTCCATAGAGAGGGCCCGAACCTGGGTAAACATTGTGTCCCCTGTCTCCTATAACCATCGACCTTAGACGCACAGTTCGGGACCCCCTACCCGAGATCTGCCGGTTTTGACACCGACACTTATCACACCCAATCATCACGTGGTGTCTCAGCACGACGAACTGTCGCAATGGTGCATACTCAGGGAGAACACTTGTACCTTGAAATTTAGTGAGATCATTTTATAATGCTACTGCCGTACTAAGCAAAATAAGATGCACAAAAAGATAGACATCACATGCAATCAAATAAGTGATATGATATGGCCATCATCATCTTGTGCCGTTGATCTCCATCTCCAAAGCACCGTCATGATCACCATCGTCACCGGCTGGACACCTTGATCTCCATCGAATCATCGTTGTCGTCTCGCCAACTATTGCTTCTACGACTATCGCTACCGCTTAGTGATAAAGTAAAGCAATTACATGGCGATTGCATTTCATACAATAAAGCGACAACCACATATGGAAACAGCCAGTTGCCGATAACTGTTATAAAACATGATCATCTCATACAAAAATTTATATATCATCATGTCTTGACCATATCACATCACAACAAGCCCTGCAAAAACAAGTTAGACGTCCTCTACTTTGTTGTTGCAAGTTTTACGTGGCTGCTACGGGCTTCTAGCAAGAACCGTTCTTACCTACGCATCAAAACCTACGGGCTTCATAGTCACACTCGATTCAACTAAAGATGGAGAAATAGACACCCACTAGCCACATGTGTGCGAAGCATGGCGGTAGAACCAGTCTCATGAACGCGGTCATGTAATGTCGGTCTGGGCCGCTTCATCCAACAATACCGCCGAATCAAAGTATGACATGCTGGTAAGAAGTATGACTATTATCGCCCACAACTCTTTGTGTTCTACTCGTGCATATAACATCTACGCATAGACCTGGCTCGGATGCCACTGTTGGGGAACGTAGTATTTCAAAAAAAATTGCCTACGATCACTGTCATGGAATTGTCACGACAGATGTCCTAGCAGAAGGACTTAGTCGTGGAGCCATCGCAACTAGGTTAGCTTAAAGGGGTTAAACTGAACAAAGGACACAAGGAGTTTATACTGGTTCGGCCCCTTGCGGTGAAGGTAAAGGCCTAATCCAGGTTGAGGTGGTATTGCTTATGTTTCGATTACCAGGGAGCGAATACGCTTGACCTAGCTTTCGGTCTCTTTTCTCTTGCCCTAAACTGCTGCCGGGTTGTCCCTTTATATACACAGGTTGACGCCCAACGGCTCACAAAGTCCCAGCCGGCTCATAAACAACGTGTCCAGCTCGGTGACTAATTATACTTGCCTTACAATACAAGTCATACACATATGGTGGTTTACACCTATGGGCCTTAAGCCGCCTTTGGGCTTTGGGACCTTAGCAAGTATGCTTCATGAACCACCATCTTCAACATCTTCATGGGCTTTGTCTTGATGAACCGCCATTGGTATAACCCGGCCCCCCCTGGGCGGGTCATACCCGATAGTCATATCCCCAACATTAGGCCCCAGGTTGATTTGAACTTGTTCATGTCAATCTTCAACACTTAGAAAAAAAATCCTTCTTCATTTATTCTTGCGAGATCTTGTAACCCGCCATGACATCATCTCTTGGGATTGCGGTAACCCGCCGTGATTTCACCTGTCATTAATATTACACAAGGTCCAAATCTTAATAAATCTTCCCTTTTAACGAACCTCCGAAAATCAAGGCGTTTGTGTCGTCACATATCCATTCTTTAGCCTCCTCGATTCCCGCACATGCCACTTATCCTTCCAGCCTTATAAATAGGGCCAGGGGTCCCTCTTCGCTCTCCCCCCTTTGCCTTCTCGTCTTCAACCTTTCTCTCTCTTGCGATGCGTCTGCGCATCTGAACACCGCCGTCGCCGACCTCGTCAACTTCCTCGACCCCGGCCGCTCCATTGACCTGAACGAGACCAGAGAACTGCAGCACCTCTCTGTTGCTCAACGGATCCAGTAAGCACCTCTCCTTTCTCCACTATAGATCTCCATTAGGGTTTTCTGAAGTTCTTAGGAGTTCGTCGTCGTTCTTCATCATACCTCTTTTTAATCCTTACTTTGATCCAAAGATGGCCTTTAAAATGTGCGGAATCTGTTTCTATACCTTCTCTTAATCACTGAATATGCTTCCCAGATGCAGAAATCTTGCCAATATACTAGCTCTTCCGCTACTGCAATATTAGGTTTTGATTTTATTTTCTTTTCCGAACAGCATCAGATCCAAAATTGACTGCTCCGATTTGTAAAATATGTTTATCCAACACTTAGCAGAATTCTCTCTTGATAGATCTTAAATACCATTATTGTCATGGTGGCTTACATCACCAGTTATAATTAGTCATATGTCATTAGGCCCCGTTAAGCCGCCAATGTGAATATATGTTGCAGCGTTCAAATCGACTTAAACCGGCAAATTTTCTTTCTTTTAGGCTTCTTCCCTTACAATGCCGAAGACAGTCACCTCATGTAATTCCCTCTATTGTCATCGAGAGCATGCTCGAGGACTTTGTCAAAGTCTTCTTTTTACCAGCAAAAAACATCATGCATTGGCGCGCTCCCAAACCAAATGAGAAAAAACCTCAGCCGCAGGATGGTGAGATCATTGTTTTTACTGATCATATGAACCGGGGCTTCTCACCACCTGGGTCCAAATTTTTCCGAGACATTCTGCATTTCTTTCAACTTCATCCTCAAGACATCGGACCCAATTCCGTGTCAAACATCTGCAATTTTCAAGTCTTCTGTGAAGTATACCTTCAAGAAGAACCCAGCGTTGAACCCTTCATGGAATATTTTTATCTGAACTGGTAGAACGAGTTTACTAACGGACCCAGCTTAGAACTTGGCGGGGTCTCAATTCAACGAAGAAGAGATGCTTCCCCTATGTTCACCTGTCGTGTCACCCCAAGGATTGGAACCAAACATGGTTCTATTGTAAAGATACTTCTCCGGCTGATGAGAATCCATTGCCGGATTATCGTGCCGAACGGCTCAACCCAAACATCATCTTCCCGAATGGCTTACCACTGCTGAACGTGCAAAGCTTGCACCCACTATTTCAAAGGTCAAGGCCCTGCTGGGAAATGGGTTAACTGGTATTGACTTGGTTCGATGTTGGGTTTCTTGGAGAATCATACCCTTGAGCCGCCGATTCAGTTTAATGTGCACTTACACGGGTGACTGTGTCATGGACTAGGGGATACTCACCACGCCATCTCCCTACCGGCTGGATCGGGCCGAGGACCCCGTGGAGGTTCATTCATGGGCCACTTTGGGTAGCCCATGCCGCATACAAGGAGGTTTCCACAAGACTTGGTGCACAAGACGAGAACTCTCCAAAACCCTAGGCCTCTGGTGCGTATATAAACTGAGGCCAGGCTAGTCAATAGATCATTACATGACATCTCATATTCATTGGATCAGTCTCGTGGTAGACACATGTACCCTGTACTACACCCATATCAATATAATCAAAAGGAGGATGTAGGGTTTTACCTCCATCAAGAGGGCCCGACCTGGGTAAAATCCTGTGTCTATGTTACCATCGCTCCAAGACGCCTTGCTTAGGACCCCTACTACGAGTTACGCCGGATATAGAACCGATATTGGTGCTTTCATTGAGAGCCTACTAGGCGTTCGTCGTGGTTTGATGGGTATCAAAATCGATCAGTGTAGCGACCCGACCTCAGACTGTCAAGTCTCTGTGCTTAAGTGTCATCCCTGGATCGGTATGCTGACACACACAATACTCGAGGATTTATAACAGAGGTAAGTCACATGTATAAAGTAACGTAAATACTATTACCTCAATCCAAATAGCGGAAGTAACAACAAGGTTGTGGATTCCCATCAACACCAACGGCAAAGTTGAGTGTAGAAATCATAACCCTAACGTATCACTTACTCGTCGTAAGAATCCTGCAACATGAGACATTGAAACCACAAAGGGTTAGTACATTGAATGTACTGGCAAATTCACACCATAGGATAATGATGAATAAAGGCTATCACTACATGCATATTTGGCTGGTGGAAAAGCTCTATGGTTATAATGTTTTGCGAAAAGCCAATTTTTCCCTACTGCAAAGGAATATATTTTATTTAACTACACACTTGTTTGAAAATATTGAGAAGGTATATCCCCAACTCAATCCCAAAATAATAATCGTTAACCCGATCAAATTAATTAAATAAAGTGTTGAGATCAACATGGTAATCCAAGAACCAGATACTCAAGATGTCCATAACCGGGGACATGGCTAATCATGATTAGTTTGTACACTCTGCAGAGGTTAGCGCACTTTTCCCCACAAGACTCGATCTCCTCCATTGGATTTCTCGCACTACATGGTGTTTGAGAAACGGATGACCGAGACACAGTCTTTCAGAAGCATTAACTCTAACCCCGGGTAGACAGTACCAACCTACATCCCCTACATATGCTAGCCTACCACTGGAAGAGGTCATGCAACATACTCAACTATGCTAGAGCCCATAATAGCTTGTGGCTGCACACGGAAGTTTCTAGCATGAATAATCTTATGATCCCTTTGAGCCTGGGTGGCATTCCATAGGGTGATCACACGGGTCCTCCGGGATCCCCTTGGGCAAGCACTGGGTTCTCCAGGTGCCCGGGCAGACCACTGGGTGCTCCAGGGTGCCCCTACCATTCCACCCAGATGTGTATTAAAGTAGCCACCTTAAGTTAACCATTAAATAATAACTCTCACATCTGTCATGAATCACTCAACCAATCCACGTCTACGAGCTTAGCAGAGCAGTATGAACATAACATAGAAATAAATCCCAAGGTTTGAATGCAGGACAATAGGTTCCTACCTCATCAACTACTTCCCAATACCCATGTGTTATCAAATCCTAACCATGCAATGTTTGAGGGGTTGAAACTAATGCATAAAAACTGGGTAATAAAGGGATATGATCAAAGTGTGAACTTGCCTTGTACTATTGAATGCAGATGATTCACACTCATAACTCCTGATAGTTCTACTCGTCACACTCCGGTTAATCTATCGCGAGCAAGCAATTGCATACATAAGCACTCATGCAAAAGAACCGAAGAAAAGATCTCGGAAAACTTCGAAAACAAGCAATTAACTCTTGCAACAGAAAACAATTTCTAACAGTACCAAAATTTAGTGAATTTGGCCTTATCAAAAAGTTTAGGTCAAGAGCTTCGAATAGCAAAAAGAATCAATTAAATCGGAATTATAAAACTTGAGTTATGAACAAAAGAAGTTTGAATTCAAATCTATATGAAAACAAATTTTAAACTTTCAAAAAATATGTTTAAGTTGTTTTACTGGATATAGGGGATCATAACGAAGAAATTGGCGTTGGTTTCGTTGGATTTGGATAAATGGGTAAAAAGTAGTGATCGTTTTAAGATTAGGGACTAATCTATAAAAACTTTAATCACAGATAGGTCCTTGACGAAAATAATAGAAAAAGAAAAGACTAAAAAGAGAACGTTCACTACCGAGCGCTAACGAACGAAAACGTTCGGTAAAACTATCTAAACAGAGAACATTTGTTACTTAAACGATCTAATAAAAATAAAACCGATCTAATAATATGAAACCGAAATAAATAGAAAAACTGGGCTGGTTAGCGGTTTATACCGGTTCACCAAATAAAACCGGCGGCGGCAGCGAACGGACTCCGGCGAGGGCGGCGCGGCTCCGGCGAGGTGCGGGCGACGGCGGCTGCGTGGGGCGGCGCGGGGTGACGGCGGCAGCTACGCGGGGCGGCGCGGGCTAGGCGAGGCGCGGTAGCAGCGGCGGCGGTGGTTGGCGAGAAGTGCAGCGGCGGCGCGGTGGTTCGCGAGGACGGCGGCGCGGCAGGAAGGAGGAGCGGGCGGGGCGGCTCCGCTATGTAAGGGTGGCGGGGCGAGGTGGTGGCGTGGGCGAGGGGGCAGAGCGGCGAGGGGAGGCCGGGCGGAGCACGGCGGTTGCCGGCGTCGTACGGGGCTCGGTCTCATGCGGGAGGTCGGTGACGACGCGGCTGGGCTAGGCCTGGGTGGCTAGTTGGGCCGGCCCAGTCGGAGGAAGGGGTTTTTTTAACATTTTTTTAATAGAGAGAAAAGAAAGAAAAAATAAAATAAAGTAAAATGTAATATAGGCATATAATATATCAAAATTTTCAGAAAAAGATTTTCTACAATCTGAACATTTTTCTAACGTCAAATAAAATCCCCAAAAATTTAAATAAAGCAAAGAGTGTTACTGCTCTAATAAAATCCAATAAAAATCATTTTAAATATACCAAAATTAATTCAAATTTATTTCTCTCCAATTTTCTGATGTAGGGAATCATTTTACCCTAATTTCCATATATTTTATTTTTGGAGAAAAATAATTTGAATAAAATCCAAATAACTCCAAATTGAGAAATAATTTCCAAAAGGACTTTAAATTTAATCCCTTTTAAACTCCCAACTCATATTTCATATGTTTTGAAGAAGTCATTTTATCTTCTCTCATGAAAATCATTGAGTTGCTTAAAGTTTCTGAATTGGAAAATATTTCCAAATAAAATTCAAATCTTTTCGAAACCCTTTTCATTTATTTAAATGGAAGAAGTCATGTCATCTTCTCTCCAGGGTTTTGTGGTGAAAAGAATTTGAATTCATGAAGATCATGAATGCAAAATGAAAGTTTGGGAAAGTCCTTTTATTCCCTCTCATTTAACTTTCAGAAGTTTCAAATTTCACTCGCTTTCAGTCAATCAATCACACAACAATCAAACAAACAATCAAAACTATTTATTTATTATAACATTCCAAAATTTAGAATTTTGGGATGTTAAAATTTGGTGATGTTTTTTTCAATTAGATCAGTATTGTATAAACTGATTTGTAGGCAAAGGGTTTTCGTTGTCGCCTCTTTTATTTTGTCTGCAGATCGGATTGTAGTCGGCAAAGAATTCAATGGATACTGCCGAACTGATGTGATGCGAGTTGCTAGATCCAATTTGACGTCACACTTCACTCCTAACAAAGATTAAACGAGGATAGTTTGCCAGCAGCAACCGCGCTGCGGAATCTGCTGATGCGCCACCCTAAGCGGACGCTTATAGGGACAAGTACCAGGCGGCAGCACCATACAAGGCCACGAAAGAAGCACCCTAGTGCACGGATTCCAAAAAGCATCACGGCGTAAAGCTGCGCAAGCTAAGTATCTAACTTGGCTTCGTTTTTTGTACTAGTACTCTCTCTTGTACTAGAAGTTGAGATCAATTTAATATTAGTACTAGTTGTCCTGCTAATCGGCCTATTCAAAGTGCCATCAATATAATTTGATGTTTTTCAATTAAATCTGTTTTATGTAAATCAACTTTTTCGCAAATCGTGGTTGCCGAGTTGTCCCTGAAGAAACACACGCATGCAGCGGCAGCCTAGAGTTGTAGGTTCGCTGCGCGGGTCTGGACGACAGCGATCTAGCCGTGGAGACCGTGTTGAGACGGACGCATGGGCCGATCAAAATCCAGCTCGGTCTTCCTTGGCGCTCCTTCGGGAGCCTCGCAACGATCAGCGCCACTTGGCGCGCTCTCAGCCATTCGCCACGTGTCGCGCTCTGGACGCTCCCTTCGGATTTTGTTTTTTTATATTTCCGCACGTGTTTTTGGCTTTTTAAACGGGTTTTTTCCGGGGGTTTTCGACGTTTTGGTTTTCGCCCGGTCTTCCTTAGCTTTTCGACTAAAAAAAATTTGCGCGAAAAAACACATTTTCTTTTTTGTTCTTTCGCGAAAGTCACGGTTTTTTTCGCGAGAGGCACGGTTGTGCTTTAGCTAGAGTCACGGCCGTGCCTTTCGGAAACAAAAAAACGTGTTTTCTGTTTTTTTTCTTTTGCGAGATTCATGGTTTTGCTTCCGCGAGAGGCACGGTTGTGCTTTCGCGAGAGTCACGGCCGTGCCTCTCGGAAAGGGAAAAACAAAACGCGTTTTCTGTTTTTTTTCTTTCGCGAGAGTCACGATTTTGCTTCCGCGAGAGGCACGGTTGTGCTTTGGCGAGAGTCACGGCCGTGCCTCTCGGAAAGGGAAAAAATACACGTTTTCTGTTTTTTTTCTTTCGGGAGAGTCACGGTTTTGCTTTCGCGAGAGGCATGGTTGTGCTTTTCGCGAGTCACGGCCGTGCCTCTCGGAAACAAAAAAAAACGCGTTTTCTGTTTTTTTCCTTCCACGAGAGTCACGGTTTTGCTTCCACAAGAGGCACGGTTGTGCTTTCGCGAAATTCACGGCCGTGCCTCTTTCGGAAAGGGAAAAACCCGTGCTCCTGGTTCGGTTTTTTCACCCGGTTTTTTTCGTCCAGTTTTTTTCGTGAAAAAAAGTTCGTCAAAACCTATCAACCTGGGATCTAGTTTTGAAGATCTCGATGCGAGGAATCCAATGGTGAAAACGGTTCAAGATTTGAATGCACGATTTAAGAGATAAAGCGTTTTGAATAAACTGATGTATGAAAAAAGGGAAAACTCCCAGGTTGCGACAAGTGGCGCGCTGCATGGGCGCACTTGTCGCGATTTGAGAAACTGGAGTGTTCTTTGCAACGAGTACTCCTTAATTAGTGATTTCGGAGATTCGTTACTTTCCTTTTTTCATTCAGCCTGGCCCTCTGCTACTTGTTTCTGAAAGGTGCGTAGACCTAAAGTACTACTGGCCCAATTAACTACTAGTTTTGCAGCCCGGTACCCTAAATTTGGCCAGAGGATTCTAGTAATTACTACTGTTCCACGTAAGGATCAAAAACCAATATATTCTTGGTGTTTGGTGGTACCAGTTCTGTACATATCACTTCTTTTTTACCTCGGTATGTTACAACCATGGCTGTCAAGCAGGTTTTATTTCTTCAGGTTATTTGTTTAGCACATGAATTATTACACGGAGAATATTTTCTGTTCTTTTGTGCTGCATTATTTTTGCAGAGAAATTTTTCCGACCCTTGTACATGGCGCCGGACTAGCCAGTCTCTCGCTGTCACCTCGGCATGTCGACCAATTTAGATATTGACCTCGCGCCAGATAATCAACCTTGACTACATCACGCCGCCACCTCGGCAATCCGACGTCGTCGTCCAGCCTGTGCTTATCACGCCAGACCAATCTCAGCGTAGTCACAGGGAGATTTGTTTTTTCCCTTTTTCTATTATTTAATTAATTTTGGAGGCCGTCTACACTTTCACTAATGTGTTATGAGTATTTTGGGGCGGCTCTTTCACACCAATTGCTACATGCAGATTAGGCCGACAGCCACCGCACTGACCGACACCTCCGCACAATGAGTTTGGATCATACCAGGCCGATGTTGTCGCCCCGCGCATACCGACCCACGTCGACGGGTCCGCGCTGCTACTCCGTCGAACCAACCCCGGCGCACAGGCCAAACTTACCTCATGATTTGCTTCGCTTATATTAATTATGCAATTTTATCTTTCAGTTATTATTGTTTTTTGCTTGCACTATTTTATGTGTGCGGTTAATCGTCCTGACTGCGTTATGCGGTCGCTTCGGCATCACCAGCCGACCTGCATGAGACTTCGACATCCGCCGATAACAACTTCGCCATGTTAACTGGACCGAGAACTTTATCTCGCCACATCGGCCGCGTAGCATCGTCGCTTCATCAAACTGACTTCCACCATGCCGAACAGGTCGACTGGCATGGCGGCTTCATTGTCACCTTGCCGACCAACTCCGCCAGCTTGGCTAGACTGGGGGCTTCGCCTTACCACATCGGCCGAGCCGTGTCACTACTTCGGAGTGCCAAACTCCTTGCTCGAACACCTCAAGCTTGGGGGCTGGGACCTCGGCCATGCCGAGGACTGCGAACCTTGTCGGATCTGTCACAGATCAATGGGCATCTTCGTCCCGCCACAAGCCCGAATCACGTCATCAACACCGAGCACATTCAGCAGCTAAGTCGCTTTCATGCTCAAAAACTCTTAAGTTTTGAAGTTTGTTCGGTTCGACCAAGCATTATACTTTTTTGGCAAAAAGTTGTATGTGAAAAACTTCCTTGTCAACACTTTGTTTGTGGCACACAAATTCAAATACCCCATTTACTTGGGGGCTTCCTTTATGAAGCCTTTCCTCTTGCATATGATTATACTTGTATGGCTTCGTTCCTTGTTCGTGTATTACGCCACAATATGCACCATGTTGACTTAAGTGTTCCGCAAGCTGGGTTGTCTTGCTCCTGTGTTTACCCCTACGTTCCCGATTGTTCGGCTAGGGAGTAAAGGGAGCACCTCTGCGATTGTCACGATCGGGTCATCCGAGCTCGGACCTCAGACTGGGTGAAGCCGAAAGCTAGCCTCTTATTGTTTTCAATCATGGTCGGCACACAACAGAACTCATGAGTACAAAAAATCTATTGCACAAGTCTCACGGTAACAATGAGCAACCGAAGAAAGGTATCGGTGGGGGTACTATTTTCTTCAAAAATACTTCTTACACTTCGTCAGTAATATAGCATAAGTTTCCTGAGCGTGCTTTGTCTGTTACAGCCTTATGGCCTGATTGCCTGGTTATTGGAAACACCATCGATATTCTCGACAGGTGGAGTACATAATACTTTTCGGCTCTTGACCGAAGAGGGAGAAGCCGACGGTCGGTTAAGACGCGTTAAAAGTTCGGGTGAACACAGATATGATATAAGTACTTCGGACATACAATCATTATACATAAAATTCTTTTACCCAAGTCACTTGGGGGCTCTTACACTACTAGGGAAAACGTTATACACAGAACTTTAGCAGTAGCGCTTGTTAAAAAAGCCCGCTACTGCTACACAGCAGCAGCGAGTGCAAAATAAGCGCGCTGCAGATGCATATATATCAGTAGTGCGTCTGAGCGAAAACTCGCTACTACTAAAATTCCAACCACTAAGCTGATGGGCTACACATAGTAGTAGTGATCTTTAAAAAACAGCGCTACCGCTAATATTCTTATAGCAGCGTGTTTATGTGTAAAGCGCTACTGCTAACGAAAATAAAATAAAATGAAAAACAAATAGAAAAGTAAATGAAAATGAAAGAAATAGAAAAAGGAGAAAGGAAAAATATAAAATGTAAATTTTAAAGAAAAATAAACGAAAAAGGAAAAAAGGATGAAGGCATAGCAGTAGCGCGTTTGCTAAAACGCGCTATAGCTAACTTAGCTATAGCGCATTTTCCCTAACGCGCTACCGTTATTTTTGACTTAAACGGTTTCCCCCGGCCATCACATCTCCCCCCAAATCCCTCGCCCCGCCACTTCACCGCCGTCTCCCCCACTTCGCCGTCGCCCCCACTTCGTCGCCGTCTCCTGCCGGTGTCGACGCCGCGCTCATCCTCACCGCCGCCACCCGAGGCCGCCCAGCCTCACCGCCGCCGCCGCCTCTTGGGCCGCCCTTGACCTGACCGTCGCCGCCCTAGACCTCACCGCCGCCGCCCTCGACCTCACCGCCCCCGAGCCCGCCCAGGACCGCCGCTTCCCGATCCCGAGCCCGCCCTCGCCGCCCCTACCTCCGCTGCCGAGCACCTACCCGCCACCGTCTCTCCCCTCTCTGTAAGCCCCCCCACCCCTCCCCCACCCCCTCTCTCTCTGCTTTTTCTTCCTCTGCCATGTTAATTAGCAGCAGTAGTAGATGTTAATTAGTACTAGGGTTCATACATAATGATTTTTAGTAGTAGTAGTAGATGTTAATTAGTAGTAGTTAACTAGGGTAGTATGGTTAATAGTAGATGTTTTTTAGTTAGGTTCATAATAGATGTTAAGTAGTAGATAATGTAGATGTTAATTAGTTCAGTAGGGTTTAATTTTGAATTGAGTTTGTTTAACTAGATGTTAATTAGGGCAGTAGGGTTTAGTTTAGAGTAAAGTTTAGTTCAGTAGTTAACTAAATATAATCTATATTTGGTTTTTGAATTGAGTTTGAGAGAGCATGAGATTTGTGTAGATTTTCTTGAAGTGTCAAACGCTAGGACATGCAAATTTGAAGTGGTCAGGATATATGCAAATTCCTCAATTGTGTTTGCCCATGTTTCAATTGTGCCCAAGTGGCCTTTTGTTGCTTCCAGGGAATGAAGCTGAGTGGCCTATGTTTTGCCAGAATGTTGATTCATTTCCGTTCCGGCAAATTTCAGGTTCTCGATTTGTCCACTTTTTAGCAAAGGTCATGCCGAAATTTTTCGTGAATTTCGGCATGACTTGTGCTACAAACTAGGACATATCGAGTGCCCGGGATTTGCCGCACCGGGAAGGAGTCAATGTTCCTGCAAAACAAGAATTTCGGCATGACTTGTGCTACAAACTAGGACATATCGAGTGCCCGGGATTTGCCGCACCGGGAAGGAGTCAATGTTCCTGCAAAACATAGGCCTTTTTTTATTTCATTATTAATTTTATTAGGTCTAGAATTAATTGACTAGATTTAATCGTAGGAAACATGGCTAGCAACGATGAAGGACTGGGTTCTGGTTATTGCGACGACGTCTACCTGGTGGCAGACGAATATTTGAGCCTTGCCGATGATCAACCGATGTTGTTGCTGGGCCCACCAGTCGCATCGGGGACTGAGAGCGACACACAGACCGGTGCTGAGACTGAGATCATCGCTGAGACTGAGACCGGCGCTGAGGCTCAGACCGGCATCGAGACCGGCGCTGAGACTGAGGCCGGCGCTGCCTCGGGGAGCGGAGCCGGTGTAGAACCGAAAGAAAAGAGGGAACGGCTTCCTAACAAACTCAGGACTACTAGATTGGTTGTCACGGTGGTGGACGACGTCAATTTTGAGCCAACCGCGCCCGAGGAAGCGCGCGCGTGCTACGGCAATCAAATAGGCTGCATCGTACGGACAACCGCCACCATCAATGATGAGAAACTACAGAAGATAGATAATATGAGGCCCTCCCTCCTAAAGAAGCTGCACTAAATATTCTTGTTCCCGGGGCGGAATGAAAAGGATTATAAAGATCCAGATAAGGACCCGGCAATGAAGAAGATAAACAAACACGCCATGTCCAAGGTTAGCGACGCGTTGGCCGCCTGGAAAACAAGGGTGAAAGCAAAGATCGACAAAAAGGAACCCTACTCCAAGATTGTAAAGGATAATCCGGCAATCACGGCAGAGCACTATGGAATATTCAAGGCGGCTTGCGAGGCCGAAGATGCCAAAAAAAGTCAAAGTACATGAAGGGGCTTCAACAGAGGAACATTGGGTGCCACCACCTCAGAAGCCGTGGTTACGGCGGGAAGAGGTCCATATGGGCCAAGGAGGACGTGGAAGTCGCGAGTCCGGGCATCCCAGACCCCTTGGTGGAGTTTACCGTCCCGCAGGAGCGTGACGTCCTCAGGGCCCGACACCGTTGGGACCCACTGAAGAAGGTTTTTGAGACAAACGCGGTCATGACGGAGTTCATGAGACTGCTGGTAATTTTAGTTTCTGAGCAATTCTACTACACATTAGTCATATTTGTAAATGATCCTTGTGCCTTTTGCAGAGAGAGCAGCACAGGATTGCGGCCGAAAGCGACTCGCCTTCTGAGGCGTTGGCGAGGTCCAAGTGGGACACTCCATTCAACCGGGCGTTGAACGTATTGAAACGACTCCCGGTGGAGACTCGACCATCGGATGGACGCATGCACGATGTCGGAGACGGCGCCACATGGAAGAAGTACTACTGTGAGACCACGGAGGAGAAAAAGGAAAGATGGAGGTTAACTGAAGAAAACATCGACAAGAAGGTTGAGATTGCGGTTGAGAAGAAATCATCTCAGACAGTCGCAACAGCGGTAGCTGCCGCAAAACAGGTGGTTGTAGATATGTCTACTTCCTTGGTTCCGGCCATTTTCATTTGGACCAGGCAAAATCCATAAAAAAATGCAGCGGACTTTCCCCTTGCTGACTTCTTGGGGAGCAGCTCGACTAGCGTTGCACCAGCACCTGCAGCTGCACCTGCTCCCGCACCGGACGTGCTCGGTGGTGCTTCGTCTTTGGCTGAGCTCGACGCCCTCACGGTATCAGTCACACCGGCCCCCTTCAATAAATGTATAATCTCCCGTTTTCGTTGCCTTTCGGATGTCTCACGTCGCAGAATTTTTTTTGCAGGCCGACGAAACCCCGTGCACCATATTGTACACCATCAGCGACCAGAAGGTGGACGTGGGGAAGGCGACGATAATGAAGCCGAAGGAACCATTGTTCCACAGCCAGCCGATCCCCCCGAACGTCTTCAAGGTTTCCGTGGCCAGTGTCAAACCGGGCCACAAGAATTTGTCTCCTCTGGTACTAGTGGGGGATGATGACGAGACCCTGCGGCGTCTTGGTGATTGTTGCAATGGGTGGGTCCTATTGTGGCCAAAGAGTCTGCTTCATCTGGAGGCGGTCGGGAGCACACCCACGAGCACGCAGCCTCAGCAAGGTATGAACATCAACACCCCACCTACCCAATTAGCGTCGGGTGTCGGGTTGGGTGATAGCGGACGGGGTAAGGAAGAGGCTCCATTAGTCGCTGATGAGGTCGCCATGGATGAGGATGACGATGGCACTCAACAGTATGTCTATACTGGCGCCTACTCAGGGTTTGAGCGTCATGATTCGGTGCCTGAATTGCCGCCTCCGGAGGCTCAATGCATTATAGACGACCTTCCGGCAAAGAAGCCTAGGAAGAGACCGAGGAAAGGAAAGAAAGCTGGTTCTATGATCCAGCAGCCTCAGCAGCCTCGGGTTCAAGACCGTATAGATATCCCCGGTGTGGATAAATGGCATGTCCCCGGTCAACCAATCCTACCTGCAGCAGCGCTAGGGGCCAGATTCGGCGATCTAAGGAGACTTCATGACGATGTGCTGCAGATAGAGAAAGGCCTCATCTCCTTGAAAGATCCAGGATACCCACTCTACATGGTTAACGTTCCGCGACAATTGTCGTACGTCGACTTCTTCCCCGCGGATAAGTTCTTCCTTCGATTCGATTACATATTCGACATGTTTCACGCGAAGAAGCTGGATTTTACGTTTGTCCGCCTTTATGCCTTGCACATGAACTACATCATCGGGGTTGAGCAGATACCTCATATCTGTGTCGTTGACCCATACTTCATGCACGAGGGCTTCTTGGGAGTCTGCGCAAGGCACCATGAATACGCAAGGGAATACATCGTCAATTTCATGCTCGCCAATAAGGACAAGGAGGCGATTCTCGTGCCTTATCATCGCCTGTAAGTCATCCGCGCGAATATCCTTCCTTCGATTTCAATCATTCATTTGCACGGTGGAGGCTAATTAATTTGAGGTGTACTTATTTTGCGCTGCGGCGGGCACGCCGTCCTCATCATCCTCTACCCCCCGATACTCCCACGCTCTTTACTTGGACTCGTCGAAGAACATTAAAAAAAGGATTACACCCACATCAAGGATGTTCTCGACAGTGCTATGTTTTACTACGACGCATAGGGTGGAGAGGTCAAGGAGGAGAAGAGAAGGAACGAGAGGCCCGCCTTCGGCCATAAGACCGACTTCTGCTGCATCCAGCAACCGAGTGATTCTCTTAATGATGGATTCTATGTCCTACACCACATGCTGGAGTACAAACGGGATCACCAGAACCTTCACATGTCACCTACATCCGGTGATGCCCATATTCTGCAATGGGCAAAGAACGTAGGAGATATCGAGGATCATCGACTTCGAGCTGAGTTCTATCACATCCAGCGCAAACTTGCCCAAATCATCATGAAGGAGGTCGTCGGAAAAACAGGGATGTTCTACGAAGAAGGACAAATGTCGCGGGAAGATGTCCGAACACGGGTAGCCTCTCAGCGTCTCGACCTGAAGCCTTTCACTAGGCTCGGGGACTATCTCCCTGACCTGGATGGATGGCACTACATGTTGGAGTGATTGTCGATATATGAGAATGTGTCCGTTTAGTCCATACTTTCTGTATGACGAAACTTTGAGTTATGCACGACGAAACTTTATTTGTGATGTAATTAAACCGTCCTCCTCGACTAGCGACGATCACTCTAGTTAGGGCATTTTGGGTATGATCAACTTTTTTATTTATGCTTATGATACGTTGCTTCTATTTTTGCCAAGTCTGTCTCTTTCTGTTGCTCAACTATATATGTTGCATATCATCGACTCATGTGACGATGCAGGTGCATAGATCATCGATGGGGAAGAAGTGCTACGCCAAGAGTATATATACGACGAGTGGCCGGAGTGTCAGGCCCAGGTGTACCGGTTTCTGGTTTCCGAGCAACAGACAGTAGTTAGTTTAGGTTCACACTAATGCGAGAGAGGGATACGAACTCATGTACTGCATAGTTCCGCTCTCACTCATAGTGATAGCTCTTCTCGCGTATATCATTGTTTACATATGGATGACGATGTAGTTGCAAGTAATCGAGACTTGTATCGCTATTTTCGAGATGATGACGAGAGACCACTTTGTGTTGGATGATGATTATGATGATGACATGATTTGATGAGACTAGTTGTATGTATATGCTAGGATTACATTTGTATGTGTATGATATGCTAAAGATAATTGTGTAAAGCCTATTCAAATACAAAACAAATATGCAGAAAAAAAAACTAATAAAACTAGCAGTAGCAAGTGGAACAAAGTTAGCAGTAGCGCTGCCTTACCAGTAGCGCTTCCTTCTAAAAAGCGTTGCAGATATTAGCAGCAGCGCTCTTCACCAAAGCGCGCTACTGCTATCCATGTATAGCAATAGCGTGGGACGACAGGCGCTACTGCTACACGTTAGATGTAGCGCCTTATCAGTAGCGCATCGCCCCGCGCTACTGATAGGCAAAATACCCGTGCTACTGCTAGGGTTTTCCCTAGTAGTGTTAAATTAGTATGAGCCATTTTATAATAGATGTTTTATTCTTAGTCATTGCAAAGTCTTTTTCTATCACTCCTTTTTTCGACGCGAGTGTGTGGTCAATAGCCGGGGAGCCTAATTTCTCTTTCAAAGCCGCTAGAGTTTAGTTTGCTAAACTGGCCTAACGAGAAGTACTCCACTTTCGGGATAGGAGGTTGAAGCCATAGGCTGACCCGCTTGAAGTCTTGAGATAGGATGTGTCATGTTAAAGCATGACAAAAGCACAATTTTTTTTCTAAGAACAATTTCCGGATTAGCACCGAACACTTGATCTAGTTCGGACGTCAAGTTTTTCTGAAGTTTTTTGGTTTTTCAAGCTTATGGCACTTTCAAACTATTTGTGTGTTTCCAGCATAAGTCTCGCAGTGCAACGCCGGACACCTTTCGAGATTCGGCAAAAACGTTCTCGAATATTGCTATATGTGCATCGGTTTCGAACTGTGTCTTCGGTCAATAGTTGGGTTGCCCGGCTCCTGTGCTTGCCTCCTACGTTCCGCTTTGTTAGGCTAGGTGTGCAAAGGGAGAACCACTGCGATTGTGCTTCCAGCTCGAATGGTTAAGCACCTCAGTGGAAAAAGCCAAAAACTGACTGTCACAATGGGCGTAAACTCGTCAGTGATCCGATGACGGTGTCAAACTATAGATCGATACCGATTACCCCGTGTTAAACGATGGGCCTTTCATAACATTGGCCGAAGTGTTAATGGCTAGACTTCAGTCAGTGCCGAACACTAACCGGGGGCTCGTAGCTAGCTTCCCCAATTTAAAGCTCCTATGACCAAGTGAAAGTTATAAAGCCCGCATATCTGATTGCCTCGTTTCCGCTAACACAACCGCCTTCGGGCACCGAGACGTCGGCTAAGGGTTGTTTTGTTATTACGGAAACACACTGCGTAGCATCTACAAGGGGGTGGAAGCCGACGATGGGCCACTTTCAACTAATAAACGGTCGCAACAGAGTCAAAATAAACATATCATCGGCGTTTGTATTTAATATACGAGGGCTACCTTTCGTAATAATTGTTATAAAGACATAAATATGCATCAATTTGACTTAAGATTTTGGCCAAGCTGGGTTGCCTGGCTCTTGTGCTTACCCCTATGTTCCCGATTGTTCGGCTAGGCGGTAAAGGGAGCACCTCTGTGATTGTTACTACCGGGTCAGCCGAGTTAGTACCTCAGACTGGGTGAAGCCGAAAGCTAGCGATCTCAAAGGATATAATTGGTCGGCAACGACGGAAGTGAAAATTTTGGTTCACTAATACCATAGAGTTCAGGAACTTTCCCTGAACTAAATCCTCAATATTTCCCTCCCCCATTGATTGGAGTTGAGGTTTCATGATCATGCTTAGCATGACGACCCAAAGAAAGGAACCAATAGCGGGACTATTTTATTTGGAAGATATTTCTTATGTTAAACATTAATATAACATATCTCTCTCCATACCTTTGTTTATAAAACCGTATGACCGGATTGCCTTGTTTGTCGTAAATGTTTGCCCTCATAAAGGCTTTATAAAGTAGGACAAACACTCCTCAGCTACTGGCCGAGGAGGTGGAAGCCGATGGTCGGTCAACAAAGTTTTGTACAATGCGGATCCGAGCATTAATGATGTCAAGTACTTGGATACATAGAATCATTACACATAATTTGTGATTTTACTCCGGATATCGATCCTTAATCCAGCCTTCCGTGCCCGCATTAAGCCTCGGGGGCTACTAGGCTTCGGGCTTATCATTTACTAATATTAAAAGGGCACATCGATCCCCTGATCTGGTGTTGCCACCCGACCAGTGTCTCGGGGGCTACTGCATTACCTATTCAATGCAGAAAATTCAAAGTGCTCCGTATTCGGCTTGACCGAACTATGGGCAAGCGCGTCTTCGGACAACAATGAGTACCATCTGGGACTTATCCGGCATCAAGCTAATATATCACAACGACTTCTCATGACCCTCTCTCAGGGGCCCGTCTGCCGATCACTATTGCCTCTAATATATTACACTATGTTTCTATTCCTACGTATGCTGCCGAGCTAGGAGTTGATCCTCAGGCCAATTTCGTGAATCGACATGAGTCTCAGGGGCTACTAGGATTAGCAGTTTCATGTTTTCCTTCAGGTGCATCTCGGGTTTTAGACTGACACACACCTTGAGGGCTACTGGTTATACATATTGACAGCAAATAAATTTACACGCGTCGGAAATAAAATCCGTAAACAATCAGCCCATTACCTAGGTGCTGACCACCTCGAAAGCATCTCGGGATATAGCTCGGATGCAAGTGGCTGGCTCCATAGAGGGCATTTCTGGCATTAAGCTTGGCTAGCTCCTTCAACTTTTTTGAACCAAGGTGATCAATGACACCTCGGATATAGTCCGGCGTTGGAGCTCGGAGACAACCCGGCATTGGAGCTTGGACATAGTCTGGCGTTGGAGCTTGGACATAGTCCGGCATTGGAGCTTGGACATAGTCCAGTGTTGGAGCTCGGACTATGCCCGACATTGGAGCTCGGATACAGTCTGGCGTTGGAGCTCGGAAGCGGTCCGGTGTTGGTGCTCGGCTGCAAAAGATATCTCAAATGCAGTCCAGCGTTGGAGCTCGGATGAAAACGGACACCGCCCCATGGGAACAACTTCAAACCCGAGGTGTGGCGTGAAAAATAACAAGGCATTGATAAAGGCCGATAACTTAAAGGGGATCCTCGGATACCCGACGTATAAACTCTTCGGACGGAAATCCTCAAGATCGAAGATGGGAAGAATTGTTTAACCAGTATTCAAGACCGGTGTCCAAAGATGAAGAACAATTTGGAAGAACCGAGGAGCGTCCCCAGCTTGAAGACCGGTTCAGGGGGCTACTGACGGTGTCATGGACTAGGGGGTACTCACCACGTCATCTCCCGACCAGCTGGATCGGGCCGAGGACCCCGTGGCGGTTCATTCATGGGACACTTTGGGCAGCACATGCCGCATACAAGGAGGTTCCACAAGACTTGGCGCACAAGACGAGGACTCTCCAAAACCCTAGGCCTCTGGTGCATATATAAACCGAGGCCAGGCTAGTCAACAGATCATTACATGACATCTCATATTCATTGGATCAGTCTCGTGGTAGACACATGTACCCTGTACTACACCCATATCAATATAATCAAAAGCAGGACGTATGGTTTACCTCCATCAAGAGGGCCCGAACCTGGGTAAAATCCTGTGTCCGTGTTACCATCGCTCCAAGACGCCTAGCTTAGGACCCCTACTACGAGATACGCCGGATATAGAACCGACAACGGGTGATGCAAAAGATCCATTGCGCTACCGCTCCACGCGTTTAACTGATAATGCAATCAATGAGATGACAAAGACCCTTCTTAATGAGAGCCTGGAAAGCTGCAGCAAAGTGGGACTGAACCCTTTCTGCACACTTAACCCGCCACCAACTGTGAGTCTCCAAAACTATTTATTTTACCTTGTCATTCACATGTTCTATCGACTTAGCTTTAATAATCTTCACAGGCTGGATCCACTTTTTGGAATAAGGAGTACGACCATGAAGCTGCCAAGAAAGCCAGGGCCAAAGCAAAAGCCGCCAAGAAAACCGCCAAGAAGAATAAGAAGAAATTAAGTGCTTCCGAGATATTTGAACTAGACGACAGCACTGAGTCGAAGGTAGCCCTTGACTCCCTTGGCTCCTTTTTCAATTATCTTATTAACATTGATTATCATTAGGATGACATGGGGGCCAGTCAATCAGTCGAAGAAGAGGTAACTATTATTTCCTCCGACTCAGCGCCTTTGCCAAGACAGAAAATTTGACGAGTAACCTGGAAAGTAAGCTTTTCACACCCCATAGCTCATTTGGATCCTCACTTTCTTTTGAAGCAACAGCAGCACGAGAACCGGCGACAAACTCGGACCAACGGAGGTGGAGAGCTACCCTCTGGTTTACCAAATACTCCAGCTCCAGGGAAACGTCAAAACGAGGTCCCTCCAAATTTAAACTCTTTTTATCCTCTGGCGTGTCTTATTCATTGAGGGAGTCCTGGACTAAGGGGTCCTCGAGCGTCCGGCCTGTTAACCATGGGCCGGACTGATAGGTTGTGAAGACATGAAGGCGGAAGACCGCACCGTGTCCGGATTGGACTCTACTTGGCGTGGAGGGCAAGCTTGGCGACCAACTATGAAGATTCCTTCTTATGTAATCGACTCCGTGTAAACCCTAGATCCCCCCGGTGTCTATATAAACCGGAGGGGTTAGTCCGGAAAGGATATATTCATTACCACATTCACATAGCCTAGACTTCTAGGGTTTAGCCATTACGATCTCGTGGTAGATCAACTCTTGTAACACTCATATTCATCAAGATCAATCAAGCAGGAAGTAGGGTATTACCTCCATAGAGAGGGCCCGAACCTGGGTAAACATCGTGTCCCCTGTCTCCTGTAACCATCGATCCTAGACACACAGTTCGGGACCCCCTACCTGAGATCCGCCGGTTTTGACACCGACATTGGTGCTTTCATTGAGAGTTCCACCGTGCCGTTGCCAAGAGGATTGATGGCTCGCCTTGTTCTCAAGGATAATATCATCTCCGGAGGAACTCTGGCTCCAGGCCAAACCCTCCGGCTGGGCGGCTTCGTAATGACCGCCGGGTCGGCCCTTAAGCCGATGATGACCTCTCAAGTCATCGAAAATCGCCTCCGCGTCGACCCCGAATATTCTGCCCGGATCGACCCAACGGAGTTACCGTCGTTGAACGAACTCCTAGATCGCATGGACGCCTTGGGGGTCGCTACAGACTATGATCGGGTTGGGCTTAAACCCGACCAGAGAGAAATTAAAACTCCACCGATCACCCACCAGATAGCAGTAATCAAGGAGCGGAGCAACTCTTCTACTATATTGAAGACGAACTATGTTCGGATCTCCGATCTTGAAGGGCCGGATATTCTCCGGCGGAAAGGCATGTTCCGTCCCCCGAAAACGGAGTTGGACGATGAGCCTAAAAAATCAGTTGATATCCCGGAGCCTGAACTTCCAGGGCCGGTAGATCTTCAAACTCCGGATCCAAAATTGGGTCAAGGTTTGGATTTCGTTCCTCCCACCCACCTGGACAAAGACGCTCTCATGAGCATCAAACAACAGCCTCAGGAAACGGTCCACCACTTTTGGGCCAGATTCCTCCTTGTCAAAGATAAGGTAAAAGATTGCCGTGACGAAGACGCGATAGCAGCATTCTGTAACAACTGCGCGGACGAAGGCATCCTAAATGCCATCAATCGCCGCCGCATACTAAAGTTTGCTGACTTAGCAACTATCGTACAAAAGTACAGCGCGATGGAAAGCGCCTGGAAAATTCAGGCAGCTCGCTGGGAACCGTCGGCGCCAACCCAACTCATTCCACAGGAGAAAAGGACGCAACCCCGCGGTATGCCCAGCCGAACAATCAAAAAACATAAACCCATCACACTGCACGGCACCGTTCTGGAGGGATGGCTTAATGGCCCATGCAAAATACACACGACATCGGATACCGCGGCAACCCATAGCCTTAGAACATGTTGGATACCTCGGCAGGTAGCCAAGAGCGGCGAGGGCATCCTTATCAAGGACACCCCAGAACAGCACCCTCCAGCAAAGGACGACACTAGAGTATTGACAGTCTTCGAGACATTCGCTTCAAACAATAAGCGTAAAAGGGCACTGCGCGATCTCGCCGAAGTTTTCCAGGTCGCCACAATTGACCTCTGAAACGACACGGCCATAACCTTTAACGCCAGTGACGAACCCAAATACAGAACAGTCCGAGCGCCAGCTGCATTAGTCCTCAGACCCATTGTGGACGGTTTTCGGCTTACAAAGGTCCTCATGAACGGCGGCAGCGGACTAAACCTCATCTACGAGGACACGCTCCACAAGATGGAAATATACAGGAGCCGCATCGAGAAAAGAAGCACGACCTTTCGAGGTATCATTCCCAGTGGGGAAGTGCGGTGTACGGGAAAAATTACACTCGGTGTGGTATTCGGCACGCCGGAGAATTATCGATCCGAAGAAATAACTTTCCAGGTGGCCCCTTTCAACAGCGAATACCACGCCCTGTTAGGGCAAGAGGCCTTCATGCGCTTTCAAGCCGTACCACATTATGGGTATATGAAGCTAAAAATGCCCGGGCCTAATGGAATAATCACCCTCGCGTCAGCGATCCGGATATAGCACTCCACGCCGAGAACAAAACTGCATCCTTGGCCCTCGAGGCATTATCCGAGGCCCTTGCAGCTGAAGAACTAACCGCACTACGCTCCACTGTGGACAGAGACGATGTTATCCTGGACAAACGACCCAAATCTACCTCCTTCAAGCCAGCAGAAGAAACAGTCAAATTTCAGGTCCATCCAACAGACCCGAAGAAGACAGCCTCTATCGGAGCGCAACTCAGCCCCTCAGTCGACGCAGCACTGCGAGACTTCCTGCGCGAAAACTGGGATATATTCGCCTGGCACCCATCAGATATGCCACGAATTCCACGCGAGTTGGCCGAACACAGCCTCAACATACTAAAGGGATATAAGCCGTACAAACAAACCCTGCAGCGCTTTTCTGAACCCAAACGACAAGCTATGGGGGAGGAGCTAGCCAAACTCATCGAGGCCGGATTCATCAAAGATATTAAACATCCGGACTGGCTGGCAAACTTGGTAATGGTACCAAAGAAGGATAAATCCTGGCGCCTATGCGTCGATTTCAAAGACCTTAACAAGGCTTGCCCTAAAGATCCCTTCCCCCTTCCTCGCATTGATCAAATCATTGATGCTACCGTAGGACACGACTCGCTATGCTTCCTCGATGCATATTCCGGATACCATCAAATCAAAATGAAATCGACGCTGCAACAACATTCATTACACCATACGGGCCGTTTGCTTCAACACCATGCCTTTCGGGCTCAAGAACGCCGGCGCCACCTACCAACGCATGATCCAAACATGCCTCGAGAAACAGATCGGCAAGAAAGTGGAGGCCTACGTGGACGACGTCGTCATCAAAACTAGACACGTCGAAACACTAATAGACGACTTGCATCTAACATTCGACAACCTCCGCGCATACGACATCAAGCTTAACCCGGAAAAATGCGTCTTCGGCGTCCCCGCCGGTAAACTACTGGGCTTCATCGTTTCCAATAGAGGAATTGAGGCAAATCTAGCAAAAATCCGAGCTCTGTCACAATTGGCAACGCCAACCGAACTCAAACAGGTCCAAAAACTCGCCGGGTGCGTGGCAGCCTTAAGCCGCTTTATCTCCAGGTTGGGGGAAAAGGCGCTGCCCCTTTACTGCCTTCTACGGCGCACCGATAACTTCGAGTGGATAGACGCGGCGATAGCCGGACTGGAAGAAATAATAGCCCTTTTGGCAAGCAACCCAATCCTGGCCGCGCCAAACGTTGGCGAACCAATGCTCCTATATATATCGGCAACACACCAGGTGGTGAGCGTCGTACTCGTCGTCGAGCGAGAACAGGACGGACACAAATTTCCACTCCAACAGCCGGTATACTACGTATCCACCGTCCTCACACCATGCAAATCCCGGTACCCTCACTATCAAAAGATAGCATATGCAGTCTTCATGGCATCTCGAAAATTGTGACACTACTTTCAGGAGTGCTCGATCACGGTGGCTTCCGAAGTGCCCCTCAATGATATAATCAACAATCGGGATGCAACGGGCCGGATTGCCAAATGGGCCATTGAGCTCCTGCCATTTGACATCACATACAAACCACGTCGAGCCATCAAATCCCAGGTACTGGCTGACTTCGTCGCCGAATGGACAGAGGCCGAACTCCCTAAAGAGTACGGCGCGTATTCCAACCGGGTTATGCACTTTGACGGCACCAAAATGTTGGCAGGACTAGGGGCGGGCGTCGTATTAACGTCCCCCACAGGAGATATTGTCTAGTACGTACTCCAAATATTATACACAGACTCCAACAACGCAGCCGAATACGAGGCCTTGCTACATGGCCTTCGGATGGCTGTATCAATGGGCATACAACGCCTGGAGGTGCGCGGGGACTCAAACCTCGCAATATCCCAAATTAATGGAGACTTTGATGCCAAAGATCCAAAGATGGCAGCTTATCGCAATGCCGTCTTGAAGATGTCGGCTCGGTTCGAGGGGCTCAAATTTCATCACGTCGCCCGCGAAAGTATTCAGGCGGCAGACGTCCTTGCTCGCATCGGCGCTAAGCGCGATGCCGTCTCACCTAACATCTTCCTTGAAATGCTCTTTAAGCCATCTGTGGTGTGGCAAGGGGGAGATAGCAACGACAGTCCCGCTCCGAACACAAACATAGATAGCGAACACGCCGATATGATCGGTGGCTCAGCCACCGAAATAACACCCTCGGCCCACCTCATCATGGCAGTAATTGCCCCGTGGACCAAACCATTCTTGGCCTACCTTCATAGGAAGGAGCTCCCAGAAGATCAGAACGAGGCTCGCCGCATTGTCCGGCATTCGAAGGCCTATAAAGTTCACGAAGGAGAGCTCTACAAGAAAAGCACTACCGGAGTCCTTCAAAGGTGCATCTCCGAGGAGGAAGGGCGGCAACTTTTGGCAAAAATTCACGCCAGTCTCGGTGGGCACCACGCCGCAGCTCGGGCACTTGTCAGCAAGGCCTTCCGGACAGGATTTTATTGGCCTATGGCTCGAGCAGACGCACAGGACCTCGTCCAGCGCTGCGTTGGATGCCAACTCTTTGCCAACCAAAGCCATATGCCCCCAACCGCCCTACAAACAATCCCCATTACATGGCCCTTTGCGGTCTGGGGCTTGGACATGGTCGGACCCCTTAATGGGGGAAGCCATAAGAAAAAATATCTGCTGGTTATGGTGGACAAATTCACCAAGTGGATAGAGGCTAAACCAGTTAAAACGGCCGAGTCCGGACCGGTGATTTCATTTATATCCGATGTGGTGCACTGTAATGGTGTCCCGCACAGCATCAACACTGATAACGGTTCCAATTTCACAGCCGATGAGGTGAAAACGTGGTGTGCTAATCTGGGCATTAAGCTCGATTACGCCTCTGTCTACCACCCGCAAACAAACGGTCAAATCGAGCGAGCCAATGGTCTTATTATGAGCGGCATCAAACCCAGGCTAGTGCGGTCTTTGAAAGAATTAGACAAGCACTGGGTCGAGGAGCTCGACTCCGTACTCTGGGGGCTGCGGACCACGCCCAACCGTACTACCGGATACACAACTTTCTTCATGGTATATGGTGCAGAGGCCGTATTGCCCTGTGATATTATACATGACTCACCTCGAGTGCGTATGTACGAAGAGAAAGAGGCCGAGTTGGATCGGCAGGACAGCCTAGACGCCCTGGAGGAGGAGCGTGATGTCGCCAAAGCCCGTTCAGCATTTTATCAATAGCAGGCTCGAAGATATCAAAGCAGAGAAGTACGGGCCAAGACTTACAACGTTGGCGAACTTGTTCTACGCTTGCCGGAGAAGAAAAAGGACAAACTCAAGCCCAAATGGGAGGGTCCCTTCATAATCGACGAAGTCCTTACTGGTGGAGCATACCGTCTTCGTGATGCATCAGACAATCGCCTAGAGCCGAACCCCTAGAACGCGGCCAGACTCTGAAGGTTTTATGCCTAGCGCCGAGTTCTTTGTTCGTCCCCTTCTCCCCTGTAGTTTCCATTACTTTTTCTCTCCTTTTCACCTTTATCTTTTCGCTTTAAAGCTATCATACGCTCGACCGAACACCGCCGACGTACACATCTTTACATATGTACGTCCACTATACCTGGGGGCTTCTTGAACAGAAGCTTGTTAACATTATTTGCCGAGCGTCAAGCTCATCATACATACGCGTTTTCCTGTGTGTCTTTTCTTCACCATTATATGCATCGATATGAATTATGTTTTGGCCAAGCTGGGTTGCCTGGCTCCTGTGCTTACCCCTACGTTCCCGATTGTTCGGCTAGCTGGTAAAGGGAGCACCTCTGCGATTGTTACTGCCGGGTCATCCGGATGTGTACCTCAGACTGGGTGAAGCCGAAAGCTAGCGTTCTTAAGGGAATATTCGGTCGGTGGATGAAAAATACTTTTTGCACTCACTCTATTGTGAACCCCCAGAGGCTATACACACTGTGATTTTCACATCACAATTCGGACATGTCTACTAATGCATGCACACCCAGGGAAAGGAACCCTTAACAGAACTATTCTCCCTGGAAGATGTTTCTTACAATCTCAATGTAATATAACATAACTAGCCGGATACAACTTGTCTGTTCAATCAATTATGACCCCTACGCTTAGTTTTCCACGCATACCTCGGGCTATTCTGTTGTGACGGTATTCGGAAACAGTCCACACCTTCAGGTCCGGAGGTTGAAGCGAAAAGGTCTACCATGACAAATGATATACAATTCAGGTAGAATTCCACATGGTGAGGAAAGTACATAGTCACTTGGACTCAAACACTTCTGCCTCTATACCATCTAACAGGCAGTCTAACTTACAATCATGTTGGGAATATTTGGCGGCCACCTCTACCTGGTCATATACTAAACTAACGGGAATTTCTTCCCCATTTGGCCCCAATGGTCCAACCCGGGCCATGTGATTAGGATTCAGCTTGGTATATCGCGTCTTCACCATGGCCCAGGCTTCTCGCGCACCCTCTCGGCAGGCCGATATCTTCCATAATCGGATACGCCGCCACGCTCCCTTGAACAGCTCTACAAGATCTCCATACTTCCCGGAGGGGAGGCGGATGGCCATAAGGCCTTGGCAACACTCCGCATGGCCAGCCGAGCATGCTCGTGCACTTGCGACAGTCTTTGCAGCAGATCACTTGCTGATCCGGACACCTCCTCTTCAGGACGGCCCGTCAATATACCTGCAAGCATAGCTATATCAGTTCCATTTATCTCCGAACTACTAAAAAACAACAAGTTCGGAAACATACTGAACATGCCGCCCCGCAGCTTCTTGTTCTCCTTTACGGAGTCGACTAGCTGGGCCCGCACATCTTTCAACTCTTCACCCAACTTAGTGTTGGAATCCTGTAGCTTGTTTTTCTCATCCTAACGCGGGTCAGCACACGCTTGCCCGCGGCGTGTTGCCTCTTTGCCTCTTTTTCTCCCTCTTGGGCGATCTTCAACTTCTTCTCAAGTTGATCAGGCGACCCTATTATGCGATCAGTGGCAGTATTAGCACAGTTGGTATACATTTACTGTTCCTCGATGGAGGGGAACGTTACCAGTGGACGACTTCTTCAAGTCTCCCAGTTCGGCAGTAGCAGCTTTTAGCTGCGCCCGACACTGCTCCAGCTCTTGGGCTAGCAGACTATTCTTCTCTGTGAGGACCTGGTTGTTCAACAATCCTTAAATCAGTTGTGACAACTGCTTTCAGTCTTGGGGGCTACGGGTATATGGCTATCCTTTTTTGACAAAGAAAACTTACCTGCACATCTGTCAGATATTGCCTCGTGGCTTTTCTAAGCCCGGCTCGAGCAGCTCGGATGTATGCATCACCCGAGCTAAAGGCGTTAAATGCCTCGTCCGAGAACTTTGGGTCTCGTAAACAGCTCTGCAGCGCCGATGATTCATGGCGCTCTCTACTTCTGAGTTGGTAACAGACATATTGTCCGAACCCTCGGCCGAAGGGCAGTCCAGCTTTGTTCCTACATCGGCCCCCGTCTCCCCGACTGGATCTAAATCTTGGTTGTTGGGAGCGCAGCCGGCTGGACCCCCGGACACAGTTCGGCGAACCTTTTTTCTGTAATCAAACAGGCGCATAGGTCACACTTGGACATGGCCACTGAAAAATATATTTATCCGTACCTCCTCGATGAGGGCCCGGCGGTGCCTTCACCGGCCCTCCTCTTCGAAGGCCTGCCCGGCGCAGGAACCGATTTCCTCGGTATCGTCAAACGCCTCCCCTGTAGAACGTGCGACAATGCAGTGGGTGAGGCAGAGTAAGAGCACCCTTTCAGAGAAGGTGTTTCTTGATTACTTACCTGTGAAGCAGGAAGAAGACCAGGGTAGTCGGCAATGATGGCCACTTCTGTGCCATCATAGCTCGTCTGGTAAAACACCCCCTCCGCGAGCACCACAAATATATCTGAATCCTCTTCAAACCCGGGATCAAGCTCCCGGTTGTGGTCCTCCGGCTGTGGGGCGGGACTATAAAATCCCTCGATGACCTTTCGCCAGTACTGTCATAAGCAAGCAAACTAGAAATTTATCAAAGGCAATTCGGAGATGGAAGGAGTAAAAACAGAGGGGTCGGGCCTTACCCAACTGGGAGGGTTATACATAGAGTACCCGTCTCTGAGTTTGATGCGAAGAAATTCCTTTTCCTCCCCTTTGAACAGTTCGGCTAATATCTTAGCCAAAGCGGCAGGGGTATCCGGACCTTTCCGGCCGCAGCGAGAGGCGTCGTCCTCCCCATTGTAGTGCCACATTGGAAGCCCTCAGTATTGGAGCGCCTGAACCCCTCGCACTATGGAGATCGTCATACCCTCAATTGCTGTGAGTCCGGACTGAGTGAGCTCTTTTATCCTGCTCATCAGCTGATAAACCTCCGCGCCATCTTCCTCTTCAAGACTCCAGGGACACCAACTGTGGCGTTTCTTCAGTGGGACGCGCGCAAATTCAGGAAGACCCTTTCGAACCGGGTCGGGAAGCGCAACGTCCTCTATATAAAACCATTCGGAGGGCCATTCATCAGGTGCCTTCCTTGGTGTGCCGGATGGATATCCGGTATCGGCGACGCGCCATACTTCGGCTCCGCCCACTTCAAATATCGACCCTTCATGATTGCGCGGGACGAGACAGAACCGCTTCCTCCACAACTCGAAATGAGCCTCGACGCCCAGGAATAGTTCACATAAAGCGATGTAACCCGCAATGTGCAGAATAGAGGCCGGAGTGAAGCTGTGCAGCTGGAGGCCGTAGTACTCCAGAAGCCCTCGGAGGAACGGATGGATTGGAAATCCAACGCCTCTCAGCAGGTAGGGGACAAAACACACTCGCTCTCCCCTGAACGGATTGGGGAAGTCCTCTACCTGAGTCCCCTCGTTGAAGGAAGCTAGCCCCCGTCCGAATAGGGACTAGATCTGCATGGGGAAGGAATCCCTGCGTTTGCAACTTCGTCAATCGTCTATGAGACACAGAACACCTCTCCCACTCACCTTTCTCTGGGCCGGGACGAGCGGAGGAGCTGGGAACACTAGTCATGCTTGAATGGTTTCTCCTAAGCAGTCTCTGGGGATTTCTTCTGCGTAGCGCTGAATGGATCTGGGATCCAATCTCTTTAAATAGGCGCTCTTCCACGCGTGGATGGGGTGTTATTCGCAAAAAATGCCTTGACTTTCCACATTCGCTCGACACGTGGAGGACGATGATTATTTAAAGTGAGGAAGCCAAGGAGACGACATTGGATCAATGGCCAAATACATTACTTGGAGATCATTGAAGGGGGAACCCGCCTTGCAATGCCGAAGACAATATGTGTGCCGAGCACCTCGCTATTGAAGACTGGTTCGGGGGCTACTGAGGGAGTCCTGGACTAAGGCGTCCTCGGGCGTCCGGCCAGTAATCCATGGGCCGGACTGATGGGCTGTGAAGACATGAAGGTCGAAGACTGCACCGTGTCCGGATTGGACTCTACTTGGCGTGGAGGGCAAGATTGGTGATCAACTATGAAGATTCCTTCTTATGTAACCGACTCCGTGTAAACCCTAGATCCCCCCGTTGTCTATATAAACCGGAGGGGTTAGTCCGGAAAGGATATATTCATTACCATATTCACATAGGCTAGACTTCTAGGGTTTAGCCATTACGATCTCGTGGTAGATCAACTCTTGTAACACTCATATTCATCAAGATCAATCAAGCAGGAAGTAGGATATTACCTCCATAGAGAGGGCCCAAACCTGGGTAAACATCGTGTCCCCCGTCTCCTGTAACCATCGATCCCAGACGCACAGTTCGGGACCCCCTACCCGAGATCCGCCGGTTTTGACACCGACATTCATCAGCCACTTAATTCTTCCGATTCAAACTATCAGGGGATATCTCACTCCTCTTCCGGCGACTCATCACAGACCCAGCTGTCGGCCTTCAAGACTGCCCCTAGGTAACAATTTCTATTTTCTACCACCTTGTATCCTTATACTTGTACTAACCTCCCACAATCTTTACAATGGAAAGGCAAAGCCTAGCAAGAAGGCAAAGGTGATCAAGCCGGCTGAAGACCCCAAAGCCCATGAACCGGAGCAGCAAATTCCAGCGTCTGAGGCCTCCGTGCAACAACCAGAAGAGCCTGTCCATGATACTCCACCAGAAATCACTGACATTTCCAGTGATCACACAAATTTCAATCCTTTGCACACTGAATCATCAAGTCCAATTAAACCATCAGATACATAGACTGAGGATGTTATGATCACTGGCACCGGCTTCCAAGAGCCGGGAAAACCTACTGCCTTAGCCAAGCACTCCGCCAAAGAGGAGCTTATTGAAAGGCAGAAAGTGAGATTTGACATTGCCAAACTATTCCCAATTAAGCATCAGTGAAGTACTCTCTGGTTATCTCAACCAAGTGCATACCAGCCGCGATCTTGAAATTGACATAGTGAAACAGATGCATCAGAAATATGAGGTATGAACTCCGGCTTAATAAATTATGCATATCCTGTCAGCCCCCAAGTCTACTGTGTATAATAGGATTGAATATGTTGTAGACTTGGAATAGCCATGAGTATAAAAAGCATCTTTGGTAGAATCTTGTATAGCCTCGATGAGCCGGTTGTTGTCGTTTGCGGCACAACCGGGTCATCATAAAGTAGTAATGAAACGCGAGCAATATGCATTAGCCCCCAAGTGCCAAGTACTCTTGCTTGCAAAGTTCTTGGGACTTATTCATATTTGCCATTTGTATGAAGAATTTCTTCAGCATCCATTAGCCCCCAAGTGCCAAACATTGTTGCTTGCAAAAGGCTTGGGACTTTTATTCCTGTAACCCGAATATAACTTCAAATCTGTGTATGTACAAGACGCGACTGCTCAACTTCAATCGCAATTGGCTGATATGAAAACCCGACTAGAGCATCAAGAATCTAAGACCCGGAAAGCTGACCCAAAATTTTAATTTAGTTTGGCTGAAACAGAAAAACCGAAGACCAGTTTTGAGACGGAAAGAACCGCCTGGGCTGAGGAGAGGAATGTTCTGATACAGCGGGCTGAAAACTCTGAAGCTTCTCTTCAAGAGATGACCACTGAGCTTACCGGCTTAAAACACCATATATCCCAGATGGTTTATGCTATCTTTGGTAAGTAGCATTACTAGCATCATAACTGAGTCTTATATTTCATGTTACAAAGCGTCTCTGATCAATCCGCAATTATTACACAGGTCCTAGGAGCAGCAATCTTGGTCAAGAGATGCTTGTGAAGCTCACGGCCATATATACGCTCGTTGAACAGCTATATACTGGAACTCAGCGCACGCTGGCCACGATTTCTCCAACTAATCAAGCACCCACTCTGTTGAGTGATGTCTTGAAAAAACTCCCTGTTCTACCTGCTAGGATTGAAGAGTGATGACCCACAAGTATACGGGATCTATCGAAGTCCTTTCGATAAGTAAGAGTGTCGAACCCAACGAGGAGCAGAAGGAAATGACAAGCAGTTTTCAGTAAGGTATTCTCTGCAAGCACTGAAATTAACGGTAACAAATAGTTTTATGATAAGGTAATTCGTAACGGGTAACAAGTAACAAAAGTAAACAAGGTGCAGCAAGGTGGCCCAATCCTTTTCGTAGCAGAGAACAAGCCAGGACAAACTCTTATATAAAGAAAAACGCTCCCGAGGACACATGGGATTTATCGTCAAGCTAGTTTTCATCATGCTCATAAGATTCACGTTCATTACTTTGATAATTTGATATGTGGGTGGAACGGTGCTTGGGTACTGCCCTTCCTTGGACAAGCATCCCATGTATGATTAACCCCTCTCGCAAGCATCCGCAACTACGAAAGAAGAATTAAGGTAAACCTAACCATAGCATGAAACATGTGGATCCAAATCAGCCCCTTACGAAGCAACGCATAAACTAGGGTTTAAGCTTCTGTCACTCTAGCAACCCATCATCTACTTATTACTTCCCAATGCCTTCCCCTAGGCCCAAATAATGGTGAAGTGTCATGTAGTCGACATTCACATAACACCACTAGAGGAAAGACAACATACATCTCATCAAAATATCGAACGAATACCAAATTCACATGACTACTTATAACAAGACTTCTCCCATGTCCTCAGGAACAAACATAACTACTCACAAATCATATTCATGTTCATAATCAGAGGGGTATTAATATACATAAAGGATCTGAACATATGATCTTCCACCGAATAAACGAACTAGCATCAACTACAAGGAGTAATCAACACTACTAGCAACCCACAGGTAACAATCTGAGGTTTTGAGACAAAGATCGGATACAATAGATGAACTAGGGTTTGAGAGGAGATGGTGCTGGTGAAGATGTTGATGGAGATTGACCCCCTCCCAATGAGAGGATTGATGGTGATGACGATGGTGACGATTTCCCCCTCCCGGAGGGATGTTTCCCCGGCAGAACAGCTTCGCCGGAGCCCTAGATTGATTCCGCCAAGGTTCTGCCTTGAGACGGCGGCGCTTCGTCCCGAAAGTTTCCTTCTGATTTTTTCCAGGGCAAAAGACACCTTATACCAGAAGATGGGCATCGGGGGCTGCCAGGTGACCCACGAGGCACGGGGCGCACCCAGGGGGTAGGGCGCGCCCTCCACCCTCGTGGACGGTGGGTGGCCCCCCTCTGGTGCTTTCTTCGCCCAATATTTTTAATATATTCCAAAACTGACTTTTGTGGAGTTTCAGGACTTTTGGAGTTGTGCAGAATAGGTCTCTAATATTTGCTCCTTTTCCAGCCCAGAATTCCAATTGTTGGCATTCTCCCTCTTCATGTAAACCTTGTAAAATAAGAGAGAAAAGGCATAAGTATTGTGACATAATGTGTAGTAATAGCCCATAATGCAATAAATATCAATATAAAAGCATGTTGCAAAATGGACGTATCAACTCCACCAAGCTTAGACCTCGCTTGTCCTCAAGCGGAAGCCGATATCGAAAAATATGTCCACACGTTTAGAGATAGAGGTGTCGATAAAATAAAATACGGACATGAGGGCATCATGATCATTCTTAGAATAGCAGTATATATATATATATATATATATATATATATATATATATATATATATATATATATATATATATATTGTCATATGATTTCTTATGCTGAAGTAAAAATCTATTCACAATGTAAAGTATGAATCACAAACTTCACTGAAAACTAACAAACTATAATCTCAGTCATTGAAGCAATTGCAATTTATCATAACATCGGAAAGAGTCAATATAAGAGCTTTTCATCAAGTCCACATACTCAACTATAGTTTTGCCTCCCAACCTTTTACCTCAAGGGTAACGTCAACAATAATGCTTTATGAAACCCACATCCAATTGGATATATATATATATATATATATATATATATATATATATATATATATATATATATATATATATATATATATATCAGGATCTTTCCAACACAAAGTGCTTGCCGAAGGATAAAGTGTAAAAAGGAAAGGTGAAGATCACCATGACTCTTGTATAAGGTATAAGACAAAAATAAAAGACAGCCCCTTCGCAGAGGGAAGTAGAGGTTGTCATGTGCTTTTATGGTTGGATGCACAAAATCTTAATGCAAAAGAACATCACTTTATATTGCCACTTGTGATAGGGACCTTTATTATGAAGTTCGTCGCTTTTATTACTTCCATATCACAAGCTCGTATAAAGCTTATTTTCTCCACACTAATAGATCATACATATTTAGAGAGCAATTTTTATTGCTTGCAACAATGACAACTTACTTGAAGGATCTTACTCAATCCATAGGTAGATATGGTGGACTCTCATGGCAAAACTGGGTTTAAGGATATTTGGAAGCACACGTAGTATCTCTACTTGGTGCAAAGAATTTGTCTAGCATGAGGGGGAAAGACAAGCTCAACATGTTGGATGATCCATGACAATATAATTTATTTCAGATATAAGAAAACATAACACATTACGTTGTCTTCCTTGTCCAACATCAACTTTTTAGCATGTCATATTCTAATGAGTGCTCACAATCATAACAGATGTCCAAGATAGTATATTTATATGTGAAAACCTCTCTTTCTTTATTACTTCCTTTTAATTGCAACGATGACCAAAACTATGTCTGTCAACTCTCAACAACTTTTATTCATCATACTCTTTATATGTGAAGTTATTACTCTCCATAAGTTCAATATGTTTTTTTTTTATTTTTTTTATTCTTTCTTTTCTTTTATTCCCTCAAGATCATAGCAAGATAACCAAGCCCTCGACTCAAGACTAATCTTTATTATATATAGCTCACGGACTCGATTACATAGATAAGGATCAACACAAAAACTCCAAGCTAGATCATACTAAACTTTATTCTACTAGATCAATATATAACCAAAAGGAACGAACTAAAAAAACCGGTAAAGATAGAAGTGTGATGGTGATACGATACCGGGGCACCTCCCCCAAGCTTGGAAGTTGCCAAGGGGAGTGCCCATACCCATGTGAGTATGTCTCTTTCTTCGGAGGTGGTGATGATGGAGTTGTTGATGACGAGATGTCGCACATCGAGCATAGGAGATCCTCCAGTTTGCGGATAATGCCCTTGAGTTCGGTGATATGCTCTTGCAAGAAAATATTTTCACGTGTGAGATACATGTTTTGTATTTGAGCTAGCTCAATCATCTTGAAAGCTCCAATCTCAGTTGGGGTGAGATGATTGTAATAAGGTTGAGAGAATCCTTCTTCTTCTACTATTGGGACTTGCTCCTTTGCGGCCTCCTTGATCTTGTCACCTTCCTTGATTTCCCCGATTTCTTCTCCCTTCGTCTCTATCTTCATAAGCCAAGCATCGCCGCCCACATTGTTGGAGGAGGGGGACGACATATTGCTCTAATCTGCGACAGAGAGAACTCAATACAAAAACATAGGATTCGGTCATGGAACCATGGTCAAAACCTTCAGGAGATTATATAATGATTTTTTACCGACCAAAAGAAGTATCATTCAAGGAAACGGAGTCCGTAGGGAACACGAGGTGTTCACGAGGCAGGGGGCGCGCCCAGGGGGTAGGGAACACCCTCCACCCTCGTGGATGCCTTGTGTCCTTTCTGGACTACTTCTTATTTTCCTATTTTCTTAAATATTCCAAAACGGAGAAAAATTGCTATTATAACTGTTTTGGAGTCGGTTTACTTACCGTACCACATACCTATTCCTTTTCGGAGTCTGAAACATTCTGGAAGGTGTCCCTTATGTACTCCTCCGGGGTTACGGTGTCAATAACATTAGTTTCAACATTTATGGGATTACCTGAGATATAATGTTTGATTCTTTGACCGTTCACCACCTTTGGATTTGTGCCTTCGAAGTTGTTGATTTTTATGGCATCGGAATGATAGACTTCCTCGATAACGTAAGGACCTTCCCATTTAGAGAGAAGTTTTCGTGCAAAAAATCTTAAATGAGAGTTGTATAACAAAACATAATCACCTACATTAAACTCACGCTTTTGTATCCTTTTGTCATGCCATCTTTTAATTTTTTCTTTAAACAGTTTGGCATTCTCATAGGCATGGGTTCTCCATTCATCAAGTGAGCTAATGTCAAATAGCCTCTTCTCACCGGCAAGTTTGAAATCATAATTGAGCTCTTTAATGGCCCAATATGCCTTATGTTCTAGTTCAAGAGGTAAGTGAGATGCTTTTCCATAAACCATTTTATATGGAGACATATCCATAGGATTTTTATATGCAGTTCTATAGGCCCATAATGCATCATCAAGTTTCTTGGACCAATTCTTTCTAGATCTATTAACAGTCTTTTGCAAAATTAATTTAATCTCTCTATTACTCAATTCTACTTGACCACTAGACTGTGGATGGTATGGAGATGCAATTCTATGATTAAATCATACTTAGCAAGCATTTTACGAAAATCACCATGAATAAAATGTGAACCACCATCAGTCATTAAGTATCTAGGGACTCCAAACCTCAGGAAAAATAAATTCCTTAAGCATCTTAATAGAGGTGTTATGATCAGCACTACTAGTTGGAATAGCTTCAACCCACTTAGTAACATAATCAACAACAACTAAAATATGTGTATACCCATTAGAGGAAGGAAAAGGCCCCATATAATCAAAGCCCCAAACATCAAATGGTTCAATAACAAGTGAATAGTTCATAGGCATTTCTTGACGTCTACTAATATTACCAATTCTTTGACATTCATCACAAGACAAGACAAACTTACGGGCATCTTTGAAAAGACTAGGCCAATAAAAACCAGATTGCAATACCTTATGTGCAGTTTTATCTCCAGCGTGGTGTCCTCCATAAGCCTCGGAGTGACACTTGCGTAGGATCTGTTCATGTTCATGCTCAGGTACACAACATCTAATAACACCATCTACTCCTTCTTTATAAAGGTGTGGGTCATTCCAGAAGTAATGTCTTAAATCATAGAAAAACTTTTTCTTTTGCTGGTATGTGAAACTAGGTGGTATAAATTTAGCAACAATGTAATTAGCATAATCAGCATACCATGGAGCAGTACGAGAAGCATTTATGACAGCTAATTGTTCATCAAGAAAGCTATCATCAATAGGTAGTGGGTCATCAAGAACATTCTCTAACCTAGACAAGTTGTCTGCAACAGGGTTCTCAGCTCCCTTTCTATCAATAATATGCAAATCAAATTCTTGTAGCAAGAGAACCCATCTAATAAGTCCAGGTTTAACATATTTCTTTTCCATAAGATATTTAATAGCAGCATGATCAGTGTGAACAGTTACTTTAGAATCAACAATATAAGGTCTGAACTTATCACAAGAAAATACAACTGCTAAATTTTTTTTCCAGTAGTAGCATAATTTCTCTGGGCACTGTCTAGAGTTTTACTAGCATATTGGATAACATTTAATTTCGTATCAACTCTTTGTCCTAGAAAAACACCTACAACATAATCACTAGCATCACACATAATTTCAAAGTGTAAATTCCATTCAGGTGGCTGAACAATAGGTGCAGAAATCAAGGCTTTCTTAAGTATTTCAAATGCTTCTACACAATCATCATCAAAGACAAAAGGAACATCTTTTTGTAAGAGATTAGTAAGAGGCCTAGCAATTTTTGAGAAGTCTTTAATGAACCTCCTATAAAAACCGGCATGACCAAGGAAACTTCTTATACCGTTGATGTCCTTGGGACACGGCATCTTTTCAATAGCATCAACTTTAGCTTTATCAACTTCAATACCTCTTTCAGAAATCTTATGCCCCAAGACAATACCTTCATTAACCATAAAGTGGCACTTCTCCCAATTCAAGACAAGATTAGTTTCTTCACATCTCTGCAAAACTCGATCAAGGTTTCTTAAGCAATCATCAAAAGAAGTTCCATACACGGAGAAATCATCCATGAAAACCTCAACAATCTTTTCACAAAAGTCAGAGAATATAGTTGTCATACATCTTTGAAAGGTAGCAGGTGCATTACATAAACCAAAAGGCATACGTCTATAAGCAAACATACCAAAAAGGGCAAGTAAAAGTGGTCTTATCCTGATCCTCTTTTGACACACGTATTTGAGAGAAACCAGAATAACCATCTAGAAAGCAAAAATGTGTATGTTTGGATAATCTTTCTAGCATTTGATCAATAAAAGGTAAAGGGTAATGATCCTTTCTAGTAGCTTTATTTAATTTGTGGAAATCAATTACCATTCTATAACATGTAACAATTCTTTGTGGGATCAGTTCATCTTTATCATTGGGAACAACAGTAATACCTCCCTTCTTAGGGACACAATGGACAGGACTTACCCACTGACTATCAGCAACAGGATAAATTATACCTTCCTCCAGAAGCTTTAGTATTTCATTTCTTACCACTTCTTTTATCTTAGGGTTTGACCGTCGTTGGTGATCAACAACCGGTTTAGCGTCTTTTTCCAATTTTATTTTGTGCTGGCATAGAGTGGGACTAATGCCCTTAAGATCATCAAGAGTATATCCAATAGCAGCGCGGTGCTTCTTCAGAGTTTTCAATAATTTCTCTTCTTCCTTCTCTGAAAGGTTAGCACTAATAATAACAGGATATATCTTCTTATCATCAAGATAAGCATATTTAAGAGTATCAGGTAATGGTTTAAGCTCAAACACGGGATCACCCTTGGGTGGAGGAGGATCCCCTTGTATTTCAACAGGCAAGTTGTGTTTCAAAATTGGTCCCTGTTTAAAGAATACTTCATCTATTTCCCTTCTTTCATTAATAAACATATCGTATTCATGGTCTAGCAAATATTGTTCTAAAGGATCATTAGGAGGCATGGCAATAGAAGAAAGACCAATAATTTCATCTTTAATAGGCAATTCTTTATCATGGGGCAAAATTAAAATCATGAGACATATCCCCTAAACCAACAATAACAATATCCTTTTCGCAGTCTATCCTAGCATTAACAGTATTCAAGAAGGGTCCACCAAATATAATGGGACAAAAGTCATCTTGTGGGGAACCAAGAACAAGAAAATCAGTAGGATATTCAACTTTCCCACACAAGACTTCAACATCTCTAACAATCCCAATTGGTGAAATAGTATCTCTATTGGCAATCTTAATTGTAACATCAATATCTTCTATCTCAGCAGGTGCAATATCATGCATAATTTCTTTGTATAAGGAATGAGGTATTGCACTTGCACTAGCACCCATATCACATAAGCCATGATAACAATGATTTCCTATTTTAACAGAAACAACAGGCATGCTGACAACAGGTCTACGTTTGTTTTTAGTATCGGGTCTAGCAATTCTAGCAACTTCATTACAGAAGTAAATAACATGCCCATCAATATTATCGACCAAGAGATCCTTAACCATAGCAATACTAGATTCAACTTTAATTTTCTTAGAGGGTGTAGATGTTCTGGCATTACTCTTACGAACCATAGTTGAAGCTTTAGCATGATCCTTTATTCTAACAGGGAAAGGGGGTTTCTCAATATAAGCGGTAGGAACAATAGGATCAACATTATAAGTGATAGTCTTTTCTTCAACTTTAATAGGTTCAACTACTTTTACTTCAATGGGAGGATGATATTTAAACCACTTCTCCTTAGGGAGATCAACATGAGTAGCAAATGATTCACAAAAAGAAGCTACTATCTCAGAGTCAAGTCCATATTTAGTGCTAAATTCACGAGAAGCAACGGTATCCATAAAAAGATTTAACACAATCAAACTTGTGTGTTATACCTGACTCCTTACCTTCGTCGAGTTCCCAATCTTCAGATTTGCGTTTAATTATTTCCAATAAATCCCATTTGAATTCAATAGTCTTCATCATAAAAGAACCAGTACAAGAAGTATCGAGCATGGAGCGATTATTGAGAGAAAGCCGAGCATAAAAATTTTGAATAATAATTTCTCTTGAGAGATCATGATTGGGGCATGAATATAACATTGACTTAAGCCTCCCCCAAGCTTGAGCAATACTTTCTCCTTCGCGAGGCCAAAAATTATATATATATAATTACGATCACGATGAACCACATGCATAGGATAAAACTTCTGATGAAATTCCAATTTCAATCGGTTATAGTTCCATGATCCAATCTCATCGCATAGCCTAAACCATGTCAATGCCTTTCCCTTCAAAGATAAAGGTAAGACCTTCTTCTTGATAACATCCTCGGGCATACCTGCAAACTTAAATAATCCACAAACTTCATCCACATAGATTACGTGCATATCAGGATGTAATGTTCCATCTCCTGTAAAAGGATTCGCTAGCACTTTCTCTATCATACCCCAAGGAATTTCAAAGTAAAAAATTTCAGTAGGTTCAGTAGGTTGAGGAGCAACTCTTTGCTCTACTGGTCGGGGTGAAGATACCCTTGAACAAGCCCCTCAATGGATTATTTTCCATAGTAACAAGTGACAGTAAATTTCAGCACACTATATAAATTTTTCCTTACCAAATTCCACCTACCAAAGGCGCTTCACTCCCCGGCAACGGCGCCAGAAAAGAGTCTTGATGACCCACAAGTATAGGGGATCTATCGTAGTCCTTTCGATAAGTAAGAGTGTCGAACCCAATGAGGAGCAGAAGGAAATGACAAGCAGTTTTCAGTAACGTATTCTCTGCAAGCACTGAAATTATCGGTAACAGATAGTTTTATGATAAGGTAATTCGTAACGGGTAACTGATACGTCTACAACGTATCTATAATTTATGAAGTAGTCATGCCATGTTTACAGTAGTTTTTTATGATTTTGGTATGATTTGATTAGAACTAACCCGGACTGACGCTGTTTTCACCAGAACTACCGTGGTGTTGTTTTTGTGCAGAAATAAAATTCTCGGAATGTGCTAAAAATCAACGGAGAATTTTTCTGGAAAATATAAAAAATAATGGAACAAAGAGTTACTGGAGGGGAGTCCCATGGCCCCACGAGGGTGGAGGGCGCGCCCACCCCCCTAGGGCACGCCCCTGTGCCTCGTGGACTTCCCATGGGGCCCCTTGACTTGTTCTCGATGCCAAACTCTCCTATAAAAGCCCAAACCTCCAGAAAATAACCTAGATCGGAAGTTCCGCCGCCGCAAGCCTCTGTAGCCACGAGAAATCAATCTTGGCCCTCTTTGGCACCCTGCCGGAGGGGGCCATCATCATCGGAGGCCATGGAGGAGGATCCCGAAGGGGCCAGCATTGCCATGAAGGCCAAGGACCAGAGGGAGAACCTCTCCCCATCTAGGGGGAGGCCATGGAGGAGGATGCACAAGGGGGAGAACCTCTCCTCCTCTCTCTCGGTGGCGCCGGAGTGCCATCGGGAGGGGAATCATCGCCGCGGTGATCGTCTTCATCAACATCACCATCCTCATCTATTTTACGCGGTCCACTCTCCCGCATCCCGCTGTAATCCCTACTTGAACATGGTGCTTTATGCCACATATTATGATCCAATGATGTGTTGCCATCCTATGATGTTTTGAGTAGATATCCTTTGTCTTTGGGTTGATTGATGATCTAGATTGGTATGAGTTGTATGTTTTATTTTGGTGCTGTCCTATTGTGCCCTCCGTGTCGCGGAAGCGTGAGGGATTCCTGTTGTAGGGTGTTGCAATACGTTCATGATTCTCTTATAGTGGGTTGCTTGAGTGACAGAAGCATAAACCCGAGTAAGGGGGTTGTTGCGTATGGGATAAAGGGGACTTGATGCTTTAATGGTATGGTTGGGTTTTACCTTAATGATCTTTAGTAGTTGCAGATGCTTGCTAGAGTTCCAATCATAAGTGCATATGATCCAAGAAGAGAAAGTATGTTAGCTTATGCCTCTCCCTCATATGAAATTGCAATAGTGATTACCAGTCTTGTTAACAATTGCCTAGGATAACTCCGCACACCGACCCATCATTATTCCACACTCGCTATTTATAATATTTAGTAATATATTCTAACTTTATGATAACAGAACCTACTTTTATGTTTTAGCTCTCAGATATCATGCAAAGTTATCCTCTTCATACCCACAACGTAGTTTTATTTCTCGTTTCTAGTTGGAAGCAAACGTTCAGTGTACGTAGAGTCGTATCAGTGGCAGATAGGACTTGAGAGAATATTGATCTTACCTTTAGCTCCTTGTGGGTTCGACACTCCATACTTATCACTTCCACCTTTGGTAATTGCTATGATGATTCCCTGCACTTGGGGATTATCAGTAACAAGTAACAAAAGTAAACAAGGTGCAGCAAGGTGGCCCAACCCTTTTCGTAGCAAAGGACAAGCCTGGACAAACTCTTATATAAAGAAAAACACTCCCGAGGACACATGGGAATTATCGTCAAGCTAGTTTTCATCATGCTCATATGATTCGCGTTCGTTACTTTGAAAATTTGATATGTGGGTGGACCGGTGCTTGGGTACTGCCCTTCCTTGGACAAGCATCCCACTTATGATTAACCCCTCTCGCAAGCATCCGCAACTCCGAAAGAAGAATTAAGGTAAACCTAACCATAGCATGAAACATGTGGATCCAAATCAGCCCCTTACGAAGCAACGCATAAACTAGGGTTTAAGCTTTTGTCACTCTAGCAACCCATCATCTACTTATTACTTCCCAATGCCTTCCCCTAGGCCCAAATAATGGTGAAGTGTCCTGTAGTCGACGTTCACATAACACCACTAGAGGAAAGACAACATACATCTCATCAAAATATCGAACGAATACCAAATTCACATGACTACTTATAACAAGACTTCTCCCATGTCCTCAGGAACAAACGTAACTACTCACAAATCATAGTCATGTTCATAATCAGAGGGGTATTAATATGCATAAAGGATCTGAACACATGATCTTCCACCGAATAAACCAACTAGGATCAACTACAAGGAGTAATCAACACTACTAGCAACCCATAGGTACCAATCCGAGGTTTTGAGACAAAGATCGGATAGAAGAGATGAACTAGGGTTTGAGGAGATGGTGCTGGTGAAGATGTTGATGGAGATTGACCCCCTCCCGATGAGAGGATCAATGGTGATGACGGTGGTGACGATTTCTCCCTCCCGGAGGGATGTTTCCCCGGCAGAACAGCTCCGCCGGAGCCCTAGATTGATTCTGCCAAGGTTCCGCCTTGAGACGGGGGCGCTTTGTCCTGAAAGCTTCCTTCTGATATTTTCCAGGGAAAAATACACCTTATACCAGAAGATGGGCATCGGGGGGCTGCCATGTGGCCCACGAGGCAGGGGGCGCGCCCTCCACCCTCATGTATGGTGGGGGACCCCCCTCCGGTGCTTTCTTCGCCCAATATTTTTAATATATTCCAAAACTGACTTTCGTGGAGTTTCAGGACTTTTGAAGTTGTGTAGAATAGGTCTCTAATATTTGCTCCTCTTCCAGCCCAGAATTCCAGGTGCCGGCATTCTCCCTCTTCATGTAAACCTTGTAAAATAAGAGAGAAATGGCATAAGTATTGTGACATAATGTGTAGTAATAGCCCATAATGTAATAAATATCGATATAAAAGCATGATGCAAAATGGACGTATCACAGAGATAAAGCGGTCATCTGCAAGAGTCGGTGCTGTGACGGCTTTAAGCCGGGCCAAGGCATGGCAAGCAGAACTAGACCCGGCCGAGCTAGCTACTAGGTATCCAAGCTTGAAAGAAGACGGCACTCCCTTTGACAAGAAAGACTTCGCTGCCTTTGTGAAGGAGATACGTCCACTGGCCAGTCTGATTACTCATGAAACGGACCTTTCAAAATATCAGCCGACTTATGATATGGAGAATCAGAAGATGCCCATGCCGGCTTATAAAGTGATGGATCTGATCCCCCCAATCCATAAGCATACTTTCGCCCCTGAAGTTGATCCGTCCGAACTTATAGATGATGAAGCTGAATTCCCAGCCTTGTGTGGCATTGATTGGTCATCACCAAACTTCCAGACGATAGAGGAGGATGAAGAACCAGCGAAGGATGATCCAGAAGCTTCAAACCGTCTAGGCCAAGAAGATTGATCCACTGGGCGGTTCATATATTTGATCTTCTGAAAAAATACTTAAACATTTGGGCTCGCTGAGTCATGTAATAGTTTAGTTGAACTCTGATCTGCCGTGCCATAGTGCATGTTTTGTGTTACACAACACTGTTGATCCGCCAGTTCAAGATATGCCTCTGATGCGTATAACATCATCATGTAGGGTAGATTATATTTCTTTGTTCTGCATAATAACAGATCACAAAATTGCCCTGGCGGTTTACCGCCGGGCGGGTCACAATGCCCAACATAAACCTTCTGGTGACTGTAGAAGTCCATAACCAGGACTGGTTTAGTTATAACTTATAAAAAACAAAGTACCGTTCCTGCGATATTTGATCACACTATTGGTTTCATCAAACCTGTGTAATAAGGATTATAACCCATAAATTGAAAGCTCCACGTCTTGTTTCCATTGATTCTCCCTGGCGACTTAGAGTCTGCTGTCAGGGCGGGTTATAAAAAACCCAATAAATGCTCAAATATGAGACATAGTCAGGCCTGCGTGGCCCGACTTGAAAAAACTATATGGTAAAGAAAAAGAGGGGTGATATAACTCCAAGAAGAATACAAAATCCAAAAAATACGAGGCTTTTATAGGCCGCCGAGCCAAAATATCTTCTTCAATGGAACTAGCATGATAGCCATTGGAATATCCACGCTTTCTGTGAGCTGGCTCTCACATGACCCAATCGACATTTTAACCTGGATAAGTTCAGGGTATTATGCAAAGATTGAATTATCGAGAGTATGCGGGGTTGGAGTAGCGTCGTGCAAAACAGGCCGGTTTAACCAAGTTTCAAGGAAGGCGGCTTAATAGCCTGGGTATATCCTTGCTTTCCGTAAGCCGGCTCTTGATACGTCTCCAACGTATCTATAATTTATGAAGTATTCATGCTATTATATTATCTGTTTTGGATGTTTATGGGATTTACTAAACACTTTTATATTATTTTTGGGACTAACCTATTAACCGGAGGCCCGGCCCAAATTGTTGTTTTCTTGCCTATTTCAGTGTTTCAAAGAAAAGGAATATCAAACGGAGTCCAAACAGAATGAAACCTTCGGGAGAGTTATTTTTGGAACGGAAGCAATCCAGGAGACTTGGAGTAGACGTCAGGGAAGCTTCGAGGAAGCCACGAGGCAGGGAGGCGCGCCCTACCCCCTGGCCGCCCTCCACCCTCGTGGGCCCCTCGTGGCTCCCCTGACCGACTTCCTTCGCCTATATATGTCCATATACCCTAAAAACATCGAGGAGCAGAATAGATCGGGAGTTCCGCCGCCGCATGCCTCTGTAGCCACCAAAAACCAATCGGGACCCTGTTCCGGCACCCTGCCGGAGGGGGAAACCCTCACCGGTGGCCATCTTCATCATCCCGGCGCTCTCCATGATGAGGAGGGAGTAGTTCACCCTCGGGGCTGAGGGTATGTACCAGTAGCTATGTGTTTGATCTCTCTCTTGTGTACTTGCTTCGGCACGATCTTGATGTATCGCGAGCTTTGCTATTATAGTTGGATCTTATGATGTTTCTCCCCCTCTACTCTCTTGTAATGGATTGAGTTTTCCCTTCGAAGTTATCTTATCGGATTGAGTCTTTAAGGATTTGAGAACACTTGAAGTATGTCTTGCATGTGCTTATCTATGGTGACCATGGGATATTCACGTGATCTACTTGATGTATGTTTTGGTGATCAACTTGCGGGTTCAGTGACCTTGTGAACTTATGCATAGGGGTTGGCACACGTTTTCGTCTTGACTGTCCGGTAGAAACTTTGGGGCACTCTTTGAAGTACTTTGTGTTGGTTTGAATAGATGAATCTGAGATTGTGTGATGCATATCGTATAATCATACCCATGGATACTTCAGGTGACATTGGAGTATCTAGGTGACATTAGGGTTTTGGTTGATATGTGTCTTAAGGTGTTATTCTAGTACGAACTCTTGAATAGATCGATCCAAAAGAATAACTTTGAGGTGGTTTCGTACCCTACAATAATCTCTTCGTTTGTTCTCCGCTATTAGTGACTTTGGAGTTGACTCTTTGTTGCATCTTGAGGGATAGTTATATGATCCAATTATGCTATTATTGTTGAGAGAACTTGCACTAGTGAAAGTATGAGCCCTAGGCCTTGTTTCCTAGCATTGCAATACCGTTTACGCTCACTTTTATTACTTGTTACCTTGCTGTTTTTATATTTTCAGATTACAAAAACCTATATCTACCTTCCATATTGCACTTGTATCACCATCTCTTCGCCGAACTAGTGCACCTATACAATTTACCATTGTATTGGGTGTGTTGGGGACACAAGAGACTCTTTGTTATTTGGTTGCAGGGTTGTTTGAGAGAGACCATCTTCATCCTACACCTCCCACGGATTGATAAACCTTAGGTCATCCACTTGAGGGAAATTTGCTACTGTCCTACAAATCTCTGCACTTGGAGGCCCAACAACGTCTACAAGAAGGTTGTGTAGTAGACATCAGCTCTCTTATGACCCAATCAATGTTTTTTAACCTTAACAAGTTCAGGGTCTTATTTAAAGATTGACTGTTAAGAACATAGCAGGCCATTCAGGATTACCTGATGGAGAAGCATCTAGCACACAGGCAGAATAACCCAGATTTTTGGCGAATACACCTGGCGTCCAGGCCAATCAAAAGGGTGAATATAGCTGTGTTCATTGAACAGGAAGCCACCAAGTGATTTATTTCTAAGCTGTGCTCAGCGGGTGCCTATGTTTGAGTTGTGCTGTGCATCCAACTCTCTTTGTTCCCTGTAATTTGGGCGTCAAGCCTCTTAAGTGATCATGTGAGATGACAATAAAGACTCAATTTCAAAGAAGTGAAATGACAGAGGCCCTGAATTATCAGGGATGCCGGCTTTATTATACTTATTATAATATATACATTGTCAAACTATATACATCACAAGAGCCGGTGGCTCAAGTATAGTAAGGCCGAAGATGAGCAATGTTCCACGGCCGACGGGTCTCCTCCTTCGATGTGCGTGAGTCCTTGTGGTCTCGAACGTCGATAAGATAGTATGACCCATTATTCAGATTCTTGCTGACCACAAAAGGCCCTTTCCAAGGTGGGGATAGTTTCTGTATATCAGTCTGATCCTGGATAAACCGAAGCACCAAGTCGCCTTCTTGAAAAGTTCTGGTTTTAACCCAACGGTTGTGATAATAACGCAGGTCTTGCTGGTAAATCGCCGAACGAGCCACCGCAAGGTCACGCTCCTCATCCAACAGGTCAAGTGCATCCTGGCGTGCTTTTTTATTATCAGCTTCAACATAAGCCGCCACACGGGGCGGATCGTGACGGATGTCACTAGGGAGAACCGCCTCTGCTCCATAAACCATGAAGAAAGGTGTGTAACCCATAGATCTGTTGGGGGTAGTATTGATACTCCATAACACTGAGGGTAACTCCTCCACCCAACAACCCAGCGTCCTTTTCAAAGGAACCATAAGCCGGGGCTTGATGCCTCGTCGAATCTCTTGATTAGCTCGCTCAGCTTGACCATTGGACTGGGGGTGAGCCACTGAGGACACATCAAGTCAAATATGCTCTCGCTGACAAAATTCTTTCATAGCACCCTTGGACAGATTAGTGCCATTATCAGTTATAATGCTGTGGGGAAAGCCAAAACAGAATATCACCTTTTTGATGAATTGAACCGTCGTCGCTGCGTCACACTTTCTAAACGGCTCTGCTTCAACCCACTTTGTAAACTTGTCAACCGCCACCAAAAGGTGGGTCTTCTTATCCTTGGACCTTTTGAAGGGCCCAACCATATCAAGCCCCCAGGTCGCAAATGGCCGAGCAATTGGAATCATCCTTAATTCTTTAGCCGACACATGAGCTCGTCGTGAAAACTTCTGACAACCGTCACATTTACTGACTAAATCCTCAGCATTAGCATGAGCCGTCAGCCAATAAAACCCATGAAGGAAAGCCTTAGCCACGAGAGACTTAGAACCGGCATGATGACCACAATCTCCCTCATGAATCTCTTGCAGAATCTCACAGCCTTCTTCAGGAGAAACACAACGTTGAAATGCCCCTGTGACACTGCGATGATGCAACTCCCCATTGACAATAGTCATTGACTTACACCACTGGGTTATCTGCCTGGCCAAAGTTTCATCCTCAGGTAACTCGCCCCGGGTCATATAAGCCAAATACGGAACTGTCCAATCAGCAATAGCATGAAGAGCAGCCACCAATTGTGCTTCTGGGTCAGGAATAGCAAGATCCTCCTTTGTAGGCAATTTGATAGAAGGGTTATGCAGAATATCCAGGAAAGTGTTAGGTGGTACTGGCTTACACTGAGACCCTAACCGGCTTAAAGCATCAGCCACCTCATTTTTCCTGCGATCAACATGTTCAACTTGATAACCCTTGAAGTGACCCGCAATAGCATCAACCTCTCGACGATAAGCCGCCATGAGTGGATCCTTAGAATCCCAAGTGCCAGAAACTTGCTGAGCTACCAGATCTGAGTCGCCGAAACACCTTACCCAGCTCAAGTTCATCTCCTTAGCCATCCGAAGACCGTGGAGCAAGGCCTCATACTCAGCTGCATTGTTAGTACAAGGGAACATCAATCCGAGAACATAAGAAAATTTATCACCTCGTGGGGAAGTCAAGACGACTCCAGCCCCCGAGCCTTCCAACTGCCTGGATTCATCAAAGTGAATAGTCCAATATGTGTTATCCGGCTTTTCCTCAGGCATCTGCAACTCTGTCCAATCATTGATAAAATCCACAAGTGCTTGAGACTTGATGGCTGTGCGAGGCACATACTTCAAACCATGAGGTCCAAGCTCAATGGCCCATTTGGCTATCCGACATGTGGCTTCTCTGTTTTGAATGATATCCCCTAAGGGAGGAGAACTAACCAAAGTGATGGGATGACCCAGAAAATACTGCTTGAGTTTTTGGCTAGCCATGAACACCCCATACACAAGCTTCTGCCAATGTGGATACCTCTACTTGGACTCAATAAGCACCTCACTGATGTAGTAAACCGGCCGTTGAACCGGATACTCCTTTCCTGACTCCTTCCTTTCCACCACAATGGCTACACTAATAGCTCGGCTATTGGCAGCCACATATAACAATAAAGGTTATTTATCAATGGGGGCAGCAAGAACCGGCGGCTCAGCCAATTGTTTCTTTAAGGCCTCAAATGCCTGATCAACGGCATCACTCCAGATGAAGTGATCTGTGTTCTTCATCATCTGGTACAAAGGGATAGCCTTCTCACCCAACCAGCTTATGAACCGGCTTAAAACCGCAATACGACCCGCGAAACGCTAAACATCATTGATACATGCTGGCTTAGCCAGATAGGTGATAGCCTTTATCTTCTCTGGGTTAGCTTCAATACCTCGTTCCGAAACCAGAAAACCCAAAAGCTTGCCTGCTGACACAACAAAAACAAATTTGGCCGGGTTAAGCATCATCTTATAAAATCGAGATTGTCAAAGGTCTCCTTCAAATCATCAATCAGGGTCTCCTTCTTCTTGGACTTCACCACTATATCATCCACATAAGCATGAACATTACACCGATTTTATTATGAAGGCAATTTTGCACACACCGCTATTAAGTCGCCTGGGCGCTCTTGAGCCCAAAAGGCATAGACACATAACAGAAGGCTCCAAACAGAGTGATGAAAGCTGTCTTCTCCTGGTCCTTAACTGCCATCTTGATCTGATGATAACCATAATAAGCATCCAAAATGCTCAAACGCTCATAACCCGCCGTAGCATCAATAATCTGATCAATACGGGGGAGAGCAAAGGGATCAGCCAGACAAGCCTTGTTTAAGTCCGTGTAATCCACACACATGCGCCAGGTGCCGTTCTTCTTAAGCACCAGCACTGGGTTAGCCAACCACTCAGGATGAAGAACTTCAACAATGAACCCAGCCGCCAAGAATCGGGCTACCTCCTCACCAATAGCCTTACGCCTCTCTTCATTGGAACGACGAAGGAATTGCTTGACTGGTTTAAACTTCAGATCAATATTAAGAATGTGCTCAGCGAGTTCCCTCGGTACACCTGGCATGTCTGAAGGCTTCCACGCAAAGATGTTCCGGTTCTCACGGATGAACTCGATGAGTGCGCTTTCCTATTTCGGATCCAGATTAGCACTGATGTTGAACTACTTGGACGAGTCGCCAGGAACAAATCAACTAACCTAGTGTCATCTGCCGACTTAAACTTCAACAAGGGGTCATGCTCTGTGGTTGGCTTCTTCAAAGACGTCATATCTGCCGGGTCAACATTGTCCTTGTAAAGTTTCAGCTCCTTTGTCGCACAAACGGACTCAGCGTAAGCAACATCGCCTTCTTCACACTCCAGGGCTACCTAGCGACTCCCATGCACTGTGATGGTGCCTTTGTGACCCGAAATCTTAAGTTGTAAGTAAACATAACAAGGCCTCGCCATGAATTTAGTGTAAGCCGGCCGTCCAAATAGGGCATGATAAGGGCTCTTGATTTTAACCACTTCGAAGGTCAGCGTCTCAGACCTGGAATCATACTCATCTCCAAAAGCAACCTCCAAAGATATTTTGCCCACTGGGTATGCCAACTTACCGGGCACCACACCATGGAAAACAGTATTAGACGGCTTAAGATTTTTATCAGTTAGTCCCATGCGACGAAAAGTATCATAGTAAAGGATATTGATGCTGCTGCCTCCATCCATGAAGAATTTAGTGAATTTGTATCCTCCCACCTGAGGCGCCACCACCAGAGCCAAGTGACCCGGATTATCAACCCGAGGCAGGTGATCCTCATGACTCCACACAATAGGCTGCTCAGACCATCGTAAGTAACGGGGAACCGCCGGCTCAACAGCGTTTACTGCCCTTTTATGGAGCTTCCGATCCCACTTGCATAAGCTTGTGGTGAAGACATGGTACTGCCCACTATTCAATTGCTTCAGGTTACTTTGATAACCAGACCGCTACTGCTGATTCCCCTGATTATTCTGTTGGTTGTAGTCACCCTGATGGCCTTGGCCTTGAAAATCGGAATTTGAACCGCCACCTCCAGGACCCTGACCATGAGGGCTGGAACCTGAACCGCCGTTCGGGCCATGGTTGTGCTGGAAAAGATGAGAATCCCTGAATTGCTTCATGATAAAACAATCCTTCCACAAATGGGCAGATGGCCTTTCTTGTGTTCCATGCTTCAGACATGGTTGATTCATTATTGCCTCGAGGTCAAATTTCGTCCCCTGAGCCGGCCTCCCCTTACGGCGCTGGTTATTATTCCGTACACTAGTGTTGGCCACGAAGTCTAAATTCCCATCAGCTTTGCGCTTACCATTGCCGCCCTGACTGGCCGGGTTGTGTTGCTGTCTCATGCCACTACTCTTCTTTCCCTTTCCCGACTTTTCATCATTAGAATCGGGGTCCTTGGCACTATCAGAGTCGGCATTCTTGACAAGGGCCGCCATGAGCTACCCCATGTCACTGCAATGGCGCTTCAGCCGCCCAAGCTTTTGTTTGAGCGGGAGCAACCGGCAATTTTTCTCCAACATTAAAACCGCTGAGCCGACTGTCGGATCACGGGTTCGGGCAAAACCCTTAAGGTTCAAACTCTGGGGTGCGCGCGAAGTTCTTTCCCTCCTACCGATCCACGCCCTAGGTTTGCTAAGATCTCGCGGATGAACTCGACGAACTCACAACACAAAAGACACAAGATTTATACTGGTTCGAGCCACCGTTGTGGTGTAATACCCAACTCCGGTGTGGTGGTGGTGGATTGCCTCTTGGGCTGATGATGAACAGTACAAGGGGAAGAACAGCCTCCTGAGGTTGAGGTGTTCTTGTGCTTGGTGTGTGGCTAAGGATCGGGTGAGATGCCACTGGATCAGATGCCTCCTATCAGTTCGGATCTAGGTGAGATGTCTCTGAATCTGTCCTCCTCTACGGTGGTGGCTAGTTCTACTTATATAGGCCCTGGTCCTCTTGCCAAATATTGAGCGGGAAGGGAGCCAACAACGGCCAATTTGAAAGGGGACAACCAGTATAGCTTATCCTGACAAAAGCGGTCTTCGCCTGCAAAAGGCTCTGGTGGTGACGCCGCCTTGGGCTCCATGATGACCTCCGTCTTGCCATCCTGCTGGTCTTGGTCTCGTTGCACCGATATGGAAACCTTTGCTTGATGCCTCGGTACTCTGCGCCTGCGCTTGCCTCCTTAGCACCAAAGGGGAAAGCAAGGACGCTGCGCGCGCTGGCGCCCGCCTGGTCTCGATCGTCATGGCTTATGTCACGAGAACCTCGCGAGGTTTGCCTTGCCTTGATCTCTCCGCCCCTCGCGAGCCTGCCTAGTGAGGCCGCTCCCGCGGAGGTCTTGCGTCGTCCGCCTCACAAGGCTTGGTCCCTCGCGAGGGTCTTGAATGCCTTGTTGATGAAGATGGGCCGTACAAGCCTGCTAGCACAGCTACTCCGTGGGCCGCAGGCAGGCAAGTCTGGGGACCCCCATTCCCAGAACGCCGACAGTAGCCCCCGGGCCCAAGGCGCGCTCGGGCTTGGCTTCGAGGCGAAGCCAAGGGCCAAGTACGGAGCGTCGCGGGCCCCAAAAGCCTGCGGCCTCGGTCGACGCGTGGCGGTTGATTGGACGTGGGCATCTCCGCTTCCCCACGCTGCCTCGGCAACTGCCCGTCTTGACAAAGGGCTGGCGTAGACAGTGCTTGCCTTCGGTTCTTCTCTTCGCCCTGCTCAGATCCCCTTTTTTGCACTCTGCTTCCAAAATCCTCAGATCTGCTCCCATCTTCCACAGAATCATCGATCGATGGCGCCACGCAAGGTCAAGCCTTCCTCGTCGCCGGCTTGGTACGAACCTGCCCTCAACGTGCCCAACGCCTCGGAGAAGAGCCTCGCCACCACGCACATGTTGACGGCGGGGGAGAGCAACGAAGGGGGGAAGACGGAGCTCCGGGCTGCCTCTGACGTGCCGGAGCCCGAGGGAAGCACGTTCTTCCCCTTCTTCACGAGCAGCATCGCTGCCGGGTTGGTTCCCCCCTTCTCTGACTTCTTCTATGAGGTCCTCGACCACTACGGGCTGTAGGTGCTGTATCTTCATCCCAACTCCATCCTTCTCCTGTCCATCTTCGCCTACTACTGCGAGGCGTATCTGGGTGTGATGCCGTCCGTGGCTCTGCTGCGCCACTTCTTCTTCCTCCGTACCACCGAGGGTCATATCTCCGGATGTGCGAATTTCATCGCTGCTGGCAAGGCCAACTCGATCTCGAACACCAGGAAGGAAGCCGACAACCTCCGGGGCAAATGGGTCATGATGGGCGCCAAGTGCGTCCACCCGCGCTTGGCACTGCCGACGGAGGCGCCCCAGTCTGACAAGGGGTGGTCTCGTGTAGAGCTCACTGACGAGCGGGCGTCGTCGGTGTTGGAGCAGATGAAGCCCGACTTGAAGCCGGGCAACGCGAAGGCGGCCAAGGTGACGGGGGCCATGCTCTTGAGGGAATTCTTGATGCTGCGCGTTGCTCCACTTCAGGCGCGCGCGCGCCCTTTGTGGAGGCTCGGAGATGAAGAAGACAAGATTCACCTGAGGCCGAAGGCCCTGCCTGACGGTGAGCTGACTACTGTCCTGCGCCTCTTGGTTGGGGACAACCAGGAGTACCCGCCGAGCGCCTTCGTTCCCTTGTTCCACCGCAAGGACTGGGAGCCGATCGTGGCCTCCAGGCCGACCTTTGACGCGCGCGGGCTGGTGCCACCGGCGCCCACCGGAGCCTCTGCCACGCCAAAGCCGGTGGAGCTGTCTTCTGACGAGTCCCGTGGGAAGGGAGAAGAGGAGGTGGACTCGGAGGAGACCTCCGAGGAGATGGGAGAGACCTCCCCCTTGAGCAAGGCTGACATCCTCCACGCCCTTCCTGACGATGCCGAGGTTGACACCCGCCAGGGGGAGGGAGAGCTGCCCGCTATCCCGACGAAGGGCAGGTCGTCGCTGATCCCTCGAGGTGCTGCCTCCGCCTTGACACCGCCTGGAGCCGGCTCCGGCCTTCCTGCTGCGCCGTCTTCTTCCCCCAGAGCCCGGGTGCCCACTCCTCAGGCTCCGATGCTTTCGGGTTTTAGGCTCCCCAAGTGGAGGGTGGACTAGGTCGCAGTGGATCAGTAAGTGCTTCGAGCTTCGTCTTGTTCCTGCTCGTATTTGCTATTTTCTGACGTTCACCCTTGGTTGATCAGGCCGATGCCTTCAGCGAAGAAAAGGAAGGAAGATGCAATGGCCGTGCCCCCTTCTGCGGAGAAAGGAGGCGACAACGCTCGCACCTCCCCAGCCCAGCCGCCCTCACGAGGCCAAGAGGAGCATCGTCGGGAGGAGTCAGCCCCCGTGGCTCCGCTGGCTCCAGAAGTGCCGGTGCCTGGCTCGGCTGATGAGGTCCCAAAGGCTCAGGAGCCCTTGATCTCCCAAGCTCTGGTAATGACGTCGCCTCCTCCTCTTGCTGCGCCTCTGGCCCCAAGTTCTACTGCTTCCTCCACTGCCTTGGAGCGTGTCCTTTCGGAGATGGCCCAGCTGCAAGAAGATCTCCTGGGCGCGGACCCGCGCCTAGTGGCTGGGCACCTGGAGCTGGCCTCTGGCTGGCTTCACTCCGACTCGGCGGTTCGAGAGTCGCTGAGCGAGGCCGCAGCGGCCCCCGAGAAGGAAAAGCAAGCCGCCGCCAAAGCTGCAGCCGATCGCGAGGCGGCGCTAAAGGATGCCAAGGCCGCCCGCGACCGCTGCCAAGAGCTGCAGGACGAGTTGAAGAGCCTGCGTGACGAGATCACAGGGGAAGTACGCGGCCGCCAAGCGAAGGAGGAGGAGATGAGGGCCCGGGAGGACGCCATCAAGGACCGCGACGCCGAGCTGGGGGAGCTGGCGAAGGCGCAGGCCACGGAGCACAGCCGGCTGGAGGAGTTGGAGTGGGAGGCGAAGGAGAGGGAGGCCGATCTTGACGCCAAGGCGAAGGTCCTGGCTGAAGACCGCGTGGCCGTCTCGCTTCTTGAGGGGAGGTCCAGCGTGGCACTGAAGTCACTGTACGAGAAGGGCTTGGAGAAGCCGCTGACCACCGATGAGGATGGCCCGGCTCAGCTGCTTCCCCACTTGGTGAAGGCGCTTGAGGAAGTCGAGGAGGGCATCGGTCCCATGGCTGAAGCAGAGGCTCGTGTCCTTTCTTCAGCTGCGCTGACGCGTGTCTTCAGCCATCTTTACCTTCGCGACCCCAGTGCTCGTTTTGATGAGCTGCTGGAGCCTGTAGCTGATGAACACTGCGCGGCTGCCGCCGCAGCCGTGAAAGGTCAGGTGGAGGCCTTGCTGAAGAAGTTCCGTGGCTTCGTCCTCGCGCCCTCGACCGGCGATGCCACCGATCCTGCGGCTGGCGGTGCAGGTGAAGGCGACGCTACCAAGGGAGGAGCACCTTCTGCGGGTGATGGCGGTGTCCAGGAGTGACTTGCTTGCGGCTGCTTCCCTGTTTTATCCCTGAAACATGTATGATGCCTCGTGGAGGCGTTTAAACTCGTGCTTGGTATTTGGGAGAACGATATGGCTTGTAGTATTTGCTTTGATATTTTGTGATTTTCTTCCTATTTGCTTTGTGTTCTGCGTCGGCAGAGCCCGGCCCCGCGCATACCTCAACCGTCGTTGGGCCGACCGGAGACCAGGATGGGCAAAGGAGTGAGGGGCTACGTGACCAGTTAGGCTCCTGAGTAGCGATGCTCGGGAGTCCCCCTTGACGCGCAAACGGCTTATAGGAAGGATACGCGAGGATAGGTTGATGTTCTACGTCGGCAGAGCCCGGCCCCGCGCATACCTCAACCGCCGTTGGGCCGACCGGAGACCAGGACGGACCAAGGAGTGAGGGGCTACGTGACCAGTTAGGCTCCTGAGTCGCGATGCTCAGGAGTCCCCCTTGACGCACAAACATCTCCATACCTGCCCTCGCTAAGGCTCGGCTCGGGAGGGGCGTGCGACGACCAGGTCCGAGGAACCTGGCTTGGGCGGCGTATGCTCGGGCGTGACCCGAGCGCAGCCCCCGTGCCCAGCCCCTCGCGTGACTCTCCCAAGGGGAGGCGTTGCGGTGAGGACGGACACTGAGCTCTGGGCTCCCTGAGGTTGGTACGACCGTGAGGCCGCCCTCAGTTGTTTATCACCAGCGCGGAGCGTAGTGCTTTCGCTTGTGCAAGGGCATAGCCGCTCCTCGGCAGTGTCGACGGCCAGCACGGAGCATGGTGCTTCCAATGGGCGTGGCAGGAGGACTCCCAACTGCGGAGAGCCCCCGGGGCGTGTACAGCCCTGCCCTGACACATGGCTTGCACGGCAGGGCTAGACGAGGTGTATCTGGGCACTCGTGAGCCAGCACGGGACTCACGAGGCCCTACCTCAAGGCGGGTTGCACCTAGTCTTGGTTCTTGTCTGCTGTGTTAGTCCTGCAAGGTGGTCAGACAACCTACGCTGAACGAATCTCCTATGGTTATCGCGTGAGAAATCCAAGCACCAACGACCCCAGGAGGTGATGTGAACGGGACTGGCCCGCCAGACAGAGCTCAGCCGTTGGATTTATCAATGCTGCAGGGACAGGCCCGGGCACAGACACCGTGCTTAACCTACTCACGCGAAGGATCCTGAAGAAAGACGACCGGCATGCGGCTCCCATGACGGGCGATGATCGAGCAGGTAATAGTTATAGATAGATTAAGCATGGAAAGCATACTCGCTCAAGTAAAAGCAAGGAAGATACACGCCACTGGGTCAGGCACGAGCGGCTTGGGGATGATGCAGCCCGAGGGGCACCCCCAGCAAGGTAAGCTAAAGACATGAAGAAAAAGGGATACATGCCACAGGGACGGACCCACGCGGCCTGGGAATGATGCGGCCCGTGGGGCGCTCCTAGCTGAATGAACTTGGAAAATGTCACCTGGTTCTATTGACGAATGAGAGTTGGGGCAGCCGAAGGTATGGGGCAAGGGATTGCTCCTCACGAGCCACCGGAGCCCTGAGCCTCGGGAGGCTCTGGGGGTCCTGGTGGTTCCCTGAGGACCGTCTCCATCTCCGTCAGGATGGCGTGATGCCTGGCCTCCTAAGCTGCCAGGACACGCCGCAAGTTGTACTGATAGGCGGACGACACGCTCGTCAGGCCAAAAGGCATGCGAACGTAGTTGTGCGGTGGACCCTGCAGCGGCCCACACGCGAAGGCCTGAAGAGCTCCTCAGATGCGGCCCTATTGAGCCCTGGGATGTCGATGCAGACGCGCAGCCCGGCATCCTCGCCTGGATGGGTAGCCGCGCCTCATGAGCGGTGGCCGCCGCGCATGGCCCTTGCGTCTTGCAGTTCCTGAGCGGTCCTGGTGATGAACTCCTGAGCGGTGGGCATTCCTCGCCCTGTGTTCTCCTGAGGGGAACGTGTCGCGAAGCAGCCTCCAAGTGGTGCCCGAGCGCCTCCCTCGTGATGTTGGCAAGGTTGGAGGCCCTCCAGAAGAGAGCCCCCGAGCCCTACCCGAGGAGGGCGCCAGGTGCGCCTTCCTATGCGATGGAGGGAGGCGCCCCTGGCGCAGGCGCTGATCCTGATGAGGCACCGCCTACCTGAGACCCTGCGTGGTGCTGCTGCTTCTTCTTCTTGGGGACGGTCTCAGGAAGGTGCTCGCCCTTGCTGTCGGGGTCGTCGATTGCTGCAGCTTGAAAGGCACGCTCAAGGGAGCACACCGCATCGCTTTCTTCGCACGGGACCGTGATGATTCCGCCGCTTCCTGGCATCTTGAGGACATAGTAACCGTGATGAGTCACTGCCATGAACTTGGCCAGGGCTGGGTACCCGAGGATGGCATTGTATGCCAGGCGGATGTGGGCCACGTCAAAGTCGATGAGCTCGGTGCGGTAGTTCTTCCGTTCTTCGAAGGTGACAGGGAGGCGGACCTGCCCTATCGGTGTAGTGGAGCCGTCGGTCACTCCTGAGAAAGGCTTGGTGGGCTGAAGCTGGTCATACGGCACTTGGAGGTTGTCGAACGTGTCGACGGACAGGACGTTGAGCCCTGCGCCGCCGTCGATGAGGGTCTTGGTAACTTGCACGTTGCTGATGACTGGTGAGCAAAGCATTGGGAGGGCGCCAGCGGTAGCCGCGCACTTGAGATGATCTGCCGAACTGAAGGTGATGGCGCACTTGGACCACCTAAGCGGGCGTGTGGCCTCGAGCTTGGGGAGGATTGCATTCAGTTCACGAGCAAACTGTTTGAAGACACACTGCGAGGCTGGGGCTTGAGCTCCGCCCAAGATGCAAGCGATAGCGCGAGGCTCCTGGAAGCCCCTAGCCCCCTCGTCTTGATGGTGGTCGTCATTCCTTGTTGGCGGTGGCGGTAGTGGAGGAAGACCGGCGTTGCCCTGAGGACGATCCTCACGAGGCTGGTCCCTCCAGGCGCCCTCGCGAGGCTGATCCTGCCACCGGTCCTCACGAGGCCTGTCGCGCCAATCCTGGCGTGGGCCACGGTCGTCCCAGCGTCCGCCACCACATCCCCCTCCTCGGTCGTAGCCCCGGTCGCTGCGCTCGGGGCGTCGACCGAAGCGTCCTTCGTGAATGGCTCTGAGATCTTGACATTTGCTGGTGTTGTGGGTATGCAGATTATGGAAGGCGCGGAACGGTCGGCTGCTCTTGGATAACTCGGGCTGATCTCTGCCGCGCTTGGTGTCTGGTTCCACCGCGAGCACGGCTGCTCCCCTGCACTTCACGTCCTTGGCCTTGGCTTCCTTCTCCTCCGGGTCAGCAGCCGGGAGCTCGACGAGGGAGAGACGCCCTTCCTCAGCTCTTGCACACTTGGTCGCCAGGTTGAACAGCTCCAGGGATGTGCACAACTCCTCGTGGATAGCGAGCTCCTCCTTCATCTTGACATCACGGACGCCATCGGAGAACGCGGAGATGATGGCCTCGTCCGTCACCTTGGGGATCTTGAGACGAACGTTGTTGAAGCGCTGGATGTCCTTCTGGAGGGTCTCTCCTGGTTAATGCTTGACGCGACGTAGGTCACCCGCGGCCGGCGGGCGGTCGCGAGTGCCCTGGAAGTTGGCGACGAAGCGGTTGCGCATCTCGTCCCAGGAGGAGATTGAGCCTGGAGGCAGGTTCAGGAGCCAGGAGCGGGCTCCATCCTTGAGAGCCATGGGGAACCAGTTCGCCATGACTTTCTCGTCGCGGTTGGTCGCCTTGATGCTCAGCTCGTAGAGCTCCAGGAACTCCGCGGGGTCGGGGGTGCCGTCGTAGCGAGGAGGCAGATCCGGCTTGAACTTGCCCGGCCAGGCGATGCTACACAGCTCGGGGGTGAAGGTGCAGTAGCCGGCTATGGTCACCGTGGCCTGCCTTGGAGGTGGAGCTTGGTCTTGTTGCCCGCGCGCCGCTACGGCAAGCGGCGCAGGGCCTTGCCGTGGAAAACGATCCTGGTGCGGCGGTGCAAGCAGTGGCGGAGCGTTCTCTTGCGGTCGAGGGACTTCTTGACAGCTTCTTTCTTCCTGCGCGGGCGCCGGACACGGTGGGTTGCGCCGCGGAGCCGCACGCCTTGGCGCCAGGGCGCCGTCTTGGGGCAAAGGTGGTGGAGGCGCTCCATGAGCCACGCCACCCGTGGCTGGTGGAGGACGGGGCAGTGAAAGGGATGTCATAGGGGAGCCCCCTGCGGCGCGGACAAGCTCGGCGATGCGGTCGAGCCAGTCCTCGTAGAGGTCGTCGACCGGGCGGTAGCGTAGGAGCTCGTGCGCCATGAGGAGTGCGGCCCGTGCATCCATGGGAGCGCGACGAGCGTGGGACGATGAACCAGCGGGAGTCGGCGATGGAGTGGCGGTGCGGCCGTCCGGCCGCACCGAGGGGTGCAGCAAGGACGCTTGCTGCTCTTTCCCCGCCGGGCCGGTGGCGGCGTTGGCGGCAGGCGACGGAGAACGACGAGGTGGCCCGCCGACGGGAGCTGTCTGAGCGACGCGGGTGGCGAGGGCAGCCCGGCGCTCAGCACGAGCACGGCGAGCGTCCGCCATGGAGACGGCAGAGCAACAGGACGCAGATCGACGGAAAGGAAAATCCGGCGCACCCATACGTGGCGCGCCAAATGTCGGATCACGGGTTCCGGCAAAACCCTTAAGGTTCAAACTCTGAGGTGCGCGTGAAGTTCTTTCCCTCCTACCGATCCGCGCGCTAGGTTTGCTAAGATCTTGCGAATGAACTCGACGAACTCACAACACAAAAGACACAAGATTTATACTGGTTTGGGCCACCATTGTGGTGCAGTACCCTACTCCAGTGTGGTGGTGGTGGATTGCCTCTTGGGCTGATGATGAACAGTACAAGGGGAAGAACAACCTCCTGAGGTTGAGGTGTTCTTGTGCTTGGTGTGTGGCTAAGGATCAGGTGAGATGCCACTGGATCAGATGCCTCCTATCAGTTCGGATCTAGGTGAGATGTCTCTGAATCCGTCCTCCCCTACGGTGGTGGCTAGTTCTACTTATATTGGCCTTGGTCCTCTTCCCAAATATTGAGAGGGAAGGGAGCCAACAACGGCCAATTTGAAAGGGGACAGTTAGTACAACTTATCCTGACAAAAGCGGTCTTCGCCTGCAAAAGGCTCTCGTGGTGACGCCGCCTTGGGCTCCATGATGACCTCCGTCTTGCTGTCCTACTGGTCTTGGTCTCGTTGCACCGATATGGAAACCTTTGCTTGATGCCTCGGTACTCTGCGCCTGCGCTTGCCTCCTTAGCACCAAAGGGGAATGCAAGGACGCTGCGCGCGCTGGCGCCCGCCTGGTCTCGATCGTCATGGCTTACATCACGAGAACCTCGCGAGGTTTGCCTTGCCTTGATCTCTCCGCCCCTCGTGAGCCTGCCTAGTGAGGCCGCTCCCGAGGAGGTCTTGCATCGTCCGGCTCGCGAGGCTTGGTCCCTCGCGAGGGTCTTGAATGCCTTGTTGATGAAGATGGGCCATACAGGCCTGCTAGCACAGCCATGCCGTGGGCCCCAGGCAAGCAAGTCTGGGGACCCCCGTTCCTAGAACGCCGACACCGACGTTGATATTATCTGATGAGTGTATGATAGTTGAGACCTGACGCACCCAGCTGGTTGTTGACTCGCCCTCACCTTGACCACAAGAAACCAAATCCACGATTGACATAGGCTGCTTGCACGTATCTTTGAAATTTTGAATAAAGCGGGCCTTCAGCTCCGCCCACGACCCAATGGAGTTAGCGGGCAACCCCTTCAACCAAGTATGAGCCGGCCCTTCTAGCATCATGGTGAAATAATTAGCATACGCTGCCACTAACATCCAGCATCTCCATGGCCATCTCATAACTCTCAACCCAAGCTTCAGGGGGCTGGTCTGCTGTCTAATTAGGCACCTTGCGAGGACCCATGAAATCCTTGGGCAAACGCTCGTTACGCAGAGCCGATGCTAAGCATGGTACTCCTAAGGTCCTAGAGGTCATGCTTGCCTCCACCGAAGTCGTCGGGTAAGCCAGCGCGTTTTGATGAGCCGCTAGCTGAGCCGCCAGCTCGGCCTCCCTACGTGCTCTGCCCTGATCCACCAATGTCTGGGCATTGGCACCATTACGCGCCGGATCATGTCCACAGGGTTGGATACGGCGTTGTTCAGTACTTGAAACCGCTGGCGAGTCAATGTGCCTGCTGTAACTCCGGCTTGGACGAGGGGTTGAATGAATCCACTCACAACTATAAGAATAAGCCGCTTGCTGTTCCAATGCCTTCTGAAGAAGTTCTCTGGCTCTCCGCGTTTCAACCGCCGTCGGAGACTCGCCTTAAACCGGCAGAGCCGCCAATCGCGTTGCCGCATCAATCATATTGTCCAAAGGGTTGGAATAATGACCCGGCGGCGTCAAAACATGCTGAGGTGTATTATTATTATTCACACGCGGAGAACCTATCACTCGTGGCTGAACCGGCTCTCCGCCCCCGGCGCTTCAGCCGTCCGGTTTATCGCCGGCAGGTTACTGGTCCCTGCCCCAGGCATGTTGAAGAGGTTCCTCGACTCATAAACCGGGGGTAGACGACTCTGGTGTCTCCTCCTCATGATTTCGTTTGAAGCGTTCTGATCCAATGTGAGCCGGTAGGAATCCGCTGTGCTTGAGCATCCAAAACAGCCCGCTCCGCAGTCATCCTAGCATTCTCAGCCGCCAGATCTTCCTTGGCTTGAGCTATCTCCTCTCACAGCTTATCCACATCTACTTTGTGCTGTTCCTGGTTGTTCGGGGTTACCTCCACCCCCATTAGAGTCGCCAGAGCCTCCAACAGATCTGTTAAAACTCGAGCCGGCAGGCGCGTTGAGCCGCCAACACCAACCGCCGCTGCAGCTGCTGAATTAGAGATCATAGCCGCCGCAGCCGTTGAGCCAAGCACCGGCTGTGTACCGGCCATGAAGATCGCCACCCTGTTCGGCGGCTCATAGGGGTCCGGAATACTGTCACCATCGGAACAGCCCCCAAGCCGGCCGTCTTGTAGCTGATACATTGAGTTAGTCTCGCCTGTGGACGATTCACCATTGGAGTAGACGGCCGTCTCACCGCCAGGCATAGATCCTTCAAATTCAGCCCCATGGATAAATCCAACGAAGGTGCCCTTCACCGCGGGTTGAACCCGGGCGGGTCGTACACGCTGAGCCGTCTCGATGATGTCGATGCAGATGTCCGGCTCAGGGCCCGGTTCGCCGATCTTGCTGATGAAGACGTGGATTCCACCGAAGGGGACCCAGTACCCGTAATCGATTGAGCCGGCCTCGGGCCCCAGCCCGCATTGTCGATGTAGAGCTTGCCGTGACGACTCTTGGTCATACGGCCCACAGCGTATCCCTTGATCCCTTTGAAGCTGCCCTTCAAGAACTCCAAACCATCGTGCGCTGGCCCCACGGTGGGCACCAACTGTCGTGGAATTGTCACGGCAGATGTCCTAGCAGAAGAACTTAGTCGTGGAGCCATCGCAACTAGGTTAGCTTAAAGGGGTTGAACGGGACAAAGGACACAAGGAGTTTATACTAGTTCGGCCCCTTGCGGTGAAGGTAAAGGCCTAATCCAGTTTGAGGTGGTATTGCTTATGTTTTGATTACCAGGAAGCGAATACGCTTGACCTATCTTTTGATATCTTGTCTCTTGCCCTAAACCGCTGCCGGGTCATCCCTTTATATAGACAGGTTGACGCCCAGCGGCTCACGAAGTCCCGGCCGGCTCATAAACAACGTGTCCGGCTCGGTGTCTAATTATACTTGCCTTACAATACAAGTCATACACATATGGCGGTTTACACCTATGGGCCTTAAGCCGCCTTTGGGCTTTGGGCCCTTAGTAAGTCTGCTTCATGAACCGCCATCTTCAACATCTTCATGGGCTTTGTCTTGATGAACCGCTATTGGTATAACCCGACCCATCCTAGGCGGGTCATACCCAATAGTCATATCCCCAACAATCATGCAAGATCTATCTAGGAGAAGCATAGCAACAAGCGGGGAGAGTGTGTCCACGTACCCTCGTAGACCCAAAGTGGAAGCGTGTAGTAACACTGTTGATGTAGTCGAACGTCTTCGCGATCCAACCGATCCAAGTACCGAACGCACGACACCTCCGCAATCTGCACAAGTTCAGCTCGGTGATGTCCCTCGAACTCTTGATCCAGTTGAGGCCGAGGGAGAGTTTCGTCAGCACGACGGCGTGGTGAAGGTGATAATGAAGTTACCGATGCAGGGCTTTGCCTAAGTACTAAGACAATATGACCAAGGTGTATGGAGGGGGGGCACCGCACACGGTTGAAGATCAACTTGTGTGTTCTAGGGTGCCCCCTCCCCGCGTATATAAAGGAGGGAGGGAGGAGGTGTAACACCCCGGATGTAACTTTCCATATTTGTAACTCCAACTCTTGCCATTTTCGCCTATGTGTTATGATATTCCCTCCGTGGTCGGGTTTTTGTTTTCCGTTTTGCATTTTGTTCATGTCATGCATCTCATATCATGTCATCATGTGCATTGCATTTGCATACGTGTTCGTCTCATGCATCCGAGCATTTTCCCCGTTGTCCGTTTTGCATCCGGTGCTCCCACCTCCTCCGGCGCACCCCTCTTGTTTCTTTTCGTGAGTGGGTGTCGAATGTTCTCGGAATGGACCGAGGCTTGTCATGTGGCCTTGGTATACCACCGGTAGACCACCGGTCAAGTTTCGTTCCATTTGGAGGTCGTTTGGTACTCCAACGGTTAACCGGGCAACCGCAAAGTCTGTTTGTGTGTGCAGCAAAAAAACCCCCTCAAAACAGTCCAAAACCCACCAAACTCACTTCCATGCTCTAGGTCGTTCGATCACGATCGTGTGGGCAAAAACCGCACTCCATTTAGAGTCTCCTAGCTCCCTCTAGCTATATATATGTGAGTCCCCCCGAAAACATTCGCAGTCCAAACCCTAACCCGCTCCTCCGCGCTGCCGGACGTGTCCGCCCGGGGCCGGACACATCGGCGCCGGCGCCCCAGCCACTCGGAGGGCGACACGTGTCGCCTCCGTACGCCGCGCCGCCGTGGCCCGGGAAGCCCGCGTTCGGCCCCCGCCGGGCCCGTGCCTCCCCGCGCCCGAGCCCGCGTAGCTGGACGCCTCCTTCCTCCATCCGCCCGCCGGGCCCCGCGCCGCCATCGCCCGCTGCCCCGCCGCCTCGCGCCCTCGCTGCCGTCGCCCGCCGGCGCCACGCCGCCGCCGCGCCACCGCGTCGGCTCCACCCCGCGCCGCCGCCTCCTCCTCTGCCGTCCGCCGGTGTCCGTCCGCGAGCTCCGGCGACCCGCGTCGGTGCCTCCTTCCTCCTTCGCTCCGGCCGCCGGCAGCAGCTCCTTCTCCGGCGAGCTCGAGGTCAAGCCGAGCTCGATCCCGATCCAGTCAACGCCCGTGGGTTGACTTTCTTTCTCCCCCCGAAATTTTCCCAAGTCTGTGAGATTCTACATTCTGTTGCATACTTCCTCATGGCATAACTCTCTGCATATAGCTCCGTTTCGCGCGTGTGATATATCGAAATGTTCGCCTCATGATGATCTACATTTTGTTCAATTGCATCATGTTCATTTGAGGCCATATTGTTGCCCAAATGTCTGGTGCAAGAGTGCTAGTTGCTGTTATCTGCTGTTACTTATCAGAACTTGGTGATTTGTTATTTTTTTGCATTTAATATGTGCATCTTATGGGCATGAGCTCTACATGTGTTTTGTTGTATGCCATTCCATATTTCCAGGGGTGTATGCCATGTATTTTTTGTGATCTCTGTGGTGACTAGCACAAGCATGCAAACTAGGCTCCGTAATGTTTCTGATTTCAGAGACTTGATAGTTTTTCTAAGTCTGTGACTGCTGTTATTTTGTTGCTATGTATCCATGTGGCTACAGAGAGATCCATGCTTATTTTGGTGATATTCAGCAAGGATGTTCTGTAGATATTGTTGTAATTGATCCATTCATGCCCTTGTTTGAAATTATGGAGTGCCATAGCATGACTCAATCTTGCTCTACTTTTGCTATAAAATATTTCTGGCAGATTGTTTACGTGTTATTCAATTTTGCCAAGCTTGTTGTAGTTGTTTCATTCATGCTATGTACTTTCTCTTGCCATGGATAGCTTCATAAACATGCCATCTTGCTGTAGGTATGCTTGTTTTGTCATGCGTTGCTTTGTGGTGAGTGCATCAAGCTCACCAAGGTGCCTTCATATTATTGTTTTCTGCCATGCCCTGTTTTCTGCCAAGTCTGAAACCTGTTAACGAAACTTGCTATGTTTACATGGTTGCCATCATATATTCTGGTCATTTTTGGCTTATGGTCAGTAAGGGATTTTGTCATATACATTTAGTAGAATACTACCATGCCTTGTTTGTCCATGTTAAGTTCCTGTAGCATGTTGATTTCGTGCTCTGAACATTGCTACCTGATCCTGTTTTCTGCCATGTCCAGTAATTTCACCAAGTCTGTGAACCTGTTATCTTTTGCACTTTTGCCATGCTTGTTTGAACCTGCTGTGGTGTGATCTAGCCGTAGCTCAGTGTTCATCTTTTCTCAAGCATCCCCTGTAGATTACTGCCATATGCTTTGTTGCTACGTTGGAGTGCCGTAGCATTGTTACTTGTTGCATTCTAAGTGCTATCATGCTGTTAATTGCAGATTCGTGTCATTCTTGTTTTGCTTGCCATTTGCAAACCGTGCATCCGTTTCCAGTGATCTTTATATCGATTTTGACTGAAATCATCTCATCTTTCCAGTGGCATGCTTGGTTTGCCAAGTTACTGCCTTGTTCATCATTTTCCTTCCGGAGCACGCATATGCATCGCATATCACATCTCGCATATCATTCATGTATTGCATCATGTTGTTTGTGCATTTCCCGTGTTTGATTGTGGTTCCGTTGCTTGTTGTTCTTGTTTTGGGTAGAGCCGGGAGACGAGTTCGTGAACGAGGAACCTGTTGAGTACGCTTACGAGGATCAAGTTTTCGACAACTCTGAGAACCTTGCAGGCAAGATGACCATACCCTCGAAAGCACTTCTATCTTTGCTTTGCTAGTTGTTCGTTCTATTGCCATGCTGCGCTACCTACCACTTGCTATATCATGCCTCCCATATTGCCATGTCAAGCCTCTAACCATCCTTTCCTAGCAAACCGTTGTTTGGCTAAGTTACCGCTTTTGCTCAGCCCTTCTTATAGCGTTGCTAGTTGCAGGTGAAGTTGGAGTTGGTTCCATGTTGGAACATGGATATTTTGGGATATCACAATATCTCTTATTTAATTAATGCATCTATATATTGGGTAAAGGGTGGAAGGCTCGGCCTTATGCCTGGTGTTTTGTTCCACTCTTGGCGCCCTAGTTTTCATCATACCGGTATTATGTTCCTTGAGTTTGCGTTCCTTACGCGGTTGGGTGATTTATGGGACCCCCTTGACCGTTCTCCTTGAATATAACTCCTCCAGCAAGGCCCAACTTTGGTTTTACCATTTGCCACCTAAGCCTTTTCCCCCGGGTTTTCGCGAGCCCGAGGGTCATCTTTATTTAAACCCCCGGGCCAGTGCTCCTCTGAGTATTGGTCCAACCTGTCAATCGCCGGTGGCCACCAGGGGCAACTCTGGGCTCGCCTATTGGAAGCTTGGACAATCCGGTGTGCCCTGAGAACAAAATATGTGCAGCTCCTATCGGGATTTGTCGGCACATTCGGGTGGCTTTGCTGGTCTTGTTTTACCACTGTCGAAATGTCTTGTAAACCGGGATTCCGAGACTGATCGGGTCTTTCCGGGAGAAGGTTTATCCTTCGTTGACCGTGAGAGCTTATAATGGGCTAAGTTGGGACACCCCTGCAGGGTATTATCATTCGAAAGCCGTGCCCGCGGTTATGAGGCAGATGGGAATTTGTTAATGTCCGGTTGTAGAGAACTTGTCACTTGACCCAAGTAAAATACATCAACTGTGTGTGTAGCCGTGATGGTCTCTTCTCGGCGGAGTCCGGGAAGTGAACACGGTTCGAGTTAGAATGACGTAAGTAGGAGTTCAGGATCACTTCTTGGTCATTGCTAGATGACGACCGTTCCGTTGCTTCTCTTCTTGCTCTCTTTTGCGTATGTTAGCCACTATATATGCTTAGTGCCTGCTGCAGCTCCATCTCATTACACCATCCTTTCCCATAAGCTTAAATAGTCTTGATCTCGCGGGTGTGAGATTGTTGAGTCCTCGTGACTCACAGATTCTACCAAAACAGTTGCAGGTGCCGATGATGCCAGTGCAGATGACGCAATCGACCTCAAGTGGGAGTTCGACGAGGAACGGGGTCGTTACTATGTGTCTTTTCCTGATGATCAGTAGTGGAGTCCAGTTGGGACAATCGGGGATCTAGCATTTGGGGTTATCTTATTTTCATTTGGTTTTGACCGTAGTCGGTCTATGTGTGGATATTGGATGATGTATGAATTATATTTATGTATTGTGTGAAGTGGCGATTGTAAGCCAACTCTCGTTATCCCATTCTTGTTCATTACATGGGATTGTGTGAAGATAACCCTTCTTGCGACAATACCACAATGCGGTTATGCCTCTAAGTTGTGCCTCGACAGGTGGGAGATATAGCCGCATCGTGGGCGTTACAGGAGGCCGGCCGGCCCTAGGGGGCACGCCCAAGGAGGGACCCTTGTCCTATTCGGACTCCAAGGGGGGGCGCGGCCTGCCCTGGCTTCCCTCCTCTCTCTCCAATAGGGCCCATGGTGGCCCATTAGTTCCCCCGGGGGGTTCCGGTAACCCCTCCGGCACTCTGATTTTACCCGAAACCATCCGGAACACTTCCGGTGTCCGAATAACATGGTCCAATTTATCAATCTTCATGTCTCGACCATTTCGAGACTCCTCGTCATGTCCATGCACTACAAAAAAAAAGACACATCCGTGACATTTTTGGCCGAACGAAATTTTTTTCTATCATACATATGACACTTCTATGACGATAATTGTGACAAAACCCGGTATCATCATAGATGTGGTGGGCTCCTACTTCTATGACAAAAAATGGGCTTTTCGTCCTGGGCGGGCCGGAGATGCAGCTGCATGACATTCTTTGGGCCGTCCATGACGGAAAAACCCGTGGTAGAAGCGAGGGCGAGGAAAATTTCGGGGAGTTCCCGGTTACGGTGGGAGGTCGGGGGCCGAGCGATGCGCGTTTCTCTCGTACACGTACGCGCGTGTGTGCGAGGCGTTGGCTCTAACTGAACCCGAGCGAGGCATTGGGCTCTAACTGAATCCGAGCGATTGCACTGCAGGCTACGCGTTACTGAACCCGAGCGATCGATCAATGGCTGTTAACTGAACCCGATCGAGCGATTCCTTCGCTACTGCTGCTAACTGAAGCCGATCGATGTTGCCTCTGGGATGAACAGTGAGCGTTGCGGGGGGGGGGGGGGGGGGGGTTGGATGAACAGTGAGCGGTGGCATTGCCTCTGGATGAACAGGACCCCGTGGTATGGTGGAGGGCTGGATGAACAGTAGAGGGTGGAGGGGTGCCCGTGGAGGGGTGGTTGAACAGGACCCCGTGGTGTGGAGGGCTGGATGAACAGTAGACGGTGGAGGGGTGCCCGTGGAGGGGTGGTTGAACAGGACCCCGTGGTGTGGAGGGCTGGATGAACAGTAGACGGTGGAGGGGTGCCCGTGGAGGGGTGGTTGAACAGTACCCGGTGGAGTAGCGCGCGGTGGAGGGTGGATGAACAGGAGCCCGTGGTGGCTGGAGGAGGTCGATGGTGGAGATGAACAGTATCCCGTGGAGTGCCGTTTTGCGGTACGCCACACCCCTCCCGATGAACAGGACCCCCGTTTCGACCGTAGGAGGTCCGTTTCGTCCGTTTTGCGGTACGCCACACCCCTCCCGATCAACAGGACCCCCGTTTCGACTGTAGGAGGTCCGTTTTGTGGTACGCCACACCCTTACCGATCAACAGGACCGCCGTTTCGACCGTAGGAGGTCCGTTTCCTCCGTTTTGCGGTACGCCAGACCCCTCCCGATCAACAGGACCCCGTTCCGAACGTAGGAGGTCCGTTTCCTCCGTTGTGCGGTACGCCAGGCCTCGTTTCCATCGCCTGTTTCGTCCAAGCCCTCCCAATGAACACGACCACGCATTCCGTTCCGACCCAGCCGGTTGGCTCCCACGCGTTCCGTTGCCTCCCGATGAACACGACGCATTCCGGTGCCTCCCCATGAACACGACGCATTCCGTTGCCTCCCCATGAACACGACGACGACGCTGTTTCTCCGTTCCGACCCAGCCATGTACACGAGCCCTGGCCGTACGTATGCGCGAGTAGGCGTTTGAGACCCCGCCCGTATGTACACATACGTGGTCGTATTTTCTTTCTTGCACCATGGCCGTTGTACGTACGTGTACATGCTACGTGTGCGCCTCTACTACGACACGTACGTGCCTGTACTACAACACGTGCGCGCCTCTACAGCCACCAGTATATATGTACGTACACGTTCGCGACCAGAATGACAACGCTACGTATGCTTTGACCAGGTGGGTCTCTACTGTCAGGAACTTCCTTGCGTGCGAAGATGTAGCTGGTGGGTCCCAGCAGTCAGGGGGCGAATCGTTTTGTTTTTATTTTGCCCGGACGCACTTCCTTGCGTGCAAAGGTGTAGCTGGTGGGTCCCAGCAGTCAGGGGGGAAACGTTTTTTTCGTGAAATACGGTGGCCCGTCCGGTGGGTCCCCGCTGTCAAGTGGAGGAATAATTATTTTGCGCGTAATAAGGAGGCACTTCCTTGCTGCGGCCGTGGACCCAGCTGTCAGCGTCTCCATGCACAGTACTCTTCCGATGGAAGTCGGTCGTTGACCACATTGACCACGCCGCGCCGAGAGCTCCACGACGGTGGACGACAGCGAGGCCTAGGAAGGGGACGACACGGAGGCAGGGAAGACTCGGCAGTTGTTTCCATGCGGAGGGGAGTACGACTGTACAAGGGTTTACTGGTTCATCTGCCGTCGCCGGAGAATAACAGCAGGTGTGGGTGAGTAGAGGGATGGCTAGGCCAGCGATGGGAGTACGGTGGGGCGGTGAGGCCTCCGCGGCAGCACAGCCGGCCGCGGGGAGGAGGGAGCAGGCAGTCCCGCCGGCGCTTGTTTGAGCGGCTGGAGCAGGAAGAGCAGAGATTGAAGAAGCACAATGGCCGTTGGGTGGACATCCAACAGTCAGTGCTTGTGCGTCAACCTTTTTTTTAGGAAAGCCTCAAATCTGTGGAAAACAGCATACAGCCCATCTGCCACTATTTCTAATAATTTACAGCCCATTTGCTAATTCTTGAGGGTTTTTTTGGAGCCCATATTCTTTTTGTTAGCATTACAGCCCATATTGTGGCCACGGTTAAAAAATTATACGAAATTTTGCATATTTCGGTGCGGTCCGAACTGTTTTTAATCCCGAAATTTCGACTCACATTCAAACTGATTTTAAAAATAAATGTATATCAATATAAAATCCAACAAATTCTCCACGCATAAAAATTAATGTAATTTAAAATCTTGAAATGAAAAAAAAGATATTTGAAACTAATTGCCGGTTTGATGTGTTTTAAAAATGTACAGCCCATTTCTCATTACTGATGGGCCATTTTCTCGGCCAGCCGAATGAAAGCTCTCCTCGTCTTGAAAGATTTGCAGCCTAACAGGCCTGACAAAGCGACTTACTTGGCAAATCACAAAAAACTGGGCTGTGGCCATGGACCCAGCTGTCAGCCTCTCCACGTACAGTACTCTTCCGATGGAAGTCGTTCCTTGACCACGTTGACCACGCAGCACGGAGAGCACCACGGCGGTGGACGACGGCGAGGCCTAGGAAGGGGACGGCGCGGAGCCGGGGAAGACGCGGCAGTGGAAGCCCACACGGAGAGGTGTACGAGGGTTCACTGGTTCGGCTGCGGTGTGAGGCTGCCGTCGCCGCAGGGCCTGGCCAGCGGTGGGAATAGTAGGGGGCGGTGAGGCCACTGCGGCAGCACAGCCGGCCACGGGAGGCAGGAGCATGCGGCACGACCGGCGCTGCTTTGGGCGGCCGGAGCAAGAAGACCAGAGGTTGAAGAAGCACTACGGCCGTTGGATGGACATCGTATGGTCACTGGAGCTAGAATCGTTCATATTGACTAAGTTGACAAAGCCCTTCGTCCCCGTCAACTTAGTAGGCCCACAAGTCAGCCTCCCACCAAGGTGGGTCCCATCTAGCCGGGGGAGTATTCATTTTTTTTGTGCGTAATAAGGAGGCACTTCCGGTGGGTCCGAGCTGACAGCGGGGGGAACCTTTTTTTTCGCGAAATACGGTGGCCCGTCCGGTGGGTCCCAGCAGTCAGGGGGAAATGATTTTTTTCGCAAAATACTGGTGGCCCGTCCGGTGGGTCCCCGCTATCAGGTGGAGGAATAATTATTTTCCGCGTAATAAAGAGGCACTTCCTTGCGACTGTCGTGGACCCAGCTGTCAGCCTCTCCACGTACAGTCCATGTCCGATGGAAGTCGTTCCTTGACCACTTTGACCACGCCGCGCCGAGAGCACCAGGGCGGTGGATGACAGCGAGGCCTAGGAAGGGGACGACGCGGAGCCGGGGAAGACGCGGCAGTGGATGCACACGCGGAGAGGAGTACGAGGGTTCACTGGTTCGGCTGCGCTGCCGTCGCCGCAGAATAACAGGGGGTGTGGGTGAGTGGAGGGATGGCCTGGCCAGCGGTGGGAGTAGTAGGGGCGGTGAGGCCTCCGTGGCAGCACAGCCGGCCACGGGAGGCAGGAGCAGGCGGCACGACCGGCGCTGCTTTGGGCGGCTGGAGCAAGAAGACCAGAGGTTGAAGAAGCACGACGACCGTTGGATGGACATCGTACGGTCATTGCAGCTAGAATCGTTTATATTGACTAAGTTGACAAAGCCCTTGGTACGTCAACTTAGTAGGCCCACAGGTCAGCTTCCGAAACGGTGTGCCCCAGATGTCAGGGGGAGGAATCATTTTTTGGGCGGGTGAAGCTAGAATATCCGGGATTGAAGAAGAAGCACGTCATCCGTTGGATGGACATCCAACGGCCACTGCTGCTAGAACCGTGTGTTGACTATATGTTGACAAAGCCTTGCATACGCGTCAACTCTGTTTTTTTAGGGGACGCGTCAACTTAGTAAGGCCAGAAGTGTGTGGCAGAGAACTTTTAGCCCATTTGAGATTTGTAAGAATGTGTAGCCCATTTTTGAATTCTAATGGAATTTACTACAGCCCATTTACAGTTTGTTAAAAGTGCAGCCCATTTCAACCAACCGTTCAAAACAGAATTCAATAAAATTTCCCACATTTTGATGGGATCCGAAATATTTTTATCCCGAAATTTCTAGTCAGATTAAATACAATTTCAATATAAATTTATATTGCGTAAAAATCCAACGAAACATTGCGCTCGCAACAATTAATGAAATTAAAATTTTCAATATCCAAAAATAATATTTTATAAAGTAATCACGTGTTTGGTGCACTTTTCTTATAGTTACTGCCCAGTTTTTATAATTACATCCCATTTATTATTGCTTAAAGCCCATTTTCTTGTTAAGCCTAATGCATCCCTCCTAGGAAAGATTTGCAGCCCAGCGGGGCGGAGAATAACAACTTGACCTTGCATGGGTATTCCTAAAAAAACGTATAGCTGGGCTAGCCATTTTCAGCTTGACAAAAATTTATATCTGGGGTGGATATCTGGCCTAGGCTAGACGGGCCACAGCCCGCCCAGTTAATACCTGCAGCGATGTTTTCGTTGTTGTTCAGAGGAGAAAAATTAATATCTTGGCTAAACATCAAAAAACTCTGCAGTGCTCACACCTCAAAAACACAAATACTGCTCGAGCTGCTTGGTCCCAGCTGTCGGCCGCTTCTTGTGCAATTCTCTCGTTTATTGACTACTACATAGGTTGACAATGGTGTGGGACCGTGATGTCAGGAAACCAGGAGGAAGCAAAATAAATTATAGTTATATATATATATAATAAGGAGGCACTTGCGTACGTGAGGCTATGGACCTGGTGGGTCCCCATTGTCATCCTCTCCAAGTAAAGTCATCTCCTCGCCCGCGCGTGCTTTCCGTGCGAAACAGTCAGCGCCGCCCGCCCCGCATCCCGGTGCAGGCAATTGCTCCGCCTTCAAACGACACAAGTGGCGTCTGTTCGTCCATCTGCCGCCCACATTAATGATACGCGGTTGCCAAGGCGGCTACTCCGGCGCCACACGTCCGACCCTCCGCCCGCCCACCATTGCTATATAAACTGCTGCGCCGGCCATAGCCGCAGTCATCCGCATCCGTTCCCTTTCTCCTGTCCACACCACTACTGCCCACCATGGCTTACTCGCGCTCCAGCGCTCTTTGGGACGGGCGGACGACGGACTACAAGGAGATGGCAACCATTGCCGCCGACCGGCTGGCCGGCAGGCAACCGGAGGACGACGACGTCCCAATGGAGAACATGGTAGTCGACGATCCGGCACCAACCCCCTCCTCCGCGCCATCCTCGCCGGTGCATGGCACCATGACCATCGGCGAGGCCCGTGCCCAATATATGGACAGGGTGAGGCAGATGCGTGAGGAGCTGTTCCGGGAGGCGCAGGCCGACGCCGCCTACAACCACCATCTCCTCCAAGAGCACCTGCAGGCGGAGGAGCAGATCGCCGTGGAGTGGGCGGAGCAGGAGGCGCTGCTCGACTCGTACCGCTCCGCCCGCAAGGGCCTCCTCGAGCGCTAGCAGTACCGCATGCGGGTGGCGGAGGCTACGGCCGCCTACAAAGAGGCGAGCAAAGAGGGCGATGAAGCGGGCGAGGCACTGTTTGGCGAGACCGAGGACGAGGCAGAGGACAATGCCGGCTCTGATGAGTCCCCGCTCCGCTGGCGTCGATGATGCCCTGCTCCGTTGAGGCCCCGCGGCGCCAACAACGAGGCAGAGGACACCGCCAGCTTCGCCGAGGCCCCGCCCCGCCAACAACGAGGCAGAGGACATCGCCGGCTCAGCCGAGGCCCCACCCTGCCGGCAACGTGGGGGAGGATTTCCACCGCTCCGCTGAGGCGCCACCCGCCGGCAACGAGACAGAGGACATCGCCGGCTCTGCCGAGGCCCCGCCCCGCTGCCAACGAGGCCGCGCCACACAGAAAACGAGGAAGAGTAGAACACGGTAGGTCGCCGCCGCTCGGGTCCAAGTAAGGCCACGGCTGCTACCCTCCGGTTGAAGCCAAGCTAGGCGGGTTGACCATTGACGGCCGGTTAGCTTCTTCGCGGCAAGGTGGAGTCGGAGAGCTGCGCTAGAGAAGAACGCTGCTTCTACTTAACTGCTGGTGCAGTTGGCTGACTGACACGTGGGCCCAACAGGCCACATGTCAGTTATGCAGCTGCACCTGCAGTTAAGTCACTGAAGCTTTTGTTCGGCTCAGCGGGACACAGGTGGGTAGCTTCGGTTAATTAATTATACCTCCAGCGCACCCCTTTTTAGTCGAAGAATGTATGAAATGTAATGAAATCCGGCATGTTTATATGAAATTCGACCATGTATGAATGAATTTATTTCGATTAGTTCGAATTCCTATATCACTGGCATTGGATGAACATGCAAAACAATACGTACTAGCATTATTCCCAGGGTGATCACCTCGTTTGCAGCAGTTTCACATGTACTCCCTCCGGTCCTTTCTAGTCTGCATACAAGTTTTGTCTGCAGTCAAAGTATCTCTACTTTGACCAATCTTATACAAAAAAGTATGCACTTTCACAATGTGCAAAGCAAAAAGGAACAGAAGGAGTACAAAGAGTTTGAGCAGCTTTTTAGCGTTTCTGTACATTGCAATCAAACACACAGGCCTGGCAATTCATAGAGAACATTCAAAACAATCGATGATTATGCATCTCAGTGGCTCACATGTCAGAGGCAATATTTACTTCACAACTAAATAATAAACAAAAAATTGATCGACGCTGCTGACAACAAAGGGCGTCCCATTCGAAAATATCAAACGCATGTCTTGCTAAAATCAATGAGCAAAATTTGACAAGGTTGTCCCATTCCAAAATATCAAATGCCTACGATTGTGGAATGGGCAGGGTTTGCCATCAGTTCGGACATTGACATGGCACCTCGTGCTAAATAAACCAGTTGTTCTTTTTGTGCAGTTCCACCAAAATCAACCAAATTCGTGCGTAGCTTGTATGATTTCGCCCTTATATGTTGCAACGCCTTGAACTTATCGGCACCTCCTTTCTTGTGGTGGAAATGAATGATTCGATGTATTCATGAACATTTTGTGCAGTTACCATTGAAATCAAGCTGAGCACCACTGTTTGCACAAATACAAAAAAGTGATTAGTATAAAGCAAACTGTACTATGAATTGACAGTTTCAACAGGCACATACATGATCCATGTAGAGCACACTTTTAGAAAAATGGAACTCACCAGAAAGAATCCTAGAACAACATTGTACTCGTGCATCACAGCAAAAAAAATGGAGATTTGTCAGTCCTTCTGAGCTGAAGCTAGTTTGGTCTTGTGGGGAGTAATGTAACCATCCTTCAACAACTCCTTCTGATGAGAAGATGGACAGGGCTTCTTCATCCTGGCATAATCGGAACTAGTCACTTCACGTACTCCATATTCTTCTTCAGAGGAAGATGATCATGTTGTGCAAAGACAAGAGGACTACTAAATGCTAGCATCCCTGTTTGCTCGAAAAAAAGGAAAGGAAATATTTAAAACAACATAGATGAAGCACTTCTCAAGGACAATACCACTTTTTCATGACAGTATCTAAACAGTAGCACAACACCAATAGAGATGACAAAGCTCAATCATATGGATGAAATCAGTGGGCGAGTACCAACCTTTGTCAGGAGGCTTATTGTGTAGAGCATACAGATGCAGCACTTCTCTGGAACCATCTGTTGCTATCTACGGTGGTGGCCATGCTTACTATATACTCCTTGATTAATTTAATGTTTCCAACATCTTCTTGTGCAGTTCCACTAAAATATATGGTATCTTCAAAGAAGATCCCTGTTTGCACAAGTAGAGATAATTACATATTACATTAAGAGTGGCATCAAATCAGTGGCAAAACAATTGCTCGTTCCAGCCATAGCAATAAATTAAGATGCAAAACTATATCATTACTTGTGTCATCACAGTTCGAGTGCTTCATTACAGCACCGGGAGTTGATTTTTGTTTTTCTTCCGCTTGTTCTTCCCCTTCATCACTTGGTTCAATAACAGACAAGCTTCGCCTTCAATGTAAGATTTGGCATGTCAATTAGGGAGCACAAGTATAGTACTAAACTTGATTTTCTGATGAAAGTGGCAAAATACAGGCCAACAGTTGTGAAATATCCTTATCTTACCTCAATGGGATATTACGGTGCACATACAGATTGGAAGTCTTGTCTCCATTTGTGCAATTCACTAAAATCAAGCAACATTATCGTACAAGTAGCACAACATATGAAAGCACACTACAGAATCATGTGAAAGAAGGCTAGTACTGACCTCTCATGATGCGGAATTTAAACAACTCACAAGAAGAAGATCTTAACCAAATTCGCCTTAACGGATAGGAAGTAAGATCCCCTCTTGTGCACTTCCACTAAGATCAAGCAATCAAGCAATGTTGTCGGTGTGACATTTTGGTTGAACTGCACAAAACACTCTTAAAACAAAAGTGTTTTGTGCAGTGCAACAAAAGGTCACAATGGCAATGAGGTGAAGTAGATAACCCTGTTTACACAGAGGTGCAAAGGAAACAATTAGTGGTCAATAACGGTGGATGACACAAAAGCCAACAAAAAGAAGCATCTACCTTATCTAAATGGGAAAGAAAGCAAGACAGTAGCATTTCTCAAACGGTGGCATTGATTAATATTAACATAGAGATTATATTAACAATAAAATTCGTTAAACATGTAATTTGATTTTAACTGTGGCATTGCATCAATTTTCCAGCGGCATTATTAGAGGGTGTTTGTTTACAGGGACATTTTGGTGTAGGGACTAAAAAACTCCGTGTCAGTCCCATCTAAACAAAACAGGAGGGACTTTTAGGGACTAAAAGTGGGCATTTGGGACTAAAGAAAGAAGACCCCGAGGGAGTCTTTTTGGGACTTTTTCCAACAGTTGCCCCTGCCACGCATCGCACCTTGTCTCTATTAGTTCATTACTATGGGTAACATGGTCTTTTAGCATGTCATTTTATAACCTCTAGTCCTTGTTTAGTCCCTGGAACCAAGCAGGTAGGGACTAGGGAGTTTTTAACCAAACAGGGCCTTAGATTAACAACAGCGAATGAGTTGCATGGGACAGTAGACGCACCAGCACCATGTGCATCTACCGATGTACTGTGGTCATGCACAGTCTGTTGCAACAAAGAACAAACAACCAAGGAGCATATTTGTGTTGGTCCCAGTTTTGTTATCTTTAGACACCTTTCCCTATGTGAGCGCAGCAAATCTAGTCCTGCTCAAACTCTACAGCCTTGTCCCTTCCTTTCCTTTTTGAACTAGTACTTTTGCCCCTTCCTTTCCTCTTTGAACCACGTCCTAGATTTATGCGATATAACTTTCCCCACTACTTTCCCCCATTCCTTTCCTCTTTGAATCACGTCCTAGATTCATGCTATACAACTTTCCCCCTTCATTTCCTCTTTGAACCACGTCCTAGATTCATGCTATATACCACTTTTCCCACTACATTCCCCCACTCCTTTCCTCTTTGAACCACGTCCTAGATTCATGGTATACATGCAGCTAGAGCAATGCATGTGGAGTAAGTAAATTATACCTTAAGGTTCTTGGGGCGTGGTTCGGTGGGCGACGGGACGGTGGCGAAGAAGAAGGGGTCGGAGGCCCTCCCACGCCGCCATTGGGTGGAAAGTGAACAGATGCACCGGTAGTCCCTCGCCGACGGCGACAGCGTTAAGCCTCCTTCCCTTCCCGGCGGACGGATCCTGCCGGCTCTTTGAGCAGCAGTGAGGGGAGAGAGAGGCCAATGAAGTCTTGTTTAGATCTGGAGAGGGCGAGAGAGTGTCAAGAGAGCAACTACAAGCGCTGAGGCTCCAGCGGGAGAGGGCGAGAGAGTGTGACGAGAGCAACTACAAGCGCTGAGGCTCCAGCGTGTATATATATACTGGAGAGAGAGTGTGAAGCGTGCAAACCCTAGAAAACATTTTGACCAGTCAAAGTATCCACCCGAGACCTCAAGTTTGATGAGCGAACAGGCTAACCAGCTACACAACCCTCCCGCTATGTTCAACGAGAGGGAAATAACCTTTTATACATTCCTGCATTCGTGTGACAAGCATGCCGTGTTTGTTTGTGTGTGTGGGAGTCATTGGGATTTCAATCATAATCATGTCATGTGGCTTTGGTGGTAAGACTATCCACAGTGGTGCAGAAATAATGCAGCCTTAGTCACCTTACCTCTCTCCACGTAGTACGTTGGGTCCCACCAGTCAGAGGGTGAAACAAAAAAATTAATAAGAAAAATTAAAAGCACCAGCGGTGTATCTTACCTCACACATCTCGCTACTGCTCGGGAACACTATCCAATTGATCCCTCTGTTCGCTCACGTACTATTTTAAGTTGAATCCTTATTATAACATGCACACAAATTTTGGGCACTTGTATTCGACTTAAGTCGGTGTGCCACCGTATCTCGTATACTTACTACTCCCTCCATCTAGGTGTAATAAGTCACGTTAGAAGGTGCAACGGGACCAAGGTGCGTGCATGTGTGTGTGTGTGTGTGTGTGTGTGTGTGTGTGTTTAACAGCATATGTGTGTTAGAGAGAGCGACAGATCGACCTACTCCTACAGAGAGATGTTGTGTAGTGTAGTACGATTTTAGCCGCGAGAGTCGGTGCATCCTCTCATTTTCGGGCGTGTCCGGTAGGGACATGTGGACAGCTGCCACGCCCGCTCCTGGCCAGCCTGGCCCACCCAAAGCCCCTCCATCGCCCCCGCGCGCTTCCCGCCCGAAACGGTCAGTGCCGCTCCAAAGAATCGGTGCCGCATTCATGCCCGGGCAGAGCGGACGCGACCTCTCACTTGCGCAAGAGTGATGGTTGCTTCGTCCGTCCAACTTACTGCTGGGTCTATGTGATTTGACGGCACATTGGTCTTTATTACTGAGGTGGTAGGACTGCTGGATGTCCCACGCTTTCGGCGAAAGGAGGTACTACTACTAGATTACAATTTTCTTCATTCTTACAGCGGAGGCGTGCAAGAGCAGTGAAAACACACAGGCTCAGTGATTACACGGCCCACCTCACACTATCACCGTGCGGCACCTAACTCTTTACATAGTACTCCCTCCGTTCCTAAATATTACTAGATGAGTCCCCGCGCGTTGCCGCGGAACAACGGTATATATCTCTGCGCAAAATTATCGATTTCATAGAACTAAAAAAACTCTATAACCGCATGACAAATGTGGTAGCCAAACTAAATAAACTCCCATCATCATTTAGATCATCCCACGTAAGGAAAAAAGATCAGCCAACTCCTACTGCATAATGGGATTATATTTTTCTTTTTGACATGTTAATGGGACTTAAAAGCTCACTTACATGCATGGTACCGGTGCATGCTTGCATGCAGACATGTTGATGTGATTTAAAACCCACTCAGATGCATGTGCCACGGTATTTCTGCATGCTTGCATGTGGCTTAGTGCGGAGCCTCTCAACGTCTAGATCAAACGGCTATTATGGACTGATTTACTTCATCTAACGGCTACATCAATTTTGATGATGTGGCTCAAGGAGAGGATAGAGAATTCCTAGTAGTGGGGGCTAGCTATTACTAGTAGGTAAGTCTTTGTAGAGATTCCACTACATACGGAACAAAATGAATGAATCTACACTTAAAATGCATCTATATACATTCGCATGTGGTTCATGGTGAAATCTCTACAAAGACTTATATTTAGGAACGGAGGAAGTACTAGTATAGTACGTACTGTAATTTATCAGCGAGATAAATTTGTACAATGCTATGAAGCTTCCAGCTTCTGTTACATGTATCTTGCGTCCAAGGTTGCCCGTTGCAACATTTCATCAAATACAAAGGAGACTAACATGCATGCTATTAAATCTCAATGATTGACAGATCATAGCAAATATGTACTCCCTCCATTCCAAAATAAGTGTCTCAACTTTGTGCAAACTTTAGTACAAAGTTGTACTACTACTAAAGTTGACACTTATTTTGGAACAGAGGCAGCTAAAGAAAAAAATGATCCATGCAGTCCCTAGCCCTTGAACCGTGAACCCTGACCAGGCTTCAATTTGCTAGCAACGTTCGAGCTTCCTAATAAATGAAGTTTGCAACCTTTTGACCATAGGATCATTTTGTGCAGTTTCACCAAAATCGATATGAGCATCCCTGTGGCAAAGAAATTGAAGAAGCGTGATTAGAATAAGATTACTGGGACTAGTTGATGAGACATAAACTCATCACAAATACAGTACGTAGAAGCTAGTAGACATATGTGCGGGGTAAAGAAGTAGAGAAATATCCACAGGGAGTGATGTGGGCAGCTGGAGCAGTGGTGCAAGCCGGCTGTAAAGGGAGTTGTACCTGAGGGACGTAGCTCAACCTTGAGGAGGGCGGTGGGAGGCGGCAACTGCCCACGTCGCGGCAGTGAGCAAGGGACAAAGGCAACCTCACCGGCTTTGTGAGAGAGAACGGCGGGGACCCCTGATCGGGACGTGCCGACAGTGAGTTTTCGCCGTCGGCGACGGCCACCGCATCTACACTAAGCATCCACCCCTTCCCCAAGCGGACGTGATCTATCGGGATGTTAGAGATGTGGCCACAGTCGTTTTGTGTGAGAGAGTGTGAAGAGAGCAACCCCAGCAAGCAACCGTGTAGGCTGGCCCGTCCTGACTATGTATATAGTGGAGCGGTTTCCTTTTCTCTCCATATGAACCTATCATATTGCGTACGTGCCACTGAAGAAAAAAACTTTATTTATAAATGACGCGGCACCTACTACTCGTTCTCCTATAACCTTGCGCTTGGCATCTCCAAAATATTAACCTTACGATTGGCTCTTCGCCTCTTCGGGAAGTCGAGCAATAATGGTAGTGCAGTATATATCGTTCTGGCTATATGAGACCGAATGAATTGCTGCACGTCCACCACGTGGGCGAGGGTCGAGGGGTGAGGGAGAGTGCTACATACGGAGCAAAATGAGTGAATCTACACTCTAAAATACGTCTATATACATCAGTGTTTGGAGTATGTACTAGTAGTTCATATTGAAATCTACTAAAGGACATATATATTCCAAACAATATGATATAATCTCTATAAACAAGGTAGTAGGGACGAGGAGTAAACGGAGGGAGTAGTAAATTTTTCTCCTCGTCCTGCGAGCCACCGCGCGCATGGGTGAGGGAGCGGGTGTAAGGCGGAGCAAGCTTCACCTCATCCTGCGAGCCACCGCGCCCGTGGGCGGGGGAGACGGCGTACTAAGCAAGCTTCTCCTCGTTCTGCGAGTTGACGGGACACATCAAAAGTACTCCAGTGTATAGAGCCTTGCCTCTAAGGTAGGCCCCACATGGTTTGCCTCTTTTTTTAACATAACACGTCAAGTCGCAATTTGTTTGTTCACCCGTGGTAGACGATCCTCCCTCCACCAAGTGGACAACCAGTACACGTGCCAAATTACCACGTGGGCTGCCTTTTTCGTACAGAAATGAGCTCCACCGTGTACCCGCGCGGGTGTGGTTGGGAAAGAGACGGGAGTACGTGCGCCATGCATGCACCTCTTCTCTTCGTGCACGTCCCCCACCTACGTGGGTGTGTGTGAGAGATACAAACCGCGTTCGTGAGTGTTTTTTGTTTTGGGGTGGGGGTGGGGTGGGGGTTGATTTCGTGAATTATTTGTGGGAATATGTGTCGATGACATCTCAAACAAATTTTTGCATGCAATGTGTGTGAAATGGAGGCCTATCCATATCATACATAGAGGGTCGGGCAATCCACGAGAAGAGAGGGAGGGGTCATAGCTATCGATAGAGTCGAAGAGAGGATCAAGTGGGTGGGTGCAAGATTGATGAAGAGAGCCATCGAAATTGTGTGTGTGTGTGCAAGGCAAAGATATAGGGCGACTGGCCTACCGGAACGTTAGAGGGTACATGTCAAGTTTGTGTGTGGCAGGGAGACATGACTAGAGCGCTCGATGTATCGGTGTGTGTGGGGGGAGGGGGTGGGGGAGGGGTAGGCAGAGGCCTAACTATAGAGGTAGAATGACTCATATATGTGTTGAGAAGGAGAGACCCAGCTATGTCTCGAGGGAGATCGGTCGACATCCATACATAACTGAAGGACGGGAAATATGATGGGACAGAGAGAGAGAGGAGAGAGAGAGGGAGGGAGAGGGAGGGAGAGGGGTAGAGTGCTTGATGGGTGATGGAGTTGCTTCTCGAAGATGGTGGGAGAGGCCTACTAGACAAACTGAGGGTGGAACTGCAATGTTATCAATAAGAGTGGGGATGTGTTTCTGTGTGTGCCTGTGCGTGATAGATCTGTCGGGACGCATCCATGGATGATGAAGGGGAACCATGTGTTTGGTAAGCAAACCTAACTAGATCGGTAGATCAATTGTTGTTTTTGGAGGAAGGGAGAGACACAACTAATGAGGTAGATCGATTGACGTGTGGGTAAAAACGAGTTATAAGGACCTAGCTAGCTATATGTATAGCGAGAGATCAGTTGGTGTACGTCCATTTGTTAGAGGCAAATAAGGCCCTGCGAGACGGATAGACAGAGAGAATGGAGCTAGGAGGTGGTGCGAGAGGCCCAACTACTAGCTAGATAGGGGGAGGAGTGTGCGGTTGTGAGATCGATGAAAAGAGGGGCGAGAGTTTACACGTGTGTTTGGCCGTATGAGAGACACGAGGCAAGGACACATAAAGGAGGAGATTGAAGGTGTGTGTGTATGTTGTAGGCAGGCATCGCTGGAGAGGTTTATCGATCGGTGTGTGTCAGAAAGGAGTTGTGGAGACTCTGGGAGAACGACCTAAAGAGAAAAATCAATGTGCCCGGTGGATAGAATGTCGAGGGAGGGGGAGGGCGAGGAGGGCGTGTGCATGCACGAGAGAAAGTTAGTGGTAGCTACAAAGGTTAGAGGATTGTGTGGGTGTAAGAGACTAACAAAGATCATAATTTGATATGAAAGCGGATTCATATATTTGAATAGGACATCATAGTGTTTTAAACATTGCATGCATGAATATAGCGGTGATACACGTGCTGTGCACATGTTATACCATAATGTCATAATGCATGGCGTTTGCAACTCACAGCTAAATGCCGAACAATCTAAACCATACTATACATCAAACAATCTCACATTTTATTTGAATTTGTGATAATGTGTGGCGTTTGCAGCTTACAACTAAATATCGAACAATCTAAACAATACTATATATCGAACATTCTCACATTTTATTTGAATTTGTGGTAATGTGTGGTGTTTGCAACTCACATCTAAATACTTGTAGGCGTAGGGGGCGGGGCACCATACGTAATGTGATAAACACATTATACATATGAGACATGGTTTAGATTATGAAGGTCTAGCTAGAGCTAGAAATTTAATGTGATTTGAAATCAAAATAAAGTGGATTCAAAAAATCTAGTTCGAGTTCATATAGTACACATAGTTCATATGTAACTCGAGACTAATCATGTGGTGTGATGTGAAGATAATACACAAACAATGGTTTAACTTGACAATAATGATGATTGTAGATCTTATTAAAACAGAGAAACGAATTCAAATGCTTTGACTTCACAACAATCATTACTGTAGATCTTATTCAAATAGAGAAACGAATTCAAATTTAGTTCATATTGAAGCGGTAGTATATACGTTTGGAATGCACTAAAACGTTCATTTGAGTAGTAGGTTGCATGCATTATACACGTAGCGAAATATTTTAATTGAACATAACATGAATTCAAAGTTTTGAATGACATTTGTAGTGCGCATTGATTTGGTACAATACACGTTAGGCTTGTCCGGAAATTTCAACCCACGCCTTGTTAGCCCGAAATATTTAAGATATATCTTTGTCTCGTTGTGCTCCGACAACTCCCTCCATCTCAACCCGCGCCTTGCTATTCCGAAATTGCAACGCGCGCGAAAACTCCCACCTCCTGTGAAATCCCGACACGCGAAATGCCCGTGGTACCCCTACACCGAAAGAACCGCCTCAAATTGGTGGGGGTACTTTCGTAACTTACCCCACATTTCGGACAAGCGCGTCTCTAAGCCATGGTTCCCCACTGCCATCCCATCCACCCACCCATTCTTACACCGAGGCCACGAAAACCTGCGACGAAACCCCACACCCTGCTCCGTCCGCCACCAAGCCGGAGCTCTTCCCCGACGACGTCGTCCACAGCAACACCTCGACGTCCCTCATCCACCGTACCGGATGAGGATCCGTCGTCGATCTCATCGTCCCGCCGGCTCAGCCACTCCGTCCTCCACCTCCATGGAGCTGCACCGACGTTCCCCTCGTCTTTCGCACCACCTCCATTCCCACACCGCCGTCTTCACCGGCACCACCGGAAGAGCATCATCATCACTGTTTCCTCGGATGAAGCTGCGGCCTAATCGGCGCCACCAAAGAGGTTGTACACTAATCCCCGCATTTTCTTCTCGATTCGATCTCACGGTGCTGCCGGCGCTCGGTCCTAAGCCGACACGGCGCGGCTCCATCCACGGCGGCGTCGCCGGCCACTTCCTCCACGGCGTCGCTCCCTCGTCGGCGACGTCCACATCAGTAGGAGCTGCTGCTGCTTTAGCTCTCGCTCGCGCTGCTGCTCTGCTCTTGCTCTCGGTCCCCTGCCTGGTCTGCTCTTGCTATTGCTCTTGCTCGCGCTGCTGCTCTCGCTCTTGCTCTTGCTTGCGATGCTGCTCCGATTTATCTACACTTCAGTCGACTGAATCGACTTTTGGGTCAGTCGATTTTTAGGGGGTGGGGGGGCTCGCCGGGGTGAAGAAAGAACCAGCCACAGCGGGGAGGGGGGCTCGCCGGAGAGGTACCCCACTATCTATCTTAGGGTTCAGGATGGGGGCGGTGGTCGCCGGCGGTGGCGGGGCGTTGGCAGGGCGGTGGCGTGGGGATCGCCGGAGAAAAAGCTCGGCACGGGGGGCCTAGAGGGATAGCCGGGGTGGCGGCGGGCCGGCGGTGGGGAGTGTTTTCGGGGCGGGCGGGGCGGCACACCGCCGGCCGCAGGCGACGGGGGGCTGCTGTTTGGCCGGTGGCGGCTGGCGGCTCAAGGGGGTGGAGGTTGAAGATGAACCGCAGGCCCTTGATTTCGTATCCAACGGCTGCAAAATCGACTGACCAGAGATGAAAAAGTCAGTCGACCGACGTGTAGCCTCACCTTGCTAGTGCATTCAGTTTCGACAGCAAAATTCAGTTTCGACAGTTAAGTTCAGTTTCGACAGTTAAGTTCAGTTTCGACAGTTAAGTTCAGTTTCGACAGTTAAGTTCAGAGATGAGCGGTTGATGTATTTTACATCTAGCACTTTGTGGTTATGTATTTTACGTCATGTATTGGAGATGCTATTAGAATTCCACTCAGGTTAACATTGTTCGTTGTCTCTCTTGTCCTGCTTCAGCCTCGGCGTCGTACAACTCACCGGAGCTGCTCCAACGACGAAACCCTCCATCACAGCGGAGCAGTACCTCGGGCTCCATCTCCAGATGCCTAAGATCTTCTTCCCCTCCTCCGACAGCAAAGTCAGCCAGAGCATCCTCACCGGCCAACCCAATCACGCTGAGATCGACATGGCTTCGCCAAAGAGGTTGTACACTTGTTGCATCTCTTTTTTACTCTACATGTTATATATATTGTCCACTGAGCACACGGATTTGTTCCTTTAGTGTCTCCTTGAAAGAAAAAATGTAGGAATTTTAATTTTCACTTTTCCTCCTTTTCAAATTCCTATTCATGAAGCACAAGACTAAGAGATAGTAGCATAATAGCATTATAACCGTACATTTTCTTGTGGTTTGACTTAATCTCACCATGCTTCTTTGCATCCTGTGATCTTCCAATTGTTGTGAATCAAACACCCAGATTGGCAGAAATCCTGTGTTTTTTAATTCTCTGTTTTGCATGTGCATTCCTATCCTATTCCTGTCTATTTCCTATCCCTGCATTGTTGGAATCATCCAATTCAAACGATCCCTTACAGAATTACTTCTCTTACACATAGTTGTCAAAGAAAACCTTGCATGGTTTGTCCCGCTCCTGCTGCGCCGTCGTCCACCCCAGCTCAGCTGCTCCAACGACAGAAGGGTCCAGCACAGCAGGGATCCGGCCTCCATACTGTCTTTCGCCACCTCAGATCTTCTTCCCCGCCGCTGGCAGCCATGAAAACTGCATTACCATCATCAACCGAGCAGATGACCTCGAGGACTACACGGGTCCGCAAGAGAGGTCGCACTCTTTCGTGTCTGCTTACGTTATGCATCGCTTAATATTACATGCTACTTTATCGTCCTGTTCACCGATTAGACTCTGAGTCAGCTCCAAACTAATGGTCAAACTTGAGTTTTTAAATGGTTGTGGGGTACATATCGGGGCCGCTATCAATAGTATCTATCTACTATCTGGTTAATCTCCGGTGTCTACTATGAGTTTCATGTTGGGTGGGAAACAAACAGTAAACAAGCCATTATCTATATTTTTTAACTGAAGCCATTATCTGCCTGCTATTATTGGTTCTGGGTCTATCCACAGGTTGCTACCATCACTCTGGATTTCTGCATGCACTCCTTACTTAATCTCACTATGTTTTATTCCTATGCATGACAGTTATTGTAAACAATGGAACTGAACATGTAGAGCAAAAGAGACGAGCCTTGTGTGGCAATAAAATTTCATGCAGACGTCGCTCCATGGTAGGCGCAAAGGCAGCCCCCTCCATGCATTTCGGATTGTAATCGAGAGGAAGATATCTGTTCTCAGGAGGATTCAGAAGGAGAAGACAACTCCTATTTACCCCCTGAGGTCTTCGCTCTAACTTGGCATGCTGATGTTGGTTATATCATGCATATGGTGTCTTGCATTGCTTACTTTATACATCAAATATGTCATCTGCTTAGTTTAGACATCCTTTGTGCGAATGCCATCTATTTAATTTATTCATCGTTTATGTGAATTATGCAACGCCATCTTGTTTAGCCAGGCATCATATATGTGAATTTTGCAATGACATCCTGCTTAGCGAGTCATCTTATATGTAAATTATATCAGGCCATCCTTTTTTTTGTTACATATTACATTTGTCAACAATGTTAGTACATTCAACTGCTCTTCGTGTGCATCAGCCATTTGACACGGTGATGGCAAATTCTGGAGTGAAAACAAGGCCTTCAGAGTAGACTATGCTATCTGACGAAGCGCATATCTCGCTGGTTACGGGTAACTCCTCAGAGGAGGATTCAGAGACAGATGACCAGTCCTATTCCCCCCCCCCCCGAGGTGTATGCTCTAACTTGGCAGGGTTATGTTGCTCATATCGTGCGTATGGTGTCTCGCATTGCTATGTTATTTGATTAGTTTAGACATGCTTTGTGTGAATGCCACCTGTTCAGTGTCTAATTACCATATATGTGAATTATGCATTGCCATCTTGTTGCAAGACATTATATATGTGAATTGTACAATGCTATCTTGTTGCAAAGGCATTATATATGTGAATTATGCAATGCCATGCTGTTTAGCCAATCATCATGTATGTGAATTATATCATGCTATCATTTTTTTGTATTACGTGTTCCATTTGTCGACAACGTTGGTATATTCAACTACTCTTCCTGTGTATCAGCCATTTGAAGCGGTGATGGAAGTATCTGGAGTGAAAACAAGGTATTCAGAGCAGACAATGCTACCTGCTGAAGCAGACATCTTGCTGGTTATAGAGAGCTCCTCAGAGGAGGATTCAGAGACTGATGACCAATCCTATTTCCCCCCTGAGGTCTATGCTCAAACTTGGTAGGGTTATATTACCCATATCATGCATGTTGTCTTGCATTGCTTAGTTTTTACATCATATATGGATTGCCATCTGCTTACTTGCTTACTATATAAATCATATATTTGAATTATATCATGCCATCATGTTTACATAGTACATACACATCATCTATCTGAATTATGGCATGGCAACCCATTTAATAAAGACATCATATAGTTATATCATCTCATCCAGTTTAGTGTTTACAGTCATCATATTTTGAATTATGGCATTCTATCCGTGAATGTATGTGAATTATGGCATGCCAACCTATTTAATAAACACATTATATAATTATGTCATGTCATCCTATTTACATAGTCTCATATTTTGAACTATGTCTTTCCATATTTTTTAGTTAGCCATCATACTGTGAAATTGTGTCATGCTATCATGTTTAGTTAGCCATCATATATGTGAAATTGTGTCATGCTATCCTGTTTGGTTAGACAACATAAATATGAATTATTTCATGCCCTCTTTTATTCCCCACTATCCATTGCACCTGTCTATCATACAATGTCTATACTTTCAATTACTTTTCTTGTTTATCAGCCATTTGAATTGGAGAGAATGATGGTAGTATCTAAGGGAGTAACAACACGGTCTTCAGAAAAGATAGTGCTACCAGTTGATGCAGATAGAACCACGGTTGTACTTGCCCAAGGACCAGATCCACCACACATAACCCAGACTCTCGCAGATTGTACCCCTACCCAGTTGGACAGAGAACCATCTACACCCCTTCTAACCCCAACCCCGGCAGATAGTAACCCAGTTCCAGTTGACACAGCACCGTCTCCACCACAGAGCACCCAAACACGAGCAGTTAGTAAGGGAACTGCAGTGCCCAAAGCACGAGGACCACCACTCCAAATCCCAACTCAACGCTTAAAGGAGAAGAAGATTTGTTCTCAGGTCAGGTTCTGTAGCTATGGTTCATACTCCTTTGCTCTTGCATTTCTGTATTTACTCATACCAACTATTTTCAAATTTGAAGGATGGAATTGAAACTCCAATGGCGCAACAGGTATGTTTTAAACCTATTTCTTTAACTGGTTTGCTGTTGTAACCTGCTCTATGTTGATTTCAGTTTCAATTGAATAAACAGTTATGTTCTCATGTCATGCACATTACAAGTGTTGTTATTGCTCTATAGTTACCCACACTTATATTCTGTCTATTCTGCTTTGTCTTGACCAAATATTATTTGAACTGTGTCTCTATCTTGATTTGGCAACAAAAACTAGAATGATATAGACCATAAAGTGACCGTGGTACATAGATATATGTTTGTTTCATGCTGTTATCCTGTCCACTTTACTACTGAACTCATTTACCAAAATGAGTTTCATCTACAACATGGTAAACATGTGATGTGTCTGCTTGTTTCTCTTTTAGAATGCGGACAAAATATTGGAGAACAGTACCGCGTTATCCAATGGTAAAGGAAGTAATGCAGATAAGGTTCAAGATAGTGAGACATCCCTGTTGGTCTCCAAGAAAGCTGATAAAAACTATCTTGACGACAGTGAGGGAACCCAAAAGTCCTGTCTTGATGTAGTGTTCGAGTTACTGGCCACTACTGCTGGCACAAGCTCTTCGAACTCGCTGCCTGATGTCACGCCCAAGATGCGACCCTATCCTAAAGGAACTCGAAGGTCCCACTAAGGATAGAAGCGCATCTTGAAGACGCTTTTGCAAGGTGAATATCATTACATCGTACCATTACATAATAGTTGGGGATACATACAAAAGGCATAAACGCCCCAAGAATACAACAACATACATGAGAACAACATCCGACTACGGATGAAACATAAGCAGAAACTCAAACAATATCCACCCTGATAGCCCAGGCTGCCGACCTGGAACCTATCCCCTGATCGAAGAAGCAGAAGAAGAACTCCAAAACAAGTAAACATCGCTCTCGCGTCCTGATCATCGCATAACCTGAACCTGCAACTGTTGGTGCAGTAATCTGTGAGCCACGAGGACTCACCAATCCCATTACCATGGGTATAAAGACTAGCAAAGCTTAAAGGGTAAGGAAGGGGTAAAGTGGTGAGGTTGCAGCAGTGGCTAAGCAAAGTATGGTGGCTAACTTACGAAACAAGAGCGAGAAGAGGAGCTACGCAAGCAGTCGTCAACTAGTAATGATCAAGAAGTGATCCTGAACTCCTACTTACGTCAAACATAACCCAAAAACCGTGTTCTCCTCTCGAACAACCCCAAAAAGAGACAATCACGGTTACGCACGCGGTTGGTGTATTTTAGAAGAGTTTACTTCAAGTTTACTACAACCGGATATTAACAAATTCCCATCTGCCACATAACCGCGGGCACGGCTTTCTAAAGTTCAAACCCTGCAGGGGTGTCCCAACTTAGCCCATGATAAGCTCTCACGATCAACGAAGGATATTCCTTCTCCCGGGAAGACCCGATCAGTCTCGGAATCCCGGTTACAAGACATTTCAACAATGGTAAAACAAGACCAGCAAGACCTGCCGGCGTGCCGACACCCTGATAGTAGCCGCGCGTATCTCGTCTCAGGCCACGACCGGATGAGCAGTCCGTACAACTAAAACCAGGCCTCGAGTTTCCCCGAGGTGGCGCTGCAAGGGGTTCTAGTTCGGACCAACACTTAGAGAAGCATTGGCCCGGGGGGGCTAAAATAAAGATGACCCTCGGGTTAATTACTCCCAAGGGAAAGGTATAGGTGGTAGGTAGGCAAATGGTAAAACCAATGTTGGGCCTTGCTGGAGGAGTTTTATTCAAAGCGAACTGTCAAGGGGTTCCCATAACACCCAACCGCGTTAGGGATGCAAAATCCGGGAACATAATACCGATATGACGGAAACTAGGGCGGCAAGAGTGGAACAAAACACCAGGTATAAGGCCGAGCCTTCCAACCTTTACCAAGTATATAGATGCATTAATAATATAAGAGATATTGTGATATCCCAACATAAACATAATCCAACATGGAGCAATCTTCATCTTCACCTGCAACTAGCAACGCTATAAGAGGGGCTGAGCAAAAGCGGTAACATAGCCAAACAACGGTTTGCTAGGAAGGGTGACAAAGGTTAGAGGTTTATGGCAATTTGCGAGGATTGATAAGCAAGTGGTAGGTAACGCGGCATAGCGATAGCATCGAGGCAACTAGCATAGCAATGATAGTAATGAGATCCAAGGTGACGGTCATCTTGCCTGAAATCCCGCTAGGAAGAAGACCGAATCCATGAAGTAGATCAACCAACATAGTCGAATGGATCCTCACAATCGCAACATTAACAGAACTATCAAGAAGAAGCAATACCGGAAAGAAGCAAACAACATAGTAAACAACCATCACATAAACATGGCATGATGCACAATCAAACATGATGCATGTCCGGTTTAAAGAGGCATGGCATGGTAAAGTGCAACAAACAATACTACAAGTTAAGTGGAGCTCAATATGCAATGAGTTGCATATTCGACGAAACCCCACATTCAAGTATCTAGTTCACTCTCGTTTATGAACCCAACAATATTAAATGTTATTAAACATGGCAAGGGGTGAAGCATAATAAAACTACCTATCTAGGCAAGTTTAAATGAGGCCGGAACAACAAACAACAATCCCGGAAAATCCTCATATGCATATTTCGAATTTGGTACTGTTCTGCCCTATACAAAATTTTAATGTTGTTAAACAGCAAAATAAAGTGCAGCAAGTTAAACTATGCATTTTTTTAGACAAGTTACACATATAATTTATTAAATTCGGAGCTACGGTTATTTAGTTATGAAATAAACCTTTTTGACAAATCATTTATGCAAATTAATGCAAACAGCAAGTTTAAACATTTTGACATGGGTGAAAGTTGCATATTATGAAAGCACATGAAATCCTAAGCATTTTACATATATTACATGCTTTATTATGATGCATGGATATTTAGATATGAGCAAAGCAAATTAATGGCATTTTTAGAGGTAGAAAATTAATTCAAGTTTGAAATTAATTCAAACTTGAGCCATTTTTGAACCCTACCAAAACAACTCCAAAGGATCTGAAATTTGGCAGAGAGGGTGTAGGCATGGTATAAGATTTACAGAAAATAAATGAACATTTTACTAGGACAGGAAAATGCCACTTGCAATAAATGTGTGAGAATTGAAAGGAAGAAGCTAGTTATGGGGTGTTGCACTTGATGATGGTTTAGATGAAAGGGCAAGATGGAACAGCAAAGAAGATGAGGAGAAGGAGTTCACAAATGTAACAAGCCCACCACAAATATACACACGAAAAATATGCACACTACAATGATGATCATGATGCAAATGCAACATAAATGAAAAAGGCAACATAACATCATGAAGCATATAACAAGGCAAGGATGGCGCAATGCAATATAATAAAAGATGAACATGAAGCAAGAAGCAAAACGACAATGGCACTCATCACGATCATGGCAACAACACAGGGAAAAGAAATATGCAAAACAATTATGATAATGCACAACCATAATAAACACACGTCAACAACTAAAATAAATGGAAGGGCAACTGAAGCATCGGACTCGGGGTGTTACAACTCTCCTCCACTAACAAGAGATCTCGTCCCGAGATCTTAGGACCGAGACGGAAAGGAAAAGGGATGAGGTGAAATAAGAACAGAAGAGAGAGGATGAACAAAGTCAAGAACACTCGAGTAGGAAAAGGAAACGACGAATATGACGAGAATCAAAGCTCCGAAACAAAAATGAATTCGAAGCCACTCCGGTTAGAACAAGATAGAAGCGGAATAAGAATGAAAGTATTTAGGCAGAACTCTGGCTAAACATGGAAAGGAATAGAGCATGTACTTGACAAGATGGAACAATACTTGGCGAGAGGAACAACACAACGCCTCCGGAAGAATTGAAAGAGTGGAATGAAAAGAATGGAGAAGAAAAAAACAACTTCTACCAAGATTGAGTTTGAAAAGCATCCTTACGAAGAAGGATTGAACGAAGTTGTTGGAAAATCAATGACGAAAAGAATAAACTTGTTGTGGACTTATTGAAAACATCTCAAAATTATGAGGTGATCGCCGACCACAAGCAGAAAAGATTAATAGCTGAGAGAGAACGAAGAAATGCAAAACTCCACTTCAAAAGAATACAGAGAATTAATTGCACCTCGAGAAGCAGGAAGAAGAAGATACTTGAGCTCCTTCAACAAGAACCTTGATGAACTCTTGAAGAATGAATTAAATCCTTACGAACCACCGTGAAGAGCTCCGGTAGCAAACGGATTATGAGATAGAATTGAAGGATGAAAAGAATAAGGTTAAGCCTTGCGATGATTAAGATGGAGCTTCGCGACGAGACAAGCGAGAAGACTAGGGACTCCGGAAAAGAAAGATGGAAACACTTGGGATTAGAATGTAACGCCCGGATAATCATGCTACAGTAATCTCACGCTAATCTTGCCACGTCACCTCCGTTACTGTTGCTAACCTCGCAGCATTTCGAAACGGAGTCAAATTCAAATTTAAAATTAAATCAAACGATAAAAGTTTTCAAACATCAAAACAAAAATGTTCGGTGGGTGCCAAATAATACACTGGTAATTATTGTGGAGAAAACTCCTTTTTAGTTAATGCCTAAGTATTTTAAAATGGATTAAAAGGTGAAAGAAAATAAATAAAAGAAAATGCAAAAAAAAAGGAAAACAACCCCCCCCCGGTTGGGTCTCGGCCCAGCTGGCCACTGGGCAAGCCAGGCCGGCCCAGCCGGCCCACCCCCCTGCTGCCCCTGGCCTATTAGGCCCCCGCCCGACCAAACCCTAACCTACCCCGTCGCCCCACTCTTCCCCCCCCACGTCGTTCCCCCACTCCCCTCCGTCCCGATCTGGACGCCGCCGCCCCGGCCCCGTCGCCTTCCCCCGCGCCAGGACGCCGCCACCTCGCCGGAGCGCTCTCCCCCGCCGGACTGCCTCCCCTACGCCGCCGTCCCCGCCATCCCCCTCGACCCCCACTGCCGTGACCCTGCATACCCACGGTGAGGCCACCGGCCTCCGTCGCCCGCCCCCTCTCCTCTCGGTCACCGCCACCCCGCTCGCGCTCCGACGCGCCCAGACGCGCCCCCGCCGCGCCTGGCCACGCACCGCGCTCACCGTCGCGCCCTCACCCCGGCTCTGCCTCGCTTCGCCCGCGCCTTGTTCGACCTCGCATCGCGCCGCGCGCCCCCCCTTTCCCCCGTGCGCCCCGCGCCCGAGCTCCGGACGGGCTCGCGTCCGCCGCGCTCCTCGCCGTGAGCCCCGCCTCCCCTGCTGCTGCTCCACACCGGCGCGCCGCCCTGGCCCCCCTGCTCCCTGGTCGCCGGCGCCCCGCAGCGCCCAAATCGGGTGCGCCCCGCGGGCCAGTGCCCGTTCGGGCTGGGCCCGATAGCCCAGCACCCAATTGCCCCCCCTTGGCCCAATGACAAACGGGCCGCAGCGCCCCAGAACGGTTTTATCGAAAAGAAAAATAAAAATAAAAATAATAAATAATAAATAAAATAAATTAATAATAAGAATAATTAATTAATAAAAATAATAAATAAAATAAAAATAAAATAAATTAATAATAATAATAAATTAATTAATAAAAATTAATAAATAAATAAATAAATAAAATAAAAATAAAAAATAATTTTAATAAATTAACTAATTAACTAAATTAATTAAGTTAAGTAATCCTGTTTAAATTAATTAAGCAGTAATTATTTAGCTAAACACTAATTAACCTAAACAGTGAATGACAGGTGGGTCCCACTGGGCCCACATGTCAGTTGACTTAGTCAACCCCTGTTGACTGCTGATGTCAGCATGACATCATGCTGATGTCATAAATCCAAATTTTGAATTAAATTAAATAATTAATTAAATTCCAGAAACTAATAAAATCTTTAGAAAATCATATCTTTTAATCCGTAACTCGGATTAAAATATTTTCAACATGAAAGTTGCTCAGAACGACGAGACGAATCCGAATACGTAGTCCGTTCGTCCACCACACCTCCCTAACCTATCGAACTAGCAACTTTCCCCCTCCGGTCCGTCTGTCCGAAAACGCGAAACATCGGGAATACTTTCCCGGATGTTCCCCCCTTCGCCGGTACCACCTACTGTCGCGTTAGGACACACCTCGCACTGTTCATTGTCATGTCACGCATCGTCATGCTATGTTTGCATTGTATTTACTGTTTCTTCCCCCCTCTTCTCTCCGGTAGACTACGAGACCGACACTGCTGCTGCCCAGTTCGACTACGGAGTTGACGACCCCTCCTACTTGCCAGAGCAACCAGGCAAGCCCCCCCCCTTGATCACCAGATATCGCCTATTCTTCTCTATACTGCTTGCATTAGAGTAGTGTAGCATGTTACTGCTTTCTGATATCCTATCCTGATGCATAGCCTATCCTTGCTACTACTGTTGTTACCTTTACCTGCAATCCTACATGCTTAGTATAGGATGCTAGTTTTCCATCAGTGGCCCTACATTCTTGTCCGTCTGCTGTGCTATACTATCGGGCTGTGATCACTTGGGCGGTGATCACGGGTATATACTTATATACTATATACATGACACATGTGGTGACTAAGGTCGGGTTGGCTCATAGGAGTACCCGCAAGTGGATCTTTGTGGCGGAGCGACGGGGCAGGTTGAGACCGCCTAGGTAAGACGTGGGCCTGGCCCTGGTCGGCGTTCGCGGATACTTAACACGCTTAACGAGATCTTGGTATTTGATCTGAGTCTGGCCATTTGGTCTATACGCACTAGCCATCTACGTGGGAGTAGTTATGGGTATCCCGGCGTCGTGGTATCAGCCGAAGCCTTCTTGACGTCAGCGACTGAGTGGCGCGCGCCGGATTGGACTGGAACGCCACTAGGCTAGGTCTGCTTCCGGCCGCGTACGCAACGTGCAGGTGTGCATAGGGCGATGGGCCCAGACCCCTGCGCGCATAGGGTTAGACCGGCGTGCTGACCTCTCTGTTGTGCTTAGGTGGGGCTGCGACGCGTTGATCTTACGAGGCCGGGCATGACCCAGAAAAGTGTGTCCGGCCAAATGGGATCGAGCGTGTTGGGTTATGTGGTGCACCCCTGCAGGGAAGTTTATCTATTCGAATAGCCGTGTCCCTCGGTAAAAGGACGACCCGGAGTTGTACCTTGACCTTATGACAACTAGAACCGGATACTGAATAAAATACACCCTTCCAAGTGCCAGATACAACCCGGTGATCGCTCTCTAACAGGGCGACGAGGAGGGGATCGCCGGGTAGGATTATGCTATGCGATGCTACTTGGAGGACTTCAATCTACTCTCTTCTACATGCTGCAAGATGTAGATGACCAGAAGCGTAGTCTTCGACAGGACTAGCTATCCCCCTTTTATTCTGGCATTCTGCAGTTCAGTCCACTAATATGCCCCTTTACACATATACCCATGCATATGTAGTATAGCTCCTTGCTTGCGAGTACTTTGGGTGAGTACTCACGGTTGCTTCTCTCCCTCTTTTCCCCCTTTCCTTTCTATCTGGTTGTCGCAACCAGATGCTGGAGTCCAGGAGCCAGACGCCACCTTCGACGACGACACCTACGACACTGGAGGTGCCTACTACTACGTGCAGGCCGCTGACGACGACCAGGAGTAGTTAGGAGGATCCCAGGCAGGAGGCCTGCGCCTCGTTCGATCTGTATCCCAGTTTGTGCTAGCCTTCTTAAGGCAAACGTGTTTAACTTATGTCTGTACTCAGATATTGTTGCTTCCGCTGACTCGTCTGTGATCGAGCACTTGTATTCGAGCCCTCGAGGCCCCTGGCATGTATTATGATGCTTGTATGACTTATTTTTGTTGTAGAGTTGTGTTGTGATATCTTCCCGTGAGTCCCTGACCTTGATCGTACACATTTGCGTGCATGATTAGTGTACGGTCAAATCGGGGGCGTCACAAGTTGGTAGCTATTGCCGTCAACCCTGAACGAGTTCAGGCTATTCTTGATTGGACTCCTCCCAAGAACGTTAAGCAAGTCAGAAGTTTTCTCGGTCTCGCCAGCTATTGCCGTCGATTCGTCGAGAACTTCTCCAAGATCGCCAGGCCTCTGACTAACCTGTTGCATAAGGGCGTCAAGTTCCAATGGACAGACAAATGTCAGGAAAGTTTCCAGGCACTCAAAGACAAGTTGACTTCTGCTCCAGTTCTAGCTCCACCTGATACTAAGAAGGACTTTGTCATTTACTGCGACGCTTCCCGTCAAGGATTAGGCTGTGTCCTAATGCAAGACCGCAAAGTGATTGCTTATGCCTCTCGGCAATTGCGCCCTCACGAAGAGAACTACCCAGTTCACGACCTCGAACTTGCTGTTGTCATTCATGCGCTGAAGCAGTGGCGACATTACCTTCTCGGTAATCGTTGCGAGATCTTCACCGACCACCAAAGTCTGAAGTATCTGTTTACTCAGCCAGATCTGAACCTCCGTCAGCAGAGATGGATGGAGCTTGTTGCAGACTTCGACTTGGGTATTTCCTATACGCCAGGCAAGGCTAATGTAATGGCTGATGCCTTGAGCCGCAAGTCTTACTGCAACCACCTCCAGGTTCACAAAGTTCAGCCCTCGCTTGTTGAAGAATTCAGGAAGCTGAACCTCCATATTGTTCCTCCGGGTGCACTCGCTCCCCCTCCTAAGGAGTTTGGCAAGATGAACCTCCATGTTGTTACCCAGGGTTCCCTCAATACCCTAGTTGCTAAACCAGATCTCGTGGATAGCATCAAAAGGCTACAGAGGTATGACTCTGAAGCCCACAAGATTAAGCGCTACCTCGCAGAAGGAAAGCCCTCATTCTTCACCATTGCTGAAGATGGCACCCTATACTTCAAGGGCCGCCTAGTGGTGCCATGTGCAGAGAAAAACCTGGATATGACACAGGAAGTTATGAAAGAAGCTCATGATACGCCTCTATGTATCCATCCTGGTAGTACAAAGATGTGCCAAGACATCCGTCAGAGATTCTGGTGGTCTAATATGAAGCAAGACATTGCTCGTTATGTTGCTGAGTGTGACGTTTGCCGTCGTATCAAAGCAGAACATCAAAGACCTGCTGGAACTCTGCAACCTATCTCTATTCCTGAATGGAAATGGGACCATGTTGAGATGGACTTCGTCACTGGATTTCCCAAATCACAGAAAGGTAATGATGCTATTCTTGTCGTCATTGACCGGCTTTCCAAAGTTGCACATTTCCTGGCGGTCAAAGAAACGATCACTGCTAGTCAACTAGCAACGCTCTATATGTCCAGGATTGTTTCACTCCACGGTATTCCATTGGTTATCAGTTCAGACCGTGGCAGCTTATTCACTTCAAGATTCTGGGCAAGTTTCCAAGAAGCTATGGGAACTCATCTGTCATTCAGTACTGCGTTTCATCCTCAATCGCAAGGGCAAGTTGAACGCGTCAGCCGAGCCCCTCTGAACTGGTCAGAAACTGGGGAACGTCCACTCTTCGGTTCGGATATTATCCAAGATGCCGAAGAACAAGTCCGCATTATCCGTGAGAATCTCAAGACTGCTCAATCACGTCAGAAGAGTCAGTATGACCGTCATCAAAAAGACATGGTCTATCAACCGGGCGAAAAGGCTTATCTTCGAGTCACACCTATGAAGGGTGCTCACCGCTTCGGGATCAAGGGCAAACTAGCTCCTCGCTATATTGGCCCATTCACTATTCTCGAAAGGCGTGGAAAAGTGGCATACCAACTGGAGCTACCGCCGAACCTTTCTCAGGTTCACGATGTGTTCCATGTGTCACAGCTCCGCCATTGCTTCAAGGACCCAATCCGAGCTGTGGATCATGAAGTGCTCGAATTGTAGCAAGACCTCTCCTATAAGGAGCATCCGGTCCGCATTCTCGACCAAGCTGAACGCCGCACACGACAGTAGGCGATCAAGTTTCTCAAAGTCCAGTGGTCGCACCATTCTCAAGATGAGGCCACTTGGGAACGAGAGGATCGTCTGCGCGAAGAATACCCCGCACTGTTTCCTTCTACCTCCTAAATCTCGGGACGAGATTTCTTGTAGTGGAGGAGATTTGTAACGCCCGGATAATCATGCTACAGTAATCTCACGCTAATCTTGCCACGTCACCTCCGTTACTGTTGCTAACCTCACAGCATTTCGAAACGGAGTCAAATTCAAATTTAAAATTAAATCAAACGATAAAAGTTTTCAAACATCAAAACAAAAATGTTCGGTGGGTGCCAAATAATACACTGGTAATTATTGTGGAGAAAACTCCTTTTTAGTTAATGCCTAAGTATTTTAAAATGGATTAAAAGGTGAAAGAAAATAAATAAAAGAAAATGCAAAACAAAAAAAGGAAAACAACCCCCCCCCGGTTGGGTCTCGGCCCAGCTGGCCACTGGGCAAGCCAGGCCGGCCCAGCCGGCCCACCCCCCTGCTGCCCCTGGCCTATTAGGCCCCCGCCCGACCAAACCCTAACCTACCCCGTCGCCCCACACTTCCCCCCCACGTCGTTCCCCCACTCCCCTCCGTCCCAATCTGGACGCCGCCGCCCCGGCCCCGTCGCCTTCCCCCGCGCCAGGACGCCGCCGCCTCGCCGGAGCGCTCTCCCCCGCCGGACTGCCTCCCCTACGCCGCCGTCCCTGCCATCCCCCTCGACCCCCACTGCCGTGACCCTGCATACCCACAGTGAGGCCACCGGCCTCCGTCGCCCGCCCCCTCTCCTCTCGGTCACCGCCGCCCCGCTCGCGCTCCGGCGCGCCCAGACGCGCCCCTGCCGCGCCTGGCCACGCACCGCGCTCACCGTCGCGCCCTCACCCCGGCTCTGCCTCGCTTCGCCCGCGCCTTGTTCGACCTCGCCTCGCGCCGCGCGCCCCCCTTTCCCCCGTGCGCCCCGCGCCCGAGCTCCGGACGGGCTCGCGTCCGCCGCGCTCCTCGCCGTGAGCCCCGCCTCCCCTGCTGCTGCTCCACGCCGGCGCGCCGCCCTGGCCCCCCTGCTCCCTGGTCGCCGGCGCCCCGCAGCGCCCAAATCGGGTGCGCCCCGCGGGCCAGTGCCCGTTCGGGCTGGGCCCGATAGCCCAGCACCCAATTGCCCCCCCTTGACCCAATGACAAACGGGCCGCAGCGCCCCAGAACGGTTTTATCGAAAAGAAAAATAAAGATAAAAATAATAAATAAAATAAATTAATAATAAGAATAATTAATTAATAAAAATAATAAATAAAATAAAAATAAAATAAATTAATAATAATAATAAATTAATTAATAAAAATAAATAAATAAATAAATAAATAAAGAAAATAAAAATAAAAAATAATTTTTATTAATTAATTAATTAACTAAATTAATTAAGTTAATTAATCCTGTTTAAATTAATTAAGCAGTAATTATTTAGCTAAACACTAATTAACCTAAACAGTGAATGACAGGTGGGTCCCACTGGGCCCACATGTCAGTTGACTTAGTCAACCCCTGTTGACTGCTGATGTCAGCATGACATCATGCTGATGTCATAAATCCAAATTTCGAATTAAATTAAATAATTAATTAAATTCCAGAAACTAATAAAATCTTTAGAAAATCATATCTTTTAATCCGTAACTCGGATTAAAATATTTTCAACATGAAAGTTGCTCAGAACGACGAGACGAATCCGAATACGCAGTCCGTTCGTCCACCACACCTCCCTAACCTATCGAACTAGCAACTTTCCCCCTCCGGTCCGTCTGTCCGAAAACGCGAAACATCGGGAATACTTTCCCGGATGTTCCCCCCCTTCGCCGGTACCACCTACTGTCGCGTTAGGACACACCTCGCACTGTTCATTGTCATGTCACGCATCGTCATGCTATGTTTGCATTGTATTTACTGTTTCTTCCCCCCTCTTCTCTCCGGTAGACTACGAGACCCACACTGCTGCTGCCCAGTTCGACTACGGAGTTGACGACTCCTCCTACTTGCCAGAGCAACCAGGCAAGCCCCCCCGTTGATCACCAGATATCGCCTATTCTTCTCTATACTGCTTGCATTAGAGTAGTGTAGCATGTTACTGCTTTCCGATATCCTATCTTGATGCATAGCCTATCCTTGCTACTACTGTTGTTACCTTTACCTGCAATCCTACATGCTTAGTATAGGATGTTAGTTTTCCATCAGTGGCCCTACATTCTTGTCCGTCTGCTGTGCTATACTATCGGGCCATGATCACTTGGGCGGTGATCACGGGTATATACTTATATACTATATACATGACACATGTGGTGACTAAGGTCGGGTCGGCTCGTAGGAGTACCCGCAAGTGGATCTTTGTGGCGGAGCGACAGGGCAGGTTGAGACCGCCTAGGTGAGAGGTGGGCCTGGCCCTGGTCGGCGTTCGCGGATACTTAACACGCTTAACGAGATCTTGGTATTTGATCTGAGTCTGGCCATTTGGTCTATACGCACTAGCCATCTACGTGGGAGTAGTTATGGGTATCCCGGCGTCGTGGTATCAGCCGAAGCCTTCTTGACGTCAGCGACTGAGTGGCGCGCGCCGGATTGGACTGGAATGCCACTAGGCTAGGTCTGCTTCCGGCCGCGTACGCAATGTGCAGGTGTGCATAGGGCGATGGGCCCAGACCCCTGCGCGCATAGGGTTAGACCGGCGTGCTGACCTCTCTGTTGTGCTTAGGTGGGGCTGCGACGCGTTGATCTTACGAGGCCGGGCATGACCCAGAAAAGTGTGTCCGGCCAAATGGGATCGAGCGTGTTGGGTTATGTGGTGCACCCCTGCAGGGAAGTTTATCTATTCGAATAGCCGTGTCACTCGGTAAAAGGACGACCCGGAGTTGTACCTTGACCTTATGACAACTAGAACCGGATACTGAATAAAATACACCCTTCCAAGTGCCAGATACAACCCGGTGATCGCTCTCTAACAGGGCGACGAGGAGGGGATCGCCGGGTAGGATTATGTTATGCGATGCTACTTGGAGGACTTCAATCTACTCTTTTCTACATGCTGCAAGATGGAGATGACCAGAAGCGTAGTCTTCGACAGGACTAGCTATCCCCCTTTTATTCTGGCATTCTGCAGTTCAGTCCACTAATATGCCCCTTTACACATATACCCATGCATATGTAGTATAGCTCCTTGCTTGCGAGTACTTTGGGTGAGTACTCACGGTTGCTTCTCTCCCTCTTTTCCCCCTTTCCTTTCTATCTGGTTGTCGCAACCAGATGCTGGAGTCCAGGAGCCAGACGCCACCTTCGACGACGACACCTACGACACTGGAGGTGCCTACTACTACGTGCAGGCCGCTGACGACGACCAGGACTAGTTAGGAGGATCCCAGGCAGGAGGCCTGCGCCTCGTTCGATCTGTATCCCAGTTTGTGCTAGCCTTCTTAAGGCAAACGTGTTTAACTTATGTCTGTACTCAGATATTGTTGCTTCCGCTGACTCTTCTGTGATCGAGCACTTGTATTCGAGCCCTCGAGGCCCCTGGCTTGTATTATGATGCTTGTATGACTTATTTTTGTTGTAGAGTTGTGTTGTGATATCTTCCCGTGAGTCCCTGACCTTGATCGTACACATTTGCGTGCATGGTTAGTGTACGGTCAAATCGGGGGCGTCACATAGAATATATTCAACACGAACAAATTCCGAAGGAAGGGATTAATCAACTAGATGCAAGAGAATAAGAATTATGTTATGCGTATCCTTCACCAATTAAATTGATGAGAAACCATGGATTTGCATACTACTCATTCGCGTTGGAAAAGATTAAGGGGGGGATATAGCACGAAATTTGGGAAAATCTTCATGATCCACTGGTATGGTTGGGAAAGAACGAATGAATTGATATGATAAGAACGGAAAAGGAATCTTCAACGAACCACCGTAAGAATTCAAATTGCATGACAAAGGAGAATGAGTCACCGACAAGAATTGAAACGGATGAAGATACTTGAGGGAATTTAGAGACAAAAGAACGAAGAGATCGCGAGCTGGTTGAAGAATATTTGAATGAGGCACCGGAAGAATATTGGGACGTACGACGGGGCACGGATATAGAATAATTGGAGAATGAATTCAAAAGCTTAGAACAAAGAAATATTTCGAAAAGATGGCCTCCAGATGATCGAAACAGAAAAAAAAACAACTTCTGAAATACTCCGGATGGATGAGAAGAATTGCACAATTTGAAATAATTTGAGAGGATAACATCAAGCTAGCACCGCGAATCTCTAGGAGAACGGGCAAGATTTAGGGGAAAACTCTTCTTCGATCGACGAGAAACACCTTGAAGAAATAGAGAGATGCTCCGAGACAATGAATATTAGAAATGTTGATCCAAAGTTGAAAAGAATTTGAAAGCGAACTCAGAGAAGGCATATGACTGATGGATTCCATACTTACGTCATATTTCGAAAAGAATTTGAGAATAACTCCGGAAAATCAGAAGAGTCAGGTAAGATTCTGGGAAAGACCTGTGGGTTAGGGCCCACTGAAAAGAAACACCGTTGGAAAGGATTGTAGAAGAGATGATGCACCGGAACAGCTGAAAGACTTCAATGAGGTGACAACCTCGAATTAATTGGATGCAAACACGAATCTTCTGAGATGTCTTCAACACTCCGGGATAATATAATGGCGAGAGGAGGAACGAGCAAGGGGAAACACTTCAATCAAGGGAGAGAATATGATCACCAACGAAAAACTTGAATTTGGATCCACCGGAAAGAAAATGCGACGAACAATGATGAACTAGATGAGACTTCACCGGTTGAGACAATTGAGGAAAGACTGAAGATACTCCGCACGAATGAAATAACTGCACGAATAGAGGCTCAGATTCCGGGAAGAAAAAAACGGGTGGGAGGGCGGGAAAACAAAAGCAACTGGGACGACGAATAATTGAATAGAAAAGCGCCGGTTGAAATGATTGACGAGAGAATGCAAAGGCTTCGCACGAGTAGGAAGGATACTCGATTTCGGACTCTGGTTCCGAGAAGAAAAAGGTGGGCGGGTGGGAAAAACAAGGACAACTTCGGATAGGGAAACAACGTCGTGGAGGAAGAACTGAGGATTGATCTCGCGAAAGACAAAGAGGTTTGAGTCGACTTAACGAGAGATGCACCGGATAAAATAGGATGGACAACGAACGAAAACTAACCGCGTGAACCTAAAGAAAAATTTGAAGGGGAAGAGGAGTAGTTCAAAACACCTACGTCAAGATTTCTCACCAGAGCGACGAAGGGACTGAGGAGTAAAAAGAATTCCTACTCTCCGATATAGCTTGACTCCGAAAAAGTTTTTTATTTAGACTCGACAACGGCCAAACTACACGATCAATCAAGGGGGCTCCTATGGTCGGTCGAGGCTCTGATACCAACTTGTCACGCCCAAGATGCGACCCTATCCTAAAGGAACTCGAAGGTCCCACCAAGGATAGAAGCGCATCTTGAAGACGCTTTTGCAAGGTGAATATCATTACATCGTACCATTACATAATAGTTGGGGATACATACAAAAGGCATAAACGCCCCAAGAATACAACAACATCCGACTACGGATGAAACATAAATAGAAACTCAAACAATATCCACCCTGCTAGCCCAGGCTGCCGACCTAGAACCTATCCCCTGATCGAAGAAGCAGAAGAAGAACTCCAAAACAAGTAAACATCGCTCTCGCGTCCTGATCATCGCATAACCTGAACCTGCAACTGTTGATGTAGTAATCTGTGAGCCACGAGGACTCAGCAATCCCATTACCATGGGGATCAAGACTAGCAAAGGTGAAAGGGTAAGGAAGGGGTAAAGTGGTGAGGTTGCAGCAGCGGCTAAGCAAAGTATGGTGGCTAACTTACGAAAGAGCGAGAAGAGGAGCTACGCAAGCGGTCGTCAACTAGTAATGATCAAGAAGTGATCCTGAACTCCTACTTACGTCAAACATAACCCAAAAACCGTGTTCTCCTCTCGAACAACCCCGAAAAGAGACAATCACGGTTGCGCACGCGGTTGGTGTATTTTAGAAGAGTTTACTTCAAGTTTACTACAACCGGATATTAACAAATTCACATCTGCCACATAACCGCGGGCACGGCTTTCGACAGTTCAAACCCTGCAGGGGTGTCCCAACATTGCCCATGATAAGCTCTCACGATCAACGAAGGATATTCCTTCTCCTGGGAAGACCCGATCAGTCTCGGAATCCCGGTTACAAGACATTTCAACAATGGTAAAACAAGACCAGCAAGACCTCCCGGCGTGCTGACACCCTGATAGTAGCCGCGCGTATCTCGTCTCAGGCCACGACCGGATGAGCAGTCCGTACAACTAAAACCAGGCCTCGAGTTTCCCCGAGGTGGCGCTACAAGGGGCTCTAGTTCGGACCAACACTTAGAGAAGCATTGGCCCGGGGGGGGCTAAAATAAAGATGACCCTCGGGTTAATTACTCCCAAGGGAAAGGTATAGGTGGTAGGTAGGCAAATGGTAAAACCAATGGTAAAACCAAGGCGAACTGTCAAGGGGTTCCCATAACACCCAACCGCGTTAGGGACGCAAAATCCGGGAACATAATACCGATATGACGGAAACTAGGACGGCAAGAGTGGAACAAAACACCAGGCATAAGGCCGAGCCTTCCACCCTTTACCAAGTATATAGATGCATTAATAATATAAGAGATATTGTGATATCCCAGCATAAACATAATCCAACATGGAGCGATCTTCATCTTCACCTGCAACTAGCAACGCTATAAGAGGGGCTGAGCAAAAGCGGTAACATAACCAAACAACGGTTTGCTAGGAAGGGTGACAAAGGTTAGAGGTTCATGGCAATTTGGGAGGCTTGATAAGCAAGTGGTAGGTAACGCGGCACAGCGATAGCATCGAGGCAACTAGCATAGCAATGATAGTAATGAGATCCAAGGTGACGGTCATCTTGCCTGAAATCCCGCTAGGAAGAAGACCGAATCCATGAAGTAGATGAACCAACATAGTCGAATGGATCCTCACAATCGCAACGTTACCGGAACTATCAAGAAGAAGCAATACCGGAAAGAAGCAAACAACATAGTAAACAACCATCACATAAACATGGCATGATGCACAATCAAACATGATGCATGTCCGGTTTAAAGAGGCATGGCATGGTAAAGTGCAACAAACAATACTACAAGTTAAGTGGAGCTCAATATGCAACGAGTTGCATATTCGACGAACCCCACATTCAAGTATCTAGTTCACTCTCGTTTATGAACCCAACAATATTAAATGTTATTAAACATGGCAAGGGGTGAAGCATAACAAAACTACCTATCTAGGCAAGTTTAAATGAGGCCGGAACAACAAACAACAATCCCGGAAAATCCTCATATGCATATTTCGAATTTGGTACTGTTCTTCCCTATACAAAATTTTAATGTTGTTAAACAGCAAAATAAAGTGCAGCAAGTTAAACTATGCATTTTTTTAGACAAGTTACATATATAATTTATTAAATTCGGAGCTACGGTTATTTAGTTATGAAATAAACCTTTTTAACAAATCATTTATGAAAATTAATGCAAACATCAAGTTTAAACATTTTGACATGGGTGAAAGTTGCATATTATGAAAGCACATGAAATCCTAAGCATTTTACATATATTACATGCTTTATTATGATGCATGGATATTTAGATATGAGCAAAGCAAATTAATGGCATTTTTAGAGGTAGAAATTCAAGTTTGAAATTAATTCAAACTTGAGCCATTTTTGAACCCTACCAAAACAACTCCAAAGGATCTGAAATTTGGCAGAGAGGGTGTAGGCATGGTATAAGATTTACAGAAAATAAATGAACATTTTACTAGGACAGGAAAATGCCACTTGCAATAAATGTGTGAGAATTGAAAGGAAGAAGCTAGTCATGGGGTGTTGCACTTGATGATGGTTTAAATGGAAGGGCAAGATGGAACAGCAAAGAAGATGAGGAGAAGGAGTTCACAAATGTAACAATCCCACCACAAATATACACACGAAAAATATGCACACTACAATGATGATCATGATGCAAATGCAACATAAATGACAAAGGCAACATCACATCATGAAGCATATAACAAGGCAAGGATGGCGCAATGCAATATAATAAAAGATGAACATGAAGCAAGAAGCAAAACTACAATGGCACTCATCACGATCATGGCAACAACATAGGGAAAAGAAATATGCAAAACAATTATGATAATGCACAACCATAATAAACACACGTCAACAACTAAAATAAATGGAAGGGCAACTGAAGCGTCGGACTCGGGGCGTTACACCTGAATCAGTTCGTCTTCTTGAGTCTCAACTTCAAGTTGAAAGACATCGATCAGATGTGCTGCAACAGGAAGCTGAAGGACTGAGGAAGTCCCTGCAGAATTCAGATGCATATTTTCTGGTGCAACAGCAAGCGCTGGAGGATTTAAGCGCCAAACAAGAGAAAGTTAATAAGCTTGATAAGCATCTTGCCAGCATTATGGGTACCCAGGATATTGTTTCTTGAGATCTTCTGAAGTGGTTTTCAGTTCTGGATTTGTTTTGCTGCGGCGTTTATTTGCGCTGGTCGCCAACTTTGACAACCAGTGTATATGATATGCTGCTTTGTTCCCTATATTTGCACTAGTGGCGAACTTTGATGCCCAGTGGATGTAATATGTGTAATAGCCGTGATAGCCTAGCGTTAGTTGCTTGCTTATTTATTTCCTTGTTGTCTTGTTTATTTGTTTGCTTGTAATCATTGCAGTTCTTTTTCCGCGGTTAGCTAGTGGCTGCAATAACCTATTTTTTAAAACTAGGCCACAATAACCATGGGCTAATATTTACTATAGTGACACTGGGCCTCCTACTAGCCGTAGAAATAGTGGGCCTTCTACGGGCCATAGAAACAATGGGTCTTCTATGGGCCGTAGAAACAATGGGCCTTCTGTGGGCCGTATCATCAATGGGCCTTATACCGGCCGTATGATCGATTGGCCAAACATGGGCCAAACAGACCGCATTATGGCCGTAAACGGGCTAGAGCTGGAATCGTCCGTTCATGGGCCGACCATAACGGGCCATCGTTAATAGGCCGTATTTGATGACGCTATGAAAATGGCCCAACGTATTAACGGACCACAAACGGGCCGACTGTAACCACGGGCTGAATTTGGCCCACAAGCAGAAAATTACAGTAACGGGCCGTAAGTAAACGAATGCTGGAAATGAGCCCAAGAATAAATGGGCTCTGAGAAGGCTGAAAGATAACAGGGGTTGGAAACGGCCCAACGGAATAACGGGCCGTTAATGGGTATAAAGTGATACACTGTTCATTACGGGCCAGTTTCACCATGGGCCGTTAATGGGTGTAAAGTGATACACTGTTCATTACGGGCTAGTTTCACCACGGGCCGTTAATAGGCCAAGAGTTACATAGGGCCTCATATGGGCCAAAAGACATCATGGGCCATACATGGGCCAGAAGTGAAAACGGGCTAGAATCATATTAGATGGCCCAGATGACGCTACTGGGCCTAATTCCGATAGGACGTAACGGGCCTTGGGTTAGCGGGCTGTAAATGGGCTATATGCGAACAGGCCGTTAACAGGCTTTCCATGGGCCGGCCCGCCACCTTTTGACCAAGTCAAACGGGCCGGCCTTTTCACAGGAATGGGCCTCTGTTGGGCCGTGCCACGTGTCGACGTATCAAAGGTGCCTTCTGTCCAATGAGTGGATGACATCTGTCCCAACGATGAGCCGACACGTGTTTCCTCCAGCCAATGATGATTTTACATGTGGAAAATCCCCATTGGTCGGGGCTGTTAACGGGTTATCGGATCCAAAACCCGACCCGATAGCTTAACGGCGTTCCGTTACGGTGGATGCCACGTGTCGGTCACCCTTGACGAAAGCACTTCTGTGACGCATGATTTATCATCATGGAAGTGGACACTTCCGTGATGATAATTTTGGTAATGTCATGGAACACTTCTACGACAGCACAGGTATCACTATCTTGATTCTGTCATAAATTTGTCATGGATGTACATACATGACAAAAAACGCGACCTACTGTGACAAACACGTATCATCACGGAAGTGTATTTTTTTGTAGTGATGATCTCATCCGGGACTCCGAACAACCTTCGGTCATCAAATCACATAAACTCATAATACAAATCATCATCGAACGTTAAGCGTGCGGACCCTATGGGTTCGAGAACTATGTAGACATGACCGAGACACATCTCCGGTCAATAACCAATAGCGGAATCTGGATGCTCATATTGGCTCCTACATATTCTACGAAGATCTTTATCGGTCAAACTGCATAACAACATACGTTGTTCCCTTTGTCATCGGTATGTTACTTGCCCGAGATTCGACCGTCGGTATCACCATACCTAGTTCAATCTCGTTACCGGCAAGTCTCTTTACTCATTCCATAATGCATCATCCCGCAACTAACTCATTAGTCACATTGCTTGCAAGGCTTATAGTGATGTGCATTACCGAGAGGGCCTAGAGATACCTCTCCGACAATCGGAGTGACAAATCCTAATCTTGATCTATGCCAACTCAACAAACACCATCGGAGACACCTGTAGAGCATCTTTATAATCATCTAGTTACGTTATGACGTTTGATAGCACACTAAGTATTCCTCCGGTATTCGGGAGTTGCATAATCTCATAGTCATAGGAACATGTATAAGTCATGAAGAAAACAATAACAATAAACTAAACGATCATAGTGCTAAGCTAACGGATGGGTCTTGTCCATCACATCATTCTCTAATGATGTGATCCCGTTCATCAAATGACAACTCATGTCTATGGCTAGGAAACTTAACCATCTTTGATTAACGAGCTAGTCTAGTAGAGGCATACTAGGGACACTCTGTTGTCTATGTATTCACACATGTACTAAATTTCCGGTTAATACAATTCTGGCATGAATAATAAACATTTATCATGATATAAGGAAATATAAATAACAACTTTATTATTGCCTCTAGGGCGTATTTCCTTCAATTCCAGCCGGGATTATGAAGGTCAAGCAGAGCGAATTCCTCGCTCTCACACAAGGAAACCTGTCAGTAAGTGAGTACCTGCACAACTTCAACCATTTGGCCCGTTATTCTCTTTATGATGTGTCCACAGAAGAAAGGAAAATCAACATATTTCTTGGAGGACTGAACCAACACCTCAGATGCACTCTCAGTATGTTTGATTTCCCGGACTTCCAAACTCTGGTCAACAAAGCCCTCATCGCAGAAAGGGAACACAAGCTCGTGCACGACAACAGGCCCGCTAATAATGACCACAAGCGCAAATTCAAGCCTAAGAAGGATGGACAACCAGTGCAGAAGGCTCGTACTTGGCAGCAGACTCAGGTTGAGTACAAACCCAATTGGCAGCAGAATGTCAACAAGACCACTACCCAAGGCAGGAATGTCGTGACCAACCCGGTGCGTGAAGAATGTTAGTGCAACAATTCCTGCTTTAATTGTGGGCAAACCGGACATTATGCCAGACAGTGCCCCAAGAACGTCAAGCCAACCGCTCCATTCAGGCCACAAGTCAATCACCTGGAGCCCTATCCCACCTAGAGGACCATCCAAGGGCAAATTCACCACCTCTCCACCGACGAAGCCCAAGAAGACTCGGAAGTCGTCATTGGCATGTTTTCTGTTGAAAGCATACCTGCAATAATTTTATTTGACTCTGGGGTTTCCCACTCTTTTATTTCGCGGAGTTTTGCTGTCCAAAAAAAATTTCCTTGCTCAATTTTGGGAAAAAGTATGATGGTACAATCCCCGAGATCCATGCTCAGAAGCAATCTGGTCTGCGTAATTTGGAAATTGATATCAAAGGATTCAGGTTTCCAACATCCTTGATAGTCATCGAGTCTGCCAAATTGGACATCATTTTGGGAATGAATTGGTTAACCCAATATCAAGTATGCATCAACTGTGGGACCAGAGGAGTCACTTTGACAAGTCAGGAAGGTCGAACCACAAAGTTCTATGCCCGGAGGAGCATACCCAAGAAAGATATGGTTTTCACGGCTATAGCTGAAGAATTGGAATTAATTCCTATGGTTAGTGAGTTTCCAGATGTATTTCCTGAGGAATTACCAGGCATGCCGCCAGACAGGGAGCTTGAGTTTGCAATTGACCTGGTGCCTGGAACCGCACCGTTATACAAGAAGTATTATCGGATGCCTTCGTCAGAATTAGTGGAATTAAAGAAACATTTTGATGAGATGCTTCAGAAAGGATACATCCATCCGAGCTCTTCACCATGGGGATCACCCATGATATTTGTGGACAAGAAGAACGGCAGTCTTCGGATGTGTGTAGATTACCGTCAGCTGAATGATGTCACCATCAAGAACAAATATCCCCTGCCAAGGATTGATGATTTGTTTGATCAACTCAGTGGGGCAAAAGTATTCTCCAAGATTGATTTGAGGACCGGATATCACCAACTCAAAATCAAGAAGGAAGATATTCCCAAGACCGCGTTCACTACTCGATACGGTCTTTATGAATATACCGTCATGTCTTTCGGTCTCACCAATTCCCCTGCCTTTTTCATGCATATGATGAATAAGGTATTTATGGATTTCTTGGATAAGTTTGTGGTGGTCTTCATCAACGACATCCTCATTTACTCAAAGAGTGAAGAAGAGCACAAGGAACACCTCAGAGCAGTTTTGCAAAGGCTCTGTGACCATCAGCTATATGCAAAGTTCAGCAAATGTGAGTTCTGGCTCAAGCAAGTTGGATTTTTAGGGCAAGTTCTTTCAACAAAAGGCATAGCCGTGGATCCAAGTAAGGTGAAAGACGTGCTTGATTAGACCGCACCCACGACAGTATCAGAGATCCAAGTAAGGTGAAAGACGTGCTTGATTAGACCGCACCCACGACCGCTGCTTTATCGAGGGATTCTTAAGATTGCCAAGCCAATGACAGAGCTCCTCAAGAAGGATAAGAAGTTGGAATGGACTGAGGATTGCGAAAGGAGCTTCAACGAGATAAAAACCAGACTGACCACAGCACCACTATTGACTCTTCCAGACATCTACCGCAACTTTGATGTATACTGCGACGCATCCAGGAAAGGCCTTGGATGTGTACTCATGCAAGATGGCAAGGTTGCCGCCTATGCATCTCCACAGTTACGGCCTCACTAAGGGAACTATCCAACGCATGATTTGGAGTTGGCCGCTGTTGTGCATGCTTTGAAAATTTGGAGACACTACCTCATTGGAAAAAGGTTCCAAACTTTCACCGACCACAACAGTCTCAAATATATATTCACTCAACCAGACTTAAACCTTCGATGGCGAAGATGGCTCGAGTTGGTCAAGGATTATGACCTCGGGATAAATTATCATCCGGGTAAAGCCAACGTGGTTGCCGATGCCCTCAGCCGCAAGCCTGCCAGTCTGAATGTTATAATGGATTCCTTGCCTCCTGAACTTCAAGACGAGATTGCTCAGCTCAATTTGGTGATAGTTGATGCCAGTCTTGCCAATATATTGGAAGTTGCTCCTACCCTTGAGGATGAGATTCGCAGGGCCCAGACAGATGACGTATCACTACAAGCCCATGTCAAGCATATGCGAGAAGGAAAGACTCATGATTTCTCTAAGGATCAACAAGGTACGCTAAGGTTTCGAGGACGGATTTGCGTACCTGAGCAAGCAGACCTCAGAAAGAAGATCTTGGCAGAAGCACATGAATCTTCGTATTCAATTCACCCAGGAGGTACCAAAATGTATGAAGACCTTCACCAGATATTTTGGTGGGATGGAATGAAGAAAGATATCGCATATTTTGTCAATTGCTGTGATATATGCAACAAAGTGAAGGCGGAACACCAAAAGCCCACCAGAATCCTCCAACCACTACCCGTCTCGCAATGGAAATGGGATGACGTCTGCATGGATTTCATCATAGGCCTACCAAGGACTCATCGAGGCAATGATGCAGTATGGGTCGTGGTGGACACCCTGACGAAGGTAGCTCCTTTCATTCCCATCCGGACCACCTATCGAGCCGACCAACTTGCACAGTTATATGTGTCCAGAATCGTCAATTTGCATGGAGTGCCAAGAACAATTACTTCAGACCGAGGCTCTCTTTTTACCACAGCATTTTGGTCACGTCTCCATCAAGCCTTGGGGATTGCCTTCAAATACAGCACAACCTATCATCCTCAGACAGACGGACAGACAGAGCGAGTAAATCAGATACTCGAAGATATGCTCCGAGCATGTGCTTTGGCCCAAGGACCCAAGTGGGAAGATTGCCCGCTGTATGTCAAGTTCTCCTACAACAACAGTTTCTAGACCAGCTTGAAGATGTCACCTTATGAAGCTCTGTATGGCCATAAGTGCCGCACTTTGCTAAACTGGTCTCAAACCGGAGATAGCCGCATTTTCGGAACTGATTTGATGATGGAGGCTGAAAAGCAAGTCAAGGAGATCCGAGATAGACTGCAGTTGGCCAAGTCACGACAAAAGAGTTATTATGATACAAAGCACCGTCAGATCAGTTTTGAACCCGGAGAACACGTGTATCTCCAAGTCACACCCATGAAAGGAGTCAAGAGATTTCAGACCCGAGGAAAACTGGCACCCATATATATTGGTCCATTCCCAGTCATGTCCAGAGTTGGAACAGTTGCTTATCAGTTGGAATTGCCACCAGAATTGTAAGAAGTACACAATGTGTTCCATGTCTCACAATTAAGAAGGTGTATCTCGCCACCGGAGAAAAGGACTGATATGGCAGAGATAGAACTTGCTAAGGAATTAACCTATGAGGAGAGACCGATCAGAATATTAGATGGGACAGAAAGAGTCACTCGCAACAAAGTGATAAAGTTTTATAAGGTTCAGTGGGAGCATCACACCGAGGAAGAAGCAACCTGGGAAAGAGAGGAATTTTTAAGGACAGCCTACCCAGAATTGTTTTCCCGAGCAACCGAATCCCGAGGACGAGATTCATCCTAAGTGGGGGAGGTTTGTGACAGCCTGGTTTTTGCCTTCTCTCTTTTTCCGGACTTCATTTGCTCTTGCTTCGAATTTGGGTTTTTTCAATCAATTCAAATGGACTTAAAAACTTGGGCATGTCCTTGATTTTCACCCAAGAGACCCATCCATCTCTCATTCAACTTTATTTCTCTGAAAAATCCCAAAATAACCCAAGGAATATTTTTCATAAAAGAAAAATATTCAATTTCTTCTCTGAAATTCAATTTAGAGACTTGTGCATCAAAGCAACCCTCATTTTTCTTCCTTCCAAAAATCTGAGAAAATTCTCAAATATTCTTTAAAGCTTGGCCCACCTCCCTGTGCAAAAATATTTCATACTTATTTGGAATATTTTCGCTATAAAAATCATTTCTGTTCTGGCCTCAAAATGCAGTTTCTACAACAAGTTTATTTTTCCTTGCTTTAATGAAGCTGAATTTTCTTGAGCTTGTTTAACCTCCTAGCTAAACCTTAACCTCACCAGAATCAGCCCTAATCACCTTCTAGAAGCCCTCCAAACATGGCGACCAAGTTTCTGACCAGAAACTTGCCAACAAGCTCAAGTCTCATCCGGTCGGCCTGGCAGTGTAGACCTAGTGCATCATCATAAATGAGGTCTCTTGCATTTCCCTACAAGTAATTGGATCTCATATGGAGATGTTTAGTGAAGTAGAATGGAAAAAATCGAATGCAACTAAACAAGAACTAGTCTGTAACTGTCGTTCGGAATCAGTTTTGCGCAGTGTTAACTGAAACATGGATATCTGACTCATACGGAGTCCGTTTTGGCTCCACAAGTAGTCAAAATGTTTATGACGACCAGATGCTTCAAAGGATTCTTTCATAGGGAACTTTTGGGGAACTTTTCTTAAGGAGTTCGTTCAGAAACTTGTATAGAAACTTTCTTAATGAGCACTCGACAAACGCATTTCGAGAACATACACAAAGTCCCAGCTATGGACCTAGTGCATCATCATAACTGAGGTTTCTTGCATTTCCCTACAACTAATTGGATCTCATATGGAGATGTTTAGAGAAGCAGAATGGAAAAAATTGAATGCAACTACACAAGAACTAGTCTATAACTGTCGTTCGGAATCAGTTTTGCGCAGTGTTAACTGAAACATGGATATCTGACTCATACGGAGTCCGTTTTGGCTCCACAAGTAGTAGAAAAGTTTGTGACGACTAGATGCTTCAAAGGATTCTTTCATAGGGAACTTTTGGAGAACTTTTCTTAAGGAGTTCATTCAGAAACCTGTATATAAAGTTTCTTAATGAGCACTCGACAAACGCATTTCGAGAACATACACAAAGTCCCAGCTATGGACCTAGTGCATCATCATAACAGAGGTCTCTTGCATTTCCCTAGAAGTAATTATATCTCATATGAAGATGTTTAGTGAAGTAGAATTGAAAAAATCGAATGCAACTACACAAGAACTAGTCTGTAACTATCGTCCAGAATCAGTTTTGCGCAGTGTTAACTGAAACATGGATATCTGACTCATACGGAGTCTGTTTTGGCTCCACAAGTAGTCAAAACATTTGTGACGACCAGATGCTTCAAAGGATTCTTTCATAGGGAACTTTTGGAGAACTTTTCTTAAGGATTCGTTTAGAAACTTGTATAGAAACTTTCTAAATGAGCACTCGACAAACGCATTTCGAGAACATACACAAAGTCCCAGCTATGGACCTAGTGCATCATCATAACTGAGGTCTCTTGAATTTCCCTACAAGTAATTGGATCCCATATGGAGATGTTTAGTGAAGTAGAATGGAAAATATCGAATGCAACTACACAAGAACTAGTCTGTAACTGTCGTTCGGAATAAGTTTTGCGCAGTGTTAACTGAAACATGGATATCTGACTCATACGGAGTCCGTTTTGGCTCCACAAGTAGTCAAAACGTTTGTGACGACCAGATGCTTCAAAGGATTCTTTCATAGGGAACTTCTGGAGAACTTTTCTTAAGGATTTTGTTCAGAAACTTGTATAGAAACTTTCTTAATGAGCACTCGACAAACGCATTTCGAGAACATACACAAAGTCCCAGCTATGGACCTAGTGCGTCATCATAACTGAGGTCTCTTGCATTTCCCTATAAGTAACCGGATCTCATATGGACATGTTTAGTGAAGTAGAATTGAAAATTGAATGCAATTATACAAGAACTAGTCTGTAACTGTCGTTCGGAATCAGTTTTGCGCAGTGTTAACAGAAACATGGATATCTGACTCATACGGAGTCCGTTTTGGCTCCACAAGTAGTCAAAACGTTTGAGACGACCAGATGCTTCAAAGGATTCTTTCATAGGGAACTTTTGGAGAACTTTTCTTAAGGAGTTCGTTCAGAAACTTGTATAGAAACTTCCTTAATGAGCACTCGACAAACGCATTTCGAGAACATACACAAAGTCCCAGCTATGGATCTAGTGCATCATCATAACTAAGGTCTCTTGCATTTCCCTACAAGTAATTGGATCTCATATGGAGATGTTTAGTGAAGTAGAATGGAAAAATCGAATGCAACTACACAAGAACCAGTCTGTAACTGTCGTTCGGTATCAGTTTTGCGTAGTGTTAACTGAAACATGGATATCTGACTCATACGGAGTCCGTTTTGGCTCAACAAGTGGTCAATGTGTTTGTGATGACTAGACGCTTCAAAGGATTCTTTCATAGGGAACTTTTGGAGAACTGTTCTTAAGGAGTTCGTTCAGAAACTTGTATACAAACTTTCTTAATGAAGACTCGACAAACGCATTTCGAGAACATACACAAAGTCCCAGCTATGGACCTAGTGCATCATCATAACGAGGTCTCTTGAATTTCCCTACAAGTAAATGGATCTCATATGCAGATGTTTAGTGAAGTAGAATGGAAAAAATCGAATGCAACTACACAAGAACTAGTCTGTAACTGTTGTTCGGAATCAGTTTTGCGCAGTGTTAACGGAAACATGGATGTCTGATTCATACGGAGTCCGTTTTGGCTCAACAAGTAGTCAAAACGTTTGTGACGACTAGATGCTTCAAAGCATTCTTTCATAGGGAACTTTTGGAGAAGTTTTCTTAAGGAGTTCGTTCAGAAACTTGTATAGAAACTTTCTTAATGAGCACTCAACAAATGCATTTCGAGAACATACACAAAGTCCCAGCTATGGACCTAGTGTGTTGGGGATATAACTACTGGAGTCACCCGCCCAGGAAGGGCCAGGTTATGTCATGACGATCATCACATGAAGCCCAATATCAAGCTTGAGGATGGCGGTTCAGTAATGGGCCTAAGGCCTAGGGGCGGCTTAAGGCCCGTAGTAATAAACCGCCGTTAAGGCATGACTTGTAGTGTAAGGCAAGAATAGTTAAGAGTCCGAGCCGGACACTGTTTATAAGCCGGCCAGGACTCTGAGAGCCGCTGGGCGTTAACCTCTCTATATAAAGGGACGACCCGGCGGTGGTTCAGGACAAGTAAGATCAGATCGATAGCCAGGCATAGTGGTTTAGCTCCCTGGTCATCGAAACCCTAAGTAATTCCACCTCAACTGGAGTAGGCTTTTACCTTCACCGTAAGGGGCCGAACTAGTATAATCCTCGTTTCCTTTGTCCCGTTTAACCCCTTTAAGCTTCCTAGTTGCGATGGCTCCACGACTAAGTACTTGCACGAGGACATCTGCCATGACTATTCCACGACAGTTGGCGCCCACCGTGGGGCCAGCGCAGCCACGGCGGTTCAATTCATGAAAAAGGTGATATTTCGCTTTGGCTTTCCACACAGAATTATAACTGACAATGGTACCAATCTGTCTAAAGGCGCCATGGAAGAATTTTTCCAACGAGAGCATATTCGGCTTGATGTTTCATCAGTAGCTCACCCCCAATCCAATGGTCAAGCTGAGAGAGCCAATCAGGAAATCTTGAAGGGCATCAAGCCCCGGCTTTTGGTCCCTTTGCAACGGATGCCGGGTTGTTGGGTGGAGGAGTTACCCTCTGTGTTATGGAGCATCAATACTACTACTAATAGGTCTACGGGTTACACGCCTTTCTTCATGGTCTACGGAGCTGAGGCGGTTCTCCCTAGAGACATCTGTCATGACTCGCCTCGAGTGGCGGCTTATGTCGAGGCGGACAATGAGCAAGCACGTCAAGATGCTCTTGACTTGTTGGACGAACAACGTGACGTAGCAGCAGCTCGCTCGGCGATTTACCAACAAGACCTGCGCCACTATCACAGCCGCCGGGTTAAGTCCAGGACCTTTCAAGAAGGTGATTTGGTGCTCCGGCTCATCCAGGACCAAACAGATGCACACAAGCTATCCCCACCTTGGGAAGGGCCCTTTGTGGTCAGCAAGAACTTGCACAACGGGTCATACTACCTCATCGATGTTCGAGAGCACAAAGATTCACGTAAGTCGGAGGAGGAGACCCGCCGGCCGTGGAATATTGCTCATCTTCGGCCGTATTACACTTGAGCCAACGACTCTCGTAATGTACATATTTCTATAGCCATGTATATATTATGATGAATAATAAAGCAGGACCTCTGTCCTTTTTTCCCCTCCAAAGGTAAATGTGTCATTGTTATTTTCATTATGATATCACATAATCACTTGGAGGCTGATCCGGCTTATGATCGTATTCGAATCTAGCCATTAAAATATATGATCACTTGGGGGCTTCCTATTCAAACATAGGTCGTATCCGAACCAAAGAGAACATAGCTGTCGATACCCACTTGATCGGCATATTGCCGAGCTCACTGGGGAGTTTCTTGATCATATTTGAATCATAGCTCAACCCCCTTTGGGAACCGACGTGGATCGTATTCGAATCAGCGTCGTTAAACAACTCTCAAGATCATTTGGGGGCTTACTGTTCAAACATAGGTCGTATTCGAACCAAAGAGAACATAGATGTCGATACCCTCTTGATCGGCAACGCCAAAGCCACTGGGGGCTATATGATCGTATTCGAATCTTAGCTTAACCCCTTTGGGACGGTTCTCTGGTCGTATTCGAATCAGAAGCCTCCAAATTTTTGAAGTCTCTTTGTTGCAAACAAGTTTTTTTTGATTATATCTAAATTGTTCAAGGGTGGTTTCTACTCCACCGGTTTAACTTTGGTCAATAAAGTTGATCACACATGATAAGCATCATGTTACATAGTGGGGTTTTTACTCATTATTCGGATCACATAAACCGGAGGTGTACTTGAAGGATCACAGGTATGCTGTTATGGTTGTCTCAAGGATATAATGGAGAACCGGTTTGTTATGATTCCGGGTTATATGTAAAGTGTATGACTCTCCATGCGGTAAGCCGCCAAGGGACTTGTGATTTGTTTTTCTATGCAGGACAATTAAAGACAGCTCTTTAAACATAAGGAAAACAGAGGATCAAGCATAAACCGGAAGAATATAAAAGGGCAGCTTAAACAATGTTGAGCGCTACACACGTGCGCGATGGCTCGGCAAAATTAAGTGTTTTGTCCTACTCTATTACATGACTCCCCGAGTCCAAAAGGTGAGGCATCGTCTTTAAAGACATAACCATGAGCTGCCTGCGAGATCAAGGGCGTTGTTGGCCTGAGGTTGCCGGGTCATCCCTCTCCGCTCCTCCGGCTGTTTCCATGACCTGGAAGGTTGATGATTTCCAGTCAATGCCACTCAAGGCTTCAAACTGAGCCTCATCATTAATTAACCCGGCCGGGTCAACTTCAGGGGCGAAGGTATGCTTACGAGTTGGAGGAATCAGGCTGACTGCTTCATAACATGGTGTTGGGATTCTCTGATTCTCCGCGTCATAGCCCGGTTGATATTTGGTAAGATCTGTGTCATTGCCAATCAAAGTGGCCACAGGGCGTACGCTCTTCACACAAGCGGCGAAGTCCTTCTGGTCAAAGGGGGTGCCGTCTTCCTTCAAGCTGGGATACCCAAGGGCGATGTCGGCCGGGTCTAGCTCCGGTAGAAACGCCTTGGCCCGGCTTAGAGCGGCTATAGCTCCGGCTCTTGCAGAAGCCCGTCTCAGCTCTTGGAAGCATTGAGGAAGTACGGCAAGCCGCCTGAGTACATCCGCCAGGTGAGTGGGAACTTCATTTGACAGAGCCACAATGGCTAAGGCACGTTGTGACCCGGTGTAAAGTTGCTCTACCAAGGTATAAACCGCCTTCAATTTTGTCAGCACATTTTGATTAAGATTGGAGCTCCTGGGGCCTGCATTGCAAAGACAGGTAAGCTGATGACAATTGAGATGCTCTTTGGAAAAGATGTAAACTAGCTAAACACTTATAGAGTAGCTTACCAAATATTGCGGAGACCATCTGAGAAACATGGTGTTTTAAGCCGGATAGCTCGGCGGCTGTTCCAGCAAGAGTGGCCTCCGCTTGTTCAGCCCGGCTGAGCAAAGCCGCCTTTTCATCCGCCCAGGCTTTTCTCTCTGCTTCAAATTTCTTCTTCAGTTTCTCTTGAGCAGATACACTGAATTCAAACTTGGATTTGGCCTTTTGGGTTTCATTTTCTTGAGTCTTCAGGAGGTTCTTTAAATCAGAGATCTTCGATTCAAATTGCTTGACGGCGGCCTGTATAAATTCCGGGTCACAGTTAGGGTGATTATAATGCAACATTAAGTCCCAAGCACTTTGCAAGCAAAGACAGTTGGCACTTGGGGGCTAATGTATGCTGAAGAGCTCTATTTACAGTGGCGGTTCATGCAAATAAGTTCCAAGCACTTTGCAAGCAAAGGTACTTGGCACTTGGGGGCTAATGCATATTGCTGTTCAACTACTTGATTAAAACAAGGTAAGGACCGGTTCAGATATGCTGATTAAACCGGACCTTGAGTGCTACCAGGTAAGCCGGTTTTCTTGCAGTGCTTACTAAGCCGGTATTAAGTCTACAACATATTTTATCATAAGTAATAGACTTGGGGGCTGGTATGGTAAGTATAACTACGGAGTAAGAAAGAGAGTTATACCTCAGATTTTTGCTGTATTTGTTTCACCATGTCAATCTCCAGATCCTGGCTGTTATGCACTTGATTTACATAGCCAGAGACAATATCTTCAATGCTCAGATGAGCATAATCAGTGATGTTCAACTTGGCCCGGCGGCGCTCCAGAAGTTCTTCCTTGGCAGAGCACTTGGCCAGCACGGTAGGTCGTCCCGGTTCGACAAACTCAATCCAGGTGATCTCAACGTCCGGATCATCTGGATGAGCCGGGCTGGGGATCTCCGGGTTTTCAGAACCTTCCATAGCTTGTTCAACAGTTGGAGCAGCGGTGGCATCAGGAGATGGTACAGCCGGCGACTCATCAGTAGAGGCATTAGGAGCAGCCGTTCTGAGTTCTGGCTCAGCCAGGACCGGCTCTTCGGCCAGCTTATTTTTCTTCGCCCTCTTGCTGGGCTTCACTTGTACACTGCAAGTCAAAGGGTTAGTGCAAAAACATGAGTAAGATAAGCACAAAATCAACTGATCATCATTACCCGGGAGCGGTTTTGAAAGCCGGCAAGCTGGACTGCATTGAGTCGCCGGAGGAAGGTGAAGTTCCCTGGTAGTTTGAGTCAGAAGAATTAAGGGGTTGACGAGTGGCGCCCGCCAAAGGATACAAAGAATATAAGTCGGAGATAACCTCAGTCCGGCGCTTTCTTGATGCTTCGGGTAAGCCGGAGGAGAGGTCTGCATCTTTGCTGGTACGGGTCTGCCTCCGACTTTCATAAATCTGTCGCTTCAAAAGAAATTGAGGATCCTGATAAGCTAAAGGATGTGAAAATCTTACTTTCCGGGTTACTCTTCGGACTTTCTGTCTCGGCAAAGGCTCGGAGTCGGAGGAAATTATAGTTACCTCTTCATTCACTTCATTACTCATTCCGGTGTCCTCCTACTGATAATCCGTGTCAATAAGATGGTTAAAAAAGGAGCCTAAAGAGTCAAGAGCTACCTCTGACTCGAAGGTGTCTTCCAGACGAAGCAGGTCCGAGGCGCTAGGTTTATTCCCCTTCTTACGGGGAGCGGCTTTCTTAACTTTTCTGGCTTTCTTGGCAGCTTCGTGGTCATACTTGACCTTCCAGAATTTATCATTAGCCTGTAAAATACAACAAAGGTTAGTGAGTTAAGACAAAATCATTAAAATGGAAGGAGAAGTATTCAGGTCAATGGTTTACCGTTGGAGCCGGGTTAGCCTTGCAGAAAGGGCTTAAGCCCACTCTCCCGCAATCTGTCAGGCTCTCGTTCAGAAGAGACTTGGTTGTATCATCAATGACGTCCTCAGGTAAGTCGTCTGGACTGTGCCGAAGGGGATCATCCTTCTGGCCCGTGTAATCACACATCAAGCCGGGGCGGCGGCTTAAAGGAATCTCCCGCCAGGCAATCCAGACCCGGACCAGATCAATGCCATTTAGGCCGTTCCCCAGAAGAGCTTTGATTTTGTTGATGGTGGGAGTAAGTGGTTGACGTTCAGCTTGAGATAATTTGTCTGGCAAGGGGTGATTTGACTCCAGACGCAAGGCGCGAAGCCGGGCAGAGGGTTCTCGTCAGCCGGAGAAGTGTCTTGGCAGTAGAACCATGTCTGGTTCCAATCTTTCGGGTGGCTTGGCGGCTCAGCATAAGGGAAGAGACAATCTCTCCGTCGTTGGATTGAGATTCCACCGAGCTCCAAGCTGGGCCCGTTGGCACATTGTTTTGGCGGTTCAGATAGAATAACTCTCTAAAGAGTAGCAAGCTGGGTTCTTCTCCAAGGTACACCTCACAGAACACTTGGAAGTTGCAGATGTTTGACACGGAATTGGGTCCGATATCTTTAGGTCAAAGGTCGAAAAAGTGCAAGACATCTCTGAAGAATTTTGAGCCGGGAGGAGCAAAGCCCCGATTCATGTGGTCAGTAAATATGACAACTTCCCCCTCCTTGGGATGAGGTTTCTCTTCTGACGGGTCAGGAGCACGATAAGACATGATCTCTTTCCTTGGCAGATAATCCGTCTTTACAAAATCAGCTAAGATGCTGTCGGTGACGTTGGATCTAACCCAGTTGCATGTGATGGGTGCTTTGGGAGCCTTAGGCGGCATTGTGAAAGATGGAAGCCTATGACAAAATAAAATTTCCGGTTCAAATTTAAGCCGGAGGAAAGTTTCAGTTCAGTATTCAAGATGGCGGCTTATGAAAGGGCCTAATGATATATGGCTAATTGTGTCAGGTTATTTAAGCCGCCGTGGATATCATGAGGAATTAAGTTATTTAACTCTATTATGAATGATCCAGAAATTTCACAAAGCATGGCCTCTTTTAAGCCGGCGATATGAGCCGCCATGACTAACAGATGCAGTTTTTGCCTAAGTGTTGCACAAACAAGTTTCACAGATTGCAGGGATTATTTTGGATCAAACGATCGTCCAGAAAAGAAAAATTTCTAGACCTAAAAACTGGTACAGAGAAGTTCATGAGCTCTAAATGAGGTCTTTTTGCAAGCAAAAGGGATCTGCTAGTATTGAAAATGGGTGTGAAACGACTACCGCCGAAGTTATGCACTACTCTTGGATCAAAGGAGGCCATTGTGGAAGAACTGCGAAGGAATCGCGTGGAACCACGAAGAACACAGAAGAACTCGCGAACCCTAATGCGGATCTAATATACGGGACGGCGAGGATTTACTGGTGCTGATGAGCAGCGGAGGTGCGCCGCGGTTCTCTGGTCAAGACAGGTCGATGCAGCGGCCTTGGTTGGTGCAGACGGGATGCGCAGCGGCGGTGGCGGAGCTCGGGCTCTGAGGTGTCGAGAGGAGGAAGACGATGGAAAGGGAAGAATGATGAAGACCTAAGGGCCAGGCCTACTTATAAGGGACGGCTGATGAATGGGCGCGAGAAACGAGGAGGCTGAAGACATGATTATCCAGCTGCAGAGACGCCTTGATTTTTGGGATAGTTATTAAGACAAGGATCCGTTGAGATACGTTGAGCAGAACGTGCATTAATGGCGGATGACGTCACGGCGGGTTACAAAGAATCCAGAAGATGACGTCATGGCGGGTTATATCATTTGCGCAGGCGGAAGCCAGAAGATTTTTTATTAAGGTATTGAAGATTGATATAAACCGGTTCAAATCAATCTGGGGCCTAATGTTGGGGATATAACTACTGGAGTCACCCGCCCAGGAAGGGCCGGGTTATGTCATGACGATCATCACATGAAGCCCAATATCAAGCTTGAGGATGGCGGTTCAGTAATGGGCCTAAGGCCTAGGGGCGGCTTAAGGCCCGTAGTGATAAACCGCCGTTAAGGCATGACTTGTAGTGTAATGCAAGAATAGTTAAGAGTCCGAGCCGGACACTGTTTATAACCCGGCCGGGACTCTGAGAGCCACTTGGCGTTAACCTCTCTATATAAAGGGACGACCCGGCGGCGGTTCAGGACAAGTAAGATCAGATCGATAACCAGGCATAGCGGTTTAGCTCCCTGGTCATCGAAACCCTAAGTAATTCCACCTCAACTGGAGTAGGCTTTTACCTTCACCGTAAGGGGCCAAACCAGGATAATCCTCGTGTCCTTTGTCCCGTTTAACCCCTTTAAGCTTCCTAGTTGCGATGGCTCCACGACTAAGTCCTTGCACGAGGACATCTACCGTGACTATTCCACGACATAGTGCATCATCATAACTGGGGTCTCTTGAATTTCCCTACAAGTAAATGGATCTCATATGCAGATGTTTAGTGAAGTAGAATGGAAAAAATCAAATGCAACTACACAAGAACTAGTCTGTAACTATCGTTCGGAATCAGTTTTGTGCAGTGTTAACTGAAACATGGATATCTGACTCATACGGAATCCGTTTTGGCTCAACAAGTGGTCAAAACATTTGTGATGACCAGATGCTTCAAAGGATTCTTTCATAGGGAACTTTTGGAGAACTTTTCTTAAGGAGTTCATTCAGAAACTTGTATAGAAACTTTCTTAATGAGCACTCGACAAACGCATTTCGAGAACATACACAAAGTCCCAGCTATGGACCTAGTGCATTATCATAACTGAGGTCTCTTGCATCTCCCTACAAGTAATTGGATCTCATATGGAGATGTTTAGTGAAGTAGAATGGAAAAAATCGAATGCAACTACACAAGAACCAGTCTGTAATTGTTGTTCGGAATCAGTTTTGCGCAGTGTTAACTGAAACATGGATATCTGACTCATACGGAGTCCGTTTTGGCTCCACAAGTAGTCAAAACGTTTGTGATGACCAGATGCTTCAAAGGATCTTTCATAAGGAACTTTTGGAGAACTTTTCTTAAAGAGTTCGTTCAGAAACATGTATAGAAACTTTCTTAATGAGCACTCGACAAACGCATTTCGAGAACATACACAAAGTCCCAGCTATGGACCTAGTGCATCATCATAACTGAGGTCTCTTGCATCACCCTACAAGTAATTGGATCTCATATGGAGATGTTTAGTGAAGTAGAATGGAAATAATCGAATGCAACTACACAAGAACCAGTCTGTAATTGTCGTTCGGAATCAGTTTTGCGCAGTGTTAACTGAAACATGGATATCTGACTCATACGGAGTCCATTTTGGCTCCACAAGTAGTCAAAACGTTTGTGATGACCAGATGCTTCAAAGGATTCTTTCATAGGGAACTTTTGGAGAACTTTTCTTAAGGAGTTCGTTCAGAAACTTGTATAGAAACTTTCTTAATGAGCAGTCGACAAACGCATTTCGAGAACATACACAAAGTCCCAGCTATGGACCTAGTGCATCATCATAACTGAGGTCTCTTGAATTTCCCTACAAGTAATTGGATCTCATCTGGAGATGTTTAGTGAAGTAGAATGGAAAAAATCGAATGCAACTACACAAGAACCAGTCTGTAACTGTCGTTCGGAAGCAGTTTTGCGCAGTGTTTACTGAAACATGGATATCTGACTCATACGGAGTCCGTTTTGGCTCCACAAGTGGTCAAAACGTCTGTGATGACTAGATGCTTCAAAGGTTTCTTTCATTGGGAACTTTTGGAGAACTTTTCTTAAGGACTTCGTTCAGAAACTTGTATAGAAACTTTCTTAATGAGCACTCGAGAAACGCATTTCGAGAACATACACAAAGTCCCAGCTATGGACCTAGTGCGTCATCATAACTGAGGCCTCTTGCATTTCCCTACAAGTAATCGGATCTCATATGGAGATGTTTAGTGAAGTAGAATTGAAAAAATTGAATGCAACTACACAAGAACTAGTTCGTAACTGTCGTTCGGAATCAGTTTTGCGCAGTGTTAACTGAAACATGGATATCTGACTCATACGGAGTCCGTTTTGGCTCCACAAGTAGTCAAAACATTTGTGACGACCAGATGCTTCAAAGGATTCTTTCATAGGGAACTTTCCGAGAGCTTTTCTTAAGGAGTTCGTTCAGAAACTTGTATAGAAACTTTCTTAATGAGCAGTCGACAGACGCATTTCGAGAACATACACAAAGTCCCAGCTATGGACCTAGTGCATCATCATAGCTGAGGTCTCTTGAATTTCCCTACAAGTAATTGGATCTCATGTGGAGATGTTTAGTGAAGTAGAATGGAAAAAATTGAATGCAACTACACAAGAACCAGTCTGTAACTGTCGTTCGGAAGCAGTTTTGCGCAGTGTTTACTGAAACATGGATATCTGACTCATACGGAGTCCGTTTTGGCTCCACAAGTGGTCAAAACGTCTGTGATGACTAGATGCTTCAAAGGTTTCTTTCATTGGGTACTTTTGGAGAACTTTTCTTAAGGAGTTCGTTCAGAAACTTGTATAGAAACTTTCTTAATGAGCACTCGACAAACGCATTTCGAGAACATACACAAAGTCCCAGCTATGGACCTAGTGCGTCATCATAACTGAGGCCTCTTGCATTTCCCTACAAGTAATCGGATCTCATATGGAGATGTTTAGTGAAGTAGAATTGAAAAAATTGAATGCAACTACACAAGAACTAGTCTGTAACTGTCGTTCGGAATCAGTTTTGCGCAGTGTTAACTGAAACATGGATATCTGACTCATACGGAGTCCGTTTTCGCTCCACAAGTAGTCAAAACATTTGTGACGACCAGATGCTTCAAAGGATTCTTTCATAGGGAACTTTTGGAGAGCTTTTCTTAAGGAGTTCGTTCAGAAACTTGTATAGAAACTTTTTTAATGAGGACTCGCAAACGCATTTCGAGAACATACACAAAGTCCCAGCTATGGACCTAGTGCATCATCATAACTGAGGTCTCTTGCATTTCCCTACAAGTAAATGGATCCCATATGGAGATGTTTCGTGAAGTAGAATGGAAAAACTCTAATGCAACTACACAAGAACCAGTCTGTAACTGTCGTTCGGAATCAGTTTTGCGCAGTGTTAACTGAAACATGGATATCTGACTCATACGGAGTCCGTTTTGGCTCCACAAGTAGTCTAAATGTTTGTGACGACCAGATGCTTCAAAGGATTCTTTCATAGGGAACTTTTGGAGAACTTTTCTTAAGGAGTTCGTTCAGACCCTTTGTATAGAAACTTTCTTAATGAGCACTCGACAAACGCATTTCGAGAACATACACAAAGTCCCAGCTATGGACCTAGTGCATCATCATAACTGAGGTCTCTTGCATCACCCTACAAGTAATTGGATCTCATATGGAGATGTTTAGTGAAGTAGAATGGAAATAATCGAATGCAACTACACAAGAACCAGTCTGTAATTGTCGTTCGGAATCAGTTTTGCGCAGTGTTAACTGAAACATGGATATCTCACTCATACGGAGTCCATTTTGGCTCCACAAGTAGTCAAAACGTTTGTGATGACCAGATGCTTCAAAGGATTCTTTCATAGGGAACTTTTGGAGAACTTTTCTTAAGGAGTTCGTTCAGAAACTTGTATAGAAACTTTCTTAATCAGCAGTCGACAAACGCATTTCGAGAACATACACAAAGTCCCAGCTATGGACCTAGTGCATCATCATAACTGAGGTCTCTTGAATTTCCCTACAAGTAATTGGATCTCATCTGGAGATGTTTAGTGAAGTAGAATGGAAAAAATCGAATGCAACTACACAAGAACCAGTCTGTAACTGTCGTTCGGAAGCAGTTTTGCGCAGTGTTTACTGAAACATGGATATCTGACTCATACGGAGTCCGTTTTGGCTCCACAAGTGGTCAAAACGTCTGTGATGACTAGATGCTTCAAAGTTTTCTTTCATTGGGAACTTTTGGAGAACTTTTCTTAAGGAGTTCGTTCAGAAACTTGTATAGAAACTTTCTTAATGAGCAGTCGACAAACGCATTTCAAGAACATACACAAAGTCCCAGCTATGGACCTAGTGCATCATCATAACTGAGGTCTCTTGAATTTCCCTACAAGTAAATGGATCTCATCTGGAGATGTTTAGTGAAGTAGAATGGAAAAAATCGAATGCAACTACACAAGAACCAGTCTGTAACTGTCGTTCGGAAGCAGTTTTGCGGAGTGTTTACTGAAACATGGATATCTGAGTCATACGGAGTCCGTTTTGGCTCCACAAGTGGTCAAAACGTCTGTGATGACTAGATGCTTCAAAGGTTTCTTTCATTGGGAACTTTTGGAGAACTTTTCGTAAGGAGTTCGTTCAGAAACTTGTATAGAAACTTTCTTAATGAGCACTCGACAAACGCATTTCGAGAACATACACAAAGTCCCAGCTATGGACCTAGTGCGTCATCATAACTGAGGCCTCTTGCATTTCCCTACAAGTAATCGGATCTCATATGGAGATGTTTAGTGAAGTAGAATTGAAAAAATTGAATGCAACTACACAAGAACTAGTCTGTAACTGTCGTTCGGAATCAGTTTTGCGCAGTGTTAACTGAAACATGGATATCTGACTCATACGGAGTCCGTTTTGGCTCCACAAGTAGTCAAAACATTTGTGACGACCAGATGCTTCAAAGGATTCTTTCATAGGGAACTTTTGGAGAGCTTTTCTTAAGGAGTTCGTTCAGAAACTTGTATAGAAACTTTTTTAATGAGGACTCGACAAACGCATTTCGAGAACATACACAAAGTCCCAGCTATGGACCTAGTGCATCATCATAACTGAGGTCTCTTGCATTTCCCTACAAGTAAATGGATCCCATATGGAGATGTTTAGTGAAGTAGAATGGAAAAACTCTAATGCAACTACACAAGAACCAGTCTGTAACTGTCGTTCGGAATCAGTTTTGCGCAGTGTTAACTGAAACATGGATATCTGACTCATACGGAGTCCGTTTTGGCTCCACAAGTAGTCTAAATGTTTGTGACGACCAGATGCTTCAAAGGATTCTTTCATAGGGAACTTTTGGAGAACTTTTCTTAAGGAGTTCGTTCAGACCCTTTGTATAGAAACTTTCTTAATGAGCACTCGACAAACGCATTTCGAGAACATACACAAAGTCCCAGCTATGGACCTAGTGCATCATCACAACTGAGGTCTCTTGAATTTCCCTACAAGTAAATGGATCTCATATGGAGATGTTTAGTGAAGTAGAATGGAAAAAATCGAATGCAACTACACAAGAACCAGTCTGTAACTGTCGTTCGGAAGCAGTTTTGCACAGTGTTAACTGAAACATGCATATCTGACTCATACGGAGTCCGTGTTAGCTCCACAAGTAGTCAAAACGTTTGTGACGACCAGATGCTTCAAAGGATTCTTTCATAGGGAACTTTTGGAGAACTTTTCTTAAGGAGTTCGTTCAGAAACATGTGTAGAAACTTTCTTAATGAGCACTCGACAAATGCATTTCGAGAACATACACAAAGTCCCAGCTATGGACCTAGTGCATCATCATAACTGAGGTCTCTTGCATTTCCCTCCAAGTAATTGGATCTCATATGGATATGTTTAGTGAAGTAGAATGGAAAAAATCGAATGCAACTACACAAGAACTAGTCTGTAACTGTCGTTCGGAATCAGTTTTGCGCAGTGTTAACTGAAACATGGATATCTGACTCATACGTAGTCCGTTTGGGCTCAACAAGTGGTCAAAACATTTGTGACGACCATATGCTTCAAAGGATTCTTTCGTAGGGAACTTTTGGAGAACTTTTCTTAAGGAATTCGTTTGGAAACTTGTATAGAAACTTTCTTAATGACCACTAGACAAACACATTTCGAGAACATACACAAAGTCCCAGCTATGGACCTAGTGCATTATCATAACTGAGGTCTCTTGTATTTCCCTACAAGTAAATGGATCTCATATGGAGATGTTTAGTGAAGTAGAATGGAAATAATCGAATGCAACTACACAAGAACAAGTCTGTAACTGTTGTTCGGAATCAGTTTTGCGCACTGTTAACTGAAAAATGGATATCTGACTCATACGGAGTCCGTTTTGGCTCCACAAGTAGTCAAAACGTTTGTGACGACAAGATGCTTGAAAGGATTCTTTCATAGGGAACTTTTGGAGACCTTTCCTTAAGGAATTCGTTCAGAAACTTGTATAGAAACTTTCTTAATGAGCACTCGACACACGCATTTCGAGAACATACACAAAGTCCCAGCTATGGACCTAGTGCATCATCACAACTGAGGTCTCTTGCATTTCCCTACAAGTAATGTGATCTCATATGGAGATGTTTAGTGAAGTAGAATGGAAAAAATCGAATGCAACTACACAAGAACCAGTTATTAACTGTCGTTCGGAATCAGTTTTGCGCAGTGTTCACTGAAACATGGATATCTGACTCATACGGAGTCTGTTTTGGCTCCACAAGTAGTCAAAATGTCTGTGACGACCAGATGCTTGAAAGGATTTTTTCATATGGAACTTTTGGAGAACTTTCTAAAGGAGTTCGTTCAGAAACTTGTATAGAAACATTTTAATGAGCACTCGACAAACGCATTTCGAGAACATACACAAAGTCCCAGCTATGGACCTAGTGTATCATCATAACTGAGGTCTCTTGCATTTCCCTACAAGTAAATGGATCTCATATGGAGATGTTTAGTGAAGTAGAATGGAAAAAATCGAATGCAACTACACAGGAACCAGTGTGTAACTGTCGTTCGGAATCAGTTTTCCGCAGTGTTAACTGAAACATGAATATCTGACTCATACGGAGTCCATTTTGGCTCCACAAGTTGTCAAAATGTCTGTGACGACCATATGCTTCAAAGGATTCTTTCATATGGAAATTTTGGAGAACTTTTCTTAAGGAGTTCGTTCAGAAACTTGTATAGAAACTTTCTTAATGAGCACTCGACAAACGCATTTTGAGAACATACACAAAGTCCCAGCTATGGTCCTAGTGCATCATCATAACTGAGGTCTCTTGCATTTCCCTACAAGTAAATGGATCTCATATGGAGATGTTTAGTGAAGTAGAATGGAAAAAATCGAATGCAACTACACAAGAACCTGTCTATAACTGTCGTTCGGTATCAGTTTTGCGCAGTGTTAACTCAAACATGGATATCTGACTCATACGGAGTCCGTTTTGGCTCCACAAGTAGTCAAAATGTTTGTGACAACCGGATGCTTCAAAGGATTCTTTCATAGGGAACTTTTGGAGAACTTTTCTTAAGGAGTTCGTTCAGAAACTTGTATAGAAACTTTCTTAATGAGCACTCGACAAACGCATTTCGAGAACATACACAAAGTCCCAGCTATGCACCTAGTGCATCATCATAATTAAGGTCTCTTGAATTTCCCTACAAGTAAATGGATCTCATATGGAGATGTTTAGTGAAGTAGAATGGAAAAAATCGAATGCAACTACACAAGAACCAGTCTGTAACTGTCGTTCGGAATCAGTTTTGCGTAGTGTTAACTGAAACATGGATATCTGACTCATACGGAGTCCGTTTTGGCTCCACAAGTAGTCAAAACGTTTGTGACGACAAGATGCTTGAAAGGATTCTTTCATAGGGAACTTTTGGAGAACTTTACTTAAGGAATTCGTTCAGAAACTTGCATAGAAACTTCTTAATGAGCACTCGACAAACGCATTTCGAGAACATACACAAAGTCCCAGCTCTGCACCTAGTGCATCATCATAAATGAGGTCTCTTGCATTTCCCTACAAGTAATTGGATCTCATATGGAGATGTTTAGTGAAGTATTATGGAAAAAATCGAATGCAACTACACAAGAACCAGTCTGTAACTGTCGTTCGGAATCAGTTTTGCGCAGTGTTAACTGAAACATCGATATCTGACTCATACGGAGTCCGTTTGGGCTCAACAAGTGGTCAACACGTTTGTGATGACCAGATGCTTCAAAGGATTCTTTCATAGGGACTTTTGGAGAACTTTCTTACGGAGTTCGTTCAGAAACTTGTATAGAAACTTTCTTAATGAGCACTCGACAAATGCATTTTGAGAACATACAGAAAGTCCCAGCTATGGAACTAGTGCATCTTCATAACTGAGGTCTCTTGAATTTCCCTAGAAGTAAATGGATCTCATATGTAGATGTTTGGTGAAGTAGAATGGAAAAAATCGAATGCAACTACACAAGAACCAGTCTGTAACTGTCGTTCGGAATCCGTTTTGCGTAGTGTTAAATGAAACATGGATATTTGACTCATACGGAGTCCGTTTTGGCTCCACAAGTAGTCAAAACGTTTGTGATGACCAGATGCTTGAAAGGATTCTTTCATAGGGAACTTTTGGAAAACTTTACTGAAGGAATTCGTTCAGAAACTTGTATAGAAACTTTCTTAATGAGCACTCGACAAACGCATTTCGAGAACATACACAAAGTCCCAGCTCTGGAACTAGTGCATCATCATAACTGAGGTCTCTTGCATTTCCCTACAAGTAATTGGATCTCATATGGAGATGTTTAGTGAAGTAGAATGGAAAAAATCGAATGCAGTTACACAAGAACCAGTCTGTAACTGTCGTTCAGAATCAGTTTTACGCAGTGTTAACTGAAACATGGATATCGGACTCATACGGAGTCCGTTTTGGCTCCACTAGTGGTCAAAATGTTTGTGACGACCAGATGCTTCAAAGGATTCCTTCATAGGGAACTTTTGGACAAATGTTCTTAAGAAGTTCGTTCAGAAACTTGAATAGAAACTTTCTTAATGAACACTAGACAAACACATTTCGAGAACATACACAAAGTCCCAGCTATGGACCTAGTGCATCATCATAACTGAGGTCTCTTGCATTTCCCTACAAGTAAATGGATCTCATATGGAGATGTTTAGTGAAGTAGAATGGAAATAATCGAATGCAACTACACAAGAACAAGTCTGTAACTGTCGTTCGGAATCAGTTTTGCACAGTGTTAACTGAAACATGGATATCTGACACATACGGAGTCCATTTTGGCTTCACAATTGGTCAAAACATTTGTGACGACCATATGCTTCAAAGGATGCTTTCATAGGGAAATTTTGGAGACCTTTCCTTAAGGAGTTCGTTTAGAAACTTGTATAGAAACTTTCTTAATGAGCACTCGACAAACGCATTTCGAGAACATACACAAAGTCCCAGCTATGGACCTAGTGCATCATCATAACTGAGGTCTCTTGCATTTCCCTACAATTAATGTGATCTCATATGGAGATGTTTAGTGAAGTAGAATGGAAAAAATTGAATGCAACTACACAAGAACCAGTTATTAACTGTCGTTCGGAATCAGTTTTGCGCAGTGTTAAGTGAAACATGGATATCTGACTCATACGGAGTCCGTTTTGGCTCCACAAGTAGTCAAAATGTCTGTGACGACCAGATGCTTGAAAAGATTCTTTCATATGGAACTTCTGGAGAACTTTTGTTAAGGAGTTCGTTCAGAAACTTGAATAGAAACATTCTTAATGAGCACTCGACAAACGCATTTCGAGAACATACACAAAGTCCCAGCTATGGACCTAGTGCATCATCATAACTGAGGTCTCTTGCATTTCTCTACAAGTAAATGGATCTCATATGGAGATGTTACTGAAGTAGAATGGAAAAAATCGAATGCAACTACACATGAACCAGTGTGTAACTGTCGTTCGGAATTAGTTTTGCGCAGTGTTAAGTGAAACATGGATATCCGACTCATACGGAGTCCATTTTGGCTCCACAAGTAGTCAAAATGTCTGTGACGACCAGATGCTTCAAAGGATTCTTTCATATGGAACTTTTGGGGAACTTTTCTTAAGGAGTTCGTTCAGAAACTTGTATAGAAACTTTCTTAATGAGCACTCGACAAACGCATTTGGAGAACATACACAAAGTCCCAGGTATGGTCCTAGTGCATCATCATAACTGAGGTCTCTTTCATTTCCCTACAAGTAAATGGATCTCATATGGAGATGTTTAGTGAAGTAGAATGGCATCGAATGCAACTACACAAGAACCAGTCTATAACTGTCGTTCGGAATCAGTTTTGCGGAGTGTTAACTCAAACATGGATATCTGACTCATACGGAGTCCGTTTTGGCTCCACAAGTAGTCGAAACGTTTGTGACAACCGGATGCTTCAAAGGATTCTTTCATAGGGAACTTTCGGAGAACTTTTCTTAAGGTGTTCGTTCAGAAACTTTTATAGAAACTTTCTTAATGAGCACTCGACAAACGCATTTCGAGAACGTACACAAAGTCCCAGCTATGGACCTAGTGCATCATCATAACTGAGGTCTCTTGCATTTCCCTACAAGTAAATGGATCTCATATGGAGATGTTTAGTGAAGTAGAATGGAAATAATCGAATGCAACTACACAAGAACAAGTCTGTAACTGTCGTTCGGAATCAGTTTTGCACAGTGTTAACTGAAACATGGATATCTGACTCATACGGAGTCCATTTTGGCTTCACAATTGGTCAAAACATTTGTGACGACCATATGCTTCAAAGGATTCTTTCATAGGGAAATTTTGGAGACCTTTCCTTAAGGAGTTCGTTTAGAAACTTGTATAGAAACTTTCTTAATGAGCACTCGACAAACGCATTTCGAGAACATACACAAAGTCCCAGCTATGGACCTAGTGCATCATCATAACTGAGGTCTCTTGCATTTCCCTACAATTAATGTGATCTCATATGGAGATGTTTAGTGAAGTAGAATGGAAAAAATTGAATGCAACTACACAAGAACCAGTTATTAACTGTCGTTCGGAATCAGTTTTGGGCAGTGTTAAGTGAAACATGGATATCTGACTCATACGGAGTCCGTTTTGGCTCCACAAGTAGTCAAAATGTCTGTGACGACCAGATGCTTGAAAAGATTCTTTCATATGGAACTTCTGGAGAACTTTTGTTAAGGAGTTCGTTCAGAAACTTGTATAGAAACATTCTTAATGAGCACTCGACAAACGCATTTCGAGAACATACACAAAGTCCCAGCTATGGACCTAGTGCATCATCATAACTGAGGTCTCTTGCATTTCTCTACAAGTAAATGGATCTCATATGGAGATGTTACTGAAGTAGAATGGAAAAAATCGAATGCAACTACACATGAACCAGTGTGTAACTGTCGTTCGGAATTAGTTTTGCGCAGTGTTAAGTGAAACATGGATATCCGACTCATACGGAGTCCATTTTGGCTCCACAAGTAGTCAAAATGTCTATGACGACCAGATGCTTCAAAGGATTCTTTCATATGGAACTTTTGGAGAACTTTTCTTAAGGAGTTCGTTCAGAAACTTGTATAGAAACTTTCTTAATGAGCACTCGAGAAACGCATTTGGAGAACATACACAATGTCCCAGCTATGGTCCTAGTGCATCATCATAACTGAGGTCTCTTTCATTTCCCTACAAGTAAATGGATCTCATATGGAGATGTTTAGTGAAGTAGAATGGCATCGAATGCAACTACACAAGAACCAGTCTATAACTGTCGTTCGGAATCAGTTTTGCGCAGTGTTAACTCAAACATGGATATCTGACTCATACGGAGTCCGTTTTGGCTCCACAAGTAGTCGAAACGTTTGTGACAACCGGATGCTTCAAAGGATTCTTTCATAGGGAACTTTCGGAGAACTTTTCTTAAGGTGTTCGTTCAGAAACTTGTATAGAAACTTTCTTAATGAGCACTCGACAAACGCATTTCGAGAACGTACACAAAGTCCCAGCTATGGACCTAGTGCATCATCATAACTGAGGTCTCTTGCATTTCCCTCCAAGTAATTGGATCTCATATGTAGATGTTTAGTGAAGTAGAATGGAAATAATCGAATGCAGCTCCACAAGAACCAGTCTATAACTGTCGTTCGGAATCAGTTTTGCGCAGTGTTAACTCAAACATGGATATCTGATTCATACGGAGTCCGTTTTGGCTCCATAAGTAGTCAAAACGTTTGTGACAACCAGATGCTTCAAAGGATTCTTTCATAGGGAACTTTTGGAGAACTTTTCTTAAGGAGTTCGTTCAGAAACTTGTATAGAAACTTCCTTAATGAGCACAAGACAAACGCATTTCGAGAACATACAACAAGCCCCAGCTATGGACCTAGTGCATCATAATACTGAGGTCTCTTGAAATTCCCTAGATGTAAATGGATCTCATATGGAGATGTTTAGTGAAGTAGAATGGAAAAAATCGAATGCAACTACACAAGAACCAGTCTGTAACTGTCGTTCGGAATCAGTTTTGCACAGTGTTAACTGAAACATGGATATCTGACTCATATGGAGTCCGTTTTGGCTCCACAAGTAGTCAAAATGTCTGTGACGACCAGATGCTTGAAAGGATTCTTTCATATGGAACTTTTGGAGAACTTTTCTTAAGGAGTTCGTTCAGAAACTTGTATAGAAACATTCTTAATGAGCACTCGCCAAACGCATTTCGAGAACAGACACAAAGTCCCAGCTATGGACCTAGTGCATCATCATAACTGAGGTCTCTTGCATTTCCCTACAAGTAAATGGATCTCATATGGAGATGTTTAGTGAAGTAGAATGGAAAAAATCGAATGCAACTACACATGAACCAGTGTGTAACTGTCGTTCGGAATCAGTTTTGCGCAGTGTTAACTGAAACATGGATATCTGACTCATACGAAGTCCATTTTGGCTCCACAAGTAGTCAAATGTCTGTGACGACCAGATGCTTCAAAGGATTCTTTCATATGGAACTTTTCTTAAGGAGTTCTTTCAGAATCTTGTATAGAAAGTTTCTTAATGAGCACTCGACAAACGCATTTTGAGAACATACACAAAGTCCCAGCTATGGACCTAGTGCATCATCATAACTGAGGTCTCTTGCATTTCCCTACAAGTAAATGGATCTCATATGGAGATGTTTAGTGAAGTAGAATGGAAAAAATCGAATGCGACTACACAAGAACCAGTCTATAACTGTCGTTCGGAATAAGTTTTGCGCAGTGTTAACTCAAACATGGATATCTGACTCATACGGAGTCTGTTTTGGCTCCACAAGTAGTCAAAACGTTTGTGACAACCAGAAACTTCAAAGGATTCTTTCATAGGGAACTTTTGGAGAACTTTTCTTAAGGAGTTCGTTCAGAAACTTGTATAGAAACTTTCTTAATGAGCACTCGACAAACGCATTTCGAGAACATACACAAAGTCCCAGCTATGGACCTAGTGCATCATCATAACTGAGGTCTCTTGCATTTCCCTACAAGTAAATGGATCTCATATGGAGATGTTTAGTGAAGTAGAATGGAAAAAATCGAATGCAACTACACAAGAGCCAGTCTATAACTGTCGTTCGGAATCAGTTTTGCGCAGTGTTGAAACATGGATATCTGACTCATACGGAGTCCGTTTTGGTCCACAAGTAGTCAAAACGTTTGTGACGACCAAATTCTTCGAAGGAATCTTTCATAGGGAACTTTTGGAGAACTTTTCTTAAGGAGTTCGTTCAGAAACATGTATAGAAACTTTCTTAATGAGCACTCGACAAACGCATTTCGAGAACGTACACAAAGTCCCAGCTATGGACCTAGTGCATCATCATAACTGAGGTCTCTTGCATTTCCCTCCAAGTAATTGGATCTCATATGGAGATGTTTAGTGAAGTAGAATGGAAAAAATTGAATGCAACTACACAAGAACCAGTCTGTAACTGTCGTTCGGAATCAGTTTTGCGCAGTGTTAACTGAAACATGGATATCTGACTCATACGGAGTCCGTTTGGCTCAACAAGTGTTCAAAACGTTTGTGACAACCAGATACTTCAAAGGATTCTTTCATAGGTAACTTTTGGAGAACTTTTTAAGGAGTTCGTTCAGAAACTTGTATAGAAACTTTCTTAATGAACACTCGACAAACACATTTTGAGAACATACACAAAGTCCCAGCTATGGACCTAGTGCATCAACATAACTGAGGTCTCTTGCATTTCCCTACAAATTATTGGATCTCATATGGAGATGTTTAGTGAAGTAGAATGGAAAGAATCGAATGCAAATACACAAGAATAAGTCTGTAACTGTCGTTCGGAATCAGTTTTGCGCAGTGTTAACTGAAACATGGATATCTGACTCATAGAGAGTCCGTTTTGGCTCCACAAGTGGTCAAAACATTTGTGATGGCCAAATTCTTCAAAGGATTCTTTCATAGGGAACTTTTGGAGACCTTTCCTAAAGGAGTTCGTTCAGAAACATGTATAGAAACTTTCTTAATGAGCACTCGACAAACGCATTTCGAGAACATACACAAAGTCCCAGCTATGGACCTAGTGCATCATCATAACTGAGGTCTCTTGCATTTGCCTACAAGTAATGTGATCTCATATGGAGATGTTTAGTGAAGTAGAATGGAAAAAATCAAATGCAACAACAGAAGAACCAGTTTGTAACTGTCGTTCGGAATAAGTTTTACGCAGTGTTAACTGAAACATGGATATCTGACTCATACGGAGTCCATTTTGGCTCCACAAGTAGTAAAAATGTCTGTGACGACCAGATGCTTCAAAGGATTCTTTCATATGGAACTTTTGGAGAACTTTTCTTAAGGAGTTCGTTCAGAAACTTGTATAGAAACTTTCTTAATGAGCACTCGACAAACGCATTTTGAGAACATACACAAAGTCCCAGCTATGGATCTAGTGCATCATCATAACTGAGGTCTCCTGCATTTCCCTACAAGTAAATGGATCTCATATGGAGATGTTTAGTGAAGTAGAATGGAAAAAATCGAATGCAACTACACAAGAACCAGTCTATAACTGTCGTTCGGAATCAGTTTTGCGCAGTGTTAACTCAAACATGGATATCTGACTCATACGGAGTCCGTTTTGGCTCCACAAGTAATCAAAACGTTTGTGACAACCAAATGCTTCAAAGGATTCTTTCATAGGGAACTTTTGGAGAACTTTTCTTAAGGAGTTCGTTCAGAAACTTGTATAGTAACTTTCTTAATGAGCACTCGACAAACGCATTTCGAGAACATACACAAAGTCCTAGCTATGGACCTAGTGCATCATCATAACTGAGGTCTCTTGAATTTCCTACAAGTAAATGGATCTCATATGGAGATATTTAGTGAAGTAGAATGGAAAAAAATCGAATGCAACTACACAAGAACCAGTCTGTAACTGTCGTTCGGAATCAGTTTTGCACAGTGTTAACTGAAACATGGATATCTGACTCATACGGAGTCCGTTTTGGCTCCACAAGTAGTCAAAATGTCTGTGACGACCAGATGCTTGAAAGGATTCTTTCATATGGAACTTTTGGAGAACTTTTCTTAAGGAGTTCGTTCAGAAACTTGTATAGAAACATTCTTAATGAGCACTCGACAAACGCATTTCGAGAACATACACAAAGTCCCAGCTATGGACCTAGTGCATCATCATAACTGAGGTCTCTTGCATTTCCCTACAAGTAAATGGATCACATATGGAGATGTTTAGTGAAGTAGAATGGAAAAAAACGAATGCAACTACACAAGAACCAGTCTGTAACAGTCGTTCGGAATCAGTTTTGCGCAGTGTTAACTGAAACATGGATATCTGACTCATACGGAGTCCATTTTAGCTCCACAAGTAGTCAAAATTTCTGTGACGACCAGATGATTCAAAGAATTCTTTCATATGGATCTTTTGGAGAACTTTTCTTAAGGAGTTCGTTCAGAAACTTGTATAGAAACTTTCTTAATGAGCACTCGACAAACGCATTTTGAGAACATACACAAAGTCCCAGCTATGGACCTAGTGCATCATCATAACTGAGGTCTCTTGCATTTCCCTACAAGTAAATGGATCTCATATGGAGATGTTTAGTGAAGTAGAATGGAAAAAATCGAATGCAACTACACAAGAACCAGTCTATAACTGTCGTTCGGAATCAGTTTTGCGCAGTGTTAACTCAAACATGGATATCTGACTCATACGGAGTCCGTTTTGGCTCCACAAGTAGGCAAAACATTTGTGACAACCAGATGCTTCAAAGGATTCTTTCATAGGGAACTTATGGAGAACTTCCCTTAAGGAGTTCGTTCAGAAACTTGTATAGAAACTTTCTTAATGAGCACTCGACAAACGCATTTCGAGAACATACACAAAGTCCCAGCTATGGACCTAGTGCATCATCATAACTGAGGTCTCTTGCATTTCCCTACAAGTAAATGGAACTCATATGGAGATGTTTAGTGAAGTAGAATGGAAAGAATCGAATGCAACTACACAAGAATAAGTCTGTAACTGTCGTTCGGAATCAGTTTTGCGCAGTGTTAACTGAAACATGGATATCTGACTCATAGAGAGTCCGTTTTGGCTCCACAAGTGGTCAAAACATTTGTGATGGCCAAATTCTTCAAAGGATTCTTTCATAGGGAACTTTTGGAGAACTTTCCTAAAGAAGTTCGTTCAGAAACATGTATAGAAACTTTCTTAATGAGCACTCGACAAACGCATTTCGAGAACATACACAAAGTCCCAGCTATGGACCTAGTGCATCATCATAACTGAGGTCTCTTGCATTTGCCTACAAGTAATGTGATCTCATATGGAGATGTTTAGTGAAGTAGAATGGAAAAAATCAAATGCAACAACAGAAGAACCAGTTTGTAACTGTCGTTCGGAATAAGTTTTACGCAGTGTTAACTGAAACATGGATATCTGACTCATACGGAGTCCATTTTGGCTCCACAAGTAGTAAAAATGTCTGTGACGACCAGATGCTTCAAAGGATTCTTTCATATGGAACTTTTGGAGAACTTTTCTTAAGGAGTTCGTTCAGAAACTTGTATAGAAACTTTCTTAATGAGCACTCGACAAACGCATTTTGAGAACATACACAAAGTCCCAGCTATGGATCTAGTGCATCATCATAACTGAGGTCTCCTGCATTTCCCTACAAGTAAATGGATCTCATATGGAGATGTTTAGTGAAGTAGAATGGAAAAAATCGAATGCAACTACACAAGAACCAGTCTATAACTGTCGTTCGGAATCAGTTTTGCGCAGTGTTAACTCAAACATGGATATCTGACTCATACGGAGTCCGTTTTGGCTCCACAAGTAATCAAAACGTTTGTGACAACCAAATGCTTCAAAGGATTCTTTCATAGGGAACTTTTGGAGAACTTTTCTTAAGGAGTTCGTTCAGAAACTTGTATAGTAACTTTCTTAATGAGCACTCGACAAACGCATTTCGAGAACATACACAAAGTCCTAGCTATGGACCTAGTGCATCATCATAACTGAGGTCTCTTGAATTTCCTACAAGTAAATGGATCTCATATGGAGATATTTAGTGAAGTAGAATGGAAAAAAATCGAATGCAACTACACAAGAACCAGTCTGTAACTGTCGTTCGGAATCAGTTTTGCACAGTGTTAACTGAAACATGGATATCTGACTCATACGGAGTCCGTTTTGGCTCCACAAGTAGTCAAAATGTCTGTGACGACCAGATGCTTGAAAGGATTCTTTCATATGGAACTTTTGGAGAACTTTTCTTAAGGAGTTCGTTCAGAAACTTGTATAGAAACATTCTTAATGAGCACTCGACAAACGCATTTCGAGAACATACACAAAGTCCCAGCTATGGACCTAGTGCATCATCATAACTGAGGTCTCTTGCATTTCCCTACAAGTAAATGGATCACATATGGAGATGTTTAGTGAAGTAGAATGGAAAAAATCGAATGCAACTACACAAGAACCAGTCTGTAACAGTCGTTCGGAATCAGTTTTGTGCAGTGTTAACTGAAACATGGATATCTGACTCATACGGAGTCCATTTTAGCTCCACAAGTAGTCAAAATTTCTGTGACGACCAGATGATTCAAAGAATTCTTTCATATGGATCTTTTGGAGAACTTTTCTTAAGGAGTTCGTTCAGAAACTTGTATAGAAACTTTCTTAATGAGCACTCGACAAACGCATTTTGAGAACATACACAAAGTCCCAGCTATGGACCTAGTGCATCATCATAACTGAGGTCTCTTGCATTTCCCTACAAGTAAATGGATCTCATATGGAGATGTTTAGTGAAGTAGAATGGAAAAAATCGAATGCAACTACACAAGAACCAGTCTATAACTGTCGTTCGGAATCAGTTTTGCGCAGTGTTAACTCAAACATGGATATCTGACTCATACGGAGTCCGTTTTGGCTCCACCAGTAGGCAAAACGTTTGTGACAACCAGATGCTTCAAAGGATTCTTTCATAGGGAACTTATGGAGAACTTCCCTTAAGGAGTTCGTTCAGAAACTTGTATAGAAACTTTCTTAATGAGCACTCGACAAACGCATTTCGAGAACATACACAAAGTCCCAGCTATGGACCTAGTGCATCATCATAACTGAGGTCTCTTGCATTTCCCTACAAGTAAATGGAACTCATATGGAGATGTTTAGTGAAGTAGAATGGAAAAAATCGAATGCAACTACACATGAACCAGTGTGTAACATTCGTTCGGAATCAGTTTTGCGCAGTGTTAACTGAAACATGGATATCTGACTCATACGGAGTCCATTTTGGCTCCACAAGTAGTCAAAATGTTTGTGACGACCAGATGCTTCAAAGGATTCTTTCATATGGAACTTTTGGAGAACTTTTCTTAAGGAGTTCGTTCAGAAACTTGTATAGAAACTTTCTTAATGAGCACTCGACAAACGCATTTTGAGAACATACACAAAGTCCCAGCTATGGACCTAGTGCATCATCATAACTGAGGTCTCCTGCATTTCCCTACAAGTAAATGGATCTCATATGGAGATGTTTATTGAAGTAGAATGGAAAAAATCGAATGCAACTACACAAGAACCAGTCTATAACTGTCGTTCGGAATCAGTTTTGCGCAGTGTTAACTCAAACATGGATATCTGACACATACGGAGTCCGTTTTGGCTCCATAAGTAGTCAAAACGTTTGTGACAAGCAGATGCTTCAAAGGATTCTTTCATAGGGAAGTTTTCGAGAACTTTTCTTAAGGAGTTCGTTCAGAAACTTGTATAGAAACTTTCTTAATGAGCACTCGACAAACGCATTTCGAGAACATACACAAAGACCTAGCTATGGACCTAGTGCATCATCATAACTGAGGTCTCTTGCATCACCCTACAAGTAATTGGATCTCATATGGAGATGTTTAGTGAAGTAGAATGGAAATAATCGAATGCAACTACACAAGAACCAGTCTGTAATTGTCGTTCGGAATCAGTTTTGCGCAGTGTTAACTGAAACATGGATATCTGAATCATATGGAGTCCGTTTTGGCTCCACAAGTAGTCAAAATGTCTGTGACGACCAGATGCTTGAAAGGATTCTTTCATATGGAACTTTTGGAGAACTTTTCTTAAGGAGTTCGTTCAGAAACTTGTATAGAAACATTCTTAATGAGCACTCGACAAACGCATTTTGAGAACATACACAAAGTCCCAGCTATGGACCTAGTGCATCATCATAACTGAGGTCTCTTGCATTTCCCTACAAGTAAATGGATCTCATATGGAGATGTTTAGTGAAGTAGAATGGAGAAAATCGAATGCAACTACACATGAACCAGTGTGTAACTGTCGTTCGGAATCAGTTTTGCGCAGTGTTAACTGAAACATGGATATCTGACTCATACGGAGTCCATTTTGGCTCCACAAGTAGTCAAATGTCTGTGACGACCAGATGCTTCAAAGGATTCTTTCATATGGAACTTTTGGAGAACTTTTCTTAAGGAGTTCTTTCAGAATCTTGTATAGAAACTTTCTTAATGAGCACTCAACAAACGCATTTTGAGAACATACACAAAGTCCTAGCTATGGACCTAGTGCATCATCATAACTGAGGTCTCTTGCATTTCCCTACAAGTAAATGGATCTCATATGGAGATGTTTAGTGAAGTAGAATGGAAAAAATCGAATGCAACCACACAAGAACCAGTCTATAACTGTCGTTCGGAATCAGTTTTGCGCAGTGTTAACTCAAACATGGATATCTGACTCATACGGAGTCTGTTTTGGCTCCACAAGTAGTCAAAACGTTTGTGACAACCAGATGCTTCAAAGGATTCTTTCATAGGGAACTTTTGGAGAACTTTTCGTAAGGAGTTCGTTCAGAAACTTGTATAGAAACTTTCTTAATGAGCACTCGACAAACGCATTTCGAGAACATACACAAAGTCCCAGCTATGGACCTAGTGCATCATCATAACTGAGGTCTCTTGCATTTCCCTACAAGTAAATGGATCTCATATGGAGATGTTTAGTGAAGTAGAATGGAAAAAATCGAATGCAACTACACAAGAACCAGTTTGTAACTGTCGTTCGGAATCAGTTTTGCGCAGTGTTGAAACATGGATATCTGACTCATACGGAGTCCGTTTTGGTCCACAAGTAGTCAAAACGTTTGTGACGACCAAATGCTTCGAAGGATTCTTTCATAGGGAACTTTTGGAGAACTTTTCTTAAGGAGTTCGTTCAGAAACATGTATAGAAACTTTCTTAATGAGCACTCGACAAACGCATTTCGAGAACGTACACAAAGTCCCAGCTATGGACCTAGTGCATCATCATAACTGAGGTCTCTTGCATTTCCCTCCAAGTAATTGGATCTCATATGGAGATGTTTAGTGAAGTAGAATGGAAAAAATTGAATGCAACTACACAAGAACCAGTCTGTAACTGTCGTTCGGAATCAGTTTTGCATAGTGTTAACTGAAACATGGATATCTGACTCATACGGAGTCCGTTTGGCTCAACAAGTGTTCAAAACGTTTGTGACAACCAGATGCTTCAAAGGATTCTTTCGTAGGGAACTTTTGGAGAACTTTTTAAGGAGTTCGTTCAGAAACTTGTATAGAAACTTTCTTAATGAACACTCGACAAACACATTTTGAGAACATACACAAAGACCCAGCTATGGACCTAGTGCATCAACATAACTGAGGTCTCTTGCATTTCCCTACAAGTAACGGGATCTCATATGGAGATGTTTAGTGAAGTAGAATGGAAAGAATCGAATGCAACTACACAAGAATAAGTCTGTAACTGTCGTTCGGAATCAGTTTTGCGCAGTGTTAACTGAAACATGGATATCTGACTCATAGAGAGTCCGTTTTGGCTCCACAAGTCGTCAAAACATTTGTGATGGCCATATGCTTCAAAGGATTCTTTCATAGGGAACTTTTGGAGACCTTTCCTTAAGGAGTTCATTCAGAAACTTGTATAGAAACTTTCTCAATTAGCACTCGACAAACGCATTTCGAGAACATACACAAAGTCCCAGCTATGGACCTAGTGCATCATCATAACTGAGGTCTCTTGCATTTGCCTACAAGTAATGTGATCTCATATGGAGATGTTTAGTGAAGTAGAATGGAAAAAATCGAATGCAACTACAGAAGAACCAGTTTGTAACTGTCGTTCGGAATCAGTTTTGCGCAGTGTTAACTGAAACATGGATATCTGACTCATACGGAGTCCATTTTGGCTCCACAAGTAGTCAAAATGTCTGTGACGACCAGATGCTTCAAAGGATTCTTTCATATGGAACTTTTGGAGAACTTTTCTTAAGGAGTTCGTTAAGAAACTTTCTTAATAAGCACTCGACAAACGCATTTTGAGAACATACACAAAGTCCCAGCTATGGACCTAGTGCATCATCATAACTGAGGTCTCCTGCATTTCACTACAAGTAAATGGATCTCATATGGAGATGTTTAGTGAAGTAGAATGGAAAAAATCGAATGCAACTACACAAGAACAAGTCTATAACTGTCGTTCGGAATCAGTTTTGCGCAGTGTTAACTCAAACATGGATATCTGACTCATACGGAGTCCGTTTTGGCTCCACAAGTAGTCAAAACGTTTGTGACAACCAGATGCTTCAAAGGATTCTTTCATAGGGAACTTTTGGAGAAATTTTCTTAAGGAGTTTGTTCAGAAACTTGTATAGAAACTTTCTTAATGAGCACTCGACAAACGCATTTCGAGAACATACACAAAGTCCTAGCTATGGACCTAGTGCATCATCATAACTGAGGTCTCTTGAATTTCCTACAAGTAAATGGATCTCATATGGATATATTTAGTGAAGTAGAATGGAAAAAATCGAATGCAACTACACAAGAACCAGTCTGTAACTGTCGTTCGGAATCAGTTTTGCACAGTGTTAACTGAAACATGGATATCTGACTCATACGGACTCCGTTTTGGCTCCACAAGTAGTAAAAATGTCTGTGACGACCAGATGCTTGAAAGGATTCTTTCATATGGAACTTTTGGAGAACTTTTCTTGAGGAGTTCGTTCAGAAACTTGTATAGAAACATTATTAATGAGCACTCGACAAACGCATTTCGAGAACATACACAAAGTCCCAGCTATGGACCTAGTGCATCATCATAACTGAGGTCTCTTGCATTTCCCTACAAGTAAATGGATCTCGAATGGAGATGTTTAGTGAAGTAGAATGGAAAAAGTCGAATGTAACTACACATGAACCAGCGTGTAACTATCGTTCGGAATCAGTTTTGCGCAGTGTTAACTGAAACATGGATATCTGACTCATACGGAGTCCATTTTGGCTCCACAAGTAGTCAAAATGTCTGTGACGACCAGATGCTTCAAAGGATTCTTTCATATGGATCTTTTGGAGAACTTTTCTTAAGGAGTTCGTTCAGAAACTTGTATAGAAACTTTCTTAATGAGCACTCGACAAACGCATTTTGAGAACATACACAAAGTCCCAGCTATGGACCTAGTGCATCATCATAACTGAGGTCTCTTGCATTTCACTACAAGTAAATGGATCTCATATGGAGATGTTTAGTGAAGTAGAATGGAAAAAATCGAATGCAACTACACAAGAACCAGTCTATAACTGTCGTTCGGAATCAGTTTTGCGCAGTGTTAACTCAAACATGGATATCTGACTCATACGGAGTCCGTTTTGGCTCCACAAGTAGGCAAAACGTTTGTGACAACCAGATGCTTCAAAGGATTCTTTCATAGGGAACTTATGGAGAACTTTTCTTAAGGAGTTCGTTCAGAAACTTGTATAGAAACTTTCTTAATGAGCACTCGACAAACGCATTTCGAGAACATACACAAAGTCCCAGCTATGGTCCTAGTGCATCATCATAACTGAGGTCTCTTGAATTTGCCTACAAGTAAATGGATCTCATATGGAGATGTTTAGTGAAGTAGAAAGGAAAAAATCGAATGCAACTACACAAGAACCAGTCTGTAACTGTCGTTCGGAATCAGTTTTGCGCAGTGTTGAAACATGGATATCTGACTCATACGGATTCCGTTTTGGTCCACAAGTAGTCAAAACGTTTGTGACGACCAAATGCTTCAAAGGATTCTTTCATAGGGAACTTTTGGAGAACTTTTCTTAAGGAGTACGTTCAGAAACATGTATAGAAACTTTCTTAATGAGCACTCGACAAACGCATTTCGAGAACGTACACAAAGTCCCAGCTATGGACCTAGTGCATCATCATAACTGAGGTCTCTTGCATTTCCCTCCAAGTAATTGGATCTCATATGGAGATGTTTAGTGAAGTAGAATGGAAAAAATTGAATGCAACTACACAAGAACCAGTCTGTAACTATCGTTCGGAATCAGTTTTGCGCAGTGTTAACTGAAACATGGATATCTGACTCATACGGAGTCCGTTTGGCTCAACAAGTGTTCAAAACATTTGTGACGACCAGATGCTTCAAAGGATTCTTTCGTAGGGAACATTTGGAGAACTTTTTAAGGAGTTCGTTCAGAAACTTGTATAGAAACTTTCTTAATGAGCACTCGACAAACGCATTTTGAGAACATACACAAAGTCCCAGCTATGGACCTAGTGCATCATCATAACTGAGGTCTCTTGCATTTCCCTACAAGTAAATGGATCTCATATGGAGGTGTTTAGTGAAGTAGAATGGAAAAAATCGAATGCAACTACACAAGAACCAGTCTATAACTGTCGTGCGGAATCAGTTTTGCGCAGTGTTAACTCAAACATGGATATCTGACTCATACGGAGTCCGTTTTGGCTCCACAAGTAGTCAAAATGTCTGTGACGACCAGATGCTTGAAAGGATTCTTTTGGAGACCTTTCCTTAAGGAGTTCGTTCAGAAACTTGTATAGAAACTTTCTTAATGAGCACTCGACAAACGCATTTTGAGAACGTACACAAAGTCCCAGCTATGGACGTAGCATCATCATAATTGAGGTCTCTTGCATTTCCCTACAAGTAAATGGATCTCATATGGAGATGTTTAGTGAAGTAGAATGGAAAAAATCGAATGCAACTACACAAGAACCAGACTATAACTGTCGTTTGGAATCAGTTTTGCGCAGTGTTAACTCAAACATGGATATCTGACTCATACGGAGTCTGTTTTGGCTCCACAAGTAGTCAAAACGTTTGTGACAACCAGATGCTTCAAAGGATTCTTTCATAGGGAACTTTTGGAGAACTTTTCTTAAGGAGTTCGTTCAGAAACTTGTATAGAAACTTTCTTAATGAGCACTCGACAAACGCATTTTGAGAACATACACAAAGTCCCAGCTATGGACCTAGTGCATCATCATAACTGAGGTCTCTTGCATTTCCCTACAAGTAAATGGATCTCATATGGAGGTGTTTAGTGAAGTAGAATGGAAAAAATCGAATGCAACTACACAAGAACCAGTCTATAACTGTCGTGCGGAATCAGTTTTGCGCAGTGTTAACTCAAACATGGATATCTGACTCATACGGAGTCCGTTTTGGCTCCACAAGTAGTCAAAATGTCTTTGACGACCAGATGCTTGAAAGGATTCTTTTGGAGACCTTTCCTTAAGGAGTTCGTTCAGAAACTTGTATAGAAACTTTCTTAATGAGCACTCGACAAACGCATTTCGAGAACGTACACAAAGTCCCAGCTATGGACCTAGTGCATCATCATAACTGAGGTCTCTTGCATTTCCCTCCAAGTAATTGGATCTCATATGGAGATGTTTAGTGAAGTAGAATGGAAAAAATTGAATGCAACTACACAAGAACCAGTCTGTAACTGTCGTTCGGAATCAGTTTTGCACAGTGTTAACTGAAACATGGATATCTGACTCATACGGAGTCCGTTTGGCTCAACAAGTGTTCAAAACGTTTGTGACAACCAGATGCTTCAAAGGATTCTTTCGTAGGGAACTTTTGGAGAACTTTTTAAGGAGTTCGTTCAGAAACTTGTATAGAAACTTTCTTAATGAACACTCGACAAACACATTTTGAGAACATACACAAAGTCCCAGCTATGGACCTAGTGCATCAACATAACTGAGGTCTCTTGCATTTGCCTACAAGTAATTGGATCTCATATGGAGATGTTTAGTGAAGTAGAATGGAAAGAATCGAATGCAACTACACAAGAATAAGTCTGTAACTGTCATTCGGAATCAGTTTTGCGCAGTGTTAACTGAAACATGGATATCTGACTCATAGAGAGTCCGTTTTGGCTCCACAAGTGGTCAAAACATTTGTGATGGCCAGATGCTTCAAAGGATTCTTTCATAGGGAACTTTTCAAGAACTTTTCTTAAGGAGTTCGTTCAGAAACTTGTATAGAAACTTTCTTAATGAGCACTCGACAAACGCATTTCGAGAACATACACAAAGACCTAGCTATGGACCTAGTGCATCATCATAACTGAGGTCTCTTGAATTTCCTACAAGTAAATGGATCTCATATGGAGATATTTAGTGAAGTAGAATGGAAAAAATCGAATGCAACTACACAAGAACCAGTCTGTAACTGTCGTTCGGAATCAGTTTTGCACAGTGTTAACTGAAACATGGATATCGGACTCATACGGAGTCTGTTTAGGCTCCACAAGTAGTCAAAATGTCTGTGACGACCAGATGCTTGAAAGGATTCTTTCATATGGAACTTTTGGAGAACTTTTCTTAAGGAGTTCGTTCAGAAACTTGTATAGAAACATTCTTAATGAGCACTCGACAAACGCATTTCGAGAACATACACAAAGTCCCAGCTATGGACCTAGTGCATCATCACAACTGAGGTCTCTTGCATTTCCCTACAAGTAAATGGATCTCATATGGAGATGTTTAGTGAACTAGAATGGAAAAAATCGAATGCAACTACACATGAACCAGCGTGTAACTGTCGTTCGGAATCAGTTTTGCGCAGTGTTAACTGAAACATGGATATCTGACTCATACGGAGTCCATTTTGGCTCCACAAGTAGGCAAAATGTCTGTGACGACCAGATGCTTCAAAGGATTCTTTCATATGGAACTTTTGGAGAACTTTTCTTAAGGAGTTCGTTCAGAAACTTGTATAGAAACTTTCTTAATGAGCACTCGACAAACGCATTTTGAGAACATACACAAAGTCCTAGCTATGGACCTAGTGCATCATCATAACTGAGGTCTCTTGCATTTCCCTACAAGTAAATGGATCTCATATGGAGATGTTTAGTGAAGTAGAATGGAAAAAATCGAATGCAACTACACAAGAACCAGTCTATAACTGTCGTTCGGAATCAGTTTTGCGCAGTGTTAACTCAAACATGGATATCTGACTCATACGGAGTCCGTTTTGGCTCCACAAGTAGGCAAAACGTTTGTGACAACCAGATGCTTCAAAGGAATCTTTCATAGGGAACTTATGGAGTACTTTTCTTAAGGACTTCGTTCAGAAACTTGTATAGAAACTTTCTTAATGAGCACTCGACAAACGCATTTCGAGAACATACACAAAGTCCCAGCTATGGACCTAGTGCATCATCATAACTGAGGTCTCTTGAATTTCCCTACAAGTAAATGGATCTCATATGGAGATGTTTAGTGAAGTAGAAAGGAAAAAATCTAATGCAACTACACAAGAACCAGTCTGTAACTGTCGTTCGGAATCAGTTTTGCGCAGTGTTGAAACATGGATATCTGACTCATAAGGAGTCCGTTTTGGTCCACAAGTAGTCAAAACGTTTGTGACGACCAAATGCTTCAAAGGATTCTTTCATAGGGAACTTTTGGAGAACTTTTCTTAAGGAGTACGTTCAGAAACATGTATAGAAACTTTCTTAATGAGCACTCGACAAACGCATTTCGAGAACGTACACAAAGTCCCAGCTATGGACCTAGTGCATCATCATATCTGAGGTCTCTTGCATTTCCCTCCAAGTAATTGGATCTCATATGGAGATGTTTAGTGAAGTAGAATGGAAAAAATTGAATGCAACTACACAAGAACCAGTCTGTAACTATCGTTCGGAATCAGTTTTGCGCAGTGTTAACTGAAACATGGATATCTGACTCATACGGAGTCCGTTTGGCTCAACAAGTGTTCAAAACATTTGTGACGACCAGATGCTTCAAAGGATTCTTTCGTAGGGAACATTTGGAGAACTTTTTAAGGAGTTCGTTCAGAAACTTGTATAGAAACTTTCTTAATGAGCACTCGACAAACGCATTTTGAGAACATACACAAAGTCCCAGCTATGGACCTAGTGCATCATCATAACTGAGGTCTCTTGCATTTCCCTACAAGTAAATGGATCTCATATGGAGGTGTTTAGTGAAGTAGAATGGAAAAAATCGAATGCAACTACACAAGAACCAGTCTATAACTGTCGTGCGGAATCAGTTTTGCGCAGTGTTAACTCAAACATGGATATCTGACTCATACGGAGTCCGTTTTGGCTCCACAAGTAGTCAAAATGTCTGTGACGACCAGATGCTTGAAAGGATTCTTTTGGAGACCTTTCCTTAAGGAGTTCGTTCAGAAACTTGTATAGAAACTTTCTTAATGAGCACTCGACAAACGCATTTCGAGAACGTACACAAAGTCCCAGCTATGGACGTAGCATCATCATAATTGAGGTCTCTTGCATTTCCCTACAAGTAAATGGATCTCATATGGAGATGTTTAGTGAAGTAGAATGGAAAAAATCGAATGCAACTACACAAGAACCAGACTATAACTGTCGTTTGGAATCAGTTTTGCGCAGTGTTAACTCAAACATGGATATCTGACTCATACGGAGTCTGTTTTGGCTCCACAAGTAGTCAAAACGTTTGTGACAACCAGATGCTTCAAAGGATTCTTTCATAGGGAACTTTTGGAGACCTTTCCTTAAGGAGTTCGTTCAGAAACTTGTATTGAAACTTTCTTAATGAGCACTCGACAAACGCATTTTGAGAACATACACAAAGTCCCAGCTATGGACCTAGTGCATCATCATAACTGAGGTCTCTTGCATTTCCCTACAAGTAAATGGATCTCATATGGAGGTGTTTAGTGAAGTAGAATGGAAAAAATCGAATGCAACTACACAAGAACCAGTCTATAACTGTCGTGCGGAATCAGTTTTGCGCAGTGTTAACTCAAACATGGATATCTGACTCATACGGAGTCCGTTTTGGCTCCACAAGTAGTCAAAATGTCTGTGACGACCAGATGCTTGAAAGGATTCTTTTGGAGACCTTTCCTTAAGGAGTTCGTTCAGAAACTTGTATAGAAACTTTCTTAATGAGCACTCGACAAACGCATTTCGAGAACGTACACAAAGTCCCAGCTATGGACCTAGTGCATCATCATAACTGAGGTCTCTTGCATTTCCCTCCAAGTAATTGGATCTCATATGGAGATGTTTAGTGAAGTAGAATGGAAAAAATTGAATGCAACTACACAAGAACCAGTCTGTAACTGTCGTTCGGAATCAGTTTTGCACAGTGTTAACTGAAACATGGATATCTGACTCATACGGAGTCCGTTTGGCTCAACAAGTGTTCAAAACGTTTGTGACAACCAGATGCTTCAAAGGATTCTTTCGTAGGGAACTTTTGGAGAACTTTTTAAGGAGTTTGTTCAGAAACTTGTATAGAAACTTTCTTAATGAACACTCGACAAACACATTTTGAGAACATACACAAAGTCCCAGCTATGGACCTAGTGCATCAACATAACTGAGGTCTCTTGCATTTCCCTACAAGTAATTGGATCTCATATGGAGATTTTTAGTGAAGTAGAATGGAAAGAATCGAATGCAACTACACAAGAATAAGTCTGTAACTGTCATTCGGAATCACTTTTGCGAAGTGTTAACTGAAACATGGATATCTGACTCATAGAGAGTCCGTTTTGGCTCCACAAGTGGTCAAAACATTTGTGATGGCCAGATGCTTCAAAGGATTCTTTCATAGGGAACTTTTCGAGAACTTTTCTTAAGGAGTTCGTTCAGAAACTTGTATAGAAACTTTCTTAATGAGCACTCGACAAACGCATTTCGAGAACATACACAAAGACCTAGCTATGGACCTAGTGCATCATCATAACTGAGGTCTCTTGAATTTCCTACAAGTAAATGGATCTCATATGGAGATATTTAGTGAAGTAGAATGGAAAAAATCGAATGCAACTACACAAGAACCAGTCTGTAACTGTCGTTCGGAATCAGTTTTGCACAGTGTTAACTGAAACATGGATATCGGACTCATACGGAGTCTGTTTAGGCTCCACAAGTAGTCAAAATGTCTGTGACGACCAGATGCTTGAAAGGATTCTTTCATATGGAACTTTTGGAGAACTTTTCTTAAGGAGTTCGTTCAGAAACTTGTATAGAAACATTCTTAATGAGCACTCGACAAACGCATTTCGAGAACATACACAAAGTCCCAGCTATGGACCTAGTGCATCATCACAACTGAGGTCTCTTGCATTTCCCTACAAGTAAATGGATCTCATATGGAGATGTTTAGTGAACTAGAATAGAAAAAATCGAATGCAACTACACATGAACCAGCGTGTAACTGTCGTTCGGAATCAGTTTTGCGCAGTGTTAACTGAAACATGGATATCTGACTCATACGGAGTCCATTTTGGCTCCACAAGTAGTCAAAATGTCTGTGACGACCAGATGCTTCAAAGGATTCTTTCATATGGAACTTTTGGAGAACTTTTCTTAAGGAGTTCGTTCAGAAACTTGTATAGAAACTTTCTTAATGAGCACTCGACAAACGCATTTTGAGAACATACACAAAGTCCTAGCTATGGACCTAGTGCATCATCATAACTGAGGTCTCTTGCATTTCCCTACAAGTAAATGGATCTCCTATGGAGATGTTTAGTGAAGTAGAATGGAAAAAATCGAATGCAACTACACAAGAACCAGTCTATAACTGTCGTTCGGAATCAGTTTTGCGCAGTGTTAACTCAAACATGGATATCTGACTCATACGGAGTCCGTTTTGGCTCCACAAGTAGGCAAAACGTTTGTGACAACCAGATGCTTCAAAGGATTCTTTCATAGGGAAATTATGGAGAACTTTTCTTAAGGAGTTCGTTCAGAAACTTGTATAGAAACTTTCTTAATGAGCACTCGACAAACGCATTTCGAGAACATACACAAAGTCCCAGCTATGGACCTAGTGCATCATCATAACTGAGGTCTCTTGAATTTCCCTACAAGTAAATGGATCTCATATGGAGATGTTTAGTGAAGTAGAAAGGAAAAAATCTAATGCAACTACACAAGAACCAGTCTGTAACTGTCGTTCGGAATCAGTTTTGCGCAGTGTTGAAACATGGATATCTGACTCATAAGGAGTCCGTTTTGGTCCACAAGTAGTCAAAACTTTTGTGACGACCAAATGCTTCAAAGGACTCTTTCATAGGGAACTTTTGGGAAACTTTTCTTAAGGAGTTCGTTCAGAAACATGTATAGAAACTTTCTTAATGAGCACTCGACAAACGCATTTCGAGAACGTACACAAAGTCCCAGCTATGGACCTAGTGCTTCATCATAACTGAGGTCTCTTGCATTTCCCTCCAAGTAATTGGATCTCATATGGAGATGTTTAGTGAAGTAGAATGGAAAAAATTGAATGCAACTACACAAGAACCAGTCTGTAACTGTCGTTCGGAATCAGTTTTGCGCAGTGTTAACTGAAACATGGATATCTGACTCATACAGAGTCTGTTTGGGCTCAACAAGTGTTCAAAACATTTGTGACGACCAGATGCTTCAAAGGATTCTTTCGTAGGGAACTTTTGGAGAACTTTTTACGGAGTTCGTTCAGAAACTTGTATAGAAACTTTCTTAATGAACACTCGACAAACACATTTTGAGATCATACACAAAGTCCCAGCTATGGACCTATTGCATCAACATAACTGAGGTCTCTTGCATTTCCCTACAAGTAATTGGATCTCATATGGAGATGTTTAGTGAAGTAGAATGGAAAGAATCGAATGCAACTACACAAGAATAAGTCTGTAACTATCGTTCGGAATCAGTTTTGCGCAGTGTTAACTGAAACATGGATATCTGACTCACAGAGAGTCCGTTTTGGCTCCACAAGTGGTCAAAACATTTGTGATGGCCAGATGCTTCAAAGGATTCTTTCATAAGGAACTTTTGGTGACCTTTCCTTAAGGAGTTCGTTCAGAAACTTGTATAGAAACTTTCTTAATGAGCACTCGACAAACGCATTTCGAGAACATACACAAAGTCCCAGCTATGGACCTAGTGCATCATCATAACTGAGGTCTCTTGCATTTGCCTACAAGTAATGTGATCTCATATGGAGATGTTTAGTGAATTAGAATGGAAAAAATCGAATGCAACTACACAAGAACCAGTTTGTAACTGTCATTCGGAATCTGTTTTGCGCAATGTTAACTGAAACATGGATATCTGACTCATACGGAGCCCATTTTGGCTCCACAAGTAGTCAAAATATCTGTGACGACCAGATGCTTCAAAGGATTCTTTCATATGGAACTTTTGGAGAACTTTTCTTAAGGAGTTCATTCAGAAAGTTGTATAGAAACTTTCTTAATGAGCACTCGACAAACGCATTTTGAGAACATACACAAAGTCCCAGCTATGGAACTAGTGCATCATCATAACTGAGGTCTCTTGCATTTCCCTACAAGTAAATGGATCTCATATGGAGATGTTTAGTGAAATAGAATGGAAAAAAATCGAATGCAACTACACAAGAACCAGTCTATAACTGTCGTTCGGAATCAGTTTTGCGCAGTGTTAACTCTAACATGGATATCTGACTCATACAGAGTCCGTTTTGGCTCCACAAGTAGTCAAAACGTTTGTGACAACCAGATGCTTGAAAGGATTCTTTCATAGGGAACTTTTGGAGAACTTTTCTTAAGGAGTTCGTTAAGAAACTTGTATAGAAACTTTCTTAATGAGCACTCGACAAACGCATTTCGAGAAGATACACAAAGTCCCAGCTATGGACCTAGTGCATCATCATAACCGAGGTCTCTTGAATTTCCCTACAAGTAAATGGATCTCATATGGAGATGTTTAGTGAAGTAGAATGGAAAGAATCGAATGCAACTACACAAGAATAAGTCTGTAACTATCGTTCGGAATCAGTTTTGCGCAGTGTTAACTGAAACATGGATATCTGACTCACAGAGAGTCCGTTTTGGCTCCACAAGTGGTCAAAACGTTTGTGCCGACCAGATGCTTCAAAGGATTCTTTCATAGGGAAGTTTTGGAGAACTTTTCTTAAGGAGTTCCTTCAGAAAATTGTATAGAAACTTTCTTAATGAGCACTCGACAAACGCATTTCGAGAAGATACACAAAGTCCCAGCTATGGACCTAGTGCATCATCATAACCGAGGTCTCTTGAATTTCCCTACAAGTAAATGGATCTAATATGGAGATGTTTAGTGAAGTAGAATGGAAAAAATTGAATGCAACTACACAAGAACCAGTCTGTAACTGTCGTTCGGAATCAGTTTTGCGCAGTGTTGAAACAAGGATATCTGACTCATACGGAGTCCGTTTTGGTCCACAAGTAGTCAAAACGTTTGTGATGACCAAATGCTTCAAAGGATTCTTTCATAGGGAACTTTTGGAGAACTTTTCTTAAGGAGTTCGTTCAGAAACATGTATAGAAACTTTCTTAATGAGCACTCGACAAACGCATTTCGAGAACGTACACAAAGTCCCAGCTATGGACCTACTGCATCATCATAACTGAGGTCTCTTGCATTTCCCTCCAAGTAATTGGATCTCATATGGAGATGTTTAGTGAAGTAGAATGGAAAAAATTGAATGCAACTACACAAGAGCCAGTCTATAACTGTCGTTCGGAATCAGTTTTGCGCAGTGTTAACTGAAACATGGATATCTGACCCATACGGAGTCCGTTTGGGCTCAACAAGTGTTCAAAACGTTTGTGACGACCAGATGCTTCAAAGGATTCTTTCGTAGGGAACTTTTGGACAACTTTTTAAGGAGTTCGTTCAGAAACTTGTATAGAAACTTTCTTAATGAACACTCGACAAACACATTTTGAGAACATACACAAAGTCCCAGCTATGGACCTAGTGCATCAACATAACTGAGGTCTCTTGCATTTCCCTACAAGTAATTGGATCTCATATGGAGATGTTTAGTGAAGTAGAATGGAAAGAATCGAATGCAACTACACAAGAATAAGTCTGTAACTGTCGTTCGGAATCAGTTTTGCGCAGTGTTAACTGAAACATGGATATCTGACTCATAGAGAGTCCGTTTTGGCTCCACAAGTGGTCAAAACATTTGTGATGGCCAGATGCTTCAAAGGATTCTTTCATAGGGAACTTTTGGAGACCTTTCCTTAAGGAGTTCGTTCAGAAACTTGTATAGAAACTTTCTTAATGAGCACTCGACAAACGCATTTCGAGAACATACAAAAAGTCCCACCTATGGACCTAGTGCATCATCATAAATGAGGTCTCTTGCATTTCCCCACAGGTAAATGGATCTCATATGGAGATGTTTAGTGAAGTAGAATGGAAAAAATCGAATGCAACTACACAAGAACTAGTTTGTAACTGTTGTCCGGAATCAGTTTTGCGCAGTGTTAACTGAAACATGGATATCTGACTCATACGGAGTCCATTTTGGCTCCACAAGTAGTCAAAATGTCTGTGACGACCAGATGCTTCAAAGGATTCTTTCATATGGAACTTTTGGAGAACTATTCTTAAGGAGTTCGTTCAGAAACTTGTATAGAAACTTTCTTAATGAGCACTCGACAAACGCATTTTGAGAACATACACAAAGTCCCAGCTATGGACCTAGTGCATCATCATAACTGAGGTCTCTTGCATTTCCCTACAAGTAAATGGATCTCATATGGAGATGTTTAGTGAAGTAGAATGGAAAAAATCGAATGCAACTACACAAGAACCAGTCTATAACTGTCGTTCGGAATCAGTTTTGCGCAGTGTTAACTCAAACATGGATATCTGACTCATACGGAGTCCGTTTTGGCTCCACAAGTAGTCAAAACGTTTGTGACAACCTGATGCTTCAAAGGATTCTTTCATAGGGAACTTTTGGAGAACTTTTCTTAAGGAGTTCGTTCAGAAACTTGTATAGAAACTTTCTTAATGAGCACTCGACAAACGCATTTCGAGAAGATACACAAAGTCCCAGCTATGGACCTAGTGCATCATCATAACCGAGGTCTCTTGAATTTCCCTACAAGTAAATGGATCTCATATGGAGATGTTTAGTGAAGTAGAATGGAAAGAATCGAATGCAACTACACAAGAATAAGTCTGTAACTATCGTTCGGAATCAGTTTTGCGCAGTGTTAACTGAAACATGGATATCTGACTCACAGAGAGTCCGTTTTGGCTCCACAAGTGGTCAAAACGTTTGTGCCGACCAGATGCTTCAAAGGATTCTTTCATAGGGAAGTTTTGGAGAACTTTTCTTAAGGAGTTCCTTCAGAAAATTGTATAGAAACTTTCTTAATGAGCACTCGACAAACGCATTTCGAGAAGATACACAAAGTCCCAGCTATGGACCTAGTGCATCATCATAACCGAGGTCTCTTGAATTTCCCTACAAGTAAATGGATCTAATATGGAGATGTTTAGTGAAGTAGAATGGAAAAAATTGAATGCAACTACACAAGAACCAGTCTGTAACTGTCGTTCGGAATCAGTTTTGCGCAGTGTTGAAACAAGGATATCTGACTCATACGGAGTCCGTTTTGGTCCACAAGTAGTCAAAACGTTTGTGATGACCAAATGCTTCAAAGGATTCTTTCATAGGGAACTTTTGGAGAACTTTTCTTAAGGAGTTCGTTCAGAAACATGTATAGAAACTTTCTTAATGAGCACTCGACAAACGCATTTCGAGAACGTACACAAAGTCCCAGCTATGGACCTACTGCATCATCATAACTGAGGTCTCTTGCATTTCCCTCCAAGTAATTGGATCTCATATGGAGATGTTTAGTGAAGTAGAATGGAAAAAATTGAATGCAACTACACAAGAGCCAGTCTATAACTGTCGTTCGGAATCAGTTTTGCGCAGTGTTAACTGAAACATGGATATCTGACCCATACGGAGTCCGTTTGGGCTCAACAAGTGTTCAAAACGTTTGTGACGACCAGATGCTTCAAAGGATTCTTTCGTAGGGAACTTTTGGACAACTTTTTAAGGAGTTCGTTCAGAAACTTGTATAGAAACTTTCTTAATGAACACTCGACAAACACATTTTGAGAACATACACAAAGTCCCAGCTATGGACCTAGTGCATCAACATAACTGAGGTCTCTTGCATTTCCCTACAAGTAATTGGATCTCATATGGAGATGTTTAGTGAAGTAGAATGGAAAGAATCGAATGCAACTACACAAGAATAAGTCTGTAACTGTCGTTCGGAATCAGTTTTGCGCAGTGTTAACTGAAACATGGATATCTGACTCATAGAGAGTCCGTTTTGGCTCCACAAGTGGTCAAAACATTTGTGATGGCCAGATGCTTCAAAGGATTCTTTCATAGGGAACTTTTGGAGACCTTTCCTTAAGGAGTTCGTTCAGAAACTTGTATAGAAACTTTCTTAATGAGCACTCGACAAACGCATTTCGAGAACATACACAAAGTCCCACCTATGGACCTAGTGCATCATCATAAATGAGGTCTCTTGCATTTCCCCACAGGTAAATGGATCTCATATGGAGATGTTTAGTGAAGTAGAATGGAAAAAATCGAATGCAACTACACAAGAACTAGTTTGTAACTGTTGTCCGGAATCAGTTTTGCGCAGTGTTAACTGAAACATGGATATCTGACTCATACGGAGTCCATTTTGGCTCCACAAGTAGTCAAAATGTCTGTGACGACCAGATGCTTCAAAGGATTCTTTCATATGGAACTTTTGGAGAACTATTCTTAAGGAGTTCGTTCAGAAACTTGTATAGAAACTTTCTTAATGAGCACTCGACAAACGCATTTTGAGAACATACACAAAGTCCCAGCTATGGACCTAGTGCATCATCATAACTGAGGTCTCTTGCATTTCCCTACAAGTAAATGGATCTCATATGGAGATGTTTAGTGAAGTAGAATGGAAAAAATCGAATGCAACTACACAAGAACCAGTCTATAACTGTCGTTCGGAATCAGTTTTGCGCAGTGTTAACTCAAACATGGATATCTGACTCATACGGAGTCCGTTTTGGCTCCACAAGTAGTCAAAATGTTTGTGACAACCTGATGCTTCAAAGGATTCTTTCATAGGGAACTTTTGGAGAACTTTTCTTAAGGAGTTCGTTCAGAAACTTGTATAGAAACTTTCTTAATGAGCACTCGACAAACGCATTTCGAGAACATACACAAAGTCCCAGCTATGGACCTAGTGCATCATCATAACTGAGGTCTCTTGAATTTCCCTACAAGTAAATGGATCTCATATGGAGATGTTTAGTGAAGTAGAATGGAAAAAATTGAATGCAACTACACAAGAACCAGTCTGTAACTATCGTTCGGAATCAGTTTTGCGCAGTGTTGAAACATGGATATCTGACTCATACGGAGTCCGTTTTGGTCCACAAGTAGTCAAAACGTTCGTGATGACCAAATGCTTCAAAGGATTCTTTCATAGGGAACTTTTGGAGAACTTTTCTTAAGGAGTTCGTTCAGAAACATGTATAGAAACTTTCTTAATGAGCACTCGACAAACGCATTTCGAGAACGTACACAAAGTCCCAGCTATGGACCTACTGCATCATCATAACTGAGGTCTCTTGCATTTCCCTCCAAGTAATTGGATCTCATATGGAGATGTTTAGTGAAGTAGAATGGAAAAAATTGAATGCAACTACACAAGAACCAGTCTATAACTGTCGTTCGGAATCAGTTTTGCGCAGTGTTAACTGAAACATGGATATCTGACCCATACGGAGTCTGTTTGGGCTCAACAAGTGTTCAAAACGTTTGTGACGACCAGATGCTTCAAAGGATTCTTTTGTAGGGAACTTTTGGACAACTTTTTAAGGAGTTCCTTCAGAAACTTGTATAGAAACTTTCTTAATGAACACTCGACAAACACATTTCGAGAAGATACACAAAGTCCCAGCTATGGACCTAGTGCATCATCATAACTGAGGTCTCTTGCATTTCCCCATAGGTATATGGATCTCATATGGAGATGTTTAGTGAAGTAGAATGGAAAAAATCGAATGCAACTACACAAGAACCAGTTTGTAACTGTTGTTCGGAATCAGTTTTGCGCAGTGTTAACTGAAACATGGATATCTGACTTATACGGAGTCCATTTTGTCTCCACAAGTAGTCAAAATGTCTGTGACGACCAGATGCTTGAAAGGATTCTTTCATATGGAACTTTTGGAGAACTTTCCTTAAGGAGTTCGTTCAGAAACTTGTATAGAAACTTTCTTAATGAGCACTCGACAAACGCATTTTGAGAACATACACAAAGTCCAAGCTATGGACCTAGTGCATCATCATAACTGAGGTCTCTTGCATTTCCCTACAAGTAAATGGATATCATATGGAGATGTTTAGTGAAGTAGAAAGGAAAAAATCGAATGCAACTACACAAGAACCACTCTATAATTGTCGTTCGGAATCAGTTTTGCGCAGTGTTAACTCAAACATGGATATCTGACTCATACGGAGTCCGTTTTGGCTCCACAAGTAGTCAAAACGTTTGTGACAACCACATGCTTCAAAGGATTCTTTCATAGGGAACTTTTGGAGAACTTTTCTTAAGGAGTTCGTTCAGAAACATGTATAGAAACTTTCTTAATGAGCACTCGACAAACGCATTTCGAGAACATACACAAAGTCCCAGCTATGGACCTAGTGCATCATCATAACTGAGGTCTCTTGAATGTCCCTACAAGTAAATGGATCTCATATGGAGATGTTTAGTGAAGTAGAATGGAAAAAATTGAATGCAACTACACAAGAACCAGTCTGTAACAGTCGTTCGGAATCAGTTTTGCGCAGTGTTGAAACATGGATATCTGACTCATACGGAGTCCGTTTTGGTCCACAAGTAGTCAAAACGTTTGTGACGACCAAATGCTTCAAAGTATTCTTTCATAGGGAACTTTTGGAGAACTTTTCTTAAGGAATTCGTTGAGAAACATGTATAAAAACTTTCTTAATGAGCACTCGACAAACGCATTTCGAGAACGTACACAAAGTCCCAGCTATGGACCTACTGCATCATCATAACTGAGGTCTCTTGTATTTCCCTCCAAGTAATTGGATCTCATATGGAGATGTTTAGTGAAGTAGAATGGAAAAAATTGAATGCAACTACACAAGAACCAGTCTGTAACTGTCGTTCGGAATCAGTTTTGCGCAGTGTTAACTGAAACATGGATATCTGACCCATACGGAGTCCGTTTGGGCTCAACAAGTGTTCAAAACGTTTGTGACGACCAGATGCTTCAAAGGATTCTTTCGTAGGGAACTTTTGGAGAACTTTTTAAGGAGTTCGTTCAGAAACTTGTATAGAAACTTTCTTAATGAACAATCGACAAACACATTTTGAGAACATACACAAAGTCCCAGCTATGGACCTAGTGCATCAACATAACTGAGGTCTCTTGCATTTACCTACAAGTAATTGGATCTCATATGGAGATGTTTAGTGAAGTAGAATGGAAAGAATCGAATGCAACTACACAAGAACAAGTCTGTAACTGTCGTTCGGAATCAGTTTTGCGCAGTATTAAATGAAACATGGATATCTGACTCATAGAGAGTCCGTTTTGGCTCCACAAGTGGTCAAAACATTTGTGATGGCCAGATGCTTCAAAGGATTCTTTCATAGTGAACTTTTGGAGACCTATCCTTAAGGAGTTCGTTCAGAAACTTGTATAGAAACTTTCTTAATGAGCACTCGACAAACGCATTTCGAGAACATACACAAAGTCCCAGCTATGGACCTAGTGCATCATCATAACTGAGGTCTCTTGAATTTCCCTACAAGTAAATGGATCTCATATAGAGATGTTTAGTGAAGTAGAATGGAAAAAATCGAATGCAACTACACAAGAACCAGTCTGTAACTGTCGTTCGGAATCAGTTTTGCGGAGTGTTGAAACATGGATATCTGACTCATACGGAGTCCGTTTTGGTCCACAAATAGTCAAAACGTTTGTGACGACCAAATGCTTCAAAGGATTTTTTAGAGGGAACTTTTGGAGAACTTTTCTTAAGGAGTTCGTTCAGAAACATGTATAGAAACTTTCTTAATGAGCACTCGACAAACGCATTTCGAGAACGTACACAAAGTCCCAGCTATGGACCTACTGCATCATCATAACTGAGGTCTCTTGCATTTCCCTCCAAGTAATTGGATCTCATATGGAGATGTTTAGTGAAGTAGAATGGAAAAAATTGAATGCAACTACACAAGAACCAGTCTGTAACTGTCGTTCGGAATCAGTTTTGCCCAGTGTTAACTGAAACATGGATATCTGACCCATACGGAGTCCGTTTGGGCTCAACAATTGTTCAAAACGTTTGTGACGACCAGATGCTTCAAAAGATTCTTTCGTAGCGAACTTTTGGAGAACTTTTTAAGGAGTTCGTTCAGAAACTTGTATAGAAACTTTCTTAATGAACACTCGACAAACACATTTTGAGAACATACACAAAGTCCCAGCTATGGACCTAGTGCATCAACATAACTGAGGTCTCTTGCATTTCCCTACAAGTAATTGGATCTCATATGGAGATGTTTAGTGAAGTAGAATGGAAAGAATCGAATGCAACTACACAAGAACAAGTCTGTAACTGTCGTTCGGAATCAGTTTTGCGCAGTCTTAACTGAAACATGGATATCTGACTCATAGAGAGTCCGTTTTGGCTCCACAAGTGGTCAAAACATTTGTGATGGCCAGATGCTTCAAAGGATTCTTTCATAGGGAACTTTTGGAGACCTTTCCTTAAGGAGTTCGTTCAGAAACTTGTATAGAAACTTTCTTAATGAGCACTCGACAAATGCATTTCGAGAACATACACAAAGTCCCAGCTATGGACGTAGCATCATCATAATTGAGGTCTCTTGCATTTCCCTACAAGTAAATGGATCTCATATGGAGATGTTTAGTGAAGTAGAATGGAAAAAATTGAATGCAACTACACAAGAACCAGTCTATAACTGTCGTTCGGAATCAGTTTTGCGCAGTGTTAACTCAAACATGGATATCTGACTCATACGGAGTCTGTTTTGGCTCCACAAGTAGTCAAAACGTTTGTGACAACCAGATGCTTCAAAGGATTCTTTCATAGGGAACTTTTGGAGAACTTTTCTTAAGGAGTTCGTTCAGAAACTTGTATAGAAACTTTCTTAATGAGCACTCGACAAACGCATTTCGAGAACATACACAAAGTCCCAGCTATGGACCTAGTGCATCATCATAACTGAGGTCTCTTGAATTTCCCTACAAGTAAATGGATCTCATATGGAGATGTTTAGTGAAGTAGAATGGAAAAAATCGAATGCAACTACACAAGAACCAGTTTGTAACTGTCGTTTGGAATCAGTTTTGCGCAGTGTTGAAACATGGATATCTGACTCATACGGAGTCCGCTTAGGTCCACAATTAGTCAAAACGTTTGTGACGACCAAATGCTTCAAAGGATTCTTTCATAGGGAACTTTTGGAGAACTTTTCTTAAGGAGTTCGTTCAGAAACATGTATAGAATTTCCTTAATGAGCACTCGACAAACGCATTTCGAGAACGTACACAAAGTCCCAGCTATGGACCTAGTGCATCATCATAACTGAGGTCTCTTGCATTTCCCTCCAAGTAATTGGATCTCATATGGAGATGTTTAGTGAAGTAGAATGGAAAAAATTGAATGCAACTACACAAGAACAAGTCTGTAACTGTCGTTCGGAATCAGTTTTGCGCAGTGTTAACTGAAACATGGATATCTGACTCATACGGAGTCCGTTTGGCACAACAAGTGTTCACAACATTTGTGACGACCAGAGCTTCAAAGGATTCTTTCGTAGGGAACTTTTGGAGAACTTTTTAAGGAGTTCGTTCAGAAACTTGTATAGAAACTTTCTTAATGAACACTCGACAAACACATTTTGAGAACATACACAAAGTCCCAGCTATGGACCTAGTGCATCAACATAACTGAGGTCTCTTGCATTTCCCTACAAGTAATTGGATCTCATATGGAGATGTTTAGTGAAGTAGAATGGAAAGAATCGAATGCAACTACACAAGAACAAGTTTGTAACTGTCGTTCAGAATCAGTTTTGCGCAGTGTTAACTGAAACATGGATATCTGACTCATAGAGAGTCCGTTTTGGCTCCACAAGTGGTCAAAACATTTGTGATGGCCGGATGCTTCAAAGGATTCTTTCATAGGGAACTTTTGGAGACCTTTCCTTAAGGAGTTCGTTCAGAAACTTGTATAGAAACTTTCTTAATGGGCACTCGACAAACGCATTTCGAGAACATACACAAAGTCCCAGCTATGGACGTAGCATCATCATAATTGAGGTCTCTTGGATTTCCCTACAAGTAAATGGATCTCATATGGAGATGTTTAGCGAAGTATAATGGAAAAAATCGAATGCAACTACGCAAGAACCAGTCTATAACTGTCGTTTGGAATCAGTTTTGCGCAGTGTTAACTCAAACATGGATATCTGACTCATACGGAGTCTGTTTTGGCTCCACAAGTAGGCAAAACGTTTGTGACAACCAGATGCTTCAAAGGATTCTTTCATAGGGAACTTTTGGAGAACTTTTCTTAAGGAGTTCGTTCAGAAACTTGTATAGAAACTTTCTTAATGAGCACTCGACAAACGCATTTCGAGAACATACACAAAGTCCCAGCTATGGACCTAGTGCATCATCATAACTGAGGTCTCTTGCATTTCCCCACAAGTAAATCGATCTCATATGGAGATGTTTAGTGAAGTAGAATGGAAAAAATCGAATGCAACTACACAAGAACCAGTTTGTAACTGTCGTTCGGATCAGTTTTGCGCAGTGTTGAAACATGGATATCTGACTCATACGGAGTCCGCTTTGGTCCACAAGTAGTCAAAACATTTGTGACGATCAAATGCTTCAAAGGATTCTTTCATAGGGAACTTTTGGAGAACTTTTCTTAAGGAGTTCGTTGAGAAACATGTATAGAATTTTCTTAATGAGCACTCGACAAACGCATTTCGAGAACGTACACAAAGTCCCAGCTATGGACCTAGTGCATCATCATAACTGAGGTCTCTTGCATTTCCCTCCAAGTAATTGGATCTCATATGGAGATGTTTAGTGAAGTAGAATGGAAAAAATTGAATGCAACTACACAAGAACCAGTCTGTAACTGTCGTTCGGAATCAGTTTTGCGCAGTGTTAACTGAAACATGGATATCTGACTCATACGGAGTCCGTTTGGCTCAACAAGTGCTCAAAACGTTTGTGACGACCAGATGCTTCAAAGGATTCTTTCGTAGGGAACTTTTGGAGAACTTTTTAAGGAGTTCGTTCAGAAACTTGTATAGAAACTTTCTTAATGAACACTCGACAAACACATTTTGAGAACATACACAAAGTCCCAGCTATGGACCTGGTGCATCAACATAACTGAGGTCTCTTGGATTTCCCTACAAGTAATTGGATCTCATATGGAGATGTTTAGTGAAGTAGAATGGAAATAATCGAATGCAACTACACAAGAACAAGTCTGTAACTGTCGTTCGGAATCAGTTTTGCGCAGTTTTAATTGAAACATGGATATCTGACTCATAGAGAGTCCGTTTTGGCTCCACAAGTGGTCAAAACATTTGTGATGGCCAGATGCTTCAAAGGGTTCTTTCATAGGGAACTTTTGGAGACCTTTCCTTAAGGAGTTCGTTCAGAAACTTGTATAGAAACTTTCTTAATGAGCACTCGACAAACGCATTTCGAGAACATACACAAAGTCCCAGCTATGGACCTAGTGCATCATCATAACAGAGGTCTCTTGCATTTCCCTACAAGTAATGTGATCTCATATGGAGATGTTTAGTGAAGTAGAATGGAAAAAATCGAATGCAACTACACAAGAACCAGTTTGTAACTGTCGTTCGGAATCAGTTTTGGGCAGTGTTAACTGAAACATGGATATCTGACTCATACGGAGTCCGTTTTGGCTCCAGAAGTAGTCAAAATGTCTGTGACGACCAGATGCTTGAAAGGATTCTTTCATATGGAACTTTTGGAGAACTTTTCTTAAGGAGTTCATTCAGAAACTTGTATAGAAACATTCTTAATGACCACTCGACAAACGCATTTCGAGAACATACACAAAGTCCCAGCTATGGACCTAGTGCATCATCATAACTGAGGTCTCTTGCATTTCCCCACAGGTAAATGGATCTCATATGGAGATGTTTAGTGAAGTAGAATGGAAAAAATCGAATGCAACTACACATGAACCAGTGTGTAACTGTCGTTCGGAATCAGTTTTGCGCAGTGTTAAGTGAAACATGGATTTCCGACTAATACGGAGTCCATTTTGGCTCCACAAGTAGTCAAAATATCTGTGACGACCAGATGCTTCAAAGGATTCTTTCATATGGAACTTTTGGAGAACTTTTCTTAAAGAGTTCGTTCAGAAACTTGTATAGAAACTTTCTTAATGAGCACTCGACAAACGCATTTTGAGAACATACACAACGTCCCAGCTATGGACCTAGTGCATCATCATAAATGAGGTCTCTTGCATTTCCCTACAAGTAAATGGATCTCATATGGAGATGTTTAGTGAAGTAGAATGGAAAAAATCGAATGCAACTACACAAGAACCAGTCTGTAACTGTCGTTCGGAATCAGTTTTGCGCAGTGTTGAAACATGGATATCTGACTCATACGGTGTCCGTTTTGGTCCACAAGTAGTCAAAACGTTTGTGACGACAAAATGCTTCAAAGGATTCTTTCATAGGGAACTTTTGGAGAACTTTTCTTAAGGAGTTCGTTCAGAAACATGTATAGAAACTTTCTTAATGAGCACTCGACAAACGCATTTCGAGAACATACACAATGTCCCAGCTATGGACCTAATGCATCATCATAACTGAGGTCTCCTGCATTTCCCTCCAAGTAATTGGATCTCATATGGAGATGTTTAGTGAAGTAGAATGGAAAATTTTGAATGCAACTACACAAGAACCAGTCTGTAACTGTCGTTCGGAATCAGTTTTGCGCAGTGTTAACTGAAACATGGATATTTGACTCATACGGAGTCCGTTTGGGCTCAACAAGTGTTCAAAACATTTGTGACGACCAGATGCTTCAAAGGATTCTTTTTAAGGAGTTCGTTCAGAAACTTGTATAAAAACTTTCTTAATGAACACTCGAGAAACACATTTTGAGAACATACACAAAGTCCCAGCTATGGACCTAGTGCATCAACATAACTGAGGTCTCTTGCATTTCCCTACAAGTAATTGGATCTCATATGGAGATGTTTAGTGAAGTAGAATGGAAAGAATCAAATGCAACTACACAAGAACCAGTCTGTAACTGTCGTTCGGAATCAGTTTTGCGCAGTGTTAACTGAAACATGGATATCTGACTCATAGAGAGTCCGTTTTGGCTCCACAAGTGGTCAAAACATTTGTGATGGCCAGATGCTTCAGAGGATTCTTTCATAGGGAACTTTTGGAGACCTTTCCTTAAGGAGTTCGTTCAGAAACTTGTATTGAAACTTTCTTAATGAGCACTCGACAAACGCATTTCGAGAACATACACAAAGTCCCAGCTATGGACCTAGTGCATCATCATAACAGAGGTCTCTTGCATTTCCCTACAAGTAATGTGATCTCATATGGAGATGTTTAGTGAAGTAGAATGGAAAAAATCGAATGCAACTACACAAGAACCAGTTTGTAACTGTCGTTCGGAATCAGTTTTGGGCAGTGTTAACTGAAACATGGATATCTGACTCATACGGAGTCCGTTTTGGCTCCAGAAGTAGTCAAAATGTCTGTGACGACCAGATGCTTGAAAGGATTCTTTCATATGGAACTTTTGGAGAACTTTTCTTAAGGAGTTCGTTCAGAAACTTGTATAGAAACATTCTTAATGACCACTCGACAAACGCATTTCGAGAACATACACAAAGTCCCAGCTATGGACCTAGTGCATCATCATAACTGAGGTCTCTTGCATTTCCCCACAGGTAAATGGATCTCATATGGAGATGTTTAGTGAAGTAGAATGGAAAAAATCGAATGCAACTACACATGAACCAGTGTGTAACTGTCGTTCGGAATCAGTTTTGCGCAGTGTTAAGTGAAACATGGATATCCGACTAATACGGAGTCCATTTTGGCTCCACAAGTAGTCAAAATATCTGTGACGACCAGATGCTTCAAAGGATTCTTTCATATGGAACTTTTGGAGAACTTTTCTTAAAGAGTTCGTTCAGAAACTTGTATAGAAACTTTCTTAATGAGCACTCGACAAACGCATTTTGAGAACATACACAACGTCCCAGCTATGGACCTAGTGCATCATCATAAATGAGGTCTCTTGCATTTCCCTACAAGTAAATGGATCTCATATGGAGATGTTTAGTGAAGTAGAATGGAAAAAATCGAATGCAACTACACAAGAACCAGTCTGTAACTGTCGTTCGGAATCAGTTTTGCGCAGTGTTGAAACATGGATATCTGACTCATACGGTGTCCGTTTTGGTCCACAAGTAGTCAAAACGTTTGTGACGACAAAATGCTTCAAAGGATTCTTTCATAGGGAACTTTTGGAGAACTTTTCTTAAGGAGTTCGTTCAGAAACATGTATAGAAACTTTCTTAATGAGCACTCGACAAACGCATTTCGAGAACATACACAATGTCCCAGCTATGGACCTAGTGCATACTCATAACTGAGGTCTCCTGCATTTCCCTCCAAGTAATTGGATCTCATATGGAGATGTTTAGTGAAGTAGAATGGAAAATTTTGAATGCAACTACACAAGAACCAGTCTGTAACTGTCGTTCGGAATCAGTTTTGCGCAGTGTTAACTGAAACATGGATATTTGACTCATACGGAGTCCGTTTGGGCTCAACAAGTGTTCAAAACGTTTGTGACGACCAGATGCTTCAAAGGATTCTTTTTAAGGAGTTCGTTCAGAAACTTGTATAAAAACTTTCTTAATGAACACTCGAGAAACACATTTTGAGAACATACACAAAGTCCCAGCTATGGACCTAGTGCATCAACATAACTGAGGTCTCTTGCATTTCCCTACAAGTAATTGGATCTCATATGGAGATGTTTAGTGAAGTAGAATGGAAAGAATCAAATGCAACTACACAAGAACCAGTCTGTAACTGTCGTTCGGAATCAGTTTTGCGCAGTGTTAACTGAAACATGGATATCTGACTCATAGAGAGTCCGTTTTGGCTCCACAAGTGGTCAAAACATTTGTGATGGCCAGATGCTTCAGAGGATTCTTTCATAGGGAACTTTTGGAGACCTTTCCTTAAGGAGTTCGTTCAGAAACTTGTATTGAAACTTTCTTAATGAGCACTCGACAAACGCATTTCGAGAACATACACAAAGTCCCAGCTATGGACCTAGTGCATCATCATAACTGAGGTCTCTTGCATTTGCCTACAAGTAACGTGATCTCATATGGAGATGTTTAGTGAAGCAGAATGGAAAAAATGGAATGCAACTACACAAGAACCAGTTTGTAACTGTCGTTCGGAATCAGTTTTGCGTAGTGTTAACTAAAACATGGATATCTGACTCATACGGAGTCCGTTTTGGCTCCACAAGTAGTCAAAATGTCTGTGACGACCAGATGCTTGAAAGGATTCTTTCATATGGAACTTTTGGAGAACTTTTCTTAAGGAGTTCGTTCAGAAACTTGTATAGAAACATTCTTAATGAGCACTCGACAAACGCATTTCGAGAACATACACAAAGTCCCAGCTATGGACCTAGTGCATCATCATAACTGAGGTCTCTTGCATTTCCCCACAGGTAAATGGATCTCATATGGAGATGTTTAGTGAAGTAGAATGGAAAAAAGCGAATGCAACTACACATGAACCAGTGTGTAACTGTCATTCGGAATCAGTTTTGCGCAGTGTTAACTGAAACATGTATATCTGACTCATACGGAGTCCATTTTGGCTCCACAAGTAGTCAAAATGTCTATGACGACTAGATGCTTCAAAGGATTCTTTCATATGGAACTTTTGGAGAACTTTTCTTAATGAGTTCGTTCAGAAACTTGTATAGAAACTTTCTTAATGAGCACTCGACAAACGCATTTTGAGAACATACACAAAGTCCCAGCTATGGACCTAGTGCATCATCATAACTGAGGTCTCTTGCATTTCCCTACAAGTAAATGGATCTCATATGGAGATGTTTAGTGAAGTAGAATGGAAAAAATCGAATGCAACTACACAAGAACCCGTCTATAACTGTCGTTCGGAATCAGTTTTGCGCAGTGTTAACTCAAACATGGATATCTGACTCATACGGAGTCCGTTTTGGCTCCACAAGTGGTCAAAACGTTTGTGACAACCAGATGCTTCAAAGGATTCTTTCATAGGGAACTTTTGGAGAACTTTTCTTAAGGAGTTCGTTCAGAAACTTGTATAGGAACTTTCTTAATGAGCACTCGACAAACGCATTTCGAGAACATACACAAAATCCCAGCTATGGACCTAGTGCATCATCATAACTGAGGTCTCTTGAATTTCCCTACAAGTAAATGGATCTCATATGGAGATGTTTAGTGAAGTAGAATGGAAAAAATCGAATGCAACTACACAAGAACCAGTCTGTAACTGTCGTTCGGAATCTGTTTTGCGCAGTGTTGAAACATGGATATCTGACTCATACGGAGTCCGTTTTGGTCCACAAGTAGTCAAAACGTTTGTGACGACCAAATGCTTCAAAGGATTCTTTCATAGGGAACTTTTGGAGAACTTTTCTTAAGGAATTCGTTCAGAAACATGTATAAAAACTTTCTTAATGAGCAATCGACAAACGCATTTCGAGAACGTACACAAAGTCCCAGCTATGGACCTACTGCATCATCATAACTGAGGTCTCTTGCATTTCCCTCCAAGTAATTGGATCTCATATGGAGATGTTTAGTGAAGTAGAATGGAAAAAATTGAATGCAACTACACAAGAACCAGTCTGTAACTGTCGTTCGGAATCAGTTTTGCGCAGTGTTAACTGAAACATGGATATCTGACCCATACGGAGTCAGTTTGGGCTCAACAAGTGTTCAAAACGTTTGTGACTACCAGATGCTTCAAAGGATTCTTTCGCAGCGAAATTTTGGAGAACTTTTTAAGGAGTTCGTTCAGAAACTTGTATAGAAACTTTTTAATGAACACTCGACAAACACATTTTGAGCACATACACAAAGTCCCAGCTATGGACCTAGTGCATCAACATAACTAAGGTCTCTTGCATTTCCCAACAAGTAATTGGATCTCATATGGAGATGTTTAGTGAAGTAGAATGGAAAGAATCGAATGCAACTACACAAGAACAAGTCTGTAACTGTCGTTCGGAATCAGTTTTGCACAGTGTTAACTGAAACATGGATATCTGACTCATAGAGAGTCCGTTTTGGCTCCACAAGTGGTCAAAGCATTTGTGATGGCCAAATGCTTCAAAGGATTCTTTCATAGGGAACTTTTGGAGACCTTTCCTTAAGGAATTCGTTCAGAAACTTGTATAGAAACTTTCTTAATGAGCACTCGACAAACGCATTTCGAGAACATACACAAAGTCCCAGCTATGGACCTAGTGCATCATCATAACTGAGGTCTCTTGCATTTTCCTACAAGTAATGTGATCTCATATGGAGATGTTTAGTGAAGTAGAATGGAAAAAATCGAATGCAACTACACAAGAACCAGTTTGTAACTGTCGTTCGGAATCAGTTTTGCGCAGTGTTAACTGAAACATGGATATCTGACTCATACGGTGTCCGTTTTGGCTCCACAAGTAGTCAAAATGTCTGTGACGACCAGATGCTTGAAAGGATTCTTTCATATGGAACTTTTGGAGAACTTTTCTTAAGGAGTTCGTTCAGAAACTTGTATAGAAACATTCTTAATGAGCACTCGACAAACGCATTTCGAGAACATACACAAAGTCCCAGCTATGGACCTAGTGCATCATCATAACTGAGGTCTCCTGCATTTCCCCACAGGTAAATGGATTTCATATGGAGATGTTTAGTGAAGTAGAATGGAAAAAATCGAATGCAACTACACATGAACCAGTGTGTAACTGTCGTTCGGAATCAGTTTTGCGCAGTGTTAACTGAAACATGGATATCTTACTCATACGGAGTCCATTTTGGCTCCACAAGTAGTCAAAATGTCTGTGATGACCAGATGCTTCAAAGGATTCTTTCATATGGATCTTTTGGAGAACTTTTCTTAAGGAGTTCGTTCAGAAACTTGTATAGAAACTTTCTTAATGAGCACTCGACAAACGCATTTTGAGAACATACACAAAGTCCCAGCTATGCACCTAGTCCATCATCATAACTGAGGTCTCTTGCATTTCCCTACAAGTAAATGGATCTCATATGGAGATGTTTAGTGAAGTAGAATGGAAAAAATCGAATGCAACTACACAAGAACCAGTCTATAACTGTCGTTCGGAATCAGTTTTGCGCAGTGTTAACTCAAACATGGATATCTGACTCATACGGAGTCCGTTTTGGCTCCACAAGTAGTCAAAACGTTTGTGACAATCAGATGCTTGAAAGGATTCTTTCATAGGGAACTTTTGGAGAACTTTTCTTAAGGAGTTCGTTCAGAAACTTCTATAGAAACTTTCTTAATCAGCACTCGTCAAACGCATTTCGAGAACATACACAAAGTCCCAGCTATGCACCTAGTGCATCATCATAACTGAGGTCTCTTGAATTTCCCTACAAGTAAATGGATCTCATATGGAGATGTTTAGTGAAGTACAATGGAAAAAATCGAATGCAACTACACAAGAACCACTCTGTAACTGTCGTTCGGAATCAGTTTTGTGCAGTATTGAAACATGGATATCTGACTCATACGGAGTCCGTTTTGGTCCACAAGTAGTCAAAACGTTTGTGACGACCAAATGCTTCAAAGGATTCTTTCATAGGGAACTTTTGGAGAACTTTTCTTACGGAGTTCGTTCAGAAACATGTATAGAAAGTTTCTTAATGAGCACTCGACAAACGCATTTCGAGAACGTACACAAAGTCCCAGCTATGGACCTAGTGCATCATCATAACTGAGGTCTCTTGCATTTCCCTCCAAGTAATTGGATCTCATATGGAGATGTTTACTGAAGTAGAATGGAAAATTTTGAATGCAACTACACAAGAACCAGTCTGTAACTGTCGTTCGGAATCAGTTTTGCGCAGTGTTAACTGAAACATGGATATTTGACTCATACGGAGTCCGTTTGGGCTCAACAAGTGTTCAAAACGTTTGTGACGACTAGATGCTTCAAAGGATTCTTTTTAAGGAGTTCGTTCAGAAAATTGTATAAAAACTTTCTTAATGAACACTCGAGAAACACATTTTGAGAACATACACAAAGTCCCAGCTATGGACCTAGTGCATCAACATAACTGAGGTCTCTTGCATTTCCCTACAAGTAATTGGATCTCATATGGAGATGTTTAGTGAAGTAGAATGGAAAGAATCGAATGCAACTACACAAGAACAAGTCTGTAACTTTCGTTCGGAATCAGTTTTGCGCAGTGTTAACTGAAACATGGATATCTGACTCATAGAGAGTCCGTTTTGGCTCCACAAGTGGTCAAAACATTTGTGATGGCCAGATGCTTCAAAGTATTCTTTCATAGGGAACTTTTGGAGACCTTTCCTTAAGGAGTTCGTTCAAAAACTTGTATTGAAACTTTCTTAATGAGCACTCGACAAACGCATTTCGAGAACATACACAAAGTCCCAGCTATGGACCTAGTGCATCATCATAACTGATTTCTCCTGCATTTGCCTACAAGTAACGTGATCTCATATGGAGATGTTTAGTGAAGTAGAATGGAAAAAATGGAATGCAACTACACAAGAACCAGTTTGTAACTGTCGTTCGGAATCAGTTTTGCGCAGTGTTAACTGAAACATGGATATCTGACTCATACGGAGTCCGTTTTGGCTCCACAAGTAGTCAAAATGTCTGTGACGACAAGATGCTTGAAAGGATTCTTTCATATGGAACTTTTGGAGAACTTTTCTTAAGGAGTTCGTTCAGAAACTTGTATAGAAACATTCTTAATCAGCACTCGACAAACGCATTTCGAGAACATACACAAATTCCCAGCTATGGACCTAGTGCATCATCATAACTGAGGTCTCTTGCATTTCCCCACAGGTAAATGGATCTCATATGGAGATGTTTAGCGAAGTAGAATGGAAAAAATCGAATGCAACTACACATGAACCAGTGTGTAACTGTCGTTCGGAATCAGTTTTGCGCAGTGTTAACTGAAACATGTATATCTGACTCATACGGAGTCCATTTTGGCTCCACAAGTAGTCAAAATGTCTATGACGACTAGATGCTTCAAAGGATTCTTTCATATGGAACTTTTGGAGAACTTTTCTTAAGGAGTTCGTTTAGAAACTTGTATAGAAACTTTCTTAATGAGCACTCGACAAACGCATTTTGAGAACGTACACAAAGTCCCAGCTATAGACCTAGTGCATCATCATAACTGAGGTCTCTTGCATTTCCCTACAAGTAAATGGATCTCATATGGAGATGTTTAGTGAAGTAGAATGGAAAAAATCGAATGCAACTACACAAGAACCAGTCTATAACTGTCGTTCGGAATCAGTTTTGCGCAGTGTTAACTCAAACATGGATATCTGACTCATATGGAGTCCATTTTGGCTCCACAAGTAGTCAAAATGTTTGTGACAACCAGATGCTTCAAAGGATTCTTTCATAGGGAACTTTTGGAGAACTTTTCTTAAGGAGTTCGTTCAGAAACTTGTATAGAAACTTTCTTAATGAGCACTTGACAAACGCATTTCGAGAACATACACAAAGTCCCAGCTATGGACCTAGTGCATCATCATAACTGAGGTCTCTTGAATTTCCCTACAAGTAAATGGATCTCATATGGAGATGTTTAGTGAAGTAGAATGGAAAAAATCGAATGCAACTACACAAGAACCAGTCTCTAACTGTCGTTCGGAATCAGTTTTGCGCAGTGTTGAAACATGGATATCTGACTCATACGGAGTCCGTTTTGGTCCACAAGTAGTCAAAACGTTTGTGCCGACCAAATGCTTCAAAGCATTCTTTCATAGGGAACTTTTGGAGAACTTTTCTTAAGGAATTCGTTCAGAAACATGTATAAAAACTTTCTTAATGAGCAATCGACAAACGCATTTCGAGAACGTACACAAAGTCCCAGCTATGGACCTACTGCATCATCATAAATGAGGTCTCCTGCATTTCCCTCCAAGTAATTGGATCTCATATAGAGATGTTTAGTGAAGTAGAATGGAAAAAATTGAATGCAACTACACAAGAACCAGTCTGTAACTGTCGTTCGGAATCAGTTTTGCGCAGTGTTAACTGAAACATGGATATCTGACCCATACGGAGTCAGTTTGGGCTCAACAAGTGTTCAAAACGTTTGTGACTACCAGATGCTTCAAAGGATTCTTTCGTAGCAAACTTTTGGAGAACTTTTTAAGGAGTTCGTTCAGAAACTTGTATAGAAACTTTTTAATGAACACTCGACAAACACATTTTGAGCACATACACAAAGTCCCAGCTATGGACCTAGTGCATCAACATAACTGAGGTCTCTTGCATTTCCCTACAAGTAATTGGATCTCATATGGAGATGTTTAGTGAAGTAGAATGGAAAGAATCGAATGCAACTACACAAGAACAAGTCTGTAACTGTCGTTCGGAATCAGTTTTGCACAGTGTTAACTGAAACATGGATATCTGACTCATAGAGAGTCCGTTTTGGCTCCACAAGTGGTCAAAACATTTGTGATGGCCAAATGCTTCAAAGGATTCTTTCATAGGGAACTTTTGGAGACCTTTCCTTAAGGAATTCGTTCAGAAACTTGTATAGAAACTTTCTTAATGAGCACTCGACAAACGCATTTCGAGAACATACACAAAGTCCCAGCTATGGACCTAGTGCATCATCATAACTGAGGTCTCTTGCATTTCCCTACAAGTAATGTGATCTCATATGGAGATGTTTAGTGAAGTAGAATGGAAAAAATCGAATGCAACTACACAAGAACCAGTTTGTAACTGTCGTTCGGAATCAGTTTTGGGCAGTGTTAACTGAAACATGGATATCTGACTCATACGGAGTCCGTTTTGGCTCCAGAAGTAGTCAAAATGTCTGTGACGACCAGATGCTTCAAAGGATTCTTTCATATGGAACTTTTGGAGAACTTTTCTTAAGGAGTTCGTTCAGAAACTTGTATAGAAACTTTCTTAATGAGCACTCGACAAACGCATTTCGAGAACATACACAAAGTCCCAGCTATGGACCTAGTGCATCATCATAACTGAGGTCTCTTGCATTTCCCCACAGGTAAATGGATCTCATATGGAGATGTTTAGTGAAGTAGAATGGAAAAAATCGAATGCAACTACACATGAACCAGTGTGTAACTGTCGTTCGGAATCAGTTTTGCGCAGTGTTAAGTGAAACATGGATATCTGACTCATACGGAGTCCATTTTGGCTCCACAAGTAGTCAAAACGTTTGTGACAACCAGATGCTTGAAAGGATTCTTTCATAGGGAACTTTTGGAGAACTTTTCTTAAAGAGTTCGTTCAGAAACTTGTATAGAAACTTTCTTAATCAGCACTCGACAAACGCATTTCGAGAACATACACAAAGTCCCAGCTATGCACCTAGTGCATCATCATAACTGAGGTCTCTTGAATTTCCCTACAAGTAAATGGATCTCATATGGAGATGTTTAGTGAAGTACAATGGAAAAAATCGAATGCAACTACACAAGAACCACTCTGTAACTGTCGTTCGGAATCAGTTTTGCGCAGTATTGAAACATGGATATCTGACTCATACGGAGTCCGTTTTGGTCCACAAGTAGTCAAAACGTTTGTGACGACCAAATGCTTCAAAGGATTCTTTCATAGGGAACTTTTGGAGAACTTTTCTTAAGGAGTTCGTTCAGAAACATGTATAGAAAGTTTCTTAATGAGCACTCGACAAACGCATTTCGAGAACGTACACAAAGTCCCAGCTATGGACCTAGTGCATCATCATAACTGAGGTCTCTTGCATTTCCCTCCAAGTAATTGGATCTCATATGGAGATGTTTAGTGAAGTAGAATCGAAAAATTTGAATGCAACTACAAAAGAACCAGTCTGTAACTGTCGTTCGGAATCTGTTTTGCGCAGTGTTAACTGAAACATGGATATTTGACTCATACGGAGTCCGTTTGGGCTCAACAAGTGTTCAAAACGTTTGTGACCACCAGATGCTTCAAAGGATTCTTTTTAAGGAGTTCGTTCAGAAACTTGTATAAAAACTTTCTTAATGAACACTCGAGAAACACATTTTGAGAACATACACAAAGTCCCAGCTATGGACCTAGTGCATCAACATAACTGAGGTCTCTTGCATTTCCCTACAAGTAATTGGATCTCATATGGAGATGTTTAGTGAAGTAGAATGGAAAGAATCAAATGCAACAACACAAGAACAAGTCTGTAACTGTCGTTCGGAATCAGTTTTGCGCAGTGTTAACTGAAACATGGATATCTGACTCATAGAGAGTCCGTTTTGGCTCCACAAGTGGTCAAAACATTTGTGATGGCCAGATGCTTCAAAGTATTCTTTCATAGGGAACTTTTGGAGACCTTTCCTTAAGGAGTTCGTTCAGAAACTTGTATTGAAACTTTCTTAATGAGCACTCGACAAACGCATTTCGAGAACATACACAAAGTCCCAGCTATGGACCTAGTGCATCATCATAACTGAGGTCTCTTGCATTTGCCTACAAGTAACGTGATCTCATATGGAGATGTTTAGTGAAGTAGAATGGAAAAAATGGAATGCAACTACACAAGAACCAGTTTGTAACTGTCGTTCGGAATCAGTTTTGCGCAGTGTTAACTGAAACATGGATATCTGACTCATACGGAGTCCGTTTTGGCTCCACAAGTAGTCAAAATGTCTGTGACGACCAGATGCTTGAAAGGATTCTTTCATATGGAACTTTTGGAGAACTTTTCTTAAGGAGTTCGTTCAGAAACTTGTATAGAAACATTCTTAATCAGCACTCGACAAACGCATTTCGAGAACATACACAAAGTCCCAGCTATGGACCTAGTGCATCATCATAACTGAGGTCTCTTGCATTTCCCCACAGGTAAATGGATCTCATATGGAGATGTTTAGTGAAGTAGAATGGAAAAAATCGAATGCAACTACACATGAACCAGTGTGTAACTGTCGTTCGGAATCAGTTTTGCGCAGTGTTAACTGAAACATGTATATCTGACTCATACGGAGTCCATTTTGGCTCCACAAGTAGTCAAAATGTCTATGACGACTAGATGCTTCAAAGGATTCTTTCATATGGAACTTTTGGAGAACTTTTCTTAAGGAGTTCGTTCAGAAACTTGTATAGAAACTTTCTTAATGAGCACTCGACAAACGCATTTTGAGAACGTACACAAAGTCCCAGCTATGGACCTAGTGCATCATCATAACTGAGGTCTCATGGATTTCCCTACAAGTAAATGGATCTCATATGGAGATGTTTAGTGAAGTAGAATGGAAAAAATCGAATGCAACTACACAAGAACCAGTCTATAACTGTCGTTCGGAATCAGTTTTGCGCAGTGTTAACTGAAACATGGATATCTGACTCATACGGAGTCCGTTTGGGCTCAACAAGTTTTCAAAATGTTTGTGACGACCAGATGCTTCAAACGATTCTTTCGTAGGGAACTTTTGGAGAACTTTTTAAGGAGTTCGTTCAGAAACTTGTATAGAAACTTTCTTAATGAGCACTCGACAAACGCATTTCGAGAACATACACAAAGTCCCAGCTATGGACCTAGTGCATCATCATAACTGAGGTCTCTTGAATTTCCCTACAAGTAAATGGATCTCATATGGAGATGTTTAGTGAAGTAGAATGGAAAAAATCGAATGCAACTACACAAGAACCAGTCTGTAACTGTCGTTCGGAATCAGTTTTGCGCAGTGTTGAAACATGGATATCTGACTTATACGGAGTCCGTTTTGGTCCACAAGTAGTCAAAACGTTTGTGACGACCAAATGCTTCAAAGGATTCTTTCATAGGGAACTTTTGGAGAACTTTTCTTAAGGAATTCGTTCAGAAACATGTATAAAAACTTTCTTAATGAACAATCGACAAACGCATTTCGAGAACGTACACAAAGTCCCAGCTATGGACCTACTGCATCATCATAACTGAGGTCTCTTGCATTTCCCTCCAAGTAATTGGATCTCATATGGAGATGTTTAGTGAAGTAGAATGGAAAAAATTGAATGCAACTACACAAGAACTAGTCTGTAACTGTCGTTCGGAATAAGTTTTGCGCAGTGTTAACTGAAACATGGATATCTGACCCATACGGAGTCCGTTTGGGCTCAACAAGTGTTCAAAACGCTTGTGACTACCAGATGCTTCAAAGGATTCTTTCGTAGCGAACTTTTGGAGAACTTTTCAAGGAGTTCGTTCAGAAACTTTATAGAAACTTTCTTAATGAACACTCGACAAACACATTTTGAGCACATACACAAAGTCCCAGCTATGGACCTAGTGCATCAACATAACTGAGGTCTCTTGCATTTCCCTACAATTAATTGGATCTCATATGGAGATGTTTAGTGAAGTAGAATGGAAAGAATCGAATGCAACTACACAAGAACAAGTCTGTAACTGTCGTTCGGAATCAGTTTTGCACAGTGTTAACTGAAACATGGATATCTGACTCATAGAGAGTCCGTTTTGGCTCCACAAGTGGTCAAAACATTTGTGATGGCCAAATGCTTCAAAGGATTCTTTCATAGGGAACTTTTGGAGACCTTTCCTTAAGGAATTCGTTCAGAAACTTGTATAGAAACTTTCTTAATTAGCACTCGACAAACGCATTTCGAGAACATACACAAAGTCCCAGCTATGGACCTAGTGCATCATCATAACTGAGGTCTCTTGCATTTGCCTACAAGTAATGTGATCTCATATGGAGATGTTTAGTGAATTAGAATGGAAAAAATCGAATGCAACTACACCAGAACCAGTTTGTAACTGTCATTCGGAATCAGTTTTGCGCTGTGTTAACTGAAACATGGATATCTGACTTATACGGAGTCCGTTTTGGCTCCACAAGTAGTCAAAATGTCTGTGACGACCAAATGCTTGAAAGGATTCTTTCATATGGAACTTTTGGAGAACTTTTCTTAAGGAGTTCGTTCAGAAACTTGTATAGAAACATTCTTAATCAGCACTCGACAAACGCATTTCGAGAACATACACAAAGTCCCAGCTATGGACCTAGTGCATCATCATAACTGAGGTCTCTTGCATTTCCCCACAGGTAAATGGATCTCATATGGAGATGTTTAGTGAAGTAGAATGGAAAAAATCGAATGCAACTACACATGAACCAGTGTGTAACTGTCGTTCGGAATCAGTTTTGCGTAGTGTTAACTGAAACATGGATATCTTACTCATACGGAGTCCATTTTGGCTCCACAAGTAGTCAAAATGTCTGTGACGACCAGATGCTTCAAAGGATTCTTTCATATGGAACTTTTGGAGAACTTTTCTTAAGGAGTTCGTTCAGAAACTTGTATAGAAACTTTCTTAATGAGCACTCGACAAACGCATTTTGAGAACATACACAAAGTCCCAGCTATGCACCTAGTGCATCATCATAACTGAGGTCTCTTGCATTTCCCTACAAGTAAATGGATCTCATATGGAGATGTTTAGTGAAGTAGAATGGAAAAAATTGAATGCAACTACACAAGAACCAGTCTATAACTGTCGTTCGGAATCAGTTTTGCGCAGTGTTAACTCAAACATGGATATCTGACTCATACGGAGTCCGTTTTGGCTCCACAAGTAGTCAAAACGTTTGTGACAACCAGATGATTGAAAGGATTCTTTCATAGGGAACTTTTGGAGAACTTTTCTTAAGGAGTTCGTTCAGAAACTTGTATAAAAACTTTCTTAATGAGCACTCGACAAACGCATTTGGAGAACATACAAAAATTCCCAGCTATGGACCTAGTGCATCATCATAACTGAGGTCTCTTGAATTTCCCTACAAGTAAATGGATCTCATATGGAGATGTTTAGTGAAGTACAATGGAAAAAATCGAATGCAACTACACAAGAACCACTCTGTAACTGTCGTTCGGAATCAGTTTTGCGCAGTATTGAAGCATGGATATCTGACTCATACGGAGTCCGTTTTGGTCCACAAGTAGTCAAAATGTTTGTGACGACCAAACGCTTCAAAGGATTCTTTCATAGGGAACTTTTGGAGAACTTTTCTTAAGGAGTTCGTTCAGAAACATGTATAGAAAGTTTCTTAATGAGCACTCGACAAACGCATTTCGAGAACGTACACAAAGTCCCAGCTATGGACCTAGTGCATCATCATAACTGAGGTCTCCTGCATTTCCCTCCAAGTAATTGGATCTCATATGGAGATGTTTAGTGAAGTAGAATGGAAAAAATCGAATGCAACTACACAAGAACCAGTCTGTAACTGTCGTTCGGAATCACTTTTGCGCAGTGTTGAAACATGGATATCTGACTCATACGGAGTCCGTTTTGGTCCACAAGTAGTCAAAACGTTTGTGACGACCAAATGCTTCAAAGGATTCTTTCATAGGGAACTTTTGGAGAACTTTTCTTAAGGAATTCGTTCAGAAACATGTATAAAAACTTTCTTAATGAGCAATCGACAAACGCATTTCGAGAACGTACACAAAGTCCCAGCTATGGAACTACTGCATCATCATAACCGAGGTCTCTTGCATTTCCCTCCAAGTAAGTGGATCTCATATGGAGATGTTTAGTGAAGTAGAATGGAAAAAATTGAATGCAACTACACAAGAACCAGTCTGTAAGTGTCATTCGGAATCAGTTTTGCGCAGTGTTAACTGAAACATGGATATCTGACCCATACGGAGTCCGTTTGGGCTCAACAAGTGTTCAAAACGTTTGTGACTACCAGATGCTTCAGAGGATTCTTTCGTAGCGAACTTTTGGAGAACTTTTTAAGGAGTTCGTTCAGAAACTTGTATAGAAACTTTCTTAATGAACACTCGACAAACACATTTTGAGCATATACACAAAGTCCCAGCTATGGACCTAGTGCATCAACATAACTGAGGTCTCTTGCATTTCCCTACAAGTAATTGGATCTCATATGGAGATGTTTAGTGAAGTAGAATGGAAAGAATCAAATGCAACTACACAAGAACAAGTCTGTAACTGTCGTTCGGAATCAGTTTTGCGTAGTGTTAACTGAAACATGGATATCTGACTCATAGAGAGTCCGTTTTGGCTCCACAAGTGGTCAAAACATTTGTGATGGCCAGATGCTTCAAAGTATTCTTTCATAGGGAACTTTTGGAGACCTTTCCTTAAGGAGTTCGTTCAGAAACTTGTATTGAAACTTTCTTAATGAGCACTCGACAAACGCATTTCGAGAACATACACAAAGTCCCAGCTATGGACCTAGTGCATCATCATAACTGAGGTCTCTTGCATTTGCCTACAAGTAACGTGATCTCATATGGAGATGTTTAGTGAAGTAGAATGGAAAAAATGGAATGCAACTACACAAGAACCAGTTTGTAACTGTCGTTCGGAATCAGTTTTGCGCAGTGTTAACTGAAACATGGATATCTGACTCATACGGAGTCCGTTTTGGCTCCACAAGTAGTCAAAATGTCTGTGACGACCAGATGCTTGAAAGGATTCTTTCATATGGAACTTTTGGAGAACTTTTCTTAAGGAGTTCGTTCAGAAACTTGTATAGAAACATTCTTAATCAGCACTCGACAAACGCATTTCGAGAACATACACAAAGTCCCAGCTATGGACCTAGTGCATCATCATAACTGAGGTCTCTTGCATTTCCCCACAGGTAAATGGATCTCATATGGAGATGTTTAGTGAAGTAGAATGGAAAAAATCGAATGCAACTACACATGAACCAGTGTGTAACTGTCGTTCGGAATCAGTTTTGCGCAGTGTTAACTGAAACATGTATATTTTACTCATACGGAGTCCATTTTGGCTCCACAAGTAGTCAAAATGTCTATGACGACTAGATGCTTCAAAGGATTCTTTCATATGGAACTTTTGGAGAACTTTTCTTAAGGAGTTCGTTCAGAAACTTGTATAGAAACTTTCTTAATGAGCACTCGACAAACGCATTTTGAGAACGTACACAAAGTCCCAGCTATGGACCTAGTGCATCATCATAACTGAGGTCTCATGGATTTCCCTACAAGTAAATGGATCTCATATGGAGATGTTTAGTGAAGTAGAATGGAAAAAAATCGAATGCAACTACACAAGAACCAGTCTATAACTGTCGTTCGGAATCAGTTTTGCGCAGTGTTAACTCTAACATGGATATCTGACTCATACGGAGTCCGTTTTGTTCCACAAGTAGTCAAAACGTTTGTGACAACCAGATGCTTCAAAGGATTCTTTCATAGGGAACTTTTGGAGAACTTTTCTTAAGGAGTTCGTTCAGAAACTTGTATAGAAACTTTCTTAATGAGCACTCGACAAACGCATTTCGAGAACATACACAAAGTCCCAGCTATGGACCTAGTGCATCATCATAACTGAGGTCTCTTGAATTTCCCTACAAGTAAATGGATCTCATATGGAGATGTTTAGTGAAGTAGAATGGAAAAAATCGAATGCAACTACACAAGAACCAGTGTGTAACTGTCGTTCGGAATCAGTTTTGCGCAGTGTTGAAACATGGATATCTGACTTATACGGAGTCCGTTTTGGTCCACAAGTAGTCAAAACGTTTGTGACGACCAAATGCTTCAAAGGATTCTTTCATAGGGAACTTTTGGAGAACTTTTCTTAAGGAATTCGTTCAGAAACATGTATAAAAACTTTCTTAATGAGGAATCGACAAACGCATTTCGAGAACGTACACAAAGTCCCAGCTATGGACCTACTGCATCATCATAACTGAGGTCTCTTGCATTTCCCTCCAAGTAATTGGATCTCATATGGAGATGTTTAGTGAAGTAGAATGGAAAAAATTGAATGCAACTACACAAGAACTAGTCTGTAACTGTCGTTTGGAATCAGTTTTGCGCAGTGTTAACTGAAACATGGATATCTGACCCATACGGAGTCCGTTTGGGCTCAACAAGTGTTCAAAACGCTTGTGACTACCAGATGCTTCAAAGGATTCTTTCGTAGCGAACTTTTGGAGAACTTTTCAAGGAGTTCGTTCAGAAACTTGTATAGAAACTTTCTTAATGAACACTCGACAAACACATTTTGAGCACATACACAAAGTCCCAGCTATGGACCTAGTGCATCAACATAACTGAGGTCTCTTGCATTTCCCTACAAGTAATTGGATCTCATATGGAGATGTTTAGTGAAGTAGAATGGAAAGAATCGAATGCAACTACACAAGAACAAGTCTGTAACTGTCGTTCGGAATCAGTTTTGCACAGTGTTAACTGAAACATGGATATCTGACTCATAGAGAGTCCGTTTTGGCTCCACAAGTGGTCAAAACATTTGTGATGGCCAAATGCTTCAAAGGATTCTTTTATAGGGAACTTTTGGAGACCTTTCCTTAAGGAATTCGTTCAGAAACTTGTATAGAAACTTTCTTAATGAGCACTCGACAAACGCATTTCGAGAACATACACAAAGTCCCAGCTATGGACCTAGTGCATCATCATAACTGAGGTCTCTTGCATTTGCCTACAAGTAATGTGATCTCATATGGAGATGTTTAGTGAAGTAGAATGGACAAAATCGAATGCAACTACACAAGAACCAGTTTGTAACTGTCATTCGGAATCAGTTTTGCGCAGTGTTAACTGAAACATGGATATCTGACTTATACGGAGTTCGTTTTGGCTCCACAAGTAGTCAAAATGTCTGTGACGACCAGATGCTTGAAAGGATTCTTTCATATGGAACTTTTGGAGAACTTTTCTTAAGGAGTTCGTTCAGAAACTTGTATAGAAACATTCTTAATGAGCACTCGACAAACGCATTTCGAGAACATACACAAAGTCCCAGCTATGGACCTAGTGCATCATCATAACTAAGGTCTCTTGCATTTCCCCACAGGTAAATGGATCTCATATGGAGATGTTTAGTGAAGTAGAATGGAAAAAATCGAATGCAACTACACATGAACCAGTGTGTAACTGTCGTTCGGAATCAGTTTTGCGCAGTGTTAACTGAAACATGGATATCTTACTCATACGGAGTCCATTTTGGCTCCACAAGTAGTCAAAATGTCTGTGACGACCAGATGCTTCAAAGGATTCTTTCATATGGAACTTTTGGAGAACTTTTCTTAAGGAGTTCGTTCAGAAACTTGTATAGAAACTTTCTTAATGAGCACTCGACAAACGCATTTTGAGAACATACACAAAGTCCCAGCTATGGACCTAGTGCATCAACATAACTGAGGTCTCTTGCATTTCCCTACAAGTAAATGGATCTCATATGGAGATGTTTAGTGAAGTAGAATGGAAAGAATCAAATGCAACTACACAAGAACAAGTCTGTAACTGTCGTTCGGAATCAGTTTTGCGTAGTGTTAACTGAAACATGGATATCTGACTCATAGAGAGTCCGTTTTGGCTCCACAAGTGGTCAAAACATTTGTGATGGCCAGATGCTTCAAAGTATTCTTTCATAGGGAACTTTTGGAGACCTTTCCTTAAGGAGTTCGTTCAGAAACTTGTATTGAAACTTTCTTAATGAGCACTCGACAAACGCATTTCGAGAACATACACAAAGTCCCAGCTATGGACCTAGTGCATCATCATAACTGAGGTCTCTTGCATTTGCCTACAAGTAACGTGATCTCATATGGAGATGTTTAGTGAAGTAGAATGGAAAAAATGGAATGCAACTACACAAGAACCAGTTTGTAACTGTCGTTCGGAATCAGTTTTGCGCAGTGTTAACTGAAACATGGATATCTGACTCATACGGAGTCCGTTTTGGCTCCACAAGTAGTCAAAATGTCTGTGACGACCAGATGCTTGAAAGGATTCTTTCATATGGAACTTTTGGAGAACTTTTCTTAAGGAGTTCGTTCAGAAACTTGTATAGAAACTTTCTTAATGAGCACTCGACAAACGCATTTTGAGAACGTACACAAAGTCCCAGCTATGGACCTAGTGCATCATCATAACTGAGGTCTCATGGATTTCCCTACAAGTAAATGGATCTCATATGGAGATGTTTAGTGAAGTAGAATGGAAAAAATCGAATGCAACTACACAAGAACCAGTCTATAACTGTCGTTCGGAATCAGTTTTGCGCAGTGTTAACTCAAACATGGATATCTGACTCATACGGAGTCCGTTTTGTTCCACAAGTAGTCAAAACGTTTGTGACAACCAGATGCTTCAAAGGATTCTTTCATAGGGAACTTTTGGAGAACTTTTCTTAAGGAGTTCGTTCAGAAACTTGTATAGAAACTTTCTTAATGAGCACTCGACAAACGCATTTCGAGAACATACACAAAGTCCCAGCTATGGACCTAGTGCATCATCATAACTGAGGTCTCTTGAATTTCCCTACAAGTAAATGGATCTCATATGGAGATGTTTAGTGAAGTAGAATGGAAAAAATCGAATGCAACTACACAAGAACCAGTCTGTAACTGTCGTTCGGAATCAGTTTTGCGCAGTGTTGAAACATGGATATCTGACTTATACGGAGTCCGTTTTGGTCCACAAGTAGTCAAAACGTTTGTGACGACCAAATGCTTCAAAGGATTCTTTCATAGGGAACTTTTGGAGAACTTTTCTTAAGGAATTCGTTCAGAAACATGTATAAAAACTTTCTTAATGAGGAATCGACAAACGCATTTCGAGAACGTACACAAAGTCCCAGCTATGGACCTACTGCATCATCATAACTGAGGTCTCTTGCATTTCCCTCCAAGTAATTGGATCTCATATGGAGATGTTTAGTGAAGTAGAATGGAAAAAATTGAATGCAACTACACATGAACTAGTCTGTAACTGTCGTTCGGAATCAGTTTTGCGCAGTGTTAACTGAAACATGGATATCTGACCCATACGGAGTCCGTTTGGGCTCAACAAGTGTTCAAAACGCTTGTGACTACCAGATGCTTCAAAGGATTCTTTCGTAGCGAACTTTTGGAGAACTTTTCAAGGAGTTCGTTCAGAAACTTGTATAGAAACTTTCTTAATGAACACTCGACAAACACATTTTGAGCACATACACAAAGTCCCAGCTATGGACCTAGTGCATCAACATAACTGAGGTCTCTTGCATTTCCCTACAAGTAATTGGATCTCATATGGAGATGTTTAGTGAAGTAGAATGGAAAGAATCGAATGCAACTACACAAGAACAAGTCTGTAACTGTCGTTCGGAATCAGTTTTGCACAGTGTTAACTGAAACATGGATATCTGACTCATAGAGAGTCCGTTTTGGCTCCACAAGTGGTCAAAACATTTGTGATGGCCAAATGCTTCAAAGGATTCTTTTATAGGGAACTTTTGGAGACCTTTCCTTAAGGAATTCGTTCAGAAACTTGTATAGAAACTTTCTTAATGAGCACTCGACAAACGCATTTCGAGAACATACACAAAGTCCCAGCTATGGACCTAGTGCATCATCATAACTGAGGTCTCTTGCATTTGCCTACAAGTAATGTGATCTCATATGGAGATGTTTAGTGAAGTAGAATGGACAAAATCGAATGCAACTACACAAGAACCAGTTTGTAACTGTCATTCGGAATCAGTTTTGCGCAGTGTTAACTGAAACATGGATATCTGACTTATACGGAGTCCGTTTTGGCTCCACAAGTAGTCAAAATGTCTGTGACGACCAGATGCTTGAAAGGATTCTTTCATATGGAACTTTTGGAGAACTTTTCTTAAGGAGTTCGTTCAGAAACTTGTATAGAAACATTCTTAATGAGCACTCGACAAACGCATTTCGAGAACATACACAAAGTCCCAGCTATGGACCTAGTGCATCATCATAACTAAGGTCTCTTGCATTTCCCCACAGGTAAATGGATCTCATATGGAGATGTTTAGTGAAGTAGAATGGAAAAAATCGAATGCAACTACACATGAACCAGTGTGTAACTGTCGTTCGGAATCAGTTTTGCGCAGTGTTAACTGAAACATGGATATCTTACTCATACGGAGTCCATTTTGGCTCCACAAGTAGTCAAAATGTCTATGACGACTAGATGCTTCAAAGGATTCTTTCATATGGAACTTTTGGAGAACTTTTCTTAAGGAGTTCGTTCAGAAACTTGTATAGAAACTTTCTTAATGAGCACTCGACAAACGCATTTTGAGAACGTACACAAAGTCCCAGCTATGGACCTAGTGCATCATCATAACTGAGGTCTCATGGATTTCCCTACAAGTAAATGGATCTCATATGGAGATGTTTAGTGAAGTAGAATGGAAAAAATCGAATGCAACTACACAAGAACCAGTCTATAACTGTCGTTCGGAATCAGTTTTGCGCAGTGTTAACTCAAACATGGATATCTGACTCATACGGAGTCCGTTTTGTTCCACAAGTAGTCAAAACGTTTGTGACAACCAGATGCTTCAAAGGATTCTTTCATAGGGAACTTTTGGAGAACTTTTCTTAAGGAGTTCGTTCAGAAACTTGTATAGAAACTTTCTTAATGAGCACTCGACAAACGCATTTCGAGAACATACACAAAGTCCCAGCTATGGACCTAGTGCATCATCATAACTGAGGTCTCTTGAATTTCCCTACAAGTAAATGGATCTCATATGGAGATGTTTAGTGAAGTAGAATGGAAAAAATCGAATGCAACTACACAAGAACCAGTCTGTAACTGTCGTTCGGAATCAGTTTTGCGCAGTGTTGAAACATGGATATCTGACTTATACGGAGTCCGTTTTGGTCCACAAGTAGTCAAAACGTTTGTGACGACCAAATGCTTCAAAGGATTCTTTCATAGGGAACTTTTGGAGAACTTTTCTTAAGGAATTCGTTCAGAAACATGTATAAAAACTTTCTTAATGAGGAATCGACAAACGCATTTCGAGAACGTACACAAAGTCCCAGCTATGGACCTACTGCATCATCATAACTGAGGTCTCTTGCATTTCCCTCCAAGTAATTGGATCTCATATGGAGATGTTTAGTGAAGTAGAATGGAAAAAATTGAATGCAACTACACATGAACTAGTCTGTAACTGTCGTTCGGAATCAGTTTTGCGCAGTGTTAACTGAAACATGGATATCTGACCCATACGGAGTCCGTTTGGGCTCAACAAGTGTTCAAAACGCTTGTGACTACCAGATGCTTCAAAGGATTCTTTCGTAGCGAACTTTTGGAGAACTTTTCAAGGAGTTCGTTCAGAAACTTGTATAGAAACTTTCTTAATGAACACTCGACAAACACATTTTGAGCACATACACAAAGTCCCAGCTATGGACCTAGTGCATCAACATAACTGAGGTCTCTTGCATTTCCCTACAAGTAATTGGATCTCATATGGAGATGTTTAGTGAAGTAGAATGGAAAGAATCGAATGCAACTACACAAGAACAAGTCTGTAACTGTCGTTCGGAATCAGTTTTGCACAGTGTTAACTGAAACATGGATATCTGACTCATAGAGAGTCCGTTTTGGCTCCACAAGTGGTCAAAACATTTGTGATGGCCAAATGCTTCAAAGGATTCTTTTATAGGGAACTTTTGGAGACCTTTCCTTAAGGAATTCGTTCAGAAACTTGTATAGAAACTTTCTTAATGAGCACTCGACAAACGCATTTCGAGAACATACACAAAGTCCCAGCTATGGACCTAGTGCATCATCATAACTGAGGTCTCTTGCATTTGCCTACAAGTAATGTGATCTCATATGGAGATGTTTAGTGAAGTAGAATGGACAAAATCGAATGCAACTACACAAGAACCAGTTTGTAACTGTCATTCGGAATCAGTTTTGCGCAGTGTTAACTGAAACATGGATATCTGACTTATACGGAGTCCGTTTTGGCTCCACAAGTAGTCAAAATGTCTGTGACGACCAGATGCTTGAAAGGATTCTTTCATATGGAACTTTTGGAGAACTTTTCTTAAGGAGTTCGTTCAGAAACTTGTATAGAAACATTCTTAATGAGCACTCGACAAACGCATTTCGAGAACATACACAAAGTCCCAGCTATGGACCTAGTGCATCATCATAACTAAGGTCTCTTGCATTTCCCCACAGGTAAATGGATCTCATATGGAGATGTTTAGTGAAGTAGAATGGAAAAAATCGAATGCAACTACACATGAACCAGTGTGTAACTGTCGTTCGGAATCAGTTTTGCGCAGTGTTAACTGAAACATGGATATCTTACTCATACGGAGTCCATTTTGGCTCCACAAGTAGTCAAAATGTCTGTGACGACCAGATGCTTCAAAGGATTCTTTCATATGGAACTTTTGGAGAACTTTTCTTAAGGAGTTCGTTCAGAAACTTGTATAGAAACTTTCTTAATGAGCACTCGACAAACGCATTTTGAGAACATACACAAAGTCCCAGCTATGCACCTAGTGCATCATCATAACTGAGGTCTCTTGCATTTCCCTACAAGTAAATGGATCTCATATGGAGATGTTTAGTGAAGTAGAATGGAAAAAATTGAATGCAACTACACAAGAACCAGTCTATAACTGTCGTTCGGAATCAGTTTTGCGCAGTGTTAACTCAAACATGGATATCTGACTCATACGGAGTCCGTTTTGGCTCCACAAGTAGTCAAAACGTTTGTGACAACCAGATGCTTGAAAGGATTCTTTCATAGGGAACTTTTGGAGAACTTTTCTTAAGGAGTTCGTTCAGAAACTTGTATAAAAACTTTCTTAATGAGCACTCGACAAACGCATTTGGAGAACATACAAAAAGTCCCAGCTATGGACCTAGTGCATCATCATAACTGAGGTCTCTTGAATTTCCCTACAAGTAAATGGATCTCATATGGAGATGTTTAGTGAATTACAATGGAAAAAATCGAATGCAACTACACAAGAACCACTCTGTAACTGTCGTTCGGAATCAGTTTTGCGCAGTATTGAAACATGGATATCTGACTCATACGGAGTCCGTTTTGGTCGACAAGTAGTCAAAACGTTTGTGACGACCAAACGCTTCAAAGGATTCTTTCATAGGGAACTTTTGGAGAACTTTTCTTAAGGAGTTCGTTCAGAAACATGTATAGAAAGTTTCTTAATGAGCACTCGACAAACGCATTTCGAGAACGTACACAAAGTCCCAGCTATGGACCTAGTGCATCATCATAACTGAGGTCTCCTGCATTTCCCTCCAAGTAATTGGATCTCATATGGAGATGTTTAGTGAAGTAGAATGGAAAAAATCGAATGCAACTACACAAGAACCAGTCTGTAACTGTCGTTCGGAATCAGTTTTGCGCAGTGTTGAAACATGGATATCTGACTCATACGGAGTCCGTTTTGGTCCACAAGTAGTCAAAATGTTTGTGACGACCAAATGCTTCAAAGGATTCTTTCATAGGGAACTTTTGGAGAACTTTTCTTAAGGAATTCGTTCAGAAACATGTATAAAAACTTTCTTAATGAGCAATCGACAAACGCATTTCGAGAACGTACACAAAGTCCCAGCTATGGACCTACTGCATCATAATAACCGAGGTCTCTTGCATTTCCCTCCAAGTAAGTGGATCTCATATGGAGATGTTTAGTGAAGTAGAATGGAAAAAATTGAATGCAACTACACAAGAACCAGTCTGTAACTGTCGTTCGGAATCAGTTTTGCGCAGTGTTAACTGAAACATGGATATCTGACCCATACGGAGTCCGTTTGGGCTCAACAAGTGTTCAAAACGTTTGTGACTACCAAATGCTTCAGAGGATTCTCTCGTAGCGAACTTTTGGAGAACTTTTTAAGGAGTTCGTTCAGAAACTTGTATAGAAACTTTCTTAATGAACACTCGACAAACACATTTTGAGCACATACACAAAGTCCCAGCTATGGACCTAGTGCATCAACATAACTGAGGTCTCTTGCATTTCCCTACAAGTAATTGGATCTCATATGGAGATGTTTAGTGAATTAGAATGGAAAGAATCGAATGCAACTACACAAGAACAAGTCTGTAACTGTCGTTCGGAATCAGTTTTGCACAGTGTTAACTGAAACATGGATATCTGACTCATAGAGAGTCCGTTTTGGCTCCACAAGTGGTCAAAACATTTGTGATGGCCAAATGCTTCAAAGGATTCTTTCATAGGGAACTTTTGGAGACCTTTCCTTAAGGAATTCGTTCAGAAACTTGAATAGAAACTTTCTTAATGAGCACTCGACAAACGCATTTCGAGAACATCCACAAAGTCCCAGCTATGGACCTAGTGCATCATCATAACTGAGGTCTCTTGCATTTGCCTACAGGTAATGTGATCTCATATGGAGATGTTTAGTGAAGTAGAATGGAAAAAATCGAATGCAACTACACAAGAACCAGTTTGTAACTGTCGTTCGGAATCAGTTTTGCGCAGTGTTAACTGAAACATGGATATCTGACTCATACGGAGTCCGTTTTGGCTCCACAAGTAGTCAAAATGTCTGTGACGACCAGATGCTTGAAAGGATTCTTTCATATGGAACTTTTGGAGAACTTTTCTTAAGGAGTTCGTTCAGAAACTTGTATAGAAACATTCTTAATGAGCACTCGACAAACGCATTTCGAGAACATACACAAAGTCCCAGCTATGGACCTAGTGCATCATCATAACTGTGGTCTCTTGCATTTCCCCACAGGTAAATGGATCTCATATGGAGATGTTTAGTGAAGTAGAATGGAAAAAATCGAATGCAACTACACATGAACCAGTGTGTAACTGTCGTTCGGAATCAGTTTTGCGCAGTGTTAACTGAAACATGGATATCTTACTCATACGGAGTCCATTTTGGCTCCACAAGTAGTCAAAATGTCTGTGACGACCAGATGCTTCAAAGGATTCTTTCATATGGAACTTTTGGAGAACTTTTCTTAAGGAGTTCGTTCAGAAACTTGTATAGAAACTTTCTTAATGAGCACTCGACAAACGCATTTTGAGAACATACACAAAGTCCCAGCTATGCACCTAGTGCATCATCATAACTGAGGTCTCTTGCATTTACCTACAAGTAAATGGATCTCATATGGAGATGTTTAGTGAAGTAGAATGGAAAAAATCGAATGCAACTACACAAGAACCAGTCTATAACTGTTGTTCGGAATCAGTTTTGCGCAGTGTTAACTCAAACATGGATATCTGACTCATACGGAGTCCGTTTTGGCTCCACAAGTAGTCAAAACGTTTGTGAGAACCAGATGCTTGAAATGATTTTTTTCATAGGGAACTTTTGGAGAACTTTTCTTAAGGAGTTCGTTCAGAAACTTGTATAGAAACTTTCTTAATGAGCACTCGACAAACGCATTTCGAGAACATACACAAAGTCCCAGCTATGGACCTAGTGCATCATCATAACTGAGGTCTCTTGAATTTCCCTACAAGTAAATGGATCTCATATGGAGATGTTTAGTGAAGTAGAATGGAAAAAATCGAATGCAACTACACAAGAACCAATCTGTAACTGTCGTTCGGAATCTGTTTTGCGCAGTATTGAAACATGGATATCTGACTCATACGGAGTCCGTTTTGGTCCACAATTAGTCAAAACGTTTGTGACGACCAAATGCTTCAAAGGATTCTTTCATAGGGAACTTTTGGAGAACTTTTCTTAAGGAGTTCGTTTAGAAACATGTATAGAAAGTTTCTTAATGAGCACTCGACAAACGCATTTCGAGAACGTACACAAAGTCCCAGCTATGGACCTAGTGCATCATCATAACTGAGGTCTCCTGCATTTCCCTCCAAGTAATTGGATCTCATATGGAGATGTTTAGTGAAGTAGAATGGAAAAAATCGAATGCAACTACACAAGAACCAGTCTGTAACTGTCGTTCGGAATTAGTTTTGCGCAGTGTTAACTGAAACATGGATATCTAACTCATACGGAGTCCGTTTGGGCTCAACAAGTGTTCAAAACATTTTTGACGACCGGATGCTTCAAAGGATTCTTTCGTAGGGAACTTTTGGAGAACTTTTTAAGGAGTTCGTTCAGAAAGTTGTATAGAAACTTTCTTAATGAACACTCGACAAACACATTTTGAGAACATACACAAAGTCCCAGCTATGGACCTAGTGCATCAACATAACTGAGGTCTCTTGCATTTCCCTACAAGTAATTGGATCTCATATGGAGATGTTTAGTGAAGTAGAATGGAAAGAATCGAATGCAACTACACAAGAACTAGTCTGTAACTGTCGTTCGGAATCAGTTTTGCGCAGTGTTAACTGAAACATGGATATCTGACTCATAGAGAGTCCGTTTTGGCTCCACAAGTGGTTAAAACATTTGTGATGGCCAAATGCTTCAAAGGATTCTTTCATAGGGAACTTTTGGAGACCTTTCCTTAAGGAATTCGTTCAGAAACTTGTATAGAAACATTCTTAATGAGAACTCGACAAACGCATTTCGAGAACATACACAAAGTCCCAGCTATGGACCTAGTGCATCATCATAACTGAGGTCTCTTGCATTTCCCCACAGGTAAATGGATCTCATATGGAGATGTTTAGTGAAGTAGAATGGAAAAAATCGAATGCAACTACACATGAACCAACGTGTAACTATCGTTCGGAATCAGTTTTGCGCAGTGTTAACTGAAACATGGATATCTTCCTCATACGGAGTCCATTTTGGCTCCACAAGTAGTCAAAATGTCTGTGACGACCAGATGCTTCAAAGGATTCTTTCATATGGAACTTTTGGAGAACTTTTCTTAAGGAGTTCGTTCAGAAACTTGTATAGAAACTTTCTTAATGAGCACTCGACAAACGCATTTCGAGAACATACACAAAGTCCCAGCTATGCACCTAGTGCATCATCATAACTGAGGTCTCTTGCATTTCCCTACAAGTAAATGGATCTCATATGGAGATGTTTAGTGAAGTAGAATGGAAAAAATTGAATGCAACTACACAAGAACCAGTCTATAACTGTCGTTTGGAATTAGTTTTGCGCAGTGTTAACTGAAACATGGATATCTGACTCATACGGAGTCCGTTTTGGCTCCACAAGTAGTCAAAACGTTTGTGACAACCAGATGCTTCAAAGGATTCTTTCATAGGGAACTTTTGGAGAACTTTTCTTAAGGAGTTCGTTCAGAAACTTGTATAGAAACTTTCTTAATGAGCACTCGACAAACTCATTTCGAGAATATACACAAAGTCCCAGCTATGGACCTAGTGCATCATCATAAATGAGGTCTCTTGCATTTGCCAACAAGTAAATGGATCTCATATGGAGATGTTTAGTGAAGTAGAATGGAAAGAATCGAATGCAACTACACAAGAACAAGTCTGTAACTGTCGTTCGGAATCAGTTTTGCGCAGTGTTAACTGAAACATGGATATCTGACTCATAGAGAGTCTGTTTTGGCTCCACAAGTGGTCAAAACATTTGTGATGGCCAGATACTTCAAAGGATTCTTTCATAGGGAACTTTTGGAGAACTTTTCTTAAGGAGTTCGTTCAGAAACATGTATAGAAAGTTTCTTAATGAGCACTCGACAAACGGATTTCGAGAACGTACACAAAGTCCCAGCTATGGACCTAGTGCATCATCATAACTGAGGTCTCTTGAATTTCCCTACAAGTAAATGGATCTCATATGGAGATGTTTAGTGAAGTACAATGGAAAAAATCGAATGCAACTACACAAGAACCAGTCTGTAACTGTCGTTCGGAATCAGTTTTGCGCAGTATTGAAACATGGATATCTGACTCATACGGAGTCCGTTTTGGTCCACAAGTAGTCAAAACATTTGTGACGACCAAATGCTTCAAAGGATTCTTTCATAGGGAACTTTTGGAGAACTTTTCTTAAGGAGTTCGTTCAGAAACATGTATAGAAAGTTTCTTAATGAGCACTCGACAAACGCATTTCGAGAACGTACACAAAGTCCCAGCTATGGACCTAGTGCATCATCATAACTGAGGTCTCCTGCATTTCCCTCCAAGTAATTGGATCTCATATGGAGATGTTTAGTGAAGTAGAATGGAAAAAATCGAATGCAACTACACAAGAACCAGTCTGTAACTGTCGTTCGGAATCAGTTTTGCGAAGTGTTAACTGAAACATGGATATCTAACTCATACGGAGTCCGTTTGGGCTCAACAAGTGTTCAAAACATTTGTGACGACCAGATGCTTCAAAGGATTGTTTCGTAGGGAACTTTTGGAGAACTTTTTAAGGAGTTCGTTCAGAAACTTGTATAGAAACTTTCTTAATGAACACTCGACAAACACATTTTGAGAACATACACAAAGTCCCAGCTATGGACCTAGTGCATCAACATAATTGAGGTCTCTTGCATTTCCCTACAATTAATTGGATCTCATATGGAGATGTTTAGTGAAGTAGAATGAAAAGAATCGAATGCAACTACACAAGAACAAGTCTGTAACTGTCGTTCGGAATTAGTTTTGCGCAGTGTTAAATGAAACATGGATATCTGACTCATAGAGAGTCCGTTTTGGCTCCACAAGTGGTCAAAACATTTGTGATGGCCAAATGCTTCAAAGGATTCTTTCATAGGGAACTTTTGGAGACCTTTCCTTAAGGAATTCATTCAGAAACTTGTATAGAAACTTTCTTAATGAGCACTCGACAAACGCATTTCGAGAACATACACAAAGTCCCAGCTATGGACCTATTGCATCATCATAACTGAGGTCTCTTGCATTTGCCTAAAAGTAATGTGATCTCATATGGAGATGTTTAGTGAAGTAGAATGGAAAAAATCGAATGCAACTACACAAGAACCAGTTTGTAAATGTCGTTTGGAATCAGTTTTGCGCAGTGTTAACTAAAACATGGATATCTGACTCATACGGAGTCCGTTTTGGCTCCACAAGTAGTCAAAATGTCTGTGACAACCAGATGCTTGAAAGGATTCTTTCATATGGAACTTTTGGAGAACTTTTCTTAAGGAGTTCGTTCAGAAACTTGTATAGAAACATTCTTAATGAGCACTCGACAAACGCATTTCGAGAACATACACAAAGTCCCAGCTATGGACCTAGTGCATTATCATAACTGAGGTCTCTTGCATTTCCCCACAGGTAAATGGATCTCATATGGAGATGTTTAGTGAAGTAGAATGGAAAAAATCGAATGCAACTACACATGAACCAGTGTGTAACTGTCGTTCAGAATCAGTTTTGCGCAGTGTTAACTCAAACATGGATATCTGACTCATACGGAGTCCATTTTGGCTCCACAAGTAGTCAAAATTTCTATGACGACCAGATGCTTCAAAGGATTCTTTCATATGGAACTTTTGGAGAACTTTTCTTAAGGAGTTCGTTCAGAAACTTGTATAGAAACTTTCTTAATGAGCACTCGACAAACTCATTTCGAGAACATACACAAAGTCCCAGCTATGGACCTAGTGCATCATCATAACTGAGGTCTCTTGCATTTCCCTACAAGTAAATGGATCTCATATGGAGATGTTTTGTGAAGTAGAACGGAAAAAATCGAATGCAACTACACAAGAACCGGTCTTTAACTGTCGATCGGAATCAGTTTTGCGCAGTGTTAACTGAAACATGGATATCTGACTCATACGGAGTCCGTTTTGGCTCCACAAGTAGTTTAAACATTTGTGACAACCAGATGCTTCAAAGGATTCTTTCATAGGGAAGTTTTGGAGAACTTTTCTTAAGGAGTTCGTTAAGAAACTTGTATAGAAACTTTCTTAATGAGCACTCGACAAACTCATTTCGAGAATATACACAAAGTCCCAGCTATGGACCTAGTGCATCATCATAAATGAGGTCTCTTGCATTTGCCAACAAGTAAATGGATCTCATATGGAGATGTTTAGTGAAGTAGAATGGAAAGAATCGAATGCAACTACACAAGAACAAGTCTGTAACTGTCGTTCGGAATCAGTTTTGCGCAGTGTTAACTGAAACATGGATATCTGACTCATAGAGAGTCCGTTTTGGCTCCACAAGTGGTCAAAACATTTGTGATGGCCAGATACTTCAAAGGATTCTTTCATAGGGAACTTTTGGAGAACTTTTCTTAAGGAGTTCGTTCAGAAACATGTATAGAAAGTTTCTTAATGAGCACTCGACAAACGGATTTCGAGAACGTACACAAAGTCCCAGCTATGGACCTAGTGCATCATCATAACTGAGTTCTCTTGAATTTCCCTACAAGTAAATGGATCTCATATGGAGATGTTTAGTGAAGTACAATGGAAAAAATCGAATGCAACTACACAAGAACCAGTCTGTAACTGTCGTTCGGAATCAGTTTTGCGCAGTATTGAAACATGGATATCTGACTCATACGGAGTCCGTTTTGGTCCACAAGTAGTCAAAACATTTGTGACGACCAAATGCTTCAAAGGATTCTTTCATAGGGAACTTTTGGAGAACTTTTCTTAAGGAGTTCGTTCAGAAACATGTATAGAAAGTTTCTTAATGAGCACTCGACAAACGCATTTCGAGAACGTACACAAAGTCCCAGCTATGGACCTAGTGCATCATCATAACTGAGGTCTCCTGCATTTCCCTCCAAGTAATTGGATCTCATATGGAGATGTTTAGTGAAGTAGAATGGAAAAAATCGAATGCAACTACACAAGAACCAGTCTGTAACTGTCGTTCGGAATCAGTTTTGCGAAGTGTTAACTGAAACATGGATATCTAACTCATACGGAGTCCGTTTGGGCTCAACAAGTGTTCAAAACATTTGTGACGACCAGATGCTTCAAAGGATTGTTTCGTAGGGAACTTTTGGAGAACTTTTTAAGGAGTTCGTTCAGAAACTTGTATAGAAACTTTCTTAATGAACACTCGACAAACACATTTTGAGAACATACACAAAGTCCCAGCTATGGACCTAGTGCATCAACATAATTGAGGTCTCTTGCATTTCCCTACAATTAATTGGATCTCATATGGAGATGTTTAGTGAAGTAGAATGAAAAGAATCGAATGCAACTACACAAGAACAAGTCTGTAACTGTCGTTCGGAATTAGTTTTGCGCAGTGTTAAATGAAACATGGATATCTGACTCATAGAGAGTCCGTTTTGGCTCCACAAGTGGTCATAACATTTGTGATGGCCAAATGCTTCAAAGGATTCTTTCATAGGGAACTTTTGGAGACCTTTCCTTAAGGAATTCATTCAGAAACTTGTATAGAAACTTTCTTAATGAGCACTCGACAAACGCATTTCGAGAACATACACAAAGTCCCAGCTATGGACCTATTGCATCATCATAACTGAGGTCTCTTGCATTTGCCTACAAGTAATGTGATCTCATATGGAGATGTTTAGTGAAGTAGAATGGAAAAAATCGAATGCAACTACACAAGAACCAGTTTGTAAATGTCGTTTGGAATCAGTTTTGCGCAGTGTTAACTGAAACATGGATATCTGACTCATACGGAGTCCGTTTTGGCTCCACAAGTAGTCAAAATGTCTGTGACAACCAGATGCTTGAAAGGATTCTTTCATATGGAACTTTTGGAGAACTTTTCTTAAGGAGTTCGTTCAGAAACTTGTACAGAAACATTCTTAATGAGCACTCGACAAACGCATTTCGAGAACATACACAAAGTCCCAGCTATGGACCTAGTGCATTATCATAACTGAGGTCTCTTGCATTTCCCCACAGGTAAATGGATCTCATATGGAGATGTTTAGTGAAGTAGAATGGAAAAAATCGAATGCAACTACACATGAACCAGTGTGTAACTGTCGTTCAGAATCAGTTTTGCGCAGTGTTAACTCAAACATGGATATCTGACTCATACGGAGTCCATTTTGGCTCCACAAGTAGTCAAAATGTCTATGACGACCAGATGCTTCAAAGGATTCTTTCATATGGAACTTTTGGAGAACTTTTCTTAAGGAGTTCGTTCAGAAACTTGTATAGAAACTTTCTTAATGAGCACTCGACAAACTCATTTCGAGAACATACACAAAGTCCCAGCTATGGACCTAGTGCATCATCATAACTGAGGTCTCTTGCATTTCCCTACAAGTAAATGGATCTCATATGGAGATGTTTTGTGAAGTAGAACGGAAAAAATCGAATGCAACTACACAAGAACCGGTCTTTAACTGTCGATCGGAATCAGTTTTGCGCAGTGTTAACTGAAACATGGATATCTGACTCATACGGAGTCCGTTTTGGCTCCACAAGTAGTTTAAACATTTGTGACAACCAGATGCTTCAAAGGATTCTTTCATAGGGAAGTTTTGGAGAACTTTTCTTAAGGAGTTCGTTCAGAAACTTGTATAGAAACTTTCTTAATGAGCACTCGACAAACTCATTTCGAGAATATACACAAAGTCCCAGCTATGGACCTAGTGCATCATCATAAATGAGGTCTCTTGCATTTGCCTACAAGTAAATGGATCTCATATGGAGATGTTTAGTGAAGTAGAATGGAAAGAATCGAATGCAACTACACAAGAACAAGTCTGTAACTGTCGTTCGGAATCAGTTTTGCGCAGTGTTAACTGAAACATGGATATCTGACTCATAGAGAGTCCGTTTTGGCTCCACAAGTGGTCAAAACATTTGTGATGGCCAGATACTTCAAAGGATTCTTTCATAGGGAACTTTTGGAGACCTTTCCTTAAGGAGTTCGTTCAGAAACTTGTATAGAAACTTTCTTAATGAGCACTCGACAAACGCATTTCGAGAACATACACAAAGTCCCAGCTATGGACCTAGTGCATCATCATAATTGAGGTCTCTTGCATTTCCCTACAATTAATTGGATCTCATATGGAGATGTTTAGTGAAGTAGAATGGAAAAAATCGAATGCAACTACACATGAGCCAGTGTGTAACTGTCGTTCGGAATCAGTTTTGCGCAGTGTTAAATGAAACATGGATATCTGACTCATAGGGAGTCCGTTTTGGCTCCACAAGTAGTCAAAATGTCTGTGACGACCAGATGCTTCAAAGGATTCTTTCATATGGAACTTTTGGAGAACTTTTCTTAAGGAGTTCGTTCAGAAACTTGTATAGAAACTTTCTTAATGAGCACTCGACAAACGCATTTCGAGAACATACACAAAGTCCCAGCTATGGACCTATTGCATCATCATAACTGAGGTCTCTTGCATTTGCCTACAAGTAATGTGATCTCATATGGAGATGTTTAGTGAAGTAGAATGGAAAAAATCGAATGCAACTACACAAGAACCAGTTTGTAAATGTCGTTTGGAATCAGTTTTGCGCAGTGTTAACTGAAACATGGATATCTGACTCATACGGAGTCCGTTTTGGCTCCACAAGTAGTCAAAATGTCTGTGACAACCAGATGCTTGAAAGGATTCTTTCATATGGAACTTTTGGAGAACTTTTCTTAAGGAGTTCGTTCAGAAACTTGTATAGAAACATTCTTAATGAGCACTCGACAAACGCATTTCGAGAACATACACAAAGTCCCAGCTATGGACCTAGTGCATTATCATAACTGAGGTCTCTTGCATTTCCCCACAGGTAAATGGATCTCATATGGAGATGTTTAGTGAAGTAGAATGGAAAAAATCGAATGCAACTACACATGAACCAGTGTGTAACTGTCGTTCAGAATCAGTTTTGCGCAGTGTTAACTCAAACATGGATATCTGACTCATACGGAGTCCATTTTGGCTCCACAAGTAGTCAAAATGTCTATGACGACCAGATGCTTCAAAGGATTCTTTCATATGGAACTTTTGGAGAACTTTTCTTAAGGAGTTCGTTCAGAAACTTGTATAGAAACTTTCTTAATGAGCACTCGACAAACTCATTTCGAGAACATACACAAAGTCCCAGCTATGGACCTAGTGCATCATCATAACTGAGGTCTCTTGCATTTCCCTACAAGTAAATGGATCTCATATGGAGATGTTTTGTGAAGTAGAACGGAAAAAATCGAATGCAACTACACAAGAACCGGTCTTTAACTGTCGATCGGAATCAGTTTTGCGCAGTGTTAACTGAAACATGGATATCTGACTCATACGGAGTCCGTTTTGGCTCCACAAGTAGTTAAAACATTTGTGACAACCAGATGCTTCAAAGGATTCTTTCATAGGGAAGTTTTGGAGAACTTTTCTTAAGGAGTTCGTTCAGAAACTTGTATAGAAACTTTCTTAATGAGCACTCGACAAACTCATTTCGAGAATATACACAAAGTCCCAGCTATGGACCTAGTGCATCATCATAAATGAGGTCTCTTGCATTTGCCTACAAGTAAATGGATCTCATATGGAGATGTTTAGTGAAGTAGAATGGAAAGAATCGAATGCAACTACACAAGAACAAGTCTGTAACTGTCGTTCGGAATCAGTTTTGCGCAGTGTTAACTGAAACATGGATATCTGACTCATAGAGAGTCCGTTTTGGCTCCACAAGTGGTCAAAACATTTGTGATGGCCAGATACTTCAAAGGATTCTTTCATAGGGAACTTTTGGAGACCTTTCCTTAAGGAGTTCGTTCAGAAACTTGTATAGAAACTTTGTTAATGAGCACTCGACAAACGCATTTCGAGAACATACACAAAGTCCCAGCTATGGACCAAGTGCATCATCATAACTGAGGTCTCTTGCATTTCCCCACAGGTAAAAGGATCTCATATGGAGATGATTAGTGAAGTAGAATGGAAAAAATCGAATGCAACTACACATGAGCCAGTGTGTAACTGTCGTTCGGAATCAGTTTTGTGCAGTGTTAACTGAAACATGGATATCTGACTCATACGGAGTCCGTTTTGGTCCAAAAGGAGTCAAAACGTTTGTGACGACCAAATGCTTCAAAGGATTCTTTCATAGGGAACTTTTGGAGAACTTTTCTTAAGGAGTTCGTTCAGAAACATGTATAGAAACTTTCTTAATGAGCACTCGACAAACGCATTTCGAGAACGTACACAAAGTCCCAGCTATGGACCTAGTGCATCATCATAACTGAGGTCTCTTGCATTTACCTCCAAGTAATTGGATCTCATATGGAGATGTTTAGTGAAGTAGAATGGAAAAAATCGAATGCAACTACACAAGAACCAGTCTGTAACAGTCGTTCGGAATCAGTTTTGCGCAGTGTTAACTGAAACATGGATATCTGACTCATACGGAGTCCGTTTGGGCTCAACAAGTGTTCAAAACGTTTGTGACGACCAGATGCTTCAAAGGATTCTTCCGTCGGGAACTTTTGGAGAACTTTTCTTAAGGAGTTCGTTCAGAAAGTTGTATAGAAACTTTCTTAATGAACACTCGACAAACACATTTTGAGAACATACACAAAGTCCCAGCTATGGACCTAGTGCATCAACGTAACTGAGGTCTCTTGCATTTCCCTACAAGTAATTGGATCTCATATGGAGATGTTTAGTGAAGTAGAATGGAAAGAATCGAATGCAACTACACAAGAACAAGTCTGTAACTGTCGTTCGGAATCAGTTTTGCGCAGTATTAACTGAAACATGGATATCTGACTCATAGAGAGTCCGTTTTGGCTCCACAAGTGGTCAAAACATTTGTGATGGCCAAATGCATCAAAGGATTCTTTCATAGGGTACTTTTGGAGACCTTTCCTTAAGGAGTTCGTTCAGAAACATGTATAGAAACTTTCTTAATGAGCACCCGACAAATGGATTTCGAGAACATACACAAAGTCCCAGCTATGGACCTAGTGCATTATCATAACTGAGGTCTCTTGCATTTCCCCACAGGTAAATGGATCTCATATGGAGATGTTTAGTGAAGTAGAATGGAAAAAATCGAATGCAACTACACATGAACCAGTGTGTAACTGTCGTTCGGAATCAGTTTTGCGCAGTGTTAACTCAAACATGGATATCTGACTCATACGGAGTCCGTTTTGGCTCCACAAGTAGTCAAAATGTCTGTGACGACCAGATGCTTCAAAGGATTCTTTCATATGGAACTTTTGGAGAACTTTTCTTAAGAAGTTCGTTCAAAAACTTGTATATAAACATTCTTAATGAGCACTCGACAAACGCATTTCGAGAACATACACAAAGTCCCAGCTATGGACCTAGTGCATCATCATAACTGAGGTCTCTTGCATTTCCCCACGGGTAAATGGATCTCATATGGAGATATTTAGTGAAGTAGAATGGCAAAAATCGAATGCAACTACACATGAACCAGTGTGTAACTGTCGTTCGGAATCAGTTTTGCGCAGTGTTAACTGAAACATGGATATCTGACTCATACGGAGTCCATTTTGACTCCACAAGTAGTCAAAATGTCTGTGACGACCAGATGCTTCAAAGGATTCTTTCATATGGAACTTTTGAAGAACTTTTCTTAAGGAGTTCGTTCAGAAACTTGTATAGAAACTTTCTTAATGAGCACTCGAAAAACTCATTTCGAGAACGTACACAAAGTCCCGGCTATGGACCTAGTGCATCATCATAACTGAGGTCTCTTGCATTTCCCTTCAAGTAAATGGATCTCATATGGAGATCTTTAGTGAAGTAGAATGGAAAAAATCGAATGCAACTACACAAGAACCAGTCTTTAACTGTCGATCGGAATCAGTTTTGCGCAGTGCTAACTGAAACATGGATATCTGACTCATACGGAGTCCGTTTTAGCTCCACAAGTAGTCAAAAAATTTGTGACAACCAGATGCTTCAAAGGATTCTTTCATAGGGAACTTTTGGAGAACTTTTCTTAAGTAGTTCGTTCAGAAACTTGTATAGAAACTTTCTTAATGAGCACTCGACAAACGCATTTCGAGAACATAGACAAAGTCCCAGCTATGGACCTAGTGCATCATCATAACTGAGGTCTCTTGAATTTCCCTACAAGTAAATGGATCTCATATGGAGATGTTTAGTGAAGTAGACTGGAAAAAAATCAAATGTAACTACACAAGAACCAGTCTGTAACTGTCGTTCGGAATCAGTTTTGCACAGTGTTAACTGAAACATGGATATCTGACTCATACGGAGTCCGTTTTGGCTCCACAAGTAGTCAAAATGTCTGTGAAGACCAGATGCTTGAAAGGATTCTTTCATATGGAACTTTTGGGGAACTTTTCTTAAGGAGTTCGTTCAGAAACTTGTATAGAAACATTCTTAATGAGCACTCGACAAACGCATTTCGAGAACATACACAAAGTCCCAGCTATGGACCTAGTGCATCATCATAACTGAGGTCTCTTGCATTTCCCCACAGGTAAAAGGATCTCATATGGAGATGTTTAGTGAAGTAGAATGGAAAAAATCGAATGCAACTAAACATGAACCAGTGTGTAACTGTCGTTCGGAATCAGTTTTGTGCAGTGTTAACTGAAAAATGGATATCTGACTCATACGGAGTCCATTTTGGCTCCACAAGTAGTCAAAATGTCTGTGACGACCAGATGCTTCAAAGGATTCTTTCATATGGAACTTTTGGAGAACTTTTCTTAAGGAGTTCGTTCAGAAACTTGTATAGAAACTTTCTTAATGAGCACTCGACAAACTCTTTTTGAGAACATACACAAAGTCCCAGCTATGGACCTAGTGCATCATCATAACTGAGGTCTCTTGCATTTCCCTACAAGTAAATGGATCTCATATGGAGATGTTTAGTGCAGTAGAATGGAAAAAATCGAATCCAACTACACAAGAACCAGTCTATAACTGTCGTTCGGAATCAGTTTTGCGAAGTGTTAACTCAAACATGGACATCTGACTCAGACGGAGTCCGTTTTGGCTCCACAAGTAGTCAAAACGTTTGTGACAACCAGATGCTTCAAGGGATTCTTTCATCGGGAACTTTTGGAGAACTTTTCTTAAGGAGTTCGTTCAGAAACATGTATAGAAACTTTCTTAATGAGCACTCGACAAACGCATTTCGAGAACGTACAAAAATTCCCAGCTATGGACCTAGTGCACCATCATAACTGAGGTCTCTTGCATTTCCCTCCAAGTAATTGGATCTCATATGGAGATGTTTAGTGAAGTAGAATGGAAAAAATTGAATACAACTACCCAAGAACCAGTCTATAACCGTCGTTCGGAATCAGTTTTGCGCAGTGTTAACTGAAACATGGATATCTGACTCATACGGAGTCCGTTTGGGCTCAACAAGTTTTCAAAACGTTTGTGACGACCAGATGCTTCAAACACATTTTGAGAACATACACAAAGTCCCAGCTATGGACCTAGTGCATCAACATAACTGAGGTCTCTTGCATTTCCCTAGAAGTAATTGGATCTCATATGGAGATGTTTAGTGGAGTAGAATGGAAAGAATCGAATGCAACTACACAAGAACAAGTCTGTAACTGTCGTTCGGAATCAGTTTTGCGCAGTGTTAACTGAAACATGGATATCTGACTCATAGAGAGTCCGTTTTGGCTCCACAAGTGGTCAAAACATTTGTGATGGCCAAATGCATCAAAGGATTCTTTCATAGGGTACTTTTGGAGACCTTTCCTTAAGGAGTTCGTTCAGAAACATGTATAGAAACTTTCTTAATGAGCACCCGACAAACGGATTTCGAGAACATACACAAAGTCCCAGCTATGGACCTAGTGCATCATCATAACTGAGGTCTCTTGCATTTGCCTACAAGTAATGTGATCTCATATGGAGATGTTTAGTGAAGTAGAATGTAAAAAATCGAATGCAACTACACAAGAAACAGTTTGTAACTGTCGTTCGGAATCTGTTTTGCGAAGTGTTAACTGAAACATGGATATCTGACTCATACGGAGTCCGTTTTGGCTCCACAAGTAGTCAAAATGTCTGTGACGACCAGATGCTTCAAAGGATTCTTTCATATGGAACTTTTGGAGAACTTTTCTTAAGGAGTTCGTTCAGAAACTTGTATAGAAACATTCTTAATGAGCACTCGACAAACGCATTTCGAGAACATACACAAAGTCCCAGCTATGGACCTAGTGCATCATCATAACTGAGGTCTCTTGCATTTCCCCACAGGTAAAAGGATCTCATATGGAGATGATTAGTGAAGTAGAATGGAAAAAATCGAATGCAACTACACATGAACCAGTGTGTAACTGTCGTTCGGAATAAGTTTTGCGCAGTGTTAACTGAAACATGGATATCTGACTCATACGGAGTCCATTTTGGCTCCACAAGTAGTCAAAACGTTTGTGACAACCAGATGCTTCAAAGGATTCTTTCATACGGAACTTTTGGAGAACTTTTCTTAAGTAGTTCGTTCAGAAACTTGTATAGAAACTTTCTTAATGAGCACTCGACAAACGCATTTCGAGAACATACACAAAGTCCCAGCTATGGACCTAGTGCATCATCATAACTGAGGTCTCTTGAATTTCCCTACAGGTAAATGGATCTCATATGGAGATGTTTAGTGAAGTAGACTGGAAAAAATCAAATGTAACTACACAAGAACCAGTCTGTAACTGTCGTTCGGAATCAATTTTGCACAGTGTTAACTGAAACAAGGATATCTGACTCATACGGAGTCCGTTTTGGCTCCACAAGTAGTCAAAATGTTTGTGACGACCAGATGCTTGAAAGGATTCTTTCATATGGAACTTTTGGGGAACTTTTCTTAAGGAGTTCGTTCAGAAACTTGTATAGAAACATTCTTAATGAGCACTCGACAAACGCATTTCGAGAACATACACAAAGTCCCAGCTATGGACCTAGTGCATCATCATAACTGAGGTCTCTTGCATTTGCCTACAAGTAATGTGATCTCATATGGAGATGTTTAGTGAAGTAGAATGGAAAAAATCGAATGCAACTACACAAGAACCAGTTTGTAACTGTCGTTCGGAATCAGTTTTGCGCAGTGTTAACTGAAACATGGATATCTGACTCATACGGAGTCCGTTTTGGCTCCACAAGTAGTCAAAATGTTTGTGACGACCAGATGCTTGAAAGGATTCTTTCATATGGAACTTTTGGGGAACTTTTCTTAAGGAGTTCGTTCAGAAACTTGTATAGAAACATTCTTAATGAGCACTCGACAAACGCATTTCGAGAACATACACAAAGTCCCAGCTATGGACCTAGTGCATCATCATAACTGAGGTCTCTTGCATTTCCCCACAGGTAAATGGATCTCATATGGAGATGTTTAGTGAAGTAGAATGGAAAAAATCGAATGCAACTACACAAGAACCAGTTTGTAACTGTCGTTCGGAATCAGTTTTGCGCAGTGTTAATAGAAACATGGATATCTGACTCATATGGAGTCCGTTTTGGCTCCACAAGTAGTCAAAATGTCTGTGACGACCAGATGCTTGAATGGATTCTTTCATATGGAACTTTTGGAGTACTTTTCTTAAGGATTTCATTCAGAAACTTGTATAGAAACATTCTTAATGAGCACTCGACAAACGCATTTCGAGAACATACACAAAGTCCCAGCTATGGACCTAGTGCATCATCATAACTGAGGTCTCTTGCATTTCCCTACAGGTAAATGGATCTCATATGGAGATGTTTAGTGAAGTAGAATGGAAAAAATCGAATGCAACTACACATGAACCAGTGTGTAACTGTAGTTCGGAATCAGTTTTGCGCAGTGTTAACTGAAACATGGATATCTGACTCATACGGAGTCCATTTTGGCTCACAAGTAGTCAAAATGTCTGTGACAACCAAATGCCTCAAAGGATTCTTTCATATGGAACTTTTGGTGAACTTTTCTTAAGGAGTTCGTTCAGAAACTTGTATAGAAACTTTCTTAATGAGCACTCGGCAAACGCATTTCGAGAACATACACAAAGTCCCAGCTATGGACCTAGTGCATCATCATAACTGAGGTCTCTTGCATTTCCCTACAAGTAAATGGATATCATATGGAGATGTTTAGTGAAGTAGAATGGAAAAAATCGAATGCAACTACACAAGAACCAGTCTATAACTGTCGTTCGGAATCAGTTTTGCGCAGTGTTAACTGAAACATGGATATCTGACTCATACGGAGTCCGTTTTGGCTCCACAAGTAGTCAAGACGTTTGTGACAACCAGATGCTTCAAAGGATTCTTTCATATGGAACTTTTGGAGAACTTTTCTTAAGGAGTTCGTTCAGAAACTTATATACAAACTTTCTTAATGAGCACTCGACAAACGCATTTCGAGAACGTACACAAAGTCCCAGCTATGGACCTAGTGCATCATCATAACTGAGGTCTCTTGAATTTCCCTCCAAGTAATTGGATCTCATATGGAGATGTTTAGTGAAGTAGAATGGAAAAAATCGAATGCAACTACACAAGAACTAGTCTATAACTGTCGATCGGAATCAGTTTTGCGCAGTGTGAACTGAAACATGGATATCTGACTCATAGAGAGTCCGTTTTGGCTCCACAAGTGGTCAAAACATTTGTGATGGCCAAATGCTTCAAAGGATTCTTTCACAGGGTACTTTGGAGACCTTTCCTTAAGGAGTTCGTTCAGAAACATGTATAGAAACTTTCTTAATGAGCACCCGACAAACGGATTTCGAGAACATACACAAAGTCCCAGCTATGGACCTAGTGCATCATCATAACTGAGGTCTCTTGCATTTGCCTACAAGTAATGTGATCTCATATTGAGATGTTTAGTGAAGTAGAATGTAAAAAATCGAATGCAACTACACAAGAAACAGTTTGTAACTGTCGTTCGGAATCAGTTTTGCGCAGTGTTAACTGAAACATGGATATCTGACTCATACGGAGTCCGTTTTGGCTCCACAAGTAGTGAAAATGTCTGTGACGACCAGATGCTTCAAAGGATTCTTTCATATGGAACTTTTGGAGAACTTTTCCTAAGGAGTTCGTTCAGAAACTTGTATAGAAACATTCTTAATCAGCACTCGACAAACGCATTTCGAGAACATACACAAAGTCCCAGCTATGGACCTAGTGCATCATCATAACTGAGGTCTCTTGCATTTCCCCATAGGTAAATGGATCTCATATGGAGATGTTTAGTGAAGTAGAATGGAAAAAATCGAATGCAACTACACAAGAACCAGTCTGTAACAGTCGTTCGGAATCAGTTTTGCGCAGTGTTAACTGAAACATGGATATCTGACTCATACGGAGTCCGTTTGGGCTCAACAAGTGTTCAAAACGTTTGTGACGACCAGATGCTTCAAAGGATTCTTTCATATGGAACTTTTGGAGAACTTTTCTTCAGGAGTTCGTTCAGAAACTTGTATAGAAACTTTCTTAATGAGCACTCGAAAAACTCATTTCGAGAACGTACACAAAGTCCCGGCTATGGACCTAGTGCATCATCATAACTGAGGTCTCTTGCATTTCCCTTCAAGTAAATGGATCTCATATGGAGATCTTTAGTGAAGTAGAATGGAAAAAATCGAATGCAACTACACAAGAACCAGTCTTTAACTGTCGATCGGAATCAGTTTTGCGCAGTGCTAACTGAAACATGGATATCTGACTCATACGGAGTCCGTTTTAGCTCCACAAGTAGTCAAAAAATTTGTGACAACCAGATGCTTCAAAGGATTCTTTCATAGGGAACTTTTGGAGAACTTTTCTTAAGTAGTTCGTTCAGAAACTTGTATAGAAACTTTCTTAATGAGCACTCGACAAACGCATTTCGAGAACATAGACAAAGTCCCAGCTATGGACCTAGTGCATCATCATAACTGAGGTCTCTTGAATTTCCCTACAAGTAAATGGATCTCATATGGAGATGTTTAGTGAAATAGACTGGAAAAAAATCAAATGTAACTACACAAGAACCAGTCTGTAACTGTCGTTCGGAATCAGTTTTGCACAGTGTTAACTGAAACATGGATATCTGACTCATACGGAGTCCGTTTTGGCTCCACAAGTAGTCAAAATGTCTGTGAAGACCAGATGCTTGAAAGGATTCTTTCATATGGAACTTTTGGGGAACTTTTCTTAAGGAGTTCGTTCAGAAACTTGTATAGAAACATTCTTAATGAGCACTCGACAAACGCATTTCGAGAACATACACAAAGTCCCAGCTATGGACCTAGTGCATCATCATAACTGAGGTCTCTTGCATTTCCCCACAGGTAAAAGGATCTCATATGGAGATGTTTAGTGAAGTAGAATGGAAAAAATCGAATGCAACTAAACATGAACCAGTGTGTAACTGTCGTTCGGAATCAGTTTTGTGCAGTGTTAACTGAAAAATGGATATCTGACTCATACGGAGTCCATTTTGGCTCCACAAGTAGTCAAAATGTCTGTGACGACCAGATGCTTCAAAGGATTCTTTCATATGGAACTTTTGGAGAACTTTTCTTAAGGAGTTCGTTCAGAAACTTGTATAGAAACTTTCTTAATGAGCACTCGACAAACTCTTTTTGAGAACATACACAAAGTCCCAGCTATGGACCTAGTGCATCATCATAACTGAGGTCTCTTGCATTTCCCTACAAGTAAATGGATCTCATATGGAGATGTTTAGTGCAGTAGAATGGAAAAAATCGAATGCAACTACACAAGAACCAGTCTATAACTGTCGTTCGGAATCAGTTTTGCGAAGTGTTAACTCAAACATGGACATCTGACTCAGACGGAGTCCGTTTTGGCTCCACAAGTAGTCAAAACGTTTGTGACAACCAGATGCTTCAAGGGATTCTTTCATCGGGAACTTTTGGAGAACTTTTCTTAAGGAGTTCGTTCAGAAACATGTATAGAAACTTTCTTAATGAGCACTCGACAAACGCATTTCGAGAACGTACAAAAATTCCCAGCTATGGACCTAGTGCACCATCATAACTGAGGTCTCTTGCATTTCCCTCCAAGTAATTGGATCTCATATGGAGATGTTTAGTGAAGTAGAATGGAAAAAATTGAATACAACTACCCAAGAACCAGTCTATAACCGTCGTTCGGAATCAGTTTTGCGCAGTGTTAACTGAAACATGGATATCTGACTCATACGGAGTCCGTTTGGGCTCAACAAGTTTTCAAAACGTTTGTGACGACCAGATGCTTCAAACACATTTTGAGAACATACACAAAGTCCCAGCTATGGACCTAGTGCATCAACATAACTGAGGTCTCTTGCATTTCCCTACAAGTAATTGGATCTCATATGGAGATGTTTAGTGGAGTACAATGGAAAGAATCGAATGCAACTACACAAGAACAAGTCTGTAACTGTCGTTCGGAATCAGTTTTGCGCAGTGTTAACTGAAACATGGATATCTGACTCATAGAGAGTCCGTTTTGGCTCCACAAGTGGTCAAAACATTTGTGATGGCCAAATGCATCAAAGGATTCTTTCATAGGGTACTTTTGGAGACCTTTCCTTAAGGAGTTCGTTCAGAAACATGTATAGAAACTTTCTTAATGAGCACCCGACAAACGGATTTCGAGAACATACACAAAGTCCCAGCTATGGACCTAGTGCATCATCATAACTGAGGTCTCTTGCATTTGCCTACAAGTAATGTGATCTCATATGGAGATGTTTAGTGAAGTAGAATGTAAAAAATCGAATGCAACTACACAAGAAACAGTTTGTAACTGTCGTTCGGAATCAGTTTTGCGAAGTGTTAACTGAAACATGGATATCTGACTCATACGGAGTCCGTTTTGGCTCCACAAGTAGTCAAAATGTCTGTGACGACCAGATGCTTCAAAGGATTCTTTCATATGGAACTTTTGGAGAAGTTTTCTTAAGGAGTTCGTTTAGAAACTTGTATAGAAACATTCTTAATGAGCACTCGACAAACGCATTTCGAGAACATACACAAAGTCCCAGCTATGGACCTAGTGCATCATCATAACTGAGGTCTCTTGCATTTCCCCACAGGTAAAAGGATCTCATATGGAGATGATTAGTGAAGTAGAATGGAAAAAATCGAATGCAACTACACATGAACCAGTGTGTAACTGTCGTTCGGAATAAGTTTTGCGCAGTGTTAACTGAAACATGGATATCTGACTCATACGGAGTCCATTTTGGCTCCACAAGTAGTCAAAACGTTTGTGACAACCAGATGCTTCAAAGGATTCTTTCATAGGGAACTTTTGGAGAACTTTTCTTAAGTAGTTCGTTCAGAAACTTGTATAGAAACTTTCTTAATGAGCACTCGACAAACGCATTTCGAGAACATACACAAAGTCCCAGCTATGGACCTAGTGCATCATCATAACTGAGGTCTCTTGAATTTCCCTACAGGTAAATGGATCTCATATGGAGATGTTTAGTGAAGTAGACTGGAAAAAATCAAATGTAACTACACAAGAACCAGTCTGTAACTGTCGTTCGGAATCAGTTTTGCACAGTGTTAACTGAAACAAGGATATCTGACTCATACGGAGTCCGTTTTGGCTCCACAAGTAGTCAAAATGTTTGTGACGACCAGATGCTTGAAAGGATTCTTTCATATGGAACTTTTGGGGAACTTTTCTTAAGGAGTTCGTTCAGAAACTTGTATAGAAACATTCTTAATGAGCACTCGACAAACGCATTTCGAGAACATACACAAAGTCCCAGCTATGGACCTAGTGCATCATCATAACTAAGGTCTCTTGCATTTGCCTACAAGTAATGTGATCTCATATGGAGATGTTTAGTGAAGTAGAATGGAAAAAATCGAATGCAACTACACAAGAACCAGTTTGTAACTGTCGTTCGGAATCAGTTTTGCGCAGTGTTAACTGAAACATGGATATCTGACTCATACGGAGTCCGTTTTGGCTCCACAAGTAGTCAAAATGTTTGTGACGACCAGATGCTTGAAAGGATTCTTTCATACGGAACTTTTCGGGAACTTTTCTTAAGGAGTTCGTTCAGAAACTTGTATAGAAACATTCTTAATGAGCACTCGACAAACGCATTTCGAGAACATACACAAAGTCCCAGCTATGGACCTAGTGCATCATCATAACTGAGGTCTCTTGCATTTCCCCACAGGTAAATGGATCTCATATGGAGATGTTTAGTGAAGTAGAATGGAAAAAATCGAATGCAACTACACAAGAACCAGTTTGTAACTGTCGTTCGGAATCAGTTTTGCGCAGTGTTAATAGAAACATGGATATCTGACTCATATGGAGTCCGTTTTGGCTCCACAAGTAGTCAAAATGTCTGTGACGACCAGATGCTTGAATGGATTCTTTCATATGGAACTTTTGGAGTACTTTTCTTAAGGATTTCATTCAGAAATTTGTATAGAAACATTCTTAATGAGCACTCGACAAACGCATTTCGAGAACATACACAAAGTCCCAGCTATGGACCTAGTGCATCATCATAACTGAGGTCTCTTGCATTTCCCTACAGGTAAATGGATCTCATATGGAGATGTTTAGTGAAGTAGAATGGAAAAAATCGAATGCAACTACACATGAACCAGTGTGTAACTGTAGTTCGGAATCAGTTTTGCGCAGTGTTAACTGAAACATGGATATCTGACTCATACGGAGTCCATTTTGGCTCACAAGTAGTCCTAATGTCTGTGACAACCAAATGCTTCAAAGGATTCTTTCATCTGGAACTTTTGGTGAACTTTTCTTAAGGAGTTCGTTCAGAAACTTGTATAGAAACTTTCTTAATGAGCACTCGGCAAACGCATTTCGAGAACATACACAAAGTCCCAGCTATGGACCTAGTGCATCATCATAACTGAGGTCTCTTGCATTTCCCTACAAGTAAATGGATATCATATGGAGATGTTTAGTGAAGTAGAATGGAAAAAATCGAATGCAACTACACAAGAACCAGTCTATAACTGTCGTTCGGAATCAGTTTTGCGCAGTGTTAACTGAAACATGGATATCTGACTCATACGGAGTCCGTTTTGGCTCCACAAGTAGTCAAGACGTTTGTGACAACCAGATGCTTCAAAGGATTCTTTCATATGGAACTTTTGGAGAACTTTTCTTAAGGAGTTCGTTCAGAAACTTATATACAAACTTTCTTAATGAGCACTCGACAAACGCATTTCGAGAACGTACACAAAGTCCCAGCTATGGACCTAGTGCATCATCATAACTGAGGTCTCTTGAATTTCCCTCCAAGTAATTGGATCTCATATGGAGATGTTTAGTGAAGTAGAATGGAAAAAATCGAATGCAACTACACAAGAACCAGTCTATAACTGTCGATCGGAATCAGTTTTGCGCAGTGTGAACTGAAACATGGATATCTGACTCATAGAGAGTCCGTTTTGGCTCCACAAGTGGTCAAAACATTTGTGATGGCCAAATGCTTCAAAGGATTCTTTCATAGGGTACTTTGGAGACCTTTCCTTAAGGAGTTCGTTCAGAAACATGTATAGAAACTTTCTTAATGAGCACCCGACAAACACATTTCGAGAACATACACAAAGTCCCAGCTATGGACCTAGTGCATCATCATAACTGAGGTCTCTTGCATTTGCCTACAAGTAATGTGATCTCATATTGAGATGTTTAGTGAAGTAGAATGTAAAAAATCGAATGCAACTACACAAGAAACAGTTTGTAACTGTCCTTCGGAATCAGTTTTGCGAAGTGTTAACTGAAACATGGATATCTGACTCATACGGAGTCCGCTTGGGCTCCACAAGTAGTCAAAACGTTTGTGACGACCAGATGCTTCAAAGGATTCTTTCATAGGGACTTTTGGAGAACTTTTCTTAAGGAGTTCGTTCAGAAACTTGTATAGAAACTTTCTTAATGAGCACTCGACAAACGCATTTCGAGAACATACACAAAGTCCCAGCTATGGACCTAGTGCATCATCATAACTGAGGTCTCTTGCATTTGCCTACAAGTAATTGGATCTCATATGGAGATTTTTAGTGAAGTAGAATGGAAAAAATCAAATGCAACTACACAAGAACCAGTCTGTAACTGTCGTTCGGAATCAGTTTTTGCAGTGTTGAAACATGGATATCTGACTCATACGGAGTCCGTTTTGGTCCACAAGTAGTCAAAACGTTTGTGACAACCAGATGATTCAAGGGATTCTTTCATAGGGAACTTTTGGAGAACTTTTCTTAAGGAGTTCGTTCAGAAACATGTATAGAAACTTTCTTAATGAGCACTCGACAAACGCATTTCGAGAACGTACAAAAATTCCCAGCTATGGACCTAGTGCACCATCATAACAGAGGTCTCTTGAATTTCCCTCCAAGTAATTGGATCTCATATGGAGATGTTTAGTGAAGTAGAATGGAAAAAATTGAATGCAACTACACAAGAACCAGTCTGTAACTGTCGTTCGGAATCAGTTTTGCGCAGTGTTAACTGAAACATGGATATCTGACTCATACGGAGTCCGTTTGGGCTCAACAAGTTTTCAAAATGTTTGTGACGACCAGATGCTTCAAAGGATTCTTTCATAGGGAACTTTTGGAGAACTTTTTAAGGAGTTCGTTCAGAAACTTGTATAGAAACATTCTTAATGAGCACTCGACAAACGCATTTCGAGAACATACACAAAGTCCCAGCTATGGACCTAGTGCATCATCATAACTGAGGTCTTTTGCCTTTCCCTACAGGTAAATGGATCTCATATGGAGATGTTTAGTGAAGTAGAATGGAAAAAATCGAATGCAACTACACATGAACCAGTGTGTAACTGTAGTTCGGAATCAGTTTTGCGTAGTGTTAACTGAAACATGGATATCTGACTCATACGGAGTCCATTTTGGCTCACAAGTAGTCAAAATGTCTATGACGACCAAATGCTTCAAAGGATTCTTTCATATGGAACTTTTCGTGAACTTTTCTTAAGAGTTCGTTCAGAAACTTGTATAGAAACTTTCTTAATGAGCACTCGGCAAACGCATTTCGAGAACATACACAAAGTCCCAGCTATGGACCTAGTGCATCATCGTAACTGAGGTATCTTGCATTCCCCTACAAGTAAATGGATATCATATGGAGATGTTTAGTGAAGTAGAATGGAAAAAATCGAATGCAAGATGCAACTACACAAGAACCAGTCTATAACTGTCGTTCGGAATCAGTTTTGGGCAGTGTTAACTGAAACATGGATATCTGACTCATACGGAGTCCGTTTTGGCTCCACAAGTAGTCAAGACGTTTGTGACAACCAGATGCTTCAAAGGATTCTTTCATATGGAACTTTTGGAGAACTTTTCTTAAGGAGTTCGTTCAGAAACTTATATAGAAACTTTCTTAATGAGCACTCGACAAACGCTTTTCGAGAACATACACAAAGTCCCAGCTATGGACCTAGTGCATCATCATAACTGAGGTCTCTTGAATTTACCTACAAGTAAATGGATCTCATATAGAGATGTTTAGTGAAGTAGAATGGAAAAAATCGAATGCAACTACACAAGAACCAGTCTGTAACTGTCGTTCGGAATCAGTTTTGCAAAGTGTTAACTGAAACATGGATATCTGACTCATACGGAGTCCGTTTGGGCTCAACAAGTGTTCAAAACATTTGTGACGACAAGATGCTTCAAAGGATTCTTTCGTAGGGAACTTTTGGAGAACTTTCTTGAGGAGTTCGTTCAGAAACTTGTATAGAAACTTTCTTAATAAACACTCGACAAACACATTTTGAGAACATACACAATGTCCCAGCTATGGACCTAGTGCATCAACATAACTGAGGTCTCTTGCATTTCCCTACAAGTAATTGGATCTCATATGGAGATGTTTGGCGAAGTAGAATGGAAAGAATCGAATGCAACTACACAAGAACAAGTCTGTAACTGTCGTTCGGAATCAGTTTTGCGCAGTGTTAACTGAAACATGGATATCTGACTCATAGAGAGTCCGTTTTGGCTCCACACGTGGTCAAAACATTTGTGATGGCCAGATGCTTCAAAGGATTCTTTCATAGGGAACTTTTGGAGACCTTTCCTTAAGGAGTTTGTTCAGAAACTTGTATTGAAACTTTCTTAATGAGCACTCGACAAACGCATTTCGAGAACATACACAAAGTCCCAGCTATGGACCTAGTGCATCATCATAACTGAGGTCTCTTGCATTTGCCTACAAGTAAGGTGATCTCATATGGAGATGTTTAGTGAAGTAGAATGGAAAAAATCGAATGCAACTACACAAGAACCAGTTTGTAACTATCCTTCGTAATCAGTTTTGCGCAGTGTTAACAGAAACATGGATATCTGACTCATACGGAGTCCGTTTTGGCTCCACAAGTAGTCAAAATGTCTGTGACGACCAGATGCTTGAATGGATTCTTTCATATGGAACTTTTGGAGAACTTTTCTTAAGGAGTTCGTTCAGAAACTTGTATAGAAACTTTCTTAATGAGCACTCGACAAACGCATTTCGAGAACGTACACAAAGTCCCAGCTATGGACCTAGTGCATCATCATAACTGAGGTCTCTTGCATTTCCCTCCAAGTAATTGGATCTCATATGGAGATGTTTAGTGAAGTAGAATGGAAAAAATCGAATGCAACTACACAAGAACCAGTCTGTAACAGTCGTTCGGAATCAGTTTTGCGCAGTGTTAACTGAAACATGGATATCTGACTCATACGGAGTCCGTTTGGGCTCAACAAGTGTTCAAAACGTTTGCGACGACCAGATGCTTCAAAGGATTCTTTCATAGGGAAATTTAGGAGAACTTTTTAAGGAGTTCGTTCAGAAAGTTGTATAGAAACTTTCTTAATGAACACTCGACAAACTCATTTCGAGAACATACACAAAGTCCCAGCTATGGACCTAGTGCATCATCATAGCTGAGGTCTCTTGCATTTCCCTACAAGTAATTGGATCTCAGATGGAGATGTTTAGTGAAGTAGAATGGAAAAAATCGAATGCAACTACACAAGAACCAGTCTATAACTGTCGATCGGAATCAGTTTTGCGCAGGGTGAACTGAAACCTGGATATCTGACTCATACGGAGTCCGTTTGGGCTCAACAAGTGTTCAAAACATTTGTGACGACAAGATGCTTCAAAGGATTCTTTCGTAGGGAACTTTTGGAGAACTTTCTTGAGGAGTTCGTTCAGAAACTTGTATAGAAACTTTCTTAATAAACACTCGACAAACACATTTTGAGAACATACACAATGTCCCAGCTATGGACCTAGTGCATCAACATAACTAAGGTCTCTTGCATTTCCCTACAAGTAATTGGATCTCATATGGAGATGTTTAGCGAAGTAGAATGGAAAGAATCGAATGCAACTACACAAGAACAAGTCTGTAACTGTCGTTCGGAATCAGTTTTGCGCAGTGTTAACTGAAACATGGATATCTGACTCATAGAGAGTCCGTTTTGGCTCCACACGTGGTCAAAACATTTGTGATGGCCAGATGCTTCAAAGGATTCTTTCATAGGGAACTTTTGGAGACCTTTCCTTAAGGAGTTCGTTCAGAAACTTGTATAGAAACTTTCTTAATGAGCTCTCGACAAACGCATTTCGAGAACATACACAAAGTCCCAGCTATGGACCTAGTGCATCATCATAACTGAGGTCTCTTGCATTTGCTACAAGTAAGGTGATCTCATATGGAGATATTTAGTGAAGTAGAATGGAAAAAATCGAATGCAACTACACAAGAACCAGTTTGTAACTGTCGTTCGGAATCAGTTTTGCGCAGTGTTAACAGAAACATGGATATCTGACTCATACGGAGTCCGTTTGGGCTCAACAAGTAGTCAAAATGTCTGTGACGACCAGATGCTTGAAAGGATTCTTTCATATGGAACTTTTGGAGAACTTTTCTTAAGGAGTTCGTTCGGAAACTTGTATAGAAACTTTCTTAATGAGCACTCGACAAACGCATTTCGAGAACATACACAAAGTCCCAGCTATGGACCTAGTGCATCATCATAACTGAGGTCTCTTGCATTTGCCTACAAGTAATTGGATCTCATATGGAGATTTTTAGTGAAGTAGAATGGAAAAAATCAAATGCAACTACACAAGAACCAGTCTGTAACTGTCGTTCGGAATCAGTTTTTGCAGTGTTGAAACATGGATATCTGACTCATACGGAGTCCGTTTTGGTCCACACGTAGTCAAAACGTTTGTGACAACCAGATGCTTCAAGGGATTCTTTCATGGGGAACTTTTGGAGAACTTTTCTTAAGGAGTTCGTTCAGAAACATGTATAGAAACTTTCTTAATGAGCACTCGACAAACGCATTTCGAGAACGTACAAAAATTCCACGCTATGGACCTAGTGCACCATCATAACTGAGGTCTCTTGCATTTCCCTCCAAATAATTGGATCTCATATGGAGATTTTTAGTGAAGTAAAATGGAAAAAACTGAATGCAACTACACAAGAACCAGTCTGTAACTGTCGTTCGGAATCAGTTTTGCGCAGTGTTAACTGAAACATGGATATCTGACTCATACGGAGTCCGTTTGGGCTCAACAAGTTCTCAAAATGTTTGTGACGACCATATGCTTCAAAGGATTCTTTCGTAGGGAACTTTTGGAGAACTTTTTAAGGAGTTCGTTCAGAAACTTGTATAGAAACATTCTTAATGAGCACTCGACAAACGCATTTCGAGAACATACACAAAGTCCCAGCTATGGACCTAGTGCATCATCATAACTGAGGTCTCTTGCATTTGCCTACAAGTAAGGTGATCTCATATGGAGATGTTTAGTGAAGTAGAATGGAAAAAATCGAATGCAACTACACATGAACCAGTGTGTAACTGTCGTTCGGAATAAGTTTTGCGCAGTGTTAACTGAAACATGGATATCTGACTCATACGGAGTCCATTTTGGCTCCACAAGTAGTCAAAATGTCTGTGACGACCAGATGCTTCAAAGGATTCTTTCATATGGAACTTTTGGAGAACTTTTCTTAAGCAGTTCGTTCAGAAACTTGTATAGAAACTTTCTTAATGAGCACTCGACATACTCATTTCGAGAACATACACAAAGTCCCAGCTATGGACCTAGTGCATCATCATAGCTGAGGTCTCTTGCATTTCCCTACAAGTAAATGGATCTCATATGGAGATGTTTAGTGAAGTAGAATGGAAAAAATCGAATGCAACTACACAAGAACCAGTCTATAACTGTCGATCGGAATCAGTTTTGCGCAGTGTGAACTGAAACATGGATATCTGACTCATACGGAGTCCGTTTTGGCTCCACAAGTAGTCAAAATGTGTGTGACGACCAGATTCTTCAAAGGATTCTTTCATGTGGAACTTTTGGAGAACTTTTCTTAAGGAGTTCGTTCAGAAACTTGTATAGAAACATTCTTAATGAGCACTCAACAAACGCATTTCAAGAACATACACAAAGTCCCAGCTATGGACCTAGTGCATCATCATGACTGAGGTCTCTTGCATTTCTCTACAAGTAAATGGATCTCATATGGAGATTTTAGTGAAGTAGAATGGAAAAAATCGAATGCAACTACACATGAACCAGTGTGTAACTGTCGTTCGGAATCAGTTTTGCGCAGTGTTAACTGAAACATGAATATCTGACTCATACGGAGTCCATTGTTGCTCCACAAGTAGTCAAAATGTTAGTGACGACCATATGCTTCAAAGGATTCTTTCATATGGATCTTTTGGAGAACTTTTCTTAAGGAGTTCGTTCAGACACTTGTATAGAAACTTTCTTAATGAGCACTCGACAAATGCATTTTGAGAACATACACAAAGTCCCAGCTATGGACCTAGTGCATCATCATAACTGAGGTCTCTTGCATTTCCCTCCAAGTAATTGGATCTCATATGGAGATGTTTAGTGAAGTAGAATGGAAAAAATTGAATGCAACTACACAAGAACAAGTCTGTAACTGTCGTTCGGAATCAGTTTTGCGCAGTGTTAACTGAAACATGGATATCTGACTCATACGGAGTCCGTTTGGGCTCAACAAGTGTTCAAAACGTTTGTGACGACCAGATGCTTCAAAGGATTCTTTCGTAGGGAACTTTTGGAGAACTTTCTTGAGGAGTTCGTTCAGAAACTTGTATAGAAACTTTCTTAATGAACACTCGACAAACCCATTTTGAGAACATACACAATGTCCCAGCTATGGACCTAGTGCATCAACATAACTGAGGTCTCTTGCATTTCCCTACAAGTAATTGGATCTCATATGGAGATGTTTAGTGAAGTAGAATGGAAAGAATCGAATGCAACTACACAAGAACAAGTCTGTAAGTGTCGTTCGGAATCAGTTTTGCACAGTGTTAACTGAAACATGGATACCTGACTCATAGAGAGTCCGTTTTGGCTCCACACGTGGTGAAAACATTTGTGATGGCCAGATGCTTCAAAGGATTCTTTCATAGGGAACTTTTGGAGACCTTTCCTTAAGGAGTTCATTCAGAAACTTGTATAGAAACATTCTTAATGAGCACTCGACAAACGCATTTCGAGAACATACACAAAGTCCCAGCTATGGACCTAGTGCATCATCATAACTGAGGTCTCTTGCATTTGCCTACAAGTAAGGTGATCTCATATGGAGATGTTTAGTGAAGTAGAATGGAAAAAATCGAATGCAACTACACAAGAACCAGTTTGTAACTGTCGTTCGGAATCAGTTTTGCGCAGTGTTAATAGAAACATGGATATCTGACTCATACGGAGTCCGTTTTGGCTCCACAAGTAGTCAAAATGTCTGTGACGACCAGATGCTTGAATGGATTCTTTCATATGGAACTTTTGGAGTACTTTTCTTAAGGATTTCGTTCAGAAACTTGTATAGAAACATTCTTAATGAGCACTCGACAAACGCATTTCGAGAACATACACAAAGTCCCAGCTATGGACCTAGTGCATCATCATAACTGAGGTCTCTTGCATTTCCCTACAGGTAAATGGATCTCGTATGGAGATATTTAGTGAAGTAGAATGGAAAAAATCGAATGCAACTACACAAGAACCAGTCTGTAACTGTTGTTCGGAATCAGTTTTGTGTAGTGTTAACTGAAACATGGATATCTGACTCATACGGAGTCCGTTTTGGCTCAACGAGTGGTCAAAATGTTTGTGACGACCAGATGCATCAAAGGATTCCTTCATAGGGAACTTTTCGAGAACTTTTCTTAAGGAGTTCGTTCAGAAACTTGTATAGAAACTTTCTTAATGAGCACTCGACAAACGCATTTCGAGAACATACACAAAGTCCCAGCTATGGACCTAGTGCATCATCATAACTGAGGTCTCTTGCATTTCCCTACAAGTAAATGGATCTCATATGGAGATGTTTAGTGAAGTAGAATGGAAAAAATTGAATGCAACTACACAAGAACCAGTCTGTAACTGTCGTTCGGAATCAGTTTTGCGCAGTGTTAACTGAAACATGGATATCTGACTCATACGGAGTCCGTTTGGGCTCAACAAGTGTTCAAAACGTGTGTGACGACCAGATGCTTCAAAGGAATCTTTCGTAGGGAACTTTTGGAGAACTTTCTTAAGGAGTTCGTTCAGAAACATGTATAGAAACTTTCTTAATGAACACTCGACAAACACATTTCGAGAACATACACAAAGTCCCGGCTATGAACATAACTGAGGTCTCTTGCATTTCCCTACAAGTAATTGGATCTCATATGGAGATGTTTAGTGAAGTAGAGTGGAAAGAATCGAATGCAACTACACAAGAACAAGTCTGTAACTGTCGTTCGGAATCAGTTTTGCGCAGTGTTAACTGAAACATGGATATCTGACTCATAGAGAGTCTGTTTTGGCTCCACAAGTGGTCAAAACATTTGTGACGACCAGATGCTTGAAAGGATTCTTTCATATGGAACTTTTGGCGAACTTTTCTTAAGGAGTTCGTTCAGAAACTTGTATAGAAACATTCTTAATGAGCACTCGACAAACGCATTTCGAGAACATACACAAAGTGCCAGCTATTGACCTAGTGCATCATCATAACTGAGGTCTCTTGCATTTCCCTACAAGTAAATGGATCTCATATGGAGATGTTTAGTGAAGTAGAATGGAAAAAATCGAATGCAACTACACATGAACCAGTGTGTAACTGTCGTTCGGAATCAGTTTTGCGCAATGTTAACTGAAACATGGATATCTGACTCATACGGAGTCCATTTTGGCTCCACAAGTAGGCAAAATGTCTGTGACGACCAGATGCTTCAAAGGATTCTTTCATATGGAAGTTTTGGAGAACTTTTCTTAAGGAGTTCGTTCAGAAACTTGTATAGAAACTTTGTTAATGAGCACTCGACAAACGCATTTCGAGAACATACACAAAGTCCCAGCTATGGACCTAGTGCATCATCATAACTGAGGTCTCTTGCATTTCCCTACAAGTAAATGGATCTCATATGGAGATGTTTAGTGCAGTAGAATGGAAAAAATCGAATGCAACTACACAAGAACCAGTCTATAACTGTCGTTCGGAATCTGTTTTGCGTAGTGTTACCTCAAACATGGATATCTGACTCATACGGAGTCCGTTTTGGCTCCACAAGTAGTCAAAACGTTTGTGAAAACCAAATGCTTCAAAGGATTCTTTCATAGGGAACTTTTGGAGAACTTTTCTTAAGGAGTTCGTTCAGAAACTTGTATAGAAACTTTCTTAATGAGCACTCGACAAACGCATTTCGAGAACATACACAAAGTCCCAGCTATGGACCTAGTGCATCATCATAACTGAGGTCTCTTGATTTTCCCTACAAGTAAATGGATCTCATATGGAGATGTTTAGTGAAGTAGAATGGAAAAAATCGAATGCAACTACACAAGAACCAGTATGTAACTGTCGTTCGGAATTAGTTTTGCGCAGTGTTGAAACATGGATATCTGACTCATACGGAGTCCGTTTTGGTCCACAAGTAGTCAAAACGTTTGCGACGACCAAATGCTTCAAAGGATTCTTTCATAGGGAACTGTTGGAGAACTTTCTTAAGGAGTTCGTTCAGAAACTTGTATAGAAACTTTCTTAATGAGCACTCGACAAATGCATTTTGAGAACATACAGAAAGTCCGAGCTATGGAACTAGTGCATCATCATAACTGAGGTCTCTTGAATTTCCCTACAAGTAAATGGATCTCATATGGAGATGTTTGGTGAAGTAGAATGGAAAAAACCGAATGCAACTACACAAGAACCAGTCTGTAACTGTCGTTCGGAATCAGTTTTGCGTAGTGTTAAATGAAATATGGATACCTGACTCATACGGAGTCCGTTTTGGCTCCACAAGTACTCAAAACGTTTGTGACGACCAGATGCTTGAAAGTATTCTTTCATAGGGAACTTTTGGAGAACTTTACTGAAGGAATTCGTTCAGAAACTTGTATAGAAACTTTCTTAATGAGCACTCGACAAACGCATTTCGAGAACATACACCAAGTCCCAGCTCTGGACCTAGTGCATCATCATAACTGAGGTCTCTTGCATTTCCCTACAAGTAATTGTATCTCATATGGAGATGTTTACTGAAATAGAATGGAAAAAATCGAATGCAGCTACACAAGAACCAGTCTGTAACTGTCGTTCAGAATCAGTTTTACGCAGTGTTAACTGAAACATGGATATCTGACTCATACGGAGTCCGTTTTGGCTCAACTAGTGGTCAAAATGTTTGTGACGACCAGATGCTTCAAAGGATTCCTTCATAGGGAACTTTTGGAAAACTTTTCTTAAGGAGTTCGTTCTGAAACTTGTATAGAAAGTTTCTTAATGAACACTAGACAAACACATTTCGAGAACATACACAATGTCCCAGCTATGGACCTAGTGCATCATCACAACTGAGGTCTCTTGCATTTCCCTACAAGTAATTGGATCTCATATGGAGATGTTTAGTGAAGTAGAATGGAAATAATCGAATGCAACTACACAAGAACAAGTCTGTAACTGTCGTTCGGAATCAGTTTTGCGCAGTGTTAACTGAAACATGGATATCTGACTCATACGGAGTTCGTTTTGGCTCCACAATTGGTCAAAACATTTGTGACGACCAGATGCTTCAAAGGATTCTTTCATAGGGAAATTTTGGAGACCTTTCCTTAAGGAGTTCGTTCAGAAACTTGTATAGAAACTTTCTTAATGAGCACTCGACAAACGCATTTCGAGAACATACACAAAGTCCCAGCTATGGACCTAATGCATCATCATAACTGAGGTCTCTTGCATTTCCCTACAAGTAATGTGATCTCATATGGAGATGTTTAGTGAAGTAGAATGGAAAAAATCGAATGCAACTACACAAGAACCAGTTTGTAACTGTCGTTCGGAATCAGTTTTGCGCAGTGTTATCTGAAACATGGATATCTGACTCATACGGAGTCCGTTTTGGCTCCACAAGTAGTCAAAATGTCTGTGATGACCAGACGCTTGAAAGGATTCTTTCATATGGAACTTTTGGAGAACTTTTCTTAAGGAGTTCGTTCAGAAACTTGTATAGAAACATTCTTAATGAGCACTCGACAAACGCATTTCGAGAACATACACAAAGTCCCAGCTATGGACCTAGTGCATCATCATAACTGAGGTCTCTTGCATTTCCCTACAAGTAAATGGATCTCATATGGAGATGTTTAGTGAAGTAGAATGGAAAAAATCGAATGCAACTACACAAGAACCAGTCTGTCACTATCGTTCGGAATCAGTTTTGCGCAGTGTTGAAGCATGGATATCTGACTCATACGGAGTCCGTTTTGGTCCACAAGTAGTCAAAACGTTTGTGACGACCAACTGCTTCAAAGGATTCTTTCATAGGGAACTTTTTGAGAACTTTTCTTAAGGAGTTCGTTCAGAAACATGTATAGAAACTTTCTTAATTAGCAGTCGACAAACGCATTTCGAGAACGTACACAAAGTCCCAGCAATGGACCTAGTGCATCATCATAACTGAGGTCTCTTGCATTTGCCTACAAGTAATTGGATCTCATATGGAGATGTTTAGTGAAGTAGAATGGAAAAAATCAAATGCAACAACACAAGAACCAGTCTTTAACTGTCGTTCGGAATCAGTTTTGCGCAGTGTTAACTGAAACGTGGATATCTGACTCATACGGAGTCCGTTTTGGCTCCACAAGTAGTCAAAACGTTTGTGATGACCAGATGCTTCAAAGGATTCTTTCATAGGGAACTTTTGGAGAACTTTACTTAAGGAGTTCATTTAGAAACTTGTATAGAAACTTTCTTAATGAGCACTCGACAAACGCATTTCGAGAACATACACAAAGTCCCAGCTATGGACCTAGTGCATCATCATAACTGAGGTCTCTTGCATTTCCCTACAAGTAAATGGATCTCATATGGAGATGTTTAGTGAAGTAGAATGGAAAAAATTGAATGCAACTACACAAGAACCAGTCTGTAACTGTCGTTCGGAATCAGTTTTGCGCAGTGTTAACTGAAACATGGATATCTGACTCATACGAAGTCCGTTTGGGCTCAACAAGTGTTCAAAACGTGTGTGACGACCAGATGCTTCAAAGGAATCTTTCGTAGGGAACTTTTGGAGAACTTTCTTAAGGAGTTCGTTCAGAAACTTGTATAGAAACTTTCTTAATGAACACTCGACAAACACATTTCGAGAACATACACAAAGTCGTGGCTATGAACATAACTGAGGTCTCTTGCATTTCCCTACAAGTAATTGGATCTCATATGGAGATGTTTAGTGAAGTAGAATGGAAAGAATCGAATGCAACTACACAAGAACCAGTTTGTAACTGTCGTTCGGAATCAATTTTGCGCATTGTTAACAGAAACATGGATATCTGACTCATACGGAGTCCGTTTTGGCTCCACAAGTAGTCAAAACGTTTGTGACGACCAGATGCTTGAATGGATTCTTTCATATGGAACTTTTGGAGAACTTTTCTTAAGGAGTTCGTTCAGAAACTTGTATAGAAACATTCTTAATGAGCACTCGACAAACGCATTTCGAGAACATACACAAAGTCCCAGCTATGGACCTAATGCATCATCATAACTGAGGTCTCTTGCATTTCCCTACAAGTAATGTGATCTCATATGGAGATGTTTAGTGAAGTAGAATGGAAAAAATCGAATGCAACTACACAAGAACCAGTCTTTAACTGTCGTTCGGAATCAGTTTTGCGCAGTGTTATCTGAAACATGGATATCTGACTCATACGGAGTCCATTTTGGCTCCACAAGTAGTCAAAATGTCTGTGACGACCAGATGCTTCAAAGGATTCTTTCATATGGAACTTTTGGGGAACTTTTCTTAAGGAGTTCGTTCAGAAACTTGTATAGAAACTTTGTTAATGAGCCCTCGACAAACGCATTTCGAGAACATACACAAAGTCCCAGCTATGGACCTAGTGCATCATCATAACTGAGGTCTCTTGCATTTCCCTACAAGTAAATGGATCTCATATGGAGATGTTTAGTGCAGTAGAATGGAAAAAATCGAATGCAACTACACAAGAACCAGTCTATAACTGTCGTTCGGAATCAGTTTTGCGCAGTGTTACCTCAAACATGGATATCTGACTCATACGGAGTCCGTTTTGGCTCCACAAGTAGTCAAAACGTTTGTGACAACCAAATGCTTCAAAGGATTCTATCATAGGGAACTTTTGGAGAACTTTTCTTAAGGAGTTCGTTCAGAAACTTGTATAGAAACTTTCTTAATGAGCACTCGACAAACGCATTTCGAGAACATACACAAAGTCCCAGCTATGGACCTAGTGCATCATCATAACTGAGGTCTCTTGATTTTCCCTACAAGTAAATGGATCTCATATGGAGATGTTTAGTGAAGTAGAATGGAAAAAATCGAATGCAACTACACAAGAACCAGTATGTAACTGTCCTTCGGAATCAGTTTTGCGCAGTGTTGAAACATGGATATCTGACTCATACGGAGTCCGTTTTGGTCCACAAGTAGTCAAAACGTTTGCGACGACCAAATGCTTCAAAGTATTCTTTCATAGGGAACTTTTGGAGAACTTTTCTTAAGGAGTTCGTTCAGAAACATGTATAGAAACTTTCTTAATGAGCACTCGACAAACGCATTTCGAGAACGTACACAAAGTCCCAGCTATGGACCAAGTGCATCATCATAAATGAGGTCTCTTGCATTTCCCTCCAAGTAATTGGATCTCATATGGAGATGTTTAGTGAAGTAGAATGGAAAAAATTGAATGCAACTACACAAGAACCAGTCTGTAACTGTCGTTCGGAATCAGTTTTGCGCAGTGTTAACGAAAACATGGATATCTGACTCATACGGAATCCGTTTGGGCTCAACAAGTGGTCAAAATGTTTGTGACGACCAGATGCTTCAAAGGATTCTTTCGTAGGGAACTTTTGGAGACTTTCTTAAGGAGTTCGTTCAGAAACTTGTATAGAAACTTTCTTAATGAACACTCGACAAACTCATTTTTTAGAACATACACAAAGTCCCAGCTATGGACCTAGTGCATCAACATAACTGAGGTCACTTGCATTTCCCTACAAGTAATTGGATCTCATATGGAGATGTTTAGTGAAGTAGAATGGAAAGAATCGAATGCAACTACACAAGAACAAGTCTGTAATTGTCATTAGGAATCAGTTTCGCGCAGTGTTAACTGAAACATGGATATCTGACTCATAGAGAGTCCGTTTTGGCTCCACAAATGGTCAAAACATTTGTGATGGCCAGATGCTTCAAAGGATTCTTTCATAGGGAACTTTTGGAAACCTTTCCTTTAGGAGTTCGTTCAAAAACTTGTATAGAAACTTTCTTAATGAGCACTCGACAAACGCATTTCGAGAACATACACAAAGTGCCAGCTATAGACCTAGTGCATCATCATAGCTGAGGTCTCTTGCATTTCCCTACAAGTAAATGGATCTCATATGGAGATGTTTAGTGAAGTATAATGGAAAAAATCGAATGCAACTACACAAGAACCAGTCTGTAACTGTCGTTCGAAATCAGTTTTGCGCAGTGTTAACTCAAACATGGATATCTGACTCATACGGAGTCCGTATTGGCTCCACAAGTAGTCAAAACGTTTGTGACAACCAGATGCTTCAAAGGATTCTTTCATAGGGAAGTTTTGGAGAACTTTTCTTAAGGAGTTCGTTCAGAAACTTGTATAGAAACTTTCTTAATGAACACTCGACAAACACATTTCGAGAACATACAGAAAGTCCCGGCTATGGACCTAGTGCATCATCATAATTGAGGTCTCTTGCATTTCCCTAAAAGTAATTGGATCCCATATGGAGATGTTTAGTGAAGTAGAATGGAAAAAATCTAATGCAACTACACAAGAACCAGTCTGTAACTGTCGTTCGGAATCAGTTTTGCGCAGTGTTAACTGAAACATGGATATCTGACTCATACGGAGTCCGTTTTGGCTCCACAAGTAGTCACAATGTTTGTGACGACCAGATGCTTCAAAGGATTCTTTCATAGGGAACTTTTGGAGAACTTTTCTTAAGGAGTTCGTTCAGAAACATGTATAGAACCTTTCTTAATGAGCACTCGACAAACGCATTTCGAGAACATACACAAAGTCCCAGCTATGGACCTAGTGCATCATCATAACTGAGGTCTTTTGCATTTCCCTCCAAGTAATTGGATCTCATATGGAGATGTTTAGTGAAGTAGAATGGAAAGAATCGTATGCAACTAGACAAGAACCAGTCTGTAACTGTCGTTCGGAATCAGTTTTGCGCAGTGTTAACTGAAACATGGATATCTGACTCATACGGAGTCCGTCTAGGTTCAACAAGTGGTCAAAACATTTGTGACGACCAGATGCTTCAAAGGATTCTTTCGTAGGGAACTGTTGGAGAACTTTCTTAAGGAGTTCGTTCAGAAACATGGATAGAAACTTTCTTAATGAGCACTCGACAAATGCATTTTGAGAACATACAGAAAGTCCCAGCTATGGAACTAGTGCATCATCATAACTGAGGTCTCTTGAATTTCCCTACAAGTAAATGGATCTCATATGGAGATGTTTGGTGAAGTAGAATGGAAAAAATCGAATGCAACTACACAAGAACCAGTCTGTAACTGTCGTTCGGAATCAGTTTTGCGTAGTGTTAAATGAAACATGGATACCTGACTCATACGGAGTCCGTTTTGGCTCCACAAGTACTCAAAACGTTTGTGACGACCAGATGCTTGAAAGTATTCTTTCATAGGGAACTTTTGGAGAACTTTACTGAAGGAATTCGTTCAGAAACTTGTATAGAAACTTTCTTAATGAGCACTCGACAAACGCATTTCGAGAACATACACCAATTCCCAGCTCTGGACCTAGTGCATCATCATAACTGAGGTCTCTTGCATTTCCCTACAAGTAATTGGATCTCATATGGAGATGTTTAGTGAAGTAGAATGGAAAAAATCGAATGCAGCTACACAAGAACCAGTCTGTAACTGTCGTTCAGAATCAGTTTTACGCAGTGTTAACTGAAACATGGATATCTGACTCATACGGAGTCCGTTTTGGCTCAACTAGTGGTCAAAATGTTTGTGACGACCAGATGCTTCAAAGGATTCCTTCATAGGGAACTTTTGGAAAACTTTTCTTAAGGAGTTCGTTCTGAAACTTGTATAGAAAGTTTCTTAATGAACACTAGACAAACACATTTCGAGAACATACACAATGTCCCAGCTATGGACCTAGTGCATCATCACAACTGAGGTCTCTTGCATTTCCCTACAAGTAATTGGATCTCATATGGAGATGTTTAGTGAAGTAGAATGGAAATAATCGAATGCAACTACACAAGAACAAGTCTGTAACTGTCGTTCGGAATCAGTTTTGCGCAGTGTTAACTGAAACATGGATATCTGACTCATACGGAGTTCGTTTTGGCTCCACAATTGGTCAAAACATTTGTGACGACCAGATGCTTCAAAGGATTCTTTCATAGGGAAATTTTGGAGACCTTTCCTTAAGGAGTTCGTTCAGAAACTTGTATAGAAACTTTCTTAATGAGCACTCGACAAACGCATTTCGAGAACATACACAAAGTCCCAGCTATGGACCTAATGCATCATCATAACTGAGGTCTCTTGCATTTCCCTACAAGTAATGTGATCTCATATGGAGATGTTTAGTGAAGTAGAATGGAAAAAATCGAATGCAACTACACAAGAACCAGTTTGTAACTGTCGTTCGGAATCAGTTTTGCGCAGTGTTATCTGAAACATGGATATCTGACTCATACGGAGTCCGTTTTGGCTCCACAAGTAGTCAAAATGTCTGTAACGACCAGACGCTTGAAAGGATTCTTTCATATGTAACTTTTGGAGAACTTTTCTTAAGGAGTTCGTTCAGAAACTTGTATAGAAACATTCTTAATGAGCACTCGACAAACGCATTTCGAGAACATACACAAAGTCCCAGCTATGGACCTAGTGCATCAACATAACTGAGGTCTCTTGCATTTCCCTACAAGTAAATGGATCTCATATGGAGATGTTTAGTGAAGTAGAATGGAAAAAATCGAATGCAACTACACAAGAACCAGTCTGTCACTGTCGTTCGGAATCAGTTTTGCGCAGTGTTGAAACATGGATATCTGACTCATACGGAGTCCGTTTTGGTCCACAAGTAGTCAAAACGTTTGTGACGACCAACTGCTTCAAAGGATTCTTTCATAGGGAACTTTTGGAGAACTTTTCTTAAGGAGTTCGTTCAGAAACATGTATAGAAACTTTCTTAATTAGCAGTCGACAAACGCATTTCGAGAACGTATACAAAGTCCCAGCAATGGACCTAGTGCATCATCATAACTGAGGTCTCTTGCATTTGCCTACAAGTTATTGGATCTCATATGGAGATGTTTAGTGAAGTAGAATGGAAAAAATCGAATGCAACAACACAAGAACCAGTCCGTAACTGTCGTTCGGAATCAGTTTTGCGCAGTGTGAACTGAAACGTGGATATCTGACTCATACGGAGTCCGTTTTGGCTCCACAAGTAGTCAAAACGTTTGTGATGACCAGATGCTTCAAAGGATTCTTTCATAGGGAACTTTTGGAGAACTTTACTTAAGGAGTTCGTTCAGAAACTTGTATAGAACCTTTCTTAATGAGCACTCGACAAACGCATTTTGAGAAGATACGCAAAGTTCCAGCTCTGGACCTAGTGCATCATCATAAATGAGGTCTCTTGTATTTCCCTACAAGTGATTCGATCACATATGGAGATGTTTAGTGAAGTAGAATGGAAAAATCGAATGCATCTACACAAGAACCAGTCTGTAACTGTCGTTCGGAATCAGTTTTGCGCAGTGTTAACTGAACATGGATATTTGACTCATACGGAGTCCATTTTCGCTCAACAAGTGGTCAAAACGTTTGTGATGACCAGATGCTTCAAAGGATTCTTTCATATGGAACTTTTGGAGAACTTTTCTTAAGGAGTTCGTTCAGAAACTTGTATAGAAACTTTCTTAATGAGCACTCGACAAACGCATTTCGAGAACGTACACAAAGTCCCAGCTATGGACCAAGTGCATCATCATAACTGAGGTCTCTTGCATTTCCCTCCAAGTAATTGGATCTCATATGGAGATGTTTAGTGAAGTAGAATGGAAGAAATTGAATGCAACTACACAAGAACCAGTCTGTAACTGTCGTTCGGAATCAGTTTTGCGAAGTGTTAACTGAAACATGGATATCTGACTCATACGGAGTCCGTTTGGGCTCAACAAGTGGTCAAAATGTTTGTGACGACCAGATGCTTCAAAGGATTCTTTCGTAGGGAACTTTTGGAGACTTTCTTAAGGAGTTCGTTCAGAAACTTGTATAGAAACTTTCTTAATGAACACTCGACAAACTCATTTTTTAGAACATACACAAAGTCCCAGCTATGGACCTAGTGCATCAACATAACTGAGGTCACTTGCATTTCTCTACAAGTAATTGGATCTCATATGGAGATGTTTAGTGAAGTAGAATGGAAAGAATCGAATGCAACTACACAAGAACAAGTCTGTAATTGTCATTAGGAATCAGTTTCGCGCAGTGTTAACTGAAACATGGATATCTGACACATAGAGAGTCCGTTTTGGCTCCACAAGTGGTCAAAACATTTGTGATGGCCAGATGCTTCAAAGGATTCTTTCATAGGGAACTTTTGGAGACCTTTCCTTAAGGAGTTCGTTCAGAAACTTGTATAGAAACTTTCTTAATGAGCACTCGACAAACGCATTTCGAGAACATACACAAAGTGCCAGCTATGGACCTAGTGCATCATCATAACTGAGGTCTCTTGTATTTCCCTACAAGTAAATGGATCTCATATGGAGATGTTTAGTGAAGTAGAATGGAAAAAATCGAATGCAACTACACAAGAACCAGTCTGTAACTGTTGTTCGGAATCAGTTTTGCGCAGTGTTAACTCAAACATGGATATCTGACTCATACGGAGTCCGTTTTGGCTCCACAAGTAGTCAAAACGTTTGTGACAACCAGATGCTTCAAAGGATTCTTTCATAGGGAACTTTTGGATAACTTTTCTTAAGGAGTTCGTTCAGAAACTTGTATAGAAACTTTCTTAATGAACACTCGACAAACACATTTCGAGAGCATACACAAAGTGCCAGCTATAGACCTAGTGCATCATCATAACTGAGGTCTCTTGAATTTCCCTACAAGTAAATGGATCTCATATGGAGATGTTTAGTGAAGTAGAATGGAAAAAATCGAATGCAACTACACAAGAACCAGTCTGTAACTGTCGTTCGAAATCAGTTTTGCGCAGTGTTAACTCAAACATGGATATCTGACTCATACGGAGTCCGTATTGGCTCCACAAGTAGTCAAAACGTTTGTGACAACCAGATGCTTCAAAGGATTCTTTCATAGGGAAGTTTTGGAGAACTTTTCTTAAGGAGTTCGTTCAGAAACTTGTATAGAAACTTTCTTAATGAACACTCGACAAACACATTTCGAGAACATACAGAAAGTCCCGGCTATGGACCTAGTGCATCATCATAATTGAGGTCTCTTGCATTTCCCTAAAAGTAATTGGATCCCATATGGAGATGTTTAGTGAAGTAGAATGGAAAAAATCTAATGCAACTACACAAGAACCAGTCTGTAACTGTCGTTCGGAATCAGTTTTGCGCAGTGTTAACTGAAACATGGATATCTGACTCATACGGAGTCCGTTTTGGCTCCACAAGTAGTCACAATGTTTGTGACGACCAGATGCTTCAAAGGATTCTTTCATAGGGAACTTTTGGAGAACTTTTCTTAAGGAGTTCGTTCAGAAACATGTATAGAACCTTTCTTAATGAGCACTCGACAAACGCATTTCGAGAACATACACAAAGTCCCAGCTATGGACCTAGTGCATCATCATAACTGAGGTCTTTTGCATTTCCCTCCAAGTAATTGGATCTCATATGGAGATGTTTAGTGAAGTAGAATGGAAAGAATCGTATGCAACTAGACAAGAACCAGTCTGTAACTGTCGTTCGGAATCAGTTTTGCGCAGTGTTAACTGAAACATGGATATCTGACTCATACGGAGTCCGTCTAGGTTCAACAAGTGGTCAAAACATTTGTGACGACCAGATGCTTCAAAGGATTCTTTCGTAGGGAACTGTTGGAGAACTTTCTTAAGGAGTTCGTTCAGAAACTTGGATAGAAACTTTCTTAATGAGCACTCGACAAATGCATTTTGAGAACATACAGAAAGTCCCAGCTATGGAACTAGTGCATCATCATAACTGAGGTCTCTTGAATTTCCCTACAAGTAAATGGATCTCATATGGAGATGTTTGGTGAAGTAGAATGGAAAAAATCGAATGCAACTACACAAGAACCAGTCTGTAACTGTCGTTCGGAATCAGTTTTGCGTAGTGTTAAATGAAACATGGATACCTGACTCATACGGAGTCCGTTTTGGCTCCACAAGTACTCAAAACGTTTGTGACGACCAGATGCTTGAAAGTATTCTTTCATAGGGAACTTTTGGAGAACTTTACTGAAGGAATTCGTTCAGAAACTTGTATAGAAACTTTCTTAATGAGCACTCGACAAACGCATTTCGAGAACATACACCAATTCCCAGCTCTGGACCTAGTGCATCATCATAACTGAGGTCTCTTGCATTTCCCTACAAGTAATTGGATCTCATATGGAGATGTTTAGTGAAGTAGAATGGAAAAAATCGAATGCAGCTACACAAGAACCAGTCTGTAACTGTCGTTCAGAATCAGTTTTACGCAGTGTTAACTGAAACATGGATATCTGACTCATACGGAGTCCGTTTTGGCTCAACTAGTGGTCAAAATGTTTGTGACGACCAGATGCTTCAAAGGATTCCTTCATAGGGAACTTTTGGAAAACTTTTCTTAAGGAGTTCGTTCTGAAACTTGTATAGAAAGTTTCTTAATGAACACTAGACAAACACATTTCGAGAACATACACAATGTCCCAGCTATGGACCTAGTGCATCATCACAACTGAGGTCTCTTGCATTTCCCTACAAGTAATTGGATCTCATATGGAGATGTTTAGTGAATTAGAATGGAAATAATCGAATGCAACTACACAAGAACAAGTCTGTAACTGTCGTTCGGAATCAGTTTTGCGCAGTGTTAACTGAAACATGGATATCTGACTCATACGGAGTTCGTTTTGGCTCCACAATTGGTCAAAACATTTGTGACGACCAGATGCTTCAAAGGATTCTTTCATAGGGAAATTTTGGAGACCTTTCCTTAAGGAGTTCGTTCAGAAACTTGTATAGAAACTTTCTTAATGAGCACTCGACAAACGCATTTCGAGAACATACACAAAGTCCCAGCTATGGACCTAATGCATCATCATAACTGAGGTCTCTTGCATTTCCCTACAAGTAATGTGATCTCATATGGAGATGTTTAGTGAAGTAGAATGGAAAAAATCGAATGCAACTACACAAGAACCAGTTTGTAACTGTCGTTCGGAATCAGTTTTGCGCAGTGTTATCTGAAACATGGATATCTGACTCATACGGAGTCCGTTTTGGCTCCACAAGTAGTCAAAATGTCTGTAACGACCAGACGCTTGAAAGGATTCTTTCATATGTAACTTTTGGAGAACTTTTCTTAAGGAGTTCGTTCAGAAACTTGTATAGAAACATTCTTAATGAGCACTCGACAAACGCATTTCGAGAACATACACAAAGTCCCAGCTATGGACCTAGTGCATCAACATAACTGAGGTCTCTTGCATTTCCCTACAAGTAAATGGATCTCATATGGAGATGTTTAGTGAAGTAGAATGGAAAAAATCGAATGCAACTACACAAGAACCAGTCTGTCACTGTCGTTCGGAATCAGTTTTGCGCAGTGTTGAAACATGGATATCTGACTCATACGGAGTCCGTTTTGGTCCACAAGTAGTCAAAACGTTTGTGACGACCAACTGCTTCAAAGGATTCTTTCATAGGGAACTTTTGGAGAACTTTTCTTAAGGAGTTCGTTCAGAAACATGTATAGAAACTTTCTTAATTAGCAGTCGACAAACGCATTTCGAGAACGTATACAAAGTCCCAGCAATGGACCTAGTGCATCATCATAACTGAGGTCTCTTGCATTTGCCTACAAGTTATTGGATCTCATATGGAGATGTTTAGTGAAGTAGAATGGAAAAAATCGAATGCAACAACACAAGAACCAGTCCGTAACTGTCGTTCGGAATCAGTTTTGCGCAGTGTGAACTGAAACGTGGATATCTGACTCATACGGAGTCCGTTTTGGCTCCACAAGTAGTCAAAACGTTTGTGATGACCAGATGCTTCAAAGGATTCTTTCATAGGGAACTTTTGGAGAACTTTACTTAAGGAGTTCGTTCAGAAACTTGTATAGAACCTTTCTTAATGAGCACTCGACAAACGCATTTTGAGAAGATACGCAAAGTTCCAGCTCTGGACCTAGTGCATCATCATAAATGAGGTCTCTTGTATTTCCCTACAAGTGATTCGATCACATATGGAGATGTTTAGTGAAGTAGAATGGAAAAATCGAATGCATCTACACAAGAACCAGTCTGTAACTGTCGTTCGGAATCAGTTTTGCGCAGTGTTAACTGAACATGGATATTTGACTCATACGGAGTCCATTTTCGCTCAACAAGTGGTCAAAACGTTTGTGATGACCAGATGCTTCAAAGGATTCTTTCATATGGAACTTTTGGAGAACTTTTCTTAAGGAGTTCGTTCAGAAACTTGTATAGAAACTTTCTTAATGAGCACTCGACAAACGCATTTCGAGAACGTACACAAAGTCCCAGCTATGGACCAAGTGCATCATCATAACTGAGGTCTCTTGCATTTCCCTCCAAGTAATTGGATCTCATATGGAGATGTTTAGTGAAGTAGAATGGAAGAAATTGAATGCAACTACACAAGAACCAGTCTGTAACTGTCGTTCGGAATCAGTTTTGCGAAGTGTTAACTGAAACATGGATATCTGACTCATACGGAGTCCGTTTGGGCTCAACAAGTGGTCAAAATGTTTGTGACGACCAGATGCTTCAAAGGATTCTTTCGTAGGGAACTTTTGGAGACTTTCTTAAGGAGTTCGTTCAGAAACTTGTATAGAAACTTTCTTAATGAACACTCGACAAACTCATTTTTTAGAACATACACAAAGTCCCAGCTATGGACCTAGTGCATCAACATAACTGAGGTCACTTGCATTTCTCTACAAGTAATTGGATCTCATATGGAGATGTTTAGTGAAGTAGAATGGAAAGAATCGAATGCAACTACACAAGAACAAGTCTGTAATTGTCATTAGGAATCAGTTTCGCGCAGTGTTAACTGAAACATGGATATCTGACACATAGAGAGTCCGTTTTGGCTCCACAAGTGGTCAAAACATTTGTGATGGCCAGATGCTTCAAAGGATTCTTTCATAGGGAACTTTTGGAGACCTTTCCTTAAGGAGTTCGTTCAGAAACTTGTATAGAAACTTTCTTAATGAGCACTCGACAAACGCATTTCGAGAACATACACAAAGTGCCAGCTATGGACCTAGTGCATCATCATAACTGAGGTCTCTTGTATTTCCCTACAAGTAAATGGATCTCATATGGAGATGTTTAGTGAAGTAGAATGGAAAAAATCGAATGCAACTACACAAGAACCAGTCTGTAACTGTTGTTCGGAATCAGTTTTGCGCAGTGTTAACTCAAACATGGATATCTGACTCATACGGAGTCCGTTTTGGCTCCACAAGTAGTCAAAACGTTTGTGACAACCAGATGCTTCAAAGGATTCTTTCATAGGGAACTTTTGGATAACTTTTCTTAAGGAGTTCGTTCAGAAACTTGTATAGAAACTTTCTTAATGAACACTCGACAAACACATTTCGAGAACATACACAAAGTCCCAGCTATGGACCTAGTGCATCATCATAACTGAGGTCTCTTGAATTTCCCTACAAGTAAATGGATCTCATATGGAGATGTTTAGTGAAGTAGAATGGAAATAATCGAATGCAACTACACAAGAACCAGTCTGTAACTGTCGTTCGGAATCAGTTTTGCACAGTGTTAACTGAAACATGGATATATGACTCATACGGAGTCCGTTTTGGCTCCACAAGTAGTCAAAACGTTTGTGACGACCAGATGCTTCAAAGGATTCTTTCATAGGGAACTTTTGGAGAACTTTTCTTAAGGAGTTCGTTCATAAACATGTATAGAAACTTTCTTAATGAGCACTCGACAAACGCATTTCGGGAACATACACAAAGTCCCAGCTATGGACCTAGTGCATCATCATAACTGAGGTCTTTTGCATTTCCCTCCAAGTAATTGGATCTCATATGGAGATTTTTAGTGAAGTAGAATGGAAAAAATCAAATGCAACTACACAAGAACCAGTCTATAACTGTCGTTCGGAATCAGTTTTGCGCAGTGTTAACTGAAACATGGATATCTGACTCATACGGAGTCCGTTTTGGCTCCACAATTGGTCAAAACATTTGTGACGACCAGATGCTTCAAAGGATTCTTTCATAGGGAAATTTTGGAGACCTTTTCTTAAGGAGTTCGTTCAGAAACATGTATAGAAACTTTCTTAATGAGCACTCGACAAACGCATTTCGAGAACATACACAAAGTCCCAGCTATGGACCTAGTGCATCATCATAACTGAGGTCTTTTGCATTTCCCTCCAAGTAATTGGATCTCATATGGAGATTTTTAGTGAAGTAGAATGGAAAAAATCAAATGCAACTACACAAGAACCAGTCTATAACTGTCGTTCGGAATCAGTTTTGCGCAGTGTTAACTGAAACATGGATATCTGACTCATACGGAGTCCGTTTTGGCTCCACAATTGGTCAAAACATTTGTGACGACCAGATGCTTCAAAGGATTCTTTCATAGGGTTCTTTTGGAGAACTTTTCTTCAGGAGTTCGTTCAGAAACATGTATAGAAACTTTCTTAATGAGCACTCGACAAACGCATTTCGAGAACATACACAAAGTCCCAGCTATGGACCTAATGCATCATCATAACTGAGGTCTCTTGCATTTCCCTACAAGTAATGTGATCTCATATGGAGATGTTTAGTGAAGTAGAATGGAAAAAATCGAATGCAACTACACAAGAACCAGTTTGTAACTGTCGTTCGGAATCAGTTTTGCGCAGTGTTAACTGAAACATGGATATCTGACTCATACGGAGTCCGTTTTGGCTCCACAAGTAGTCAAAATGTCTGTGACGACCAGATGCTTGAAAGGATTCTTTCATATGGAACTTTTGGAGAACTTTTCTTAAGGAGTTCGTTCAGAAACTTGTATAGAAACATTCTTAATGAGCACTCGACAAACGCACTTCGAGAACATACACAAAGTCCCAGCTATGGACCTAGTGCATCAACATAACTGAGGTCACTTGCATTTCCCTACAAGTAATTGGATCTCATATGGAGATGTTTAGTGAAGTAGAATGGAAAGAATCGAATGCAACTACACAAGAACAAGTCTGTAATTGTCATTAGGAATCAGTTTCGCGCAGTGTTAACTGAAACATGCATATCTAACACATAGAGAGTCCGTTTTGGCTCCACAAGTGGTCAAAACATTTGTGATGGCCAGATGCTTCAAAGGATTCTTTCATAGGGAACTTTTGGAGACCTTTCCTTAAGGAGTTCGTTCAGAAACTTGTATAGAAACTTTCTTAATGAGCACTCGACAAACGCATTTCGAGAACATACACAAAGTGCCAGCTATGGACCTAGTGCATCATCATAACTGAGGTCTCTTGCATTTCCGTACAAGTAAATGGATCTCATATGGAGATGTTTAGTGAAGTAGAATGGAAACAATCGAATGCAACTACACAAGAACCAGTCTGTAACTGTTGTTCGGAATCAGTTTTGCGCAGTGTTAACTCAAACATGGATATCTGACTCATACGGAGTCCGTTTTGGCTCCACAAGTAGTCAAAACGTTTGTGACAACCAGATGCTTCAAAGGATTCTTTCATAGGGAACTTTTGGATAACTTTTCTTAAGGAGTTCGTTCAGAAACTTGTATAGAAACTTTCTTAATGAACACTCGACAAACACATTTCGAGAACATACACAAAGTCCCAGCTATGGACCTAGTGCATCATCATAACTGAGGTCTCTTGAATTTCCCTACAAGTAAATGGATCTCATATGGAGATGTTTAGTGAAGTAGAATGGAAATAATCGAATGCAACTACACAAGAACCAGTCTGTAACTGTCGTTCGGAATCAGTTTTGCACAGTGTTAACTGAAACATGGATATATGACTCATACGGAGTCCGTTTTGGCTCCACAAGTAGTCAAAACGTTTGTGACGACCAGATGCTTCAAAGGATTCTTTCATAGGGAACTTTTGGAGAACTTTTCTTAAGGAGTTCGTTCATAAACATGTATAGAAACTTTCTTAATGAGCACTCGACAAACGCATTTCGAGAACATACACAAAGTCCCAGCTATGGACCTAGTGCATCATCATAACTGAGGTCTTTTGCATTTCCCTCCAAGTAATTGGATCTCATATGGAGATTTTTAGTGAAGTAGAATGGAAAAAATCAAATGCAACTACACAAGAACCAGTCTATAACTGTCGTTCGGAATCAGTTTTGCGCAGTGTTAACTGAAACATGGATATCTAACTCATACGGAGTCCGTTTTGGCTCCACAATTGGTCAAAACATTTGTGACGACCAGATGCTTCAAAGGATTCTTTCATAGGGAAATTTTGGAGACCTTTTCTTAAGGAGTTCGTTCAGAAACATGTATAGAAACTTTCTTAATGAGCACTCGACAAACGCATTTCGAGAACATACACAAAGTCCCAGCTATGGACCTAGTGCATCATCATAACTGAGGTCTTTTGCATTTCCCTCCAAGTAATTGGATCTCATATGGAGATTTTTAGTGAAGTAGAATGGAAAAAATCAAATGCAACTACACAAGAACCAGTCTATAACTGTCGTTCGGAATCAGTTTTGCGCAGTGTTAACTGAAACATGGATATCTGACTCATACGGAGTCCGTTTTGGCTCCACAATTGGTCAAAACATTTGTGACGACCAGATGCTTCAAAGGATTCTTTCATAGGGTTCTTTTGGAGAACTTTTCTTCAGGAGTTCGTTCAGAAACATGTATAGAAACTTTCTTAATGAGCACTCGACAAACGCATTTCGAGAACATACACAAAGTCCCAGCTATGGACCTAATGCATCATCATAACTGAGGTCTCTTGCATTTCCCTACAAGTAATGTGATCTCATATGGAGATGTTTAGTGAAGTAGAATGGAAAAATTCGAATGCAACTACACAAGAACCAGTTTGTAACTGTCGTTCGGAATCAGTTTTGCGCAGTGTTAACTGAAACATGGATATCTGACTCATACGGAGTCCGTTTTGGCTCCACAAGTAGTCAAAATGTCTGTGACGACCAGATGCTTGAAAGGATTCTTTCATATGGAACTTTTGGAGAACTTTTCTTAAGGAGTTCGTTCAGAAACTTGTATAGAAACATTCTTAATGAGCACTCGACAAACGCACTTCGAGAACATACACAAAGTCCCAGCTATGGACCTAGTGCATCATCATAACTGAAGTCTCTTGCATTTCCCTACAAGTAATTGGATCTCATATGGAGATGTTTAGTGAAGTAGAATGGAAAGAATCGGGTGCAACTACACAAGAACCAGTCTGTAACTGTCGTTCGAAATCAGTTTTGGGCAGTGTTAACGGAAACTTGGATATCTGACTCATACAGAGTCCGTTCTGGCTCCACAAGTGGTGAAAACGTTTGTGACGACCAGATGCTTCAAAGGATTCTTTCATAGGGAACTTTTGGAGACCTTTCCTTAAGGAGTTCGTTTGGAAACTTGTATAGAAACTTTCTTAATGAGCACTCGACAAACGCATTTCGAGAACATACACAAAGTCCCAGCTATGGACCTAGTGCATCATCATAACTGAGGTCTCTTGCATCTCCCTACAAGTAATTGGATCTCATATGGAGATGTTTAGTGAAGTAGAATGGTAAAAATCGAATGCAACTACAGAAGAACCAGTCTGTAACTGTCGTTCGGAATCAGTTTTGCGAAGTGTTAACTGAAACATGGATATCTAACTCATACGGAGTCCGTTTTCGCTCAACAAGTGGTCAAAATGTTTGTGACAACCAGATGCTTCAAAGGATTCTTTCATATGGAACTTTTGGAGAACTTTTCTTAAGGAGTTCGTTCAGAAACTTGTATAGAACCTTTCTTAATGAGCACTCGACAAACGCATTTTGAGAAGATACGCAAAGTTCCAGCTCTGGACCTAGTGCATCATCATAAATGAGGTCTCTTGTATTTCCCTACAAGTAATTGGATCGCATATGGAGATGTTTAGTGAAGTAGAATGGAAAAATCGAATGCATCTACACAAGAACCAATCTGTAACTGTCGTTCGGAATCAGTTTTGCGCAGTGTTAACTGAACATGGATATTTCACTCATACGGAGTCCATTTTCGCTCAACAAGTGGTCAAAACGTTTGTGACGACCAGATGCTTCAAAGGATTCTTTCATATGGAACTTTTGGTGAACTTTTCTTAAGGAGTTCGTTCAGAAACTTGTATAGAAACTTTCTTAATGAGCACTCGACAAACGCATTTCGAGAACATACACAAAGTCCCAACTATGGACCTAGTGCATCATCATAACTGAGGTCTCTTGCATTTCCCTACAGGTAAATGGATCTCATATCGAGATGTTTAGTGAAGTAAAATGGAAAAAATCGAATGCAACTACACAAGAACCAGTCTGTAACTGTCATTCGGAATCAGTTTTGCGCAGTGTTAACTCAAACATGGATATCTGACTCATACGGAGTCCGTTTTGGCTCCACAAGTAGTCAAAATGTTTGTGACAACCAGATGCTTCAAGGTATTCTTTCATAGGGAACTTTTGGAGAACTTTTCTTAAGGAGTTCGTTCAGAAACTTGTATAAAAACTTTATTAATGAGCACTCGACAAACGCATTTCAAGAACATACACAAAGTCCCAGATATGGACCAGGTGCATCATCATAACTGAGGTCTCTTGCATTTCCTACAAGTAATTGGATCTCATATGGAGATGTTCAGTGAAGTAGAATGGAAAAACTCGAATGCAACTAGACAAGAACCAGTCTGTAACTGTCCTTCGGAATCAGTTTTGCGAAGTGTTAACTTAAACATGGATATCTGACTCATACGCAGTCCATTTTGGCTCCACAAGTAGTCAAAACGTTTGTGACGACCAGATGCTTCAAAGGATTCTTTCATAGGGAACTTTTGGAGAACTTTTCTTAAGGAGTTCGTCCAGAAACTTGTATAGAAACTTTCTTAATGAGCACTCGACAAACGCATTTCGAGAACATACACAAAGTCCCAGCTCTGGACCTAGTGCATCATCGTAACTGAGGTCTCTTGCATTTCCCTACAAGTAATTGGATATCATATAGAGATGTTTAGTGAAGTAGAATGGAAAAAATCAAATGCAACTACACAAGAACCAGTCTGTAACTGTCGTTCGGAATCAGTTTTGCGCAGTGTTAACTGAAACATGCATATATGACTCATACGGAGTCCGTTTTGGCTCAACAAGTGGTCAAAATGTTTATGACGACCAGAAGCCTCAAAGGATTCTTTCATCGGGAACTTTTGGAGAACTTTTCTTAAGGAGTTCGTTCAGAAACTTGTATAGAAACATTCTTAATGAGCACTCGACAAACGCATTTCGAGAGCATACACAAAGTCCCAGCTATGGACCTAGTGCATCATCATAACTGAAGTCTCTTGCATTTCCCTACAAGTAATTGGATCTCATATGGAGATGTTTAGTGAAGTAGAATGGAAAGAATCGAGTGCAACTACACAAGAACCAGTCTGTAACTATCGTTCAAAATCGGTTTTGGGCAGTGTTAACGGAAACTTGGATATCTGACTCATACAGAGTCTGTTCTGGCTCCACAAGTGGTGAAAACGTTTGTGACGACCAGATGCTTCAAAGTATTCTTTCATAGGGAACTTTTGGAGACCTTTCCTTAAGGAGTTCGTTTGGAAACTTGTATAGAAACTTTCTTAATGAGCACTCGACAAACGCATTTCGAGGACATACACAAAGTCCCAGCTATGGACCTAGTGCATCATCATAACTGAGGTCTCTTGCATCTCCCTACAAGTAATTGGATCTCATATGGAGATGTTTAGTGAAGTAGAATGGAAAAAATCGAATGCAACTACAGAAGAACCAGTCTGTAACTGTCGTTCGGAATCAGTTTTGCGCAGTGTTAACTGAAACATGGATATCTGACTCATACGGAGTCCGTTTTGGCTCCACAAGTAGTCAAAACATTTGTGATGACCAGATGCTTCAATAGATTCTTTCATAGGGAACTTTTGGAGAACTTTTCTTAAGGAGCTCGTTCAGAAACTTGTATAGAAACTTTCTTAATGAGCACTCAACAAACGCATTTCGAGAACATACACAAAGTCCCAGCTCTGGACCTAGTGCATCATCATAACCGAGGTCTCTTGCATTTCCCTACAAGTAATTGGATCTCATATAGAGATGTTTAGTGAAATAGAATGGAAAAAATCAAATGCAACTACACAAGAACCAGTCTGTAACTGTCCTTCGGAATTAGTTTTGCCCAGTGTTAACTGAAACATGGATATCTGACTCATACGGAGTCCTGTTTGGCTCAACAAGTGGTCAAAACATTTATGACGACCAGATGCTTCAAAGGATTCTTTCATAGGGAACTTTTGGAGAACTTTTCTTAAGGAGTTCATTCAGAAACTTGTATAGAAACTTTCTTAATGAGCACTCGACAAACGCATTTCGAGAACATACACGAAGTCCCAGCTCCGGACCTAGTGCATCATCATAACTGAGGCCTCTTGCATTTCCCTACAAGTAATTGGATCTCATATAGAGATGTTTAGTGAAGTAGAATGGAAAGAATCGAGTGCAACTACACAAGAACCAGTCTGTAACTGTCGTTTGGAATCAGTTTTGCGCAGTGTTAACTGAAACATGGATATATGACTCATACGGAGTCCGTTTTGGCTCAACAAGTGGTCAAAATGTTTATGACGACCAGAAGCCTCAAAGGATTCTTTCATCGGGAACTTTTGGAGAACTTTTCTTAAGGAGTTCGTTCAGAAACTTGTATAGAAACATTCTTAATGAGCACTCGACAAACGCATTTCGAGAGCATACACAAAGTCCCAGCTATGGACCTAGTGCATCATCATAACTGAAGTCTCTTGAATTTCCCTACAAGTAATTGGATCTCATATGGAGATGTTTAGTGCAGTAGAATGGAAAGAATCGAGTGCAACTACACAAGAACCAGTCTGTAACTGTCGTTCGAAATCAGTTTTGTGCAGTGTTAACGGAAACATGGATATCTGACTCATACGGAGTCCGTTTTGGCTCCACAAGTGGTGAAAACGTTTGTGATGACAAGATGCTTCAAAGGATTCTTTCATAGGGAACTTTTGGAGACCTTTCCTTAAGGAGTTCATTTGGAAACTTGTATAGAAACTTTCTTAATGAGCACTCGACAAACGCATTTCGAGAACATACACAAAGTCCCAGCTATGGACCAGGTGCATCATCTTAACTGAGGTCTCTTGCATCTCCCTACAAGTAATTGGATCTCATATGGAGATGTTTAGTGAAGTAGAATGGAAAAAATCGAATGCAACTACAGAAGAACCAGTCTGTAACTGTTGTTCGGAATCAATTTTGCGCAGTGTTAACTGAAACATGGATATCTGACTCATACGGAGTCCGTTTTCGCTCAACAAGTGGTCAAAACGTTTTTGACGACCAGATGCTTCAAAGGATTCCTTGATAGTGAACTTTTGGAGAACTTTTCTTAAGGAGTTCGTTTAGAAACTTGTATAGAAACTTTCTTAATGAGCAGTCGACAAACGCATTTCGAGAACATACACAAAATCCCAGATATGGACCTGGTGCATCATCATAACTGAGGTCTCTTGCATTTCCCTACAAGTAATTGGATCTCATACGGAGATGTTTAGTGAAGTAGAATGGAAAAAATCGAATGCAACTACACAAGAACCAGTCTGTAACAGTCGTTCAGCATTAGTTTTGCGCAGTGTTAACTCAAACATGGATATCTGAACATATGGAGTCCGTTTTGGCTCCACAAGTAGGCAAAATGTTTGTGACAACCAGATGCTTCAAAGGATTCTTTCATAGGGAACTTTTGCAGAACTTTTCTTAAGGAGTTCGTTCAGAAAATTGTATAGAAACTTTCTTAATGAACACTCGACAAACGCATTTCCAGCACATACATAAAGTCCTAGATATGGACCAGGTGCATCATCATAACTGAGGTCTCTTGAATTTCCCTACAAGTAATTGGATCTCATATGAAGATGTTTAGTGAAGTAGCATGGAAAAAATCGAATGCAACTAGACAAGAACCAGTCTGTAACTGTCCTTCGGAATCACTTTTGCGCAGTGTGAACTGAAACATGGATATCTGAGTTATACGCAGTCCGTTTTAGCTCCACAACTAGTCAAATCGTTTGTGATGACCAGATGCTTCAATGGATTCTTTCATAGGGAACTTTTGGAGAACTTTTCTTAAGGAGTTCGTTCAGAAACTTGTATAGAAACTTTCTTAATGAGCACTCGACAAACGCATTTCGAGAACATACACAAAGTCCCAGCTCTGGACCAAGTGCATCATCATAACTGAGGTCTCTTGCATTTCCCTACAAGTAATTGGATCTCATATAGAGATGTTTAGTGAAGTAGAATGGAAAAAATCAAATGCAACTACACAAGAACCAGTTTGTAACTGTTGTTCGGAATCAGTTTTGCGCAGTGTTAACTGAAAGATGGATATCTGACTCATACGGAGTCCGTTTTGGCTCAACAAGTGGTCAAAACGTTTATGACGACCAGATGCTTCAAAGGATTCTTTCATAGGGAACTTTTGGAGAACTTTTCTTAAGGAGTTCGTTCAGAAACTTGTATAGAAACATTCTTAATGAGCACTCGACAAACGCATTTCGAGAACATACACAAATTCCCAGCTATGGACCTAGTGCATCATCATAACTGAGGTCTCTTGCATTTCCCTACAAGTAATTGGATCTCATATGGAGATTTTTAGTGAAGTAGAATGGAAAGAATCGAGTGCAACTACACAAGAACCAGTCTGCAACTGTCGTTCGAAATCAGTTTTGCGCAGTGTTAACGGAAACATGGATATCTGACTCATACAGAGTCCGTTTTGGCTCCACAAGTGGTCAAAACGTTTGTGAGGACCAGATGCTTCAAAGGATTCTTTCATAGGGAACTTTTGGAGACCTTTCCTTAAGGAGTTCGTTTGGAAACTTGTATAGGAACTTTCTTAATGAGCACTCGACAAACGCATTTCGAGAACATACACAAAGTCCCAGCTATGGACCTAGTGCATCATCATAACTGAGGTCTCTTGCATCCCCCTACAAGTAATTGGATCTCATATGGAGATGTTTAGTGAATTCGAATGGAAAAAATCAAATGCAACTACAGAAGAACCAGTCTGTAACTGTCGTTCGAAATCAGTTTTGCGCAGTGTTAACTGAAACATGGATATCTGACTCATACGGAGTCCGTTTTGGCTCCACAAGTAGTCAAAACGTTTGTGACAACCAGATGCTTCAAAGGATTCTTTCATAGGGAACTTTTGGAGAACTTTTCTTAAGGGTTCGTTCAGAAGCTTGTATAGAAACTTTCTTAGTGAGCACTCGACAAACGCATTTCGAGAACATACACAAAGTCCCAGATATGGACCAGGTGCATCATCATAACTGAGGTATCTTGCATTTCCCTACAAATAATTGGATCTCATATGGAGATGTTTAGTGAAGTAGAATGGAAAAAATCGAATGCAACTAAACATGAACCAGTCTGTAACTGTCGTTCGGAATCAATTTTGCGCAGTGTTAACTGAAACATGGATATCTGACTCATACGGAGTCCGTTTTGGCTCCACAAGTAGTCAAAACGTTTGTGACGACCAGATGCTTCAAAGGATTCTTTCATAGGGAACTTTTGGAGAACTTTTCTTAAGGAGTTCGTTCAGAAACTTGTATAGAAACTTTCTTAATGAGCACTCGACAAACGCATTTCGAGAACATACACAAATTCCCAGCTCTGGACCTAGTACATCATCATAACTGAGGTCTCTTGCATTTCCCTACAAGTAATTGGATCTCATATGGAGATGATTAGTGAGGAAGAATGGAAAAAATCGAATGCAACTACACAAGAACCAGTCTGTAACTGTCGTTCAGTTTTGCACAGTGTTAACTGAAACATGGATATATGAGTCATACAGAGTCCGTTTTGGCTCAACAAGTGGTCAAAACTTTTATGACGACCAGATGCTTCAAAGGATTCTTTCATCGGGAACTTTTGGAGAACTTATCTTAAGGAGTTCGTTCAGAAACTTGTATAGAAACATTCTTAATGAGCACTCGACAAACGCATTTCGAGAGCATACACAAAGTCCCAGCTATGGACCTAGTGCGTCATCATAACTGAAGGCTCTTGCATTTCCCTACAAGTAATTGGATCTCATATGGAGATGTTTAGTGAAGTAGAATGGAAAGAATCGAGTGCAACTACACAAGAACCAGTCTGTAACTGTCGTTCGAAATCAGTTTTGCGCAGTGTTAACGAAAGCATGGATATCTGACTCATACAAAGTCCGTTTGGCTCCACAAGTGGTGAAAACGTTTGTGACGACCAGATGCTTCAAAGGATTCTTTCATAGGGAACTTTTGGAGACCTTTCCTTAAGGAGTTCGTTTGGAAACTTGTATAGAAACTTTCTTAATGAGCACTCGACAAACGCATTTCGAGAACATACACAAAGTCCCAGCTATGGACCTAGTGCATCATCATAACTGAGGTCTCTTGCATCTCCCTACAAGTAATTGGATCTCATATGGAGATGTTTAGTGAAGTAGAATGGAAAAAATCGAATGCAACTACAGAAGAACCAGTCTGTATATGTCGTTCGGAATCAGTTTTGCGCAGTGTTAACTGAAACATGGATATCTTACTCATACGGAGTCCGTTTTCTCTCAACAAGTAGTCAAAACATTTGTGACGACCAGATGCTTCAAAGGATTCTTTCATAGGGAACTTTTGGAGAAATTTTCTTAAGGAGTTCGTTCAGAAACTTGTATAGAAACTTTCTTAATGAGCACTCGACAAACGCATTTCGAGAACATACACAAAGTCCCAGCTATTGACCTAGTGCATCATCATAACTGAGGTATCTTACATTTCCCTACAAGTAATTGGATCTCATATGGAGATGTTTAGTGAAGTAGAATGGAAAAAATCGAATGCAACTAAACATGAACTAGTCTGTAACTGTCGTTCGGAATCAATTTTGCGCAGTGTTAACTGAAACATGGATATCGGACTCATACGGAGTCCGTTTTGGCTCCACAATTAGTCAAAACGTTTGTCACAACCAGATGCTTCAAAGGATTCTTTGATACTGAACTTTTGGAGAACTTTTCTTAAGGAGTTCGTTTAGAAACTTGTATAGAAACTTTCTTAATGAGCACTCGACAAACGCATTTTGAGAACATACACAAAATCCCAGATATGGACCAGGTGCATCATCATAACTGAGGACTCTTGCATTTCCCTACAAGTAATTGGATCTCATATGGAGATGTTTAGTGAAGAAGAATGGAAAAAATCGAATGCAACTACACAAGAACCAGTCTGTAACTGTCGTTCGGAATCAGTTTTGCGGAGTGTTAACTGAAACATGGATATCTGACTCATATGGAGTCCGTTTTGTCTCCACAAGTAGTCAAAATGTTTGTGATGACCAGATGCTTCAAAGGATTCTTTCATAGGGAACGTTTCGAGGACTTTTCTTAAGGAGTTCGTTCAGAAACTTGTATAGAAACTTTCTTAATGAGCACTCGACAAACGCATTTCGAGAACATACACAAAGTCCCAGATATGGACCAGGTGCATCATCATAGCTGAGGTATCTTGCATTTCCCTACAAGTAATTGGATCTCATATGGAGATGTTTAATGAAGTAGAATGGAAAAGATCGAATGCAACTAAACATGAACTAGTCGCTAACTGTCGTTCGGAATCAATTTTGCGCAGTGTTAACTGAAACATGGATATCTGACTCATACGGAGTCCGTTTTGGCTCCACAAGTAGTCAAAACGTTTGTCACAACCAGATGCTTCAAACGATTCTTTGATAGTGAACTTTTGGAGAACTTTTCTTAAGGAGTTCGTTTAGAAACTTGTATAGAAACTTTCTTAAGGAGCACTCGACAAACGCATTTCGAGAACATACACAAAGTCCCAGCTCTGGACCTAGTGCATCATCATAACTGAGGTCTCTTGCATTTCCCTACAAGTAATTGGTTCTCATATAGAGATGTTTAGTGAAGTAGAATGGAAAAAATCAAATGCAACTACACAAGAACCAGTTTGTAACTGTTGTTCGGAATCAGTTTTGCGCAGTGTTAACTGAAAGATGGATATCTGACTCATACGGAGTCCGTTTTGGCTCAACAAGTGGTCAAAACGTTTATGACGACCTGATGCTTCAAAGGATTCTTTCATGGGGAACTTTTGGAGAACTTTTCTTAAGGAGTTCGTTCAGAAACTTTTATAGAAACATTCTTAATGAGCACTCGACAAACGCATTTCGAGAACATACACAAAGTCCTAGCTATGGACCTAGTGCATCATCATAACTGAGGTCTCTTGCATTTCCATACAAGTAATTGGATCTCATATGGAGATGTTTAGTGAAGTAGAATGGAAAGAATCGAGTGCAACTACACAAGAACCAGTCTGTAACTGTCGTTCGAAATCAGTTTTGCGCAGTGTTAACGGAAACATGGATATCTGACTCATACAGAGTCCGTTTTGGCTCCACAAGTGGTCAAAACGTTTGTGACGACCAGATGCTTCAAAGGATTCTTTCATAGGGAACTTTTGGAGACCTTTCCTTAAGGAGTTCGTTTGGAAACTTGTATAGAAACTTTCTTAATGAGCACTCGACAAACGCATTTCGAGAACATACACAAAGTCCCAGCTATGGACCTAGTGCGTCATCATAACGGAGGTCTCTTGCATGTCCCTACAAGTAATTGGATCTCATATGGAGATGATTAGTGAATTAGAATGGAAAAAATCGAATGCAACTACAGAAGAACCAGTCTGTAACTGTCGTTCGGAATCAGTTTTGCGCAGTGTTAACAGAAACATGTATATCTAACTCATACGGAGTCCGTTTTGGCTCCACAAGTAGTCAAAACGTTTGTGATGACCAGATGCTTCAAAGGATTCTTTCATAGGGAACTTTTGGAGAAATTTTCTTAAGGAGTTCGTTCAGAAACTTGTATAGAAACTTTCTTAATGAGCACTCGACAAACGCATTTCGAGAACATACACAAAGTCCCAGTAATTGACCTAGTGCATCATCATAACTGAGGTATCTTGCATTTCCCTACAAGTAATTGGATGTCATATGGAGATGTTTAGTGAAGTAGAATGGAAAAAATCGAATGCAACTAAACATGAACTAGTATGTAACTGTCGTTCGGAATCAATTTTGCGCAGTGTTAACTGAAACATGGATATCTGACTCATACGGAGTCCGTTTTGGCTCCACAAGTAGTCAAAACGTTTGTCACAACCAGATGCTTCAAAGTATTCTTTGATAGTGAACTTTTGGAGAACTTTTCTTAAGGAGTTCGTTTAGAAACTTGTATAGAAACTTTCTTAATGAGCACTCGACAAACGCATTTCGAGAACATACACAAAATCCCAGATATGGACCAGGTGCATCATCATAACTGAGGTCTCTTGTATTTCCCTACAAGTAATTGGATCTCATATGGAGATGTTTAGTGAAGAAGAATGGAAAAAATCGAATGCAACTACACAAGAACCAGTCTGTAACTGTCGTTCGGAATCAGTTTTGCGCAGTGTTAATTGAAACATGGATATCTTACTCATACGGAGTCCGTTTTGGCTCCACAAGTGGTCAAAACATTTGTGACGACCTGATGCTTCAAAGGATTCTTTCATAGGGAACTTTTGGAGAACTTTTCTTAAGGAGTTCATTCAGAAACTTGTATAGAAACTTTCTTAATGAGCACTCGACAAACGCATTTCGAGAACATACACAAAGTCCCTTCTATGGACCTAGTGCATCATCATAACTAAGGTCTCTTGCATTTCCGTACAAGTAATTGGACCTCATATGGAGATGTTTAGTGAAGTAGAATGGAAAAAATCGAATGCAACAACATAAGAAGCAGTCTGTAACTGTCGTTCGGTATCAGTTTTGTGCAGTGTTAACTGAAACGTGGATATCTGACTCGTACGGCGTCCGTTTTGGCTCCACAATTAGTCAAAACGTTGGTGACGACCAGATTCTTCAAAGGATTCTTTCATAGGAAACTTTTGGAGAACTCTACTTAAGGAGTTCGTTCGGAAACTTGTATAGAAACTTTCTTAATGAGCACTCGACAAATGCATTTCGAGAAGATACGCAAAGTCCCAACTCTGGACCTAGTGCATCATCATAACTGAGGTCTCTTGCATTTCCCTACAAGTAATTGGATCTCATATGAAGATGTTTAGTGAAGTAGAATGGAAAAAATCGAATGCAAATACACAAGAACCAGTCTGTAACTGTCGTTCGGAATCAGTTTTGAGCAGTGTTCACTGAAACATGGATATCTTACTCATACGGAGTCCGTTTTGGCTCAACAAGTGGTCAAAACGTTTGTGACGACCAGATGCTTCAAAGGATTCTTTCATAGGGAACTTTTGGAGAACTTTTCTAAGAGAGTTCCTTCAGAAACTTGTATAGAAACATTCTTAATGAGCACTCGACAAACGCATTTCGACAACATACACAAAGTCCCAGCTATGGACCTAATGCATCATCATAACTGAGGTCTCTTGCATTTCCCTACAAGTAATTGGATCTCATATGGAGCTGTTTGGTTAAGTAGAATGGAAAAAATCGAATGCAACTACACAAAAACTAGTTTGTAACTATCGTTCCGAATCAGTTTTGCGCAGTGGTAACTGAAACATGGATATCTGACTCATACGGATTACGTTTTGGCTCCACAAGTAGTCAACCCGTTTGTGACAGCCAGATGCTTCAAAGGATTCTTTCATAGTGAACTTCTGGAGAACTTTTATTAAGGAGTTCGTTCAGAAACTTGTATAGAAACTTTCTTAATGAGCACTCGACAAACGCATTTCGAGAACGTACACAAAATCCCAGATATGGACCAGGTGCATCATCATAAATGAGGTCTCTTGCATTTCCTTACAAGTAATTCGATCTCATATGGAGCTGTTTAGTGAAGTAGAATGGAAAAAATCGAATGCAACTACACAAGAACCAGTCTGTAACTGTCGTTCGGAATCAGTTTTGCGCAGTGTTAACTGAAACATGGATATCTGACACATACAGAGTCCGTTTTGGCTCCACAAGTAGTCAAAACGTTTGTGACGACCAGATGCTTCAAAGGATTCTTTCATAGGGAACTTTCGTAGAACTTTTCTTAAGGAGTTCGTCCAGAAACTTGTCTAGATACTTTCTTAATGAGCACTCGACAAACGCATTTCGAGAGCAGACACAAAGTACCAGCTATGGACCTAGTGCATCATCATAAATAAGGTCTCTTGCATCTCCCTACAAGTAATTGGATCTCATATGGAGATGTTTAGTGAAGTAGAATGGAAAAAATCGAATGCCAGTACACAAGAACCAGTCTGTAACTGTCGTTCGGAATCAGTTTTGCGCAGTGTTAACTGAAACATGGATATCTGACTCATACGGAGTCCGTTTTGGCTCCACAAGTAGTCAAAACGTTTGTGACGACCAAATGCTTCAAAGGATTCTTTCATAGGGAACTTTTGGAGAACTTTACTTACGGAGTTCGTTCAGAAACTTGTATAGAAACTTTCTTAATGAGCACTCGACAAACGCATTTTGAGAAGATACACAAAGTCCCAGCTCTGGACCTAGTGCATCATGATAACTAAGGTCTCTTCCATTTCCCTAAAAGTAATTGGATCTCATATGGAGACGTTTAGTGAAGTAGAATGGAAAAAATCAAATGCAAATACACAAGAACCAGTCTGTAACTATCGTTCGGAATCAGTTTTGCGCAGTGTTAACTGAAACATGGATATCTGACTCATACGGAGTCCATTTTGGCTCAACAAGTGGTCAAAACTTTTGTGACGACCAGATGCTTCAAAGTTTTCTTTCATAGGGAACTTTTGGACAACTTTTCTTAAGGAGTTCGTTCAGAAACTTGTATAGAAACTTTCTTCATGAGCACTCGACAAACGCATTTCGAGAACATACACAAAGTCCCAGCTATGGACCTAGTGCATCATCATAACTGAGGTCTCTTGCATTTGCCTACAAGTAATTGGATCTCATATGGAGATGTTTAGTGAAGTATAATGGAAAAATTGAATGCAACAACACAAGAACCACTCTGTAACTGTCGTTCGAAATCAGTTTTGCGGAGTGTTAAGTGAAACATGGATATCTGACTCATAAGGAGTCCGTTTTGGCTCCACAAGTAGTCAAAACGTTTGTGACGACTAGATGCTTCAAAGGATTCTTTTATAGGGAACTTTTGGAGAACTTTACTTCAAGAGTTCTTTTAGAAACGTGTATAGAAACTTTCTTAATCAGCACTCGACAAACGCATTTCGAGAAGATACACAAAGTCCCAGCTCTAGACCTAGTGCATCATCATAACTGAGGTCTCTTGCATTTCCCTACAAGTAATTGGATCTCATATGGAGATGTTTAGTGAAGTAGAATGGAAAAAATCGAATGCAACTACACAAGAACTAGTGTGTAACTGTCGTTCGGAATCAGTTTTGCGCAGTGTTAACTGAAACATGGATATCTGACTCATACGGAGTCCGTTTTAGCTCCACAGGTGGTCAAAACGTTTGTGACGACTAGATGCTTCAAAGGATTCTTTCATTAGGAACTTTTGGAGAACTTTTCTTAAGGAGTTCGTTCAGAAACTTGTATTGAAACTTTGTTAATGAGCACTCGACAAACGCATTTTGAGAACATACACAAAGTCCCAGCTATGGACCTAGTGCATCATCATAACTGAGGTCTCTTGCATTTCCGTACAAGTAATTGGATCTCATATGGAGATGTTTAGTGAAGTAGAATGGAAAAAATCGAATGCAACTACACAAGAACCAGTCTGTAAGTGTCGTTCGGAATCAGTTTTGCGTAGTCTTAACTAAAACATGGATATCTCACTCATACGGAGTCCGTTTTGGCTCCACAAGTGGTCAAAACATTTGTGACGACCTGATGCTTCAAAGGATTCTTTCATAGGGAACTTTTGGAGGACTTTTCTTAAGGAGTTCATTCAGAAACTTGTATAAAAACTTTCTTAATGAGCACTCGACAAACGCATTTCGAGAACATACACAAAGTCCCTGCTATGGACCTAGTGCATCATCATAACTAAGGTCTCTTGCATTTGCCTACAAGTAATTGGACCTCATATGGATATGTTTAGTGAAGTAGAATGGAAAAAATCGAATACAACAACATAAGAACCAGTCTGTAACTGTCGTTCGGAATCAGTTTTGCGCAGTGTTAACTGAAACGTGGATATCTGACTCATACGGCGTCCGTTTTGGCTCCACAATTAGTCAAAACGTTTGTGACGACCAGATTCTTCAAAGGATTCTTTCATAGGAAACTTTTGGAGAACTTTACTTAAGGAGTTCGTTCGGAAACTTGTATAGAAAATTTCTTAATGAGCACTCGACAAATGCATTTCGAGAAGATACGCAAAGTCCCAGCTCTGGACCTAGTGCATCATCATAACTGAGGTCTCTTGCATTTCCCTACAAGTAATTGGATCTCATATGGAGATGTTTAGTGAAGTAGAATGGAAAAAATCGAATGCAACTACACAAGAACCAGTCTGTAACTGTCGTTCGGAATCAGTTTTGAGCAGTGTTCACTGAAACATGGATATCTGACTCATAAGGAGTCCGTTTTCGCTCAACAAGTGGTCAAAACGTTTGTGACGACCAGATGCTTCAAAGGATTCTTTCATAGGGAACTTTTGGAGAACTTTTCTAAGAGAGTTCATTCAGAAACTTGTATAGAAACATTCTTAATGAGCACTCGACAAACGCATTTCGAGAACATACACAAAGTCCCAGCTATGGACCTAATGCATCATCATAACTGAGGTCTCTTGCATTTCCCTACAATTAATTGGATCTCATATGGAGATGTTTAGTGAAGTAGAATGGAAAATATCGAATGCAACTACACAAGAACCAGTCTGTAACTGTCGTGCGGAATCAGTTTTGCGCAGTGTTAACTGAAACATGCATATCTGACTCATACGGAGTCCGTTTTGGCTCCACAAGTAGTCAAAACGTTTGTGACAACCAAATGCTTCAAAGGATTCTTTCATAGGGAACTTTTGGAGAACTTTATTTATGGAGTTCGTTCAGAAACTTGTATAGAAACTTTCTTAATGAGCACTCGACAAACGCATTTTGAGAAGATACACAAAGTCCCAGCTCTGGACCTAGTGCATCATGATAACTAAGGTCTCTTCCATTTCCCTAAAAGTAATTGGATCTCATATGGAGACGTTTAGTGAAGTAGAATGGAAAAAATCAAATGCAAATACACAAGAACCAGTCTGTAACTATCGTTCGGAATCAGTTTTGCGCAGTGTTAACTGAAACATGGATATCTGACTCATACGGAGTCCGTTTTGGCTCAACAAGTGGTCAAAACGTTTGTGACGACCAGATGCTTCAAAGTATTCTTTCATTGGGAACTTTTGGAGAACTTTTCTTAGGGAGTTCGTTCAGAAACTTGTATAGAAACTTTCTTAATGTGCACTCGACAAACGCATTTCGAGAACATACACAAAGTCCCAGCTATGGACCTAGTGCATCATCATAACTGAGGTCTCTTGCATTTCCCTACAAGTAAATGGATCTCATATGGAGATGTTTAGTGAAGTAGAATGGAAAATATCGAATGCAACTACACAAGAACCAGTCTGTAACTATCGTTCGGAATCAGTTTTGCGCAGTGTTAACTGAAACATGGATATCTGACTCATACGGAGTCCGTTTTGGCTCCACAAGTAGTCAAAACATTTGTGATGACCAGATGCTTCAAAGGATTCTTTCATTAGGAACTTTTTGAGAACTTTTCTTAAGGAGTTCCTTCAGAAACTTGTATAGAAACTTTCTTAATGAGCACTCGACAAACGCATTTTGAGGACATACACAAAGTCCCAGCTATGGACCTAGTGCATCATCATAACTGAGGTCTCTTGAATTTCCCTACAAGTAATTGGATCTCATATGGAGATGTTTAGTGAAGAAGAATGGAAAAAATCGAATGCAACTACACAAGAACCAGTCTGTAACTGTCGTTCGGAATCAGTTTTGCGCAGTGTTAACTGAAACATGGATATCTGACTCATACGGAGTCCGTTTTGGCTCCACAAGTAGTCAAAACATTTGTGACGACCAGATGCTTGAAAGGATTCTTTCATTAGGAACTTTTTGAGAACTTTTCTTAAGGAGTTCGTTCAGAAACTTGTATAGAAACTTTCTTACTGAGCACTCGACAAACGCATTTTGAGGACATACACAAAGTCCCAGCTATGGACCTAGTGCATCATCATAACTGAGGTCTCTTGCATTTCCCTACAAGTAATTGGATCTCATATGGAGATGTTTAGTGAAGTAGAATGGAAAAAATCGAATGCAACTACACAAGAACCAGTATGTAAGTGTCGTTCGGAATAACTTTTGCGTAGTGTTAACTAAAACATGGATATCTCACTCATACGGAGTCCGTTTTGGATCCACAAGTGGTCGAAACATTTGTGACGACCAGATGCTTCAAAGGATTCTTTCATAGGGAACTTTTGGAGAACTTTTCTTAAGGAGTTCATTCAGAAACTTGTATAGAAACTTTCTTAATGAGCACTCGACAAACGCATTTCGAGAACATACACAAAGTCCCTGCTATGGACCTAGTGCATCATCATAACTGAGGTCTCTTGCATTTGCCTACAAGTAATTGGACCTCATATGGAGATGTTTAGTGAAGTAGAATGGAATAAATCAAATGCAACAACATAAGAACCAGTCTGTAACTGTCGTTCGGAATCAGTTTTGCGCAGTGTTAACTGAAACATGGATATCTGACTCATACAGCGTCCGTTTTGGCTCCACAATTAGTCAAAACGTTTGTGACGACCAGATTCTTCAAAGGATTCTTTCATAGGAAAATTTTGGAGAACTTTACTTAAGGAGTTCGTTCGGAAACTTGTATAGAAACTTTCTTAATGAGCACTTGACAAATGCATTTCGAGAAGATACGCAAAGTCCCAGCTCTGGACCTAGTGCATCATCATAACTGAGGTCTCTTGCATTTCCCTACAACTAATTGGATCTCATATGGATATGTTTAGTGAAGTAGAATGGAAAAAATCGAATGCAACTACACAAGAACCAGTCTGTAACTGTCGTTCGGAATCAGTTTTGAGCAGTGTTTACTGAAACATGGATATCTGACTCATAAGGAGTCCGTTTTCGCTCGACAAGTGGTCAAAACGTTTGTGACGACCAGATGCTTCAAAGGATTCTTTCATAGGGAACTTTTGGAGAACTTTTCTAAGAGAGTTCATTTAGAAACTTGTATAGAAACATTCTTAATGAGCACCCGACAAACGCATTTCGAGAACATACACAAAGTCCCAGCTATGGACCTAATGTATCATCATAACTGAGGTCTCTTGCATTTCCCTACAAGTAATTGGATCTCAAATGGAGATGTTTGGTTAAGTAGAATGGAAAAAATCGAATGCAACTACACAAAAACTAGTTTGTAACTATCGTTCGGAATCAGTTTTGCGCAGTGGTAACTGAAACATGGATATCTGACTCATACGGAGTACGTTTTGTCTCCACAAGTAGTCAACCCGTTTGTGACAGCCAGATGCTTCAAAGGATTCTTTCATAGGGAACTTTTGGAGAACTTTATTTATGGAGTTCGTTCAGAAACTTGTATAGAAACTTTCTTAATGAGCACTCGACAAACGCATTTTGAGAAGATACACAAAGTCCCAGCTCTGGACCTAGTGCATCATGATAACTAAGGTCTCTTCCATTTCCCTAAAAGTAATTGGATCTCATATGGAGACGTTTAGTGAAGTAGAATGGAAAAAATCAAATGCAAATACACAAGAACCAGTCTGTAACTATCGTTCGGAATCAGTTTTGCGCAGTGTTAACTGAAACATGGATATCTGACTCATACGGAGTCCGTTTTGGCTCAACAAGTGGTCAAAACGTTTGTGACGACCAGATGCTTCAAAGTATTCTTTCATTGGGAACTTTTGGAGAACTTTTCTTAAGGAGTTCGTTCAGAAACTTGTATAGAAACTTTCTTAATGTGCACTCGACAAACGCATTTCGAGAACATACACAAAGTCCCAGCTATGGACCTAGTGCATCATCATAACTGAGGTCTCTTGCATTTCCCTACAAGTAAATGGATCTCATATGGAGATGTTTAGTGAAGTAGAATGGAAAATATCGAATGCAACTACACAAGAACCAGTCTGTAACTATCGTTCGGAATCAGTTTTGCGCAGTGTTAACTGAAACATGGATATCTGACTTATGCGGAGTCTGTTTTGGCTCAACAAGTGGTCAAAACGTTTGTGACGACCAGATGCTTCAAAGTATTCTTTCATAGGGAACTTTTGGAGAACTTTTCTTAAGGAGTTCGTTCAGAAACTTGTATAGAAACTTTCTTAATGAGCACTCGACAAACGCATTTCGAGAAGATACACAAAGTCCCAGCTCTGGACCTAGTGCATCATGATAACTAAGGTCTCTTGCATTTCCCTAAAATTAATTGGATCTCATATGGAGACGTTTAGTGAAGTAGAATGGAAAAAATCAAATGCAAATACACAAGAACCAGTCTGTAACTATCATTCGGATTCAGTTTTGCGCAGTGTTAACTGAAACATGGATATCTGACTTATACGGAGTCCGTTTTGGCTCAACAAGTGGTCAAAACGTTTGTGACGACCAGATGCTTCAAAGTATTCTTTCATAGGGAACTTTTGGAGAACTTTTCTTAAGGAGTTCGTTCAGAAACTTGTATAGAAACTTTCTTAATGAGCACTCGACAAACGCATTTCGAGAACATACACAAAGTCCCAGCTCTGGACCTAGTGCATCATCATAACTGAGGTCTCGTGCATTTGCCTACAAGTAATTGGATCTCATATGGAGATGTTTAGTGAAGTATAATGGAAAAATTGAATGCAACAACACAAGAACCAGTCTGTAATTGTCGTTCGAAATCAGTTTTGCGGAGTGTTAACTGAAACATGGATATCTGACTCATACGGAGTCCGTTTTGGCTCCACAAATAGTCAAAACGTTTGTGACGACTAGATGCTTCAAAGGATTTTTTTTCATAGGGAACTTTGGGAGAACTTTACTTCAGGAGTTCATTTAGAAACTTGTATAGAAACTTTCTTAATCAGCACTCGCAAACTCATTCCGAGAAGATACACAAAGTCCCAGCTCTAGACCTAGTGCATCATCATAACTGAGGTATCTTGCATTTCCCTACAAGTAATTGGATCTCATATGGAGATGTTTAGTGAATTAGAATGGAAAAAATCGAATGCAACTAAACATGAACTAGTCTGTAACTGTCGTTCGGAATCAATTTTGCGCAGTGTTAACTGAAACATTGTTAACTGAAACATGGATATCTTACTCATACGGAGTCCGTTTTGGCTCCACAAGTAGTCAAAACGTTTGTGACGACCAGATGCTTCAAAGGATTCTTTCATTAGGAACTTTTTGAGAACTTTTCTTAAGGAGTTCGTTCAGAAACTTGTATAGAAACTTTCTTAATGAGCACTCGACAAACGCATTTTGAGAACATACACAAAGTCCCAGCTATGGACCTAGTGCATCATCATAACTGAGGTCTCTTGCATTTCCGTACAAGTAATTGGATCTCATATGGAGACGTTTAGTGAAGTAGAATGGAAAAAATCGAATGCAACTACACAAGAACCAGTCTGTAAGTGTCGTTCGGAATCAGTTTTGCGTAGTCTTAACTAAAACATGGATATCTCACTCATACGGAGTCCGTTTTGGCTCCACAAGTGGTCAAAACATTTGTGACGACCAGATGCTTCAAAGGATTCTTTCATAGGGAACTTTTGGAGAACTTTTCTTAAGGAGTTCATTCAGAAACTTGTATAGAAACTTTCTTAATGAGCACTCGACAAACGCATTTCGAGAACATACACAAAGTCCCTGCTATGGACCTAGTGCATCATCATAACTAAGGTCTCTTGAATTTGCCTACAAGTAATTGGACCTCATATGGATATGTTTAGTGAAGTAGAATGGAAAAAATCGAATGCAACAACATAAGAAGCAGTCTGTAACTGTCGTTCGGAATCAGTTTTGCGCAGTGTTAACTGAAACGTGGATATCTGACTCATACGGCGTCCGTTTTGGCTCCACAATTAGTCAAAACGTTTGTGACGACCAGATTCTTCAAAGGATTCTTTCATAGGAAACTTTTGGAGAACTTTACTTAAGGAGTTCGTTCGGAAACTTGTATAGAAACTTTCTTAATGAGCACTCGACAAACGCATTTCGAGAACATACACAAAATCCCAGATATGGACCAGGTGCATCATCATAAATGAGGTCTCTTGCATTTCCCTACAACTAATTGGATCTCATATGGAGATGTTTAGTGAAGTAGAATGGAAAAAATCGAATGCAACTACACAAGAACCAGTCTGTAATTGTCGTTCGGAATCAGTTTTGAGCAGTGTTCACTGAAACATGGATATCTGACTCATAAGGAGTCCGTTTTCGCTCAACAAGTGGTCAAAACGTTTGTGACGACCAGATGCTTCAAAGGATTCTTTCATAGGGAACTTTTGGAGAACTTTTCTAAGAGAGTTCATTCAGAAACTTGTATAGAAACATTCTTAATGAGCATTCGACAAACGCATTTCGAGAACATACACAAAGTCCCAGCTATGGACCTAATGCATCATCATAACTGAGGTCTCTTGCATTTCCCTACAAGTAATTGGATCTCATATGGAGATGTTTGGTTAAGTAGAATAGAAAAAATCGAATGCAACTACACAAAAACTAGTTTGTAACTATCGTTCGGAATCAGTTTTGCGCGGTGGTAACTGAAACAGGGATATCTGACTCATACGGATTACGTTTTGGCTCCACAAGTAGTCAACCCATTTGTGACAGCCAGATGGTTCAAAGGATTCTTTCATAGTGAACTTCTGGAGAACTTTTATTAAGGAGTTCGTTCAGAAACTTGTATAGAAACTTTCTGAATGAGCACTCGACAAACGCATTTCGAGAACGTACACAAAATCCCAGATATGGACCAGGTGCATCATCATAAATGAGGTCTCTTGCATTTCCCTACAAGTAATTCGATCTCATATGGAGCTGTTTAGTGAAGTAGAATGGAAAAAATCGAATGCAACTACACAAGAACCAGTCTGTAACTGTCGTTCGGAATAAGTTTTGCGCAGTGTTAACTGAAACATGGATATCTGACACATACGGAGTCCGTTTTGGCTCCACAAGTAGTCAAAACATTTGTGACGACCAGATGCTTCAAAGGATTCTTTCATAGGGAACTTTCGTAGAACTTTTCTTAAGGAGTTCCTTCAGAAACTTGTCTAGAAACTTTCTTAATGAGCACTCGACAAACGCATTTCGAGAGCAGACACAAAGTACCAGCTACGGACCGAGTGCATCATCATAACTGAGGTCTCTTGCATCTCCCTACAAGTAATTGGATCTCATATGGAGATGTTTAGTGAAGTAGAATGGAAAAAATCGAATGCAAGTACACAAGAACCAGTCTGTAACTGTCGTTCGGAATAAGTTTTGCGCAGTGTTAACTGAAACATGGATATCTGACTCATACGGAGTCCGTTTTGGCTCCACAAGTAGTCAACACGTTTGTGACGACCAAATGCTTCAAAGGATTCTTTCATAGGGATATTTTGGAGAACTTTACTTACGGAGTTCGTTCAGAAACTTGTATAGAAACTTTCTTAATGAGCACTCGACAAACGCATTTTGAGAAGATACACAAAGTCCCAGCTCTGGACCTAGTGCATCATGATAACTAAGGTCTCTTCCATTTCCCTAAAAGTAATTGGATCTCATATGGAGACGTTTAGTGAAGTAGAATGGAAAAAATCAAATGCAAATACACAAGAACCAGTCTGTAACTATCGTTCGGAATGAGTTTTGCGCAGTGTTAACTGAAACATGGATATCTGACTCATACGGAGTCCGTTTTGGCTCAACAAGTGGTCAAAACGTTTGTGACAACCAGATGCTTCAAATATTCTTTCATAGGGAACTTTTGGAGAACTTTTCTTAAGGAGTTCGTTCAGAAACTTGTATAGAAACTTTCTTAATGAGCACTCGACAAACGCATTTCGAGAACATACACAAAGTCCCAGCTATGGACCTAGTGCATCATCATAACTGAGGTCTCTTGCATTTGCCTACAAGTAACTGGATCTCATATGGAGATGTTTAGTGAAGTATAATGGAAAAATTGAATGCAACAACACAAGAACCAGTCTGTAACTGTCGTTCGAAATCAGTTTTGCGGAGTGTTAACTGAAACATGGATATCTGACTCATACGGAGTCCGTTTTGGCTCCACAAGTAGTCAAAACGTTTGTCACAACTAGATGCTTCAAAGGATTCTTTTATAGGGAACTTTTGGAGAACTTTACTTCAGGAGTTCTTTTAGAAACTTGTATAGAAACTTTCTTAATGAGCACTCGACAAACGCATTTCGAGAAGATACACAAAGTCCCAGCTCTAGACCTAGTGCATCATCATAACTGAGGTCTCTTGCATTTCCCTACAAGTAATTGGATCTCATATGGAGATGTTTAGTGAAGAAGAATGGAAAAAATCGAATGCAACTACACAAGAACCAGTCTGTAACTGTCGTTCGGAATCAGTTTTGCGCAGTGTTAACTGAAACATGGATATCTGACTCATACGGAGTCCGTTTTGGCTCCACAAGTAGTCAAATCATTTTGTGACGACCAGATGCTTCAAAGGATTCTTTCATTAGGAACTTTTTGAGAACTTTTCTTAAGGAGTTCGTTCAGAAACTTGTATAGAAACTTTCTTAATGAGCACTCGACAAACGCATTTTGAGGACATACACAAAGTCCCAGCTATGGACCTAGTGCATCATCATAACTGAGGTCTCTTGCATTTCCCTACAAGTAATTGGATCTCATATGGAGATGTTTAGTGAAGTAGAATGGAAAAAATCGAATGCAACTACACAAGAACCAGTATGTAAGTGTCGTTCGGAATCAGTTTTGCGTAGTGTTAACTAAAACATGGATATCTCACTCATACGGAGTCCGTTTTGGCTCCACAAGTGGTCAAAACATTTGTGACGACCAGATGCTTCAAAGGATTCTTTCATAGGGAACTTTTGGAGAACTTTTCTTAAGGAGTTCATTCAGAAACTTGTATAGAAACTTTCTTAATGAGCACTCGACAAACGCATTTCGAGAACATACACAAAGTCCCTGCTATGGACCTAGTGCATCATCATAACTGAGGTCTCTTGCATTTACCTACAAGTAATTGGACCTCATATGGAGATGTTTAGTGAAGTAGAATGGAAAAAATCGAATGCAACAACATAAGAACCAGTCTGTAACTTTCGTTCGGAATCAGTTTTGCGCAGTGTTAACTAAAACATGGATATCTGACTCATACGGCGTCCGTTTTGGCTCCACAATTAGTCAAAACGTTTGTGACGACCAGATTCTTCAAAGGATTCTTTCATAGGAAAATTTTGGAGAACTTTACTTAAGGAGTTCGTTCGGAAACTTGTATAGAAACTTTCTTAATGAGCACTCGACAAACGCATTTCGAGAACATACACAAAATCCCAGATATGGACCAGGTGCATCATCATAAATGAGGTCTCTTGCATTTCCCTACAACTAATTGGATCTCATATGGAGATGTTTAGTGAAGTAAAATGGAAAAAATCGAATGCAACTACACAAGAACCAGTCTGTAATTGTCGTTCGGAATCAGTTTTGAGCAGTGTTCACTGAAACATGGATATCTGACTCATAAGGAGTCCGTTTTCGCTCAACAAGTGGTCAAAACGTTTGTGACGACCAGATGCTTCAAAGGATTCTTTCATAGGGAACTTTTGGAGAACTTTTCTAAGAGAGTTCATTCAGAAACTTGTATAGAAACATTCTTAATGAGCATTCGACAAACGCATTTCGAGAACATACACAAAGTCCCAGCTATGGACCTAATGCATCATCATAACTGAGGTCTCTTGCATTTCCCTACAAGTAATTGGATCTCATATGGAGATGTTTGGTTAAGTAGAATAGAAAAAATCGAATGCAACTACACAAAAACTAGTTTGTAACTATCGTTCGGAATCAGTTTTGCGCGGTGGTAACTGAAACAGGGATATCTGACTCATACGGATTACGTTTTGGCTCCACAAGTAGTCAACCCATTTGTGACAGCCAGATGGTTCAAAGGATTCTTTCATAGTGAACTTCTGGAGAACTTTTATTAAGGAGTTCGTTCAGAAACTTGTATAGAAACTTTCTGAATGAGCACTCGACAAACGCATTTCGAGAACGTACACAAAATCCCAGATATGGACCAGGTGCATCATCATAAATGAGGTCTCTTGCATTTCCCTACAAGTAATTCGATCTCATATGGAGCTGTTTAGTGAAGTAGAATGGAAAAAATCGAATGCAACTACACAAGAACCAGTCTGTAACTGTCGTTCGGAATCAGTTTTGCGCAGTGTTAACTGAAACATGGATATCTGACACATACGGAGTCCGTTTTGGCTCCACAAGTAGTCAAAACATTTGTGACGACCAGATGCTTCAAAGGATTCTTTCATAGGGAACTTTCGTAGAACTTTTCTTAAGGAGTTCCTTCAGAAACTTGTCTAGAAACTTTCTTAATGAGCACTCGACAAACGCATTTCGAGAGCAGACACAAAGTACCAGCTACGGACCTAGTGCATCATCATAACTGAGGTCTCTTGCATCTCCCTACAAGTAATTGGATCTCATATGGAGATGTTTAGTGAAGTAGAATGGAAAAAATCGAATGCAAGTACACAAGAACCAGTCTGTAACTGTCGTTCGGAATAAGTTTTGCGCAGTGTTAACTGAAACATGGATATCTGACTCATACGGAGTCCGTTTTGGCTCCACAAGTAGTCAACACGTTTGTGACGACCAAATGCTTCAAAGGATTCTTTCATAGGGATATTTTGGAGAACTTTACTTACGGAGTTCGTTCAGAAACTTGTATAGAAACTTTCTTAATGAGCACTCGACAAACGCATTTTGAGAAGATACACAAAGTCCCAGCTCTGGACCTAGTGCATCATGATAACTAAGGTCTCTTCCATTTCCCTAAAAGTAATTGGATCTCATATGGAGACGTTTAGTGAAGTAGAATGGAAAAAATCAAATGCAAATACACAAGAACCAGTCTGTAACTATCGTTCGGAATGAGTTTTGCGCAGTGTTAACTGAAACATGGATATCTGACTCATACGGAGTCCGTTTTGGCTCAACAAGTGGTCAAAACGTTTGTGACAACCAGATGCTTCAAATATTCTTTCATAGGGAACTTTTGGAGAACTTTTCTTAAGGAGTTCGTTCAGAAACTTGTATAGAAACTTTCTTAATGAGCACTCGACAAACGCATTTCGAGAACATACACAAAGTCCCAGCTATGGACCTAGTGCATCATCATAACTGAGGTCTCTTGCATTTGCCTACAAGTAACTGGATCTCATATGGAGATGTTTAGTGAAGTATAATGGAAAAATTGAATGCAACAACACAAGAACCAGTCTGTAACTGTCGTTCGAAATCAGTTTTGCGGAGTGTTAACTGAAACATGGATATCTGACTCATACGGAGTCCGTTTTGGCTCCACAAGTAGTCAAAACGTTTGTCACAACTAGATGCTTCAAAGGATTCTTTTATAGGGAACTTTTGGAGAACTTTACTTCAGGAGTTCTTTTAGAAACTTGTATAGAAACTTTCTTAATGAGCACTCGACAAACGCATTTCGAGAAGATACACAAAGTCCCAGCTCTAGACCTAGTGCATCATCATAACTGAGGTCTCTTGCATTTCCCTACAAGTAATTGGATCTCATATGGAGATGTTTAGTGAAGAAGAATGGAAAAAATCGAATGCAACTACACAAGAACCAGTCTGTAACTGTCGTTCGGAATCAGTTTTGCGCAGTGTTAACTGAAACATGGATATCTGACTCATACGGAGTCCGTTTTGGCTCCACAAGAAGTCAAATCATTTTGTGACGACCAGATGCTTCAAAGGATTCTTTCATTAGGAACTTTTTGAGAACTTTTCTTAAGGAGTTCGTTCAGAAACTTGTATAGAAACTTTCTTAATGAGCACTCGACAAACGCATTTTGAGGACATACACAAAGTCCCAGCTATGGACCTAGTGCATCATCATAACTGAGGTCTCTTGCATTTCCCTACAAGTAATTGGATCTCATATGGAGATGTTTAGTGAAGTAGAATGGAAAAAATCGAATGCAACTACACAAGAACCAGTATGTAAGTGTCGTTCGGAATCAGTTTTGCGTAGTGTTAACTAAAACATGGATATCTCACTCATACGGAGTCCGTTTTGGCTCCACAAGTGGTCAAAACATTTGTGACGACCAGATGCTTCAAAGGATTCTTTCATAGGGAACTTTTGGAGAACTTTTCTTAAGGAGTTCATTCAGAAACTTGTATAGAAACTTTCTTAATGAGCACTCGACAAACGCATTTCGAGAACATACACAAAGTCCCTGCTATGGACCTAGTGCATCATCATAACTGAGGTCTCTTGCATTTACCTACAAGTAATTGGACCTCATATGGAGATGTTTAGTGAAGTAGAATGGAAAAGATCGAATGCAACAACATAAGAACCAGTCTGTAACTTTCGTTCGGAATCAGTTTTGCGCAGTGTTAACTAAAACATGGATATCTGACTCATACGGCGTCCGTTTTGGCTCCACAATTAGTCAAAACGTTTGTGACGACCAGATTCTTCAAAGGATTCTTTCATAGGAAAATTTTGGAGAACTTTACTTAAGGAGTTCGTTCGGAAACTTGTATAGAAACTTTCTTAATGAGCACTCGACAAACGCATTTCGAGAACATACACAAAATCCCAGATATGGACCAGGTGCATCATCATAAATGAGGTCTCTTGCATTTCCCTACAACTAATTGGATCTCATATGGAGCTGTTTAGTGAAGTAGAATGGAAAAAATCGAATGCAACTACACAAGAACTAGTCTTTAACTGTCGTTCGGAATCAGTTTTACGCAGTGTTAACTGAAACATGGATATCTGACACATACGGAGTCCGTTTTGGCTCCACAAGGAGTCAAAACGTTTGTGACGACTAGATGCTTCAAAGGATTCTTTCATAGGGAACTTTTGGAGAATTCTTAAGGAGTTCGTTCAAAAACTTGTATAGAAACTTTCTTAATGAGCACTCGACAAACGCATTTCGAGAGCAGACACAAAGTACCAGCTATGGACCTAGTGCATCATCATAACTGAGGTCTCTTGCATCTCCCTACAAGTAATTGGATCTCATATGGAGATGTTTAGTGAAGTAGAATGGAAAAAATCGAATGCAAGTACACAAGAACCAGTCTGTAACTGTCGTTCGGAATCAGTTTTGCGCAGTGTTAACTTAAACATGGATATCTGACTCATACGGAGTCCGTTTTGGCTCCACAAGTAGTCAAAACGTTTGTGACGACCACATGCTTCAAAGGATTCTTTCATAGGGATCTTTTGGAGAACTTTACTTACGGAGTTCGTTCAGAAACTTGTATAGAAACTTTCTTAATGAGCACTCGACAAACGCATTTCGAGAAGATACACAAAGTCCCAGCTCTGGACCTAGTGCATCATGATAACTAAGGTCTCTTGCATTTCCCTAAAAGTAATTGGATCTCATATGGAGACGTTTAGTGAAGTAGAATGGAAAAAATCAAATGCAAATACACAAGAACCAGTCTGTAACTATCGTTCTTAATCAGTTTTGCGCAGTGTTAACTGAAACATGGATATCTGACTTATACGGAGTCCGTTTTGGCTCAACAAGTGGTCACAACGTTTGTGACGGCCAGATGCTTCAAAGTATTCTTTCATAGGGAACTTTTGGAGAACTTTTCTTAAGGAGTTCATTCAGAAACTTGTATAGAAACTTTCTTAATGAGCACTCGACAAACGCATTTCGAGAACATACACAAAGTCCCAGCTATGGACCTAGTGCATCATCATAACTGAGGTCTCGTGCATTTGCCTACAAGTAATTGGATCTCATATGGAGATGTTAAGTGAAGTATAATGGAAAAATTGAATGCAACAACACAAGAACCAGTCTGTAACTGTCGTTCGAAATCAGTTTTGCGGAGTGTTAACTGAAACATGGATATCTGCCTCATACGGAGTCCGTTTTGGCTCCACAAGTAGTCAAAACGTTAGTGACGACTAGATGCTTCAAAGGATTCTTTCATAGGGAACTTTTGGAGAACTTTACTTCAGGAGTTCTTTTAGAAACTTGTGTAGAAACTTTCTTAATCAGCACTCGCAAACGCATTTCGAGAAGATACACAAAGTCCCAGCTCTAGACCTAGTGCATCATCATAACTGAGGTATCTTGCATTTCCCTACAAGTAATAGGATCTCATATGGAGATGTTTAGTGAAGTAGAATGGAAAAAATCGAATGCAACTAAACATGAACCAGTCTGTAACTGTCGTTCGGAATCAATTTTGCGCAGTGTTCACTGAAACATGGATATCTGACTCATAAGGAGTCCGTTTTCGCTCAACAAGTGGTCAAAACGTTTGTGACGACCAGATGCTTCAAAGGATTTTTCATAGGGAACTTTTGGAGAACTTTTCTAAGAGAGTTCATTCAGAAACTTGTATAGAAACATTCTTAATGAGCACTCGACAAACGCATTTCGAGAACATACACAAAGTCCCAGCTATGGACCTAATGCATCATCATAACTGAGGTCTCTTGGATTTCCCTACAAGTAATTGGATCTCATATGGAGATGTTTGGTTAAGTAGAATGGAAAAAATCGAATGCAACTACACAAAAACTAGTTTGTAACTATCGTTCGGAATCAGTTTTGCGAAGTGGTAACTGAAACATGGATATCTGACTCATACGGAGTACGTTTTGTCTCCACAAGTAGTCAACCCGTTTGTGACAGCCAGATGCTTCAAAGGATTCTTTCATAGTGTACTTTTGGAGAACTTTTATTAAGGAGTTCGTTCAGAAACTTGTATAGAAACTTTCTTAATGAGCACTCGACAAACGCATTTCGAGAACATACACAAAATCCCAGATATGGACCAGGTGCATCATCATAAAAGAGGTCTCTTGCATTTCCCTACAAGTAATTCAATCTCATATGGAGCTGTTTAGTGAAGTAGAATGGAAAGAATCGACTGCAACTACACAAGAACTAGTCTTTAACTGTCGTTCGGAATCAGTTTTACGCAGTGTTAACTGAAACATGGATATCTGACACATACGGAGTCCGTTTTGGCTCCACAAGTAGTCAAAACGTTTGTGACGACCAGATGCTTCAAAGGATTCTTTCATAGGGAACTTTTGGAGAACTTTTCTTAAGGAGTTCGTTCAAAAACTTGTATAGAAACTTTCTTAATGAGCACTCGACAAACACATTTCGAGAGCAGACACAAAGTACCAGCTATGGACCTAGTGCATCATCATAACTGAGGTCTCTTGCATCTCCCTACAAGTAATTGGATCTCATATGGAGATGTTTAGTGAAGTAGAATGGAAAAAATCGAATGCAACTAAACATGAACCGGTCTGTAACTGTCGTTCGGAATCAATTTTGCGCAGTGTTCACTGAAACATGGATATCTGACTCATAAGGAGTCCGTTTTTGCTCAACAAGTGGTCAAAACGTTTGTGACGACCAGATGCTTCAAAGGATTTTCAATAGGGAACTTTTGGAGAACTTTTCTAAGAGAGTTCATTCAGAAACTTGTATAGAAACATTCTTAATGAGCACTCGACAAACGCATTTCGAGAACATACACAAAGTCCCAGCTATGGACCTAATGCATCATCATAACTGAGGTCTCTTGCATTTCCCTACAAGTAATTGGATCTCATATGGAGATGTCTAGTGAAGTAGAATGGAAAAAATCGAATGCATCTACACAAACGCATTTGTTAACTGAAACTAGAACTAGTTTGTAACTGTCATTCGGAATCAGTTTTGCGCAGTGTTAACTGAAACATGGATATCTGACTCATACGGAGTCTGTTTTGGCTCAACAAGTGGTCAAAACATTTGTGACGACCAGATGCTTCAAAGGATTCTTTCATAGGGAACTTTTGGGGAACTTTTCTCAAGGAGTTCGTTCAGAAACTTGTATAGAAACATTCTTAATGAGCACTCGACAAACGCATTTTGAGAACATACACAAAGTCCCAGCTATGGACCTAATGCATCATCATAAATGAGGTCTCTTGCATTTCCCTACAAGTAATTGGATCTCATATGGAGATGTTTAGTGAAGTAGAATGGAAATAATCGAATGCAACTACACAAGAACCAGTCTGTAATTATCGTTCGGAATCAGTTTTGCAAAGTGTTAACTGAAACATGGATATCTGACTAATACGGAGTCCGTTTTCGCTCCACAAGTAGTCAAAACGTTTGTGACAACAAGATGCTTCAAAGGATTCTTTCATAGTGAACTTTTGGAGAACTTTTCTTAAGGAGTTCGTTGAGAAACTTGTATAGAAACTTTCTTAATGAGCACTCGACAAACGCATTTCGAGAACATACACAAAGTCCCTGATATGGACCTAGTGCATCATCATAACTGAGGTCTCTTGCATTTGCCTACAAGTAATTGGACCTCATATGGAGATGTTTAGTGTAGTAGAATGGAAAATATCGAATGCAACAACACAAGAACCACTCTGTAACTGTCGTTCGGAATCAGTTTTGCGCAGTGTTAACTGAAACGTGGATATCTCACTCATACGGAGTCCGTATTGGCTCCACAAGTACTCAAAACGTTTGCGACGACCAGATGCTTCAAAGGATTCTGTCATAGGGAACTTTTGGAGAACTTTTCTTATTGAGTTTGTTCAGAAACTTGTATAGAAACATTCTTAATGAGCACTCGACAAACGCATTTTGAGAACATACACAAAGTCCCAGCTATGGACCTAATGCATCATCATAACTGAGGTCTCTTACATTTCCCTACAAATAAGTGGATCTCATATGGAGATGTCTAGTGAAGTAGAATGGAAAAAATCGAATGCAACTACACACGAACCAGTCTGTAACTATCGTTTGGAATAAGTTTTGCGTAGAGTTAACTGAAACATGGATATATGACTCATACGGAGTCCGTTTTGGCTCCACAAGTAGTCAAAACGTTTGTGACAACCAGATGGAATAAAACATGATATGGAATAAAATTTGGGATGTTACAAACCTACCCCCCTTAAGATGAATCTCGCCCTCGAGATTCGGGTTGGCTAGAAAATAGGTGGGAGTGGTTTTTCCGTAGATCTTCCTCTCGCTCCCAGGTGGCCTCATCTTCGGTGTGGTGACTCCACTGAACTTTGCAAAACTTGATAACCTTGCTGCGGGTAACTCGGCTGGCATACTCGAGAATCTTAACTGGCTTCTCCTCATAGGTCAAATCACTTTCCAACTGAATCGCTTCCAGTGGCACAGTATCTCTCAGCGGTATTTCAGCCATCTCTGTGTGGCACTTCTTCAACTGCGAAACGTGAAATACATCATGTACTTCAGACAATCCTTCGGGCAATTCCAGCTTGTAGGCAACTTCTCCCATACGTTCCAACACTCTGTATGGTCCAATAAAACGAGGTGCTAACTTTCCCTTAACTCCAAAGCGCTTCACTCCTCGAAGTGGTGATACTCGAAGATACACTCTGTCTCCGATTTCGTGAACTGTCTCCTTGCGTTTAGAATCAGCATAACTCTTCTGCCTGGATTGGGCTACCTTGAGCCTATCACGAATCAACTTCACTTTCTGTTCAGACTCCTTAATCAAATCTGGTCCAAACAACTGACGGTCTCCAACTTCGTCCCACAACAACGGTGTTCTACACCTCCTTCCGTACAAAGCTTCGAAAGGGGCCATCTTCAAACTGGTTTGATAACTGTTGTTATAAGAAAACTCCGCATATGGCAAATTGTCGTCCCAACTTGATCCATAATCTAGCGCACATGCTCTCAACATGTCCTCCAAAATCTGGTTGACTCTCTCGGTCTGTCCATCTGTCTGCGGGTGAAATGCTGTACTAAATTCCAGCCTGGTTCCCAATGTTTCATGTAACTGCTTCCAAAACTTCGAGGTAAATTGGGTTCCTCTGTCTGATACAATGGTCCTCGGAACTCCATGCAAACATACTATCCTGGTCATGTATATCTTCGCCAACTTAGCACTGGTGTAAGTGGTCTTCACTGGAATGAAATGAGCCACTTTCGTCAAACGATCGACTACAACCCATATCGAGTCATAGCCTGAACGGGTCCTGGGTAATCCTGTGATAAAATCCATGCCTATTTTATCCCACTTCCATTCGGGTATCGGCAATGGCTGTAACAATCCTGCTGGCTTCTGATGCTCTGCCTTCACTCTCTGACATACATCACAAACTGCTACATACTCCGCAATATCCTTCTTCATTCCGGTCCACCAGAAAGTATTCTTCAAATCCAAATACATCTTGGTATTCCCTGGGTGAATCGAGTACGGTGAATCATGGGCTTCTTGCAAAATCAACTTCCTGATCTCCGGATCATTTGGCACATATACGCGGTCCTCGAACCATAAGGTATCGTGCTCATCCTCACGAAATCCCTTAGCTTTTCCTTTGCTCATCTTCTCCTTTATCTCTTCAATCTCCTTGTCTGTCTTCTGAGCTTCTCTGATCTTTTCCATCAAGGTAGACTGAATCTCCAATGTCGCTAAATAGCCTCTTGGGACTATCTCCAAACATAGCTCACGTATGTCCTCGGCTAACTCCTGAGGTAACTCTCCTGTCTTGATGGTGCTGATATGACTCTTGCGGCTCAACGCGTCTGCTACTACGTTAGCCTTTCCAGGGTGATAATGCAATCTCATATCATAGTCTTTGATGAGCTCCAACCATCTTCTCTGTCTGAGATTTAACTCCTTCTGCGTGAAAATGTACTTCAAACTCTTGTGATCCGTGTACACCTCACAATGGTTTCCGATGAGAAAATGTCTCCATGTCTTCAATGCATGCACCACGGCTGCTAATTCCAAATCATGCGTAGCATAATTTTTCTCATGGGGTTTAAGTTGTCGTGAAGCATACGAAACAACTCTTCCTTCCTGCATAAGCACTGCTCCAAGTCCTCGACGAGAAGCGTCGCAATAAACTTCATAGTCCTTGCGTTGATCTGGCAGTATCAACACTGGTGATGTAACCAATCGTTTCTTTAACTCCTGGAAACTAGCTTCACATTCCTCAGTCCAATTAAATTTGGTGTCCTTCTTCAATAGCTCTGTCATGGGCTTAGCAATCCTTGAGAAATTCTCGATAAATCTCCGGTAGTATCCTGCAAGTCCAAGAAAACTCCGGATTTCTCCAACTGTCGTGGGTGATTCCCAACTTGTCACTGTGTCAACCTTGGCAGGGTCTACTGCTATTCCTTCTCCAGAAATAACATGTCCAAGGAATCCAACTTCCTTCAACCAAAACTCACATTTGCTGAACTTGGCATATAACTGATGTTCTCTGAGCTTCTCAAGTACCAATCGTAAATGCTCCTCATGCTCTTCTTCATCCTTGGAAAAGATTAAAATATCATCAATGAACACCACGACGAACTTATCCAAAAACTCCATAAACACTTTGTTCATCAGGTTCATGAAATAGGCCGGTGCTTTAGTCAGTCCAAATGACATAACGGTATACTCATACAGTCCATATCTGGTGGTAAATGCCGTATTGGGTATATCCTGCTCTCGAATCTTTAACTGATGGTATCCTGATCGTAGATCGATCTTGGAAAATACTTTAGCTCCTTGCAGGCGGTCAAACAAATCATTGATCATCGGCAGTGGGTACTTGTTTTTGATGGTCACTTCATTCAATCCTCGGTAATCAACAACCATCCTTAGTGATCCATCTTTCTTCTCTACTAGAAGTACTGGTGATCCCCAAGGTGACGAACTTGGGCGAATATAGCCTTTATCCAGTAACTCCTTGATCTGCTTCTTAATTTCCTCCAAATCCTTTGCGGGCATCCGGTATGGTCTCTTAGATATTGGCCCTGTGCCTGGCAAAAGTTCAATCAAAAACTCAATGTCTCTATCTGGTGGCATGCCTGGCAGCTCCTCTGAAATACATCCGGATAGTCCTTCACCACTCGTACTTCCTCCTGTACAACTCCTGATAAGGAATTCACTTGAGTCCTCTTCGGCATATGCCGGGATACATACTTGATCCTTTTTCCTTCCGGGGTGGTAAGCAAAATAGTCTTGTTGGCACAATCGATGTTTCCTCCATACAACGATAGCCAATCCATTCCCAAAATCACATCCAAACCTTGCGATTCCAAAACAATGAGGTCTGAGGGGAAAACATGCCTACCAATGGCCAACGGTATCTTAAAACATCCTTGGGTGGCCATATACTCTGCTCCTGGCGAGGTTACTAACATGGGGCTTTTGAGAACTTGGGTGGACATCTTAAACTTGTTTACGAATCCCCTTGATATGTATGAATGCGATGCACCAGTATCGAAAAGAACAGTTGCAGTAAATGACTTAACCAAAAACTTACCTATTACTGCATCAGGCTGAGCTTCAACCTCCTCCACGCTCACGTGGTTCACATGTCCTTTGTTGAACGGGTTCGGCTTCTTCCCAGAGCTTCCATTGCCATTTCCATTTTGGGCTTCGGGACAATCAGTAGCATAGTGTCCCGTCTTCTGGCACTTGAAACAAGTAATGTGACTTAGATCTCTCTTGGTTGGGGTAGATGGGTTGGTGCGGTTCTGTCCGTTTCCTCCTCCATTCCCATTACCATTCTTGGAGCCATTATGGTTGTGCGAACTACCTCCTCCATGGGTATGCTGAAACTGTCCTCCCGGCTTCGGGGTAAATCGTGGCTTCTGCTGGGCTCCAGAATTATACTTCCCTTGTCCATACTTCCTCTTGCGGTTTTCAATCTGCTGTTGCTTCCCTTCAATCATGAGAGCTCTATCTACCAGCTCCTGGTAGTTGTTGAAAGTTGCTACCATCAACTGCATACTCAGCTCATCATTCAATCCTTCCAGAAACTTCTCCTGCTTGGTAGCATCCGTAGCAACGTCATCTGGTGCATAACGTGCTAACTTACTAAAATCTTCCACATACTGGCCTACGGTGCGTCCTCCTTGGCGTAGGTTGCGAAACTCACGCTTCTTCATAGCCATAGCTCCTGCTGAAACATGAGCTGTACGGAAAGCTTGCTGAAACTGGTCCCATGTGACAGTGTCAATAGGGTGCGTGGCTGTATAATTCTCCCACCATGATGCTGCGGGTCCATCAAGCTAATGTGCGGCAAAACGCACTCTTTCCGCATCTATGCATCCTGCAGTGGTCAACTCCCTTCCAACTTTGCGGAGCCAATCATCTGCAACAATCGGCTCGGTGCTACTGGAAAACACCGGCGGGTTTAGCCTTAAGAAACGGGCTAAGTGATCAACAGGTGGTGGTGGCGGTGGGTTGTTGTTGCCTTGGTTCTGAACTAACACTTGCATCAAGGCATTCTGTTGCTGAATCAACTGGGTGATCTCTGGCGGGAAAACAAATCCGGTGTCGCGTCTCGGAGGCATCTGATAGGTTTAGAAAAGATGAGAATTAAGAATAGAATGAGGTCTAGAGAGAAAACACTACCCATATGCTCATGAGACAAATTCAATCAATATCACTCAATCAATCCAAAAAAGGCAAAACAATCGATCTAACTAGCGTTACAAAGTGCTTGAACTATACTACTAAATGGGGGAAAACTACTACTGATATGGTAGTCTACTAAAAATTCCGATCCATTGAAGACTCCATGATATCTGCTCCAGCTTCATCAATCCATTCCTCTTCACTTGGTTCCGAGTCGGTGTCGTCGATGATGATGTAGTTATCCGGACAAGTGCATTCGTCGACTTCTGCTTTTGGCACTGGATTTCCCACGAATGATCCAATCTTATTCTCCAAGTCGTCAATCTTCCCGACTAGTGCGTTGATTTCCTCCAGATAATCTTCGCGTGTAGTCTTGAGTTCTTCTTGGAGTTCCTTGATCTTCGTGAATGCCTTCTTCAGTTCTTCCTTGTCCGTGCATATCTGGTTCTCCTGGCGACGAATATGTTGGTTCTGCTCCTGGATGAAAGCTGCAATTGATCCATCCTTCTTGGTCTTGATCATCTCCCATTGCGCGTCTCGACGTCCACAAATTTGATAAATTGTATCCTTAAGCTCCTGGTGATAGATTTCTCCAATGCGTCCCATGGCGATGTGTGCGGCCATGCTCTTCCCTAAGCTCCAAGTTGGTGCTTCAAAAACCAATCTTATGGGTTCCGTGATTGGAGCAAACGTCCTTCCTGGAATGATAACTTGAATCTTCCAGCTCTCCTCTTCAGGTAATGTAGCGTTGTAGGTTCCGGTGACGCTTGGTATTCCTATGTTCAAGTACTTGGTGACTTCCTTCAAATGTCGTCCAAAAGGCGTGTCTTCATCCAGTTGCATGAACTTGCTCCTTGCATTCGCCATTCCTAAAAGAGTAGAAAGTGGAGAGGGGTCAGAAATGAGAAGAGAGAAGTTTTTCTAGGGCTTAAGCTTAGTGGTCGTGTCCTATAGTCAGCGTGTGCTCTGATACCAACTTTGTAGCGACCAGACCTCAAATGGCCTGTGCTGCTGTGCACCAGTGTCATCCCTGGATCAGTAATGCTGACACGCACAGTACAAATGGAGGATTTATAACAGAGTAGCAATCACACACTTATTACATCGAATATCTCCGAAGAGATTAAGTATGATAAACATGGCTTAAGGCCACCTAATAACGATAACAGCGGAAGACTTGGAAGATAAGTGAGTCCATCAACTCCAGCGGCATCACTGAGTATAAGACCACGACCTAAGGCACCTTACTCGTCGTCTGAAAAGTCTGCAACATGAAACGTTGTAGCCCGAAACGGGTCAGCACATAGAATATGCTGGCAAAGCAACACATAGAGAGCAATGAACAATGATAATGCTATACTATATGCATATATGGCTGGTGGTAAGGCTCTATGGTTACAGTTTTTGCGAAAAGCCAATTTTATCCTACTACAAAGGAATAAATTTTATTTAACTATCATGGTGGTTGAAACATTGAGAAGGTACCTCCAACTCAATCCCAATTAAGTAACATCATTAACCCAACAAAATTAATTATAAGTATCACGGTGATGAGATTCAAATGATAATCCAGGTACTAGATACTCAAGTTGTCCATAACCGGGGACACGGCTAATCATGATCAGTTTGTACACTCTGCAGAGGTTTGTGCACTTTTCCCACAAGACTCGATCGCCTCCGCTTGATTCTCGCACTACATGATGTTTGAGAAACGGATGACCGAGACACAGTCTTTCAGAAACAGTCACTCTTTACTCTGGATGGACCGGTACACCTACTTTCCCCTACATCTGCTAGTCCACCTCTTCAAGAGATCCTGTAACCTACTCAGCTATGCTAGAGCCCATAATAGCTTGCGGCTGCACACGGAAGTTTCTAGCATGAATAATCTTATGATCCCTTTGAGCCTGGGTGGCGGACCTTATACATACAGACAACACTGGGTTCTCCAGGTGTCTCAATCCACCCAGATGTGAGTTTTGGTTGCCACCTTAAGTTAAACCATTATTAAACACTCACATCTGTCATGAATATCTCTCAAATCCAATCCACGTCTACGAGCATAGCATGGCAATAATAAAAGCAACGTAGAAGTAACTCCCGAGGGTTTGATATATGAAACAGGTAATAGGTACTACCTCAACTACTTCCCAATACCCACAATTTGATTAGATCCTGTTCATGCAATGTGTTTGAGGAAATAGATCTAATGCAATAAAACTGGGTATGAACGGGGTATGATCAAAGTGTTACTTGCCTTGCTGATGATCCGCAAAACCTAGCGAGTCGAAGTAACAAGCGGCACACTCCGGGTACTCTATCGCAAACAAACAAGCATACAATCAGTACTCATCTAATGCATAGGTAAAACTCAAAAGAAAGATCCAACCAGAAAGTTCAACTTAAGAACTCCGGTTTGCAATAAGAACCAACTCGAAAGAAGCAACGAAAGTCAAACGGCGAAAGAAAGAAACTTCATTTGCTAATATGGATCTAGGTCAAATTTTACTGTAGCAAAAACTTGTTTGAGTAGATTAAACGGAAAGAGAATTTCGAGACGAAACTCTAGGCGCTTGAATCACCTGATTCCGATAAACGAGCGAAAAGTTAAACAGATTCGAAGTTTCGATCAGAAATCGAATCTGAGAAAATAACGGGAAAATCCGACGAAAAGAAAAACGGACGAACGGTTAAAGAACGGACATTCGTTAACAGAGAAAAACCGACGAACGCGTTCGTTAAAACGAACGGTTCGGTGAACGCTCGCGAAATAAGAAAACCGAAAAAAAAACGATCTAGGTTTTTTTTTAAACAAAAGGTTTTTTTTTCAAAAACCGGTCAACACGAACGGGCAGTACCTCGTCGGGCTCGCTCCGGCGAGGGGCTCCGGCGGGGTGCGGGCTCGGCGCGAGGGCGGCGGGGGTGCGGGGCTCAGGGGCGGCTCCGGCGGGCGGGCGGCGAGGCAAAGGCGGAGGCGGCGGGCGCGGGATGCGGCGGCGGCTCCTACGGCGGCGGTGTGGCGAAAAACGGAGGGGGGGCGGGGTATATATGGAGGGGGGCTAGAGGCTTGGGGGAGGGGGCACCGAGGCGGCGGCGGGCTCCGTGGCGTGGCCGAACTCCGGCGGCGACGTGGGGAATAAGGAGAGCGCAGGCGGGCTCGGTTGGGCTCGGCCCAGCCGGTGCGGCGCGGTAATTTTTTTTTAATATGTTCCGCGGAAAATATTGCGTAGAAACATAAATAAAAATCAGAAAAATATGAAATAAATTTTCGCCGTCTAGTTAGAAAATCTAGAATAGGGTGAACATTTTTAAAATCAAAAATAAATATTTTAAAAATATGCATATTATTAAATGCAATAAAAATTGCAAATAAAATCCAATAAATTCCAAATAATGTTTTTAACATTTTTCCTCCAGTATTTCAATGTCTTCGGAGAAGTCATATTTTCTCCTCTCGTTTATTTAAAGATGAAATATTTTTCCGGAGAGAAAAATAATTAAAATCCCAATCCTCGTTTGAAAAAATAAAATAAGAAAATTTGAGAAAATCCCCAACTCTCTCCGAGGGTCCTTGAGTTGCTTAGGATTTATCGAGGATTTGTCAAAATGCAATAAAACATGATATGCAATGATGATCTATGTATAACATTCCAAATTGAAAATTTGGGATGTTACAAAAGGATTCTTTCATAGGGAACTTTTGCAGAACTTTTCTTAAGGAGTTCGTTCAGAAACTTGTATAGAAACATTCTTAATGAGCACTCGACAAACGCATTTTGAGAACATACACAAAGTCCCAGCTATGGACCTAATGCATCATCATAACTGAGGTCTATTACATTTCCGTACAAGTAATTGGATCTCATATGGAGATGTCTAGTGAAGTAGAATGGAAAAAATCGAATGCAACTACACAAGAACCAGTCTGTAACTATCGTTTGGAATCATTTTTGCGCAGTGTTAACTGAAACATGGATATCTGACTCATACGGAGTCCGTTATGGCTCCACAACTAGTCAAAATGTTTGTGACAACCAGATGCTTCAAAGGATTCTTTCATAGTGAACTTTTGGAGAACTTTTCTTAAGGAGTTCGCTTAGAAAGTTGTATAGAAACTTTCTTAATGAGCACTCGACAAACGCATTTCGAGAACATACACAAAGTCCCTGCTATGGACCTAGTGCATCATCATAACTGAGGTCTCTTGCATTTCCCTACAAGTAATTGGAACTCATATGGAGATGTTTTGTGAAGTAGAATGGAAAAAACGAATGCAACAACACAAGAACTAGTCTGTAACTGTCGTTCGGAATCAGTTTTGCGCAGTGTTAACTGAAACGTGGATATCTGACTCATACGGAGTCCGTTTTGGCTCCACAAGTAGTCAAAACGTTTGTGATGACCAGATGCTTCAAAGGATTCTTTCATAGGGAACTTTTGGAGAACTTTACTTAAGGAGTTCATTCAGAAACTTGTATAGAAACTTTCTTAATCAGCACTCGACAAACGCATTTCGAGAAGATACGCAAAGTCCCAGCTCTGGACCTAGTGCATCATCATAACTGAGGTCTCTTGCATTTCCCTACAAGTAATTGGATCTCATATGGAGATGGTTAGTGAAGTAGAATGGAAAAATCGAATGCAACTACACAAGAACCAGTCTGTAACTGTCGTTCGGAATCAATTTTGCGCAGTGTTAACTGAAACATGGATATCTGACTCATACGGAGTCCGTTTTCGCTCAACAAGTGGTCAAAACGTTTGTGACGACCAGATGCTTCAAAGGATTCTTTCATAGGGAACTTTTGGAGAGCTTTTCTTAAGGAGTTCGTTCAGAAACTTGTATAGAAACATTCTTAATGAGCACTCGACAAACGCATTTCGAGAACATACACAAAGTCCCAGCTATGGACCTAATGCATCATCAAAACTGAGGTCTCTTGCATTTCCCTACAAGAAATTGCATCTCATATGGAGATGTTTGGTGAAGTAGAATGGAAAAAATCGAATGCAACTACACAAGAACCAGTCTGTAACTATTGTTCGGAATCAGTTTTGCGCAGTGTTAACTGAAACATGGATATCTGACTCATACGGAGTCCGTTTTGGCTCCACAAGTAGTCAAAATGTTTGTGACAACCAGATGCTTCAAAGGATTCTTTCATAGTGAACTTTTGGAGAACTTTTCTGAAGGAGTTCGTTCAGAAACTTGTATACAAACTTTCTTAATGAGCACTCGACAAACGCATTTCGAGAACATACACAATATCCCAGATATGGACCAGGTGCATCATCATAAGTCAGGTCTCTTGAATTTCCCTACAAGTAATTGGATCTTATATGGAGATGTTTAGTGAAGTAGAATGGAAAAAATCGAATGCAACTACACAAGAACCAGTCTGTAACTGTCGTTCGGAATCAGTTTTGCGCAGTGTTAACTGAAACATGGATATCTGACACATACGGAGTCCGTTTTGGCTCCACATGTCGTCAAAACGTTTGTGACGAATAGATGCTTCAAAGGATTCTTTCATAGGGAACTTTTGGAGAACTTTTCTTAAGGAGTTCGTTCAGAAACTTGTATAGAAACATTCTTAATGAGCACTCGACAAACGCATTTCGAGAACATACACAAAGTCCCAGCTATGGACCTAATGCATCATCATAACTGAGGTTTCTTACATTTCCCTACAAGTAATTGGATCTCATATGGAGATGTCTAGTGAAGTAGAATGGAAAAAATCGAATGCAACTACACAAGAACTAGTCTGTAACTATCGTTCGGAATCAGTTTTGCGCAGTGTTAACTGAAACATGGATATCTGACTCATACGGAGTCCGTTTTGGCTCCACAAGTAGTCAAAACATTTGTGACAACCAGATGCTTCAAAGTATTCTTTCATAGTGAACTTTTGGAGAACTTTTCTTAAGGAGTTCATTCAGAAACTTGTATAGAAACTTTCTTAATGAGCACTCGACAAACGCATTTCGAGAACATACACAAAGTCCCAGCTATGGACCTAGTGCATCATCATAAATGAGGTCTCTTGCATTTACCTACAAGTAATTGGATCTCATATGGAGATGTTTAGTGAAGTAGAATGGAAAAACTCAAATGCAACTACACAAGAACCAGTCTGTAACTATCGTTCGGAATCAGTTTTGCACAGTGTTAACTGAAACATGGATATCTGACTCATACGGAGTCCGTTCTGGCTCCACAAGTAGTCAAAACGTTTGTGACAACCAGATGCTTCTAAGGATTCTTTCATAGTGAACTTTGGAGAACTTTTCTTAAGGAGTTCGTTCAGAAACTTGTATAGAAACTTTCTAAATGAGCACTCGACAAACGCATTTCGAGAACATACACAAAGTCCCTGCTATGGACCTAGTGCATCATCATAACTGAGGTCTCTTGCATTTTCCTACAAGTAATTGGACCTCATATGGAGATGTTTAGTCAAGTAGAATGGAAAAAATCGAATGCAACAACACAAGAACCACTCTGTAACTGTCGTTCGGAATCAGTTTTGCGCAGTGTTAACTGAAACGTGGATATCTCACTCATACGGAGTCCGTATTGGCTCCACAAGTACTCAAAACGTTTGTGACGACCAGATGCTTCAAAGGATTCTTTCATAGGGAACTTTCGGAGAACTTTACTTAAGGAGTTTGTTCAGAAACTTGTATAGAAACTTTCTTAATGAGCACTCGACAAACGCATTTCGAGAAGATACGCAAAGTCCCAGCTCTGGACCTAATGCATCATCATAAATGAGGTCTCTAGCATTTCCCTACAAGTAGTTGGACCTCATATGGAGATGTTTAGTGAAGTAGAATGGAAAAAATCGAATGCAACTACACAAGAACCATTCTGTAACTGTCGTTCGGAATCAGTTTTGCGCAGTGTTAACTGAAACATGGATATCTGATTCATACGGAGTCCGTTTTCGCTCAACAAGTGGTCAAAACGTTTGTGATGACCAAATGCTTCAAAGGATTCTTTCATAGGGAACTTTTGGAGAACTTTTCTTAAGGAGTTCGTTCAGAAACTTGTATAGAAACATTCTTAATGAGCACTCGACAAACGCATTTCGAGAACATACACAAAGTCCCAGCTATGGACCTAATGCATCATAATAACTGAGGTCTCTTGCATTTCCCTACAAGTAATTGGATCTCATATGGAGATGTTTGGTGAAGTAGAATGGAAAAAATCGAATGCAACTACGCAAGAACCAGTCTGTAACTGTCGTTCGGAATCAGTTTTGCGCAGTGTTAACTGAAACATGGATATCTGACTCATACGGAGTCCGTTTTGGCTCCACAAGTAGTCAAAACTTTAGTGACAACTAGATGCTTCAAAGGATTCTTTCATAATGAACTTTTGGAGAACTTTTCTTAAGGAGTTCGTTCAGAAACTTGTATACAAACTTTCTTAATGAGCACTCGACAAACGCATTTCGAGAACATACAGAAAATCCTAGATATGGACCAGGTGCATCATCATAAATGAGGTCTCTTGCATTTACCTACAAGTAATTGGATCTCATATGGAGATGTTTAGTGCAGTAGAATGGAAAAAATCGAATGCAAGTACACAAGAACCAGTCTGTAACTGTCGTTCGGAATCAGTTTTACGAAGTGTTAACTGAAACATGGATATCTGATTCATACGGAGTCCGTTTTGGCTCCACAAGTAGTCAAAACGATTGTGACGACTAGATGCTTCAAAGGATTCTTTCATAGGGAACTTTTGGAGAACTTTACTTATGGAGTTTGTTCAGAAACTTGTATAGAAACTTTCTTAATGAGCACTCGACAAACGCATTTCGAAAAGATACACAAAGTCCTAGCTCTGGACCTAGTGCATCATCATAGCTGAGGTCTCTTGCATTTCCCTACAAGTAATTGGATCTCATATGGAGACTTTTAGTGAAGTAGAATGGAAAAAATCGAATGCAACTACACAAGAACCAGTCTGTAACTGTCGTTCGGAATCAGTTTTGCGCAGTGTTAATTGAAACATGGATATCTGACACATACGGAGTCCGTTTTGGCTCCACAAGTAGTCAAAACGTTTGTGATGACTAGATGCTTCAAAGGATTCTTTCATAGGGAACTTTTGGAGTACTTTTCTTAAGGAGTTCGTTCAGAAACTTGTATAGAAACATTCTTAATGACACTCGACAAACGCATTTCGAGAACATACACAAAGTCCCAGCTATGGACCTAATGCATCATCATAACTGAGGTCTCTTACATTTCCCTACAATTAATTGGATCTCATATGGAGATGTCTAGTGAAGTAGAACGGAAAAAATCGAATGCAACTACACAAGAACTAGTCTGTAACTATCATTCGGAATCAGTTTTGCGCAGTGTTAACTGAAACATGGATATCTGACTCATACGGAGTCCGTTTTGGCTCTACAAGTAGTCAAAACGTTTGTGACAACCAGATGCTTCAAAGGATTCTTTCATAGTGAACTTTTGGAGAACTTTTCTTAAGGAGTTCGTTCAGAAACTTGTATAGAAACTTTGTTAATGAGCACTTGACAAACGCATTTCGAGAACATACACAAAGTCCCAGCTATGGACCTAGTGCATTATCATAACTGAGGTCTCTTGCATCTCCCTACAAGTAATTGGATCTCATATGGAGATGTTTAGTGAAGTAGAATGGAAAAAATCGAATGCAACTACACAAGAACTAGTCTGTAACTATCGTTCGGAATCAGTTTTGCGCAGTGTTAACTGAAACATGGATATCAGACTCATACGTAGTCCGTTTTGGCTCCACAAGTAGTCAAAACGTTTGTGACAACCAGATGCTTCAAATGATTCTTTCATAGTGTACTTTTGGAGAACTTTTCTTAAGGAGTTCGTTCAGAAAGTTGTATAGAAACTTTCTTAATGAGCACTCGACAAACGCATTTCAAGAACATACACAAAGTCCCTGCTATGGAGCTAGTGCATCATCATAACTGAGGTCTCTTGCATTTCCCTACAAGTAATTGGACGTCATATGGAGATGTTTAGTGAAGTAGAATGGAAAAAATCGAATGCAACAACACAAGAACCACTCTGTAAATGTCGTTCGGAATCAGTTTTGCGCAGTGTTAACTGAAACGTGGATATCTCACTCATACGGAGTCCGTTTTGGCTCCACAAGTAGTCAAAACGTTTGTGATGACCAGATGGTTCAAAGGATTCTTTCATAGGGAACTTCTGGAGAACATTACTTAAGGAGTTAGTTCAGAAACTTGTATAGAAACATTCTTAATGAGCACTCGACAAACGCATTTCGAGAACATACACAAAGTCCCAGCTATGGAGCTAGTGCATCATCATAACTGAGGTCTCTTGCATTTCCCTACAAGTAATTGGGTCTCATATGGAGATGTTTAGTGAAGTAGAATGGAAAAAATCGAATGCAACTACACAAGAACCAGTCTGTAACTGTCGTTCAGAATCAGTTTTGCGCAGTGTTAACTAAAACATGGATATCTGACTCATACGGAGTCCGTTTTGGCTCCACAAGTGGTCAAAACATTTGTGACGACCAGATGCTTCAAAGGATTCTTTCATAGGGAACTTTTGGAGAACTTCTCTTAAGAAGTTCGTTCAGAAACTTGTATAGAAACTTTCTTAATGAGCACTCGACAAACGCATTTCGAGAACATACACAAAGTCCCAGCTATGGACCTAGTGCATCATCATAACTGAGGTCTCTTGCATTTCCCTACAAGTAATTGGATCTCATATGGAGATGTTTAGTGAAGTAGAATGGAAAAAATCGAATGCAACTACACAAGAACCAGTCTGTAACTGTCGTTCGAAATCAGTTTTGCGCAGTGTTAACTGAAACATGGATATCTGACTCATACGGAGTCCGTTTTGGCTCAACAAGTGGTCAAAACGTTTGTGACGACCAGATGCTACACAGGATTCTTTCATAGGGAACTTTTGGAGAACTTTTCTTAAGGAGTTCCTTCAGAAACTTGTATAGAAACATTCTTAATGAGCACTCGACAAACGCATTTCGAGAACATACACAAAGTCCCAGCTATGGACCTAATGCATCATCATAACTGAGGTCTCTTACATTTCCCTACAAGTAATTGGATCTCATATGGAGATGTCTAGTGAAGTAGAATGGAAAAAATCGAATGCAACTACACAAGAACTAGTCTGTAACTATCATTCGGAATCAGTTTTGCGCAGTGTTAACTAAAACATGGATATCTGACTCATACGGAGTCCGTTTTGGCTCCACAAGTAGTCAAAACGTTTGTGACAACCAGATGCGTCAAACAATTCTTTCATAGTGAACTTTTTGAGAAATTTTCTGAAGGAGTTCGTTCAGAAACTTGTATAGAAACTTTCTTAATGAGCACTCGACAAACGCATTTCGAGAACATACACAAAGTCCCTGCTATGGACCTAGTGCATCATCATAACTGAGGTCTCTTGCATTTACCTACAAGTAATTGGATCTCATATGGAGACTTTTAGTGAAGTAGAATGGAAAAAATCGAATGCAACTACACAACAACCAGTCTGTAACTGTCGTTCGGAATCAGTTTTGCCCAGTGTTAACTGAAACATGGATATCTGACTCATGCGGAGTCCGTTTTGGCTCCACAAGTAGTCAAAACTTTTGTGACAACCAAATGCTTCAAAGGATTCTTTCATAGGGAACTTTTGGAGAACTTTCTTACGGAGTTTGTTCAGAAACTTTTATAGAAATTTCTTAATGAGCACTCGACAAACGCATTTCGAGAAGATACACAAAGTCCCAGCTCTGGACCTTGTGCATCATCATAACTGAGGTCTCTTGCATTTACCTACAAGTAATTGGATCTCAGATGGAGACGTTTAGTGAAGTAGAATGGAAAAAATTTAATGCAACTACACAACAACCAGTCTGTAACTGTCGTTCGGAATCAGTTTTGCCCAGTGTTAACTGAAACATGGATATCTGACTCATGCGGAGTCCGTTTGGCTCCACAAGTAGTCAAAACTTTTGTGACAACCAAATGCTTCAAAGGATTCTTTCATAGGGAACTTTTGGAGAACTTTCTTACGGAGTTTGTTCAGAAACTTTTATAGAAATTTCTTAATGAGCACTCGACAAACGCATTTCGAGAAGATACACAAAGTCCCAGCTCTGGACCTAGTGCATCATCATAACTGAGGTCTCTTGCGTTTCCCTACAAGTAATTGGATCTAATGTGGAGACGTTTAGTGAAGTAGAATGGAAAAAATCGAATGCAACTACACAAGAACCAGTCTGTAACTGTCGTTCGGAATCAGTTTTGCCCAGTGTTAACTGAAACATGGATATCTGACTCATACGGAGTCCGTTTTGGCTCAACAAGTGGTCAAAACGTTTGTGACCACCAGATGCTTAAAAGGATTCTTTCATAGGGAACTTTTGGAGAACTTTTCTTAAGGAGTTCGTTCAGAAACTTGTATAGAAACATTCTTAATGAGCACTCGACAAACGCATTTCGAGAACATACACAAAGTCCCAGCTATGGAGCTAGTGCATCATCATAACTGAGGTCTCTTGCATTTCCCTACAAGTAATTGGGTCTCATATGGAGATGTTTAGTGAAGTAGAATGGAAAAAATCGAATGCAACTACACAAGAACCAGTCTGTAACTGTCGTTCAGAATCAGTTTTGCCCAGTGTTAACTAAAACATGGATATCTGACTCATACGGAGTCCGTTTTGGCTCCACAAGTGGTCAAAACATTTGTGACGACCAGATGCTTCAAAGGATTCTTTCATAGGGAACTTTTGGAGAACTTTTCTTAAGGAGTTCGTTCAGAAACTTGTATAGAAACTTTCTTAATAAGCACTCGACAAACGCATTTCGAGAACATACACAAAGTCCCAGCTATGGACCTAGTGCATCATCATAACTGAGGTCTCTTGCATTTCCCTACAAGTAATTGGATCTCATATGGAGATGTTTAGTGAAGTAGAATGGAAAAAATCGAATGCAACTACACAAGAACCAGTCTGTAACTGTCGTTCGAAATCAGTTTTGCGCAGTGTTAACTGAAACATGGATATCTGACTCATACGGAGTCCGTTTTGGCTCAACAAGTGGTCAAAACGTTTGTGACGACCAGATGCTTCACAGGATTCTTTCATAGGGAACTTTTGGAGAACTTTTCTTAAGGAGTTCCTTCAGAAACTTGTATAGAAACATTCTTAATGAGCACTCGACAAACGCATTTCGAGAACATACACAAAGTCCCAGCTATGGACCTAATGCATCATCATAACTGAGGTCTCTTACATTTCCCTACAAGTAATTGGATCTCATATGGAGATGTCTAGTGAAGTAGAATGGAAAAAATCGAATGCAACTACACAAGAACTAGTCTGTAACTATCATTCGGAATCAGTTTTGCGCAGTGTTAACTAAAACATGGATATCTGACTCATACGGAGTCTGTTTTGGCTCCACAAGTAGTCAAAACGTTTGTGACAACCAGATGCGTCAAAGGATTCTTTCATAGTGAACTTTTGGAGAAATTTTCTTAAGGAGTTCGTTCAGAAACTTGTATAGAAACTTTCTTAATGAGCACTCGACAAACGCATTTCGAGAACATACACAAAGTCCCTACTATGGACCTAGTGCATCATCATAACTGAGGTCTCTTGCATTTTCCTACAAGTAATTGGACCTCATATGGAGATGTTTAGTGAAGTAGAATGGAAAAATTGAATGCAACAACACAAGAACCAGTCTGTAACTGTCGTTTGGAATCAGTTTTGCGCAGTGTTAACTGAAACGTGGATATCGGACTCATACGGAGTCCGTTTTGGCTCCACAAGTAGTCAAACCGTTTGTGACGACCGGATGCTTCAAAGGATTCTTTCATAGGGAACTTTTGGAGAACTTTACTTAAGGAGTTCGTTCAGAAACTTGTATAGAAACTTTCTTAATGAGCACTCGACAAACGCATTTCGAGAAGATACGCAAAGTCCCAGCTCTGGACCTAATGCATCATCATAACTGAGGTCTCTTGCATTTGCCTAAAAGTAATTGGATCTCATATGGAGATGTTTAGTGAAGTTGAATGGAAAAAATCGAATGCATCTACAAAAGAATCAGTCTGTAACTGTCGTTCGGAATCAGTTTTGCGTAGTGTTAACTGAAACATGGATATCTGACTCATACGGAGTCCGTTTTGGCTCCACAAGTAGTCAAAACGTTTGTGACAACCAGATGCTTCAAAGGATTCTTTCATAGGGAACTTTTGGAGAACTTTTCTTAAGGAGTTCGTTCAGAAACTTGTATAGAAATTTTCTTAATGAGCACTCGACAAACGCATTTCGAGAACATACACAAAGTCCCAGCTATGGACCTAGTTTATCATCATAACTGAGGTCTCTTGCATTTGCCTACAAGTAATTGGATCTCATATGGAGATGTTTAGTGAAGTAGAATGGAAAAAATCGAATGCAACTACACAAGAACCAGTCTGTAACTGTCGTTTGGAATCAGTTTTGCGCAGTGTTAACTGAAACGTGGATATCGGACTCATACCGAGTCCGTTTTGGCTCCACAAGTAGTCAAACCGTTTGCGACGACCGGATGCTTCAAAGGATTCTTTCATAGGGAACTTTTGGAGAACTTTACTTAAGGAGTTCGTTCAGAAACTTGTATAGAAACTTTCTTAATGAGCACTCGACAAACGCATTTCGAGAAGATACGCAAAGTCCCAGCTCTGGACCTAATGCATCATCATAACTGAGGTCTCTTGCATTTGCCTACAAGTAATTGGATCTCATATGTAGATGTTTAGTGAAGTATAATGGAAAAATTGAATGCAACAACACAAGAACCAGTCTGTAACTGTCGTTCGAAATCAGTTTTGCGCAGTGTTAACTGAAACATGGATATCTGACTCATACGGAGTCCGTTTTGGCTCAACAAGTGGTCAAAACGTTTGTGACGACCAGATGCTTCAAAGTATTGTTTCATAGGGAACTTTTGGATAACTTTTCTTAAGGAGTTGGTTCAGAAACTTGTATAGAAACTTTCTTCATGAGCACTCGACAAACGCATTTCGAGAACATACACAAAGTACAGCTATGGACCTAGTGCATCATCATAACTGAGGTCTCTTGCATTTACCTACAAGTAATTGGATCTCATATGGAGATGTTTAGTGAAGTAGAATGGAAAAAATTGAATGCAACTACACAAGAACCAGTCTGTAACTGTCGTTCGGAATCAGTTTTGCGCAGTGTTAACTGAAACATGGATATCTGACTCATACGGAGTCCGTTTTGGCTCCACAAGTAGTCAAAACATTTGTGACGACCAAATGCTTCAAAGGATTCTTTCATAGGGAACTTTTGGAGAACTTTACTTACGGAGTTTGTTCAGAAACTTTTATAGAAATTTCTTAATGAGCACTCGACAAACGCATTTCGAGAAGATACACAAAGTCCCAGCTCTGGACCTAGTGCATCATCATAACTGAGGTCTCTTGCGTTTCCCTACAAGTAATTGGATCTAATGTGGAGACGTTTAGTGAAGTAGAATGGAAAAAATCGAATGCAACTACACAAGAACCAGTCTGTAACTATCGTTCGGAATCAGTTTTGCCCAGTGTTAACTGAAACATGGATATCTGACTCATACGGAGTCCGTTTTGGCACAACAAGTGGTCAAAACGTTTGTGACCACCAGATGCTTAAAAGGATTCTTTCATAGGGAACTTTTGGAGAACTTTTCTTCAGGAGTTCGTTCAGAAACTTGTATAGAAACATTCTTAATGAGCACTCGACAAACGCATTTCGAGAACATACACAAAGTCCCAGCTATGGAGCTAGTGCATCATCATAACTGAGGTCTCTTGCATTCCCCTACAAGTAATTGGATCTCATATGGAGATGTTTAGTGAAGTAGAATGGAAAAAATCGAATGCAACTACACAAGAACCAGTCTGTAACTGTCGTTCGGAATCAGTTTTGCGCAGTGTTAACTAAAACATGGATATCTGACTCATACGGAGTCCGTTTTGGCTCCACAAGTGGTCAAAACATTTGTAACGACCAGATGCTTCAAAGGATTCTTTCATAGGGAACTTTTGGAGAACTTTTCTTAAGGAGTTCGTTCAGAAACTTGTATAGAAACATTCTTAATGAGCACTCGACAAACGCATTTCGAGAACATACACAAAGTCCCAGCTATGGAGCTAGTGCATCATCATAACTGAGGTCTCTTGCATTCCCCTACAAGTAATTGGATCTCATATGGAGATGTTTAGTGAAGTAGAATGGAAAAAATCGAATGCAACTACACAAGAACCAGTCTGTAACTGTCGTTCGAAATCAGTTTTGCGCAGTGTTAACTGAAACATGGATATCTGACTCATACGGAGTCCGTTTTGGCTCAACAAGTGGTCAAAACGTTTGTGACGACCAGATGCTTCAGAGGATTCTTTCATAGGGAACTTTTGGAGAACTTTTCTTAAGGAGTTCCTTAAGAAACTTGTATAGAAACATTCTTAATGAGCACTCGACAAACGCATTTCGAGAACATACACAAAGTCCCAGCTATGGACCTAATGCATCATCATAACTGAGGTCTCTTACATTTCCCTACAAGTAATTGGATCTCATATGGAGATGTCTAGTGAAGTAGAATGGAAAAAATCGAATGCAACTACACAAGAACTAGTCTGTAACTATCATTCGGAATCAGTTTTGCGCAGTGTTAACTAAAACATGGATATCTGACTCATACGGAGTCTGTTTTGGCTCCACAAGTAGTCAAAACGTTTGTGACAACCAGATGCGTCAAAGGATTCTTTCATAGTGAACTTTTGGAGAAATTTTCTTAAGGAGTTCGTTCAGAAACTTGTATAGAAACTTTCTTAATGAGCACTCGACAAACGCATTTCGAGAACATACACAAAGTCCCTACTATGGACCTAGTGCATCATCATAACTGAGGTCTCTTGCATTTGCCTACAAGTAATTGGACCTCATATGGAGATGTTTAGTGAAGTAGAATGGAAAAATTGAATGCAACAACACAAGAACCAGTCTGTAACTGTCGTTTGGAATCAGTTTTGCGCAGTGTTAACTAAAACGTGGATATCGGACTCATACGGAGTCCGTTTTGGCTCCACAAGTAGTCAAACCGTTTGTGACGACCGGATGCTTCAAAGGATTCTTTCATAGGGAACTTTTGGAGAACTTTACTTAAGGAGTTCGTTCAGAAACTTGTATAGAAACTTTCTTAATGAGCACTCGACAAACGCATTTCGAGAAGATACACAAAGTCCCAGCTCTGGACCTAATGCATCATCATAACTGAGGTCTCTTGCATTTGCCTAAAAGTAATTGGATCTCATATGGAGATGTTTAGTGAAGTTGAATGGAAAAAATCGAATGCATCTACAAAAGAATCAGTCTGTAACTGTCGTTCGGAATCAGTTTTGCGTAGTGTTAACTGAAACATGGATATCTGACTCATACGGAGTCCGTTTTGGCTCCACAAGTAGTCAAAACGTTTGTGACAACCAGATGCTTCAAAGGATTCTTTCATAGGGAACTTTTGGAGAACTTTTCTTAAGGAGTTCGTTCAGAAACTTGTATAGAAATTTTCTTAATGAGCACTCGACAAACGCATTTCGAGAACATACACAAAGTCCCAGCTATGGACCTAGTTTATCATCATAACTGAGGTCTCTTGCATTTGCCTACAAGTAATTGGATCTCATATGGAGATGTTTAGTGAAGTAGAATGGAAAAAATCGAATGCAACTACACAAGAACCAGTCTGTAACTGTCGTTTGGAATCAGTTTTGCGCAGTGTTAACTGAAACGTGGATATCGGACTCATACCGAGTCCGTTTTGGCTCCACAAGTAGTCAAACCGTTTGCGACGACCGGATGCTTCAAAGGATTCTTTCATAGGGAACTTTTGGAGAACTTTACTTAAGGAGTTCGTTCAGAAACTTGTATAGAAACTTTCTTAATGAGCACTCGACAAACGCATTTCGAGAAGATACGCAAAGTCCCAGCTCTGGACCTAATGCATCATCATAACTGAGGTCTCTTGCATTTGCCTACAAGTAATTGGATCTCATATGTAGATGTTTAGTGAAGTATAATGGAAAAATTGAATGCAACAACACAAGAACCAGTCTGTAACTGTCGTTCGAAATCAGTTTTGCGCAGTGTTAACTGAAACATGGATATCTGACTCATACGGAGTCCGTTTTGGCTCAACAAGTGGTCAAAACGTTTGTGACGACCAGATGCTTCAAAGTACTGTTTCATAGGGAACTTTTGGATAACTTTTCTTAAGGAGTTGGTTCAGAAACTTGTATAGAAACTTTCTTAATGAGCACTCGACAAACGCATTTCGAGAACATACACAAAGTACAGCTATGGACCTAGTGCATCATCATAACTGAGGTCTCTTGCATTTACCTACAAGTAATTGGATCTCATATGGAGATGTTTAGTGAAGTAGAATGGAAAAAATTGAATGCAACTACACAAGAACCAGTCTGTAACTGTCGTTCGGAATCAGTTTTGCGCAGTGTTAACTGAAACATGGATATCTGACTCATACGGAGTCCGTTTTGGCTCCACAAGTAGTCAAAACATTTGTGACGACCAAATGCTTCAAAGGATTCTTTCATAGGGAACTTTTGGAGAACTTTACTTACGGAGTTTGTTCAGAAACTTTTATAGAAATTTCTTAATGAGCACTCGACAAACGCATTTCGAGAAGATACACAAAGTCCCAGCTCTGGACCTAGTGCATCATCATAACTGAGGTCTCTTGCGTTTCCCTACAAGTAATTGGATCTAATGTGGAGACGTTTAGTGAAGTAGAATGGAAAAAATCGAATGCAACTACACAAGAACCAGTCTGTAACTATCGTTCGGAATCAGTTTTGCCCAGTGTTAACTGAAACATGGATATCTGACTCATACGGAGTCCGTTTTGGCACAACAAGTGGTCAAAACGTTTGTGACCACCAGATGCTTAAAAGGATTCTTTCATAGGGAACTTTTGGAGAACTTTTCTTCAGGAGTTCGTTCAGAAACTTGTATAGAAACATTCTTAATGAGCACTCGACAAACGCATTTCGAGAACATACACAAAGTCCCAGCTATGGAGCTAGTGCATCATCATAACTGAGGTCTCTTGCATTCCCCTACAAGTAATTGGATCTCATATGGAGATGTTTAGTGAAGTAGAATGGAAAAAATCGAATGCAACTACACAAGAACCAGTCTGTAACTGTCGTTCGGAATCAGTTTTGCGCAGTGTTAACTAAAACATGGATATCTGACTCATACGGAGTCCGTTTTGGCTCCACAAGTGGTCAAAACATTTGTAACGACCAGATGCTTCAAAGGATTCTTTCATAGGGAACTTTTGGAGAACTTTTCTTAAGGAGTTCGTTCAGAAACTTGTATAGAAACATTCTTAATGAGCACTGGACAAACGCATTTCGAGAACATACACAAAGTCCCAGTTATGGACCTAGTGCATCATCATAACTGAGGTCTCTTACATTTCCATACAAGTAATTGGATCTCATATGGAGATGTTTAGTGAAGTATAATAGAAAAATTGAATGCAACAACACAAGAACCAGTCTGTAACTCTCGTTCAAAATCAGTTTTGCGCAGTGTTAACTGAAACATGGATATCTGACTCATACGGAGTCTGTTTTGGCTCCACAAGTAGTCAAAACGTTTGTGACGACTAGATGCTTTAGAGGATTCTTTCATAGGGAACTTTTGGAGAACTTTACTTAAGGATTTCTTTAAGAAACTTGTATAGAAACTTTCTTAATTAGCACTCGACAAACGCATTTCGAGAAGATACACAAAGTCCCAGCTCTACACCTAGTGCATCATCATAACTGAGGTCTCTTGCATTTCCCTACAAGTAATTGGATCTCATATGGAGATGTTTAGTGAAGTAGAATGGAAAAAATCGAATGCAACTACACAAGAACTAGTATGTAACTGTCATTCGGAATTAGTTTTGCGCAGTGTCAACTGAAACATGGATATCTGACTCATACGGAGTCCGTTTTGGCTCAACAAGTGGTCAAAACGTTTGTGACAACCAGATGCTTCAAAGGATTGTTTCATAGGGAACTTTTGGAGAACTTTTCTTAAGGAGTTGGTTCACAAACTTGTATAGAAACTTTCTTAATGAGCACTCGACAAACGCATTTCGAGAACATACACAAAGTACCAGCTATGGACCTAGTGCATCATCATAACTGAGGTCTCTTGCATTTACCTACAAGTAATTGGATCTCATATGGAGATGTTTAGTGAAGTAGAATGGAAAAAATTTAATGCAACTACACAACAACCAGTCTGTAACTGTCGTTCGGAATCAGTTTTGCGCAGTGTTAACTGAAACATGGATATCTAACTCATGCGGAGTCCGTTTTGGCTCCACAAGTAGGCAAAACTTTTGTGACGACCAAATGCTTCAAAGGATTCTTTCATAGGGAACTTTTGGAGAACTTTCTTACGGAGTTTGTTCAGAAACTTTTATAGAAATTTCTTAATGAGCACTCGACAAACGCATTTCGAGAAGATACACAAAGTCCCAGCTCTGGACCTAGTGCATCATCATAACTGAGGTCTCTTGCATTTCCCTACAAGTAATTGGATCTAATGTGGAGACGTTTAGTGAAGTAGAATGGAAAAAATCGAATGCAACTACACAAGAACCAGTCTGTAACTGTCGTTCGGAATCAGTTTTGCCCAGTGTTAACTGAAACATGGATATCTGACTCATACGGAGTCCGTTTTGGCTCCACAAGTGGTCAAAACATTTGTGACGACCAGATGCTTCAAAGGATTCTTTCATAGGGAACTTTTGGAGAACTTTTCTTAAGGAGTTCGTTCAGAAACTTGTATAGAAACTTTCTTAATGAGCACTCGACAAACGCATTTCGAGAACATACACAAAGTCCCAGCTATGGACCTAGTGCATCATCATAACTGAGGTCTCTTGCTTTTGCCTACAAGTAATTGGATCTCATATGGAGATGTTTAGTGAAGTATAATAGAAAAATTGAATGCAACAACACAAGAACCAGTCTGTAACTGTCGTTCGAAATCAGTTTTGCGCAGTGTTAACTGAAACATGGATATCTGACTCATACGGAGTCTGTTTTGGCTCCACAAGTAGTCAAAACGTTTGTGACGACTAGATGCTTCAAAGGATTCTTTCATAGGAAACTTTTGGAGAACTTTACTTAAGGATTTCTTTAAGAAACTTGTATAGAAACTTTCTTAATTAGCACTCGACAAACGCATTTCGAGAAGATACACAAAGTCCCAGCTCTACACCTAGTGCATCATCATAACTGAGGTCTCTTGCATTTCCCTACAAGTAATTGGATCTCATATGGAGATGTTTAGTGAAGTAGAATGGAAAAAATCGAATGCAACTACACAAGAACTAGTATGTAACTGTCATTCGGAATTAGTATTGCGCAGTGTTAACTGAAACATTGATATCTGACTCATACGGAGTCCGTTTTGGCTCAACAAGTGGTAAAAACGTTTGCGACGACCAGATGCTTCACAGGATTCTTTCATAGGGAACTTTTGGAGAACTGTTCTTAAGGAGTTCCTTCAGAAACTTGTATAGAAACATTCTTAATGAGCACTCGACAAACGCATTTCGAGAACATACACAAAGTCCCAGCTATGGACCTAATGCATCATCATAACTGAGGTCTCTTACATTTCCCTACAAGTAATTGGATCTCATATGGAGATGTCTAGTGAAGTAGAATGGAAAAAATCGAATGCAACTACACAAGAACTAGTCTGTAACTATCATTCGGAATCAGTTTTGCGCAGTGTTAACTAAAACATGGATATCTGACTCATACGGAGTCCGTTTTGGCTCCACATGTAGTCAAAACGTTTGTGACAACCAGATGCGTCAAAAGATTCTTTCATAGTGAAGTTTTGGAGAAATTTTCTTAAGGAGTTCGTTCAGAAACTTGTATAGAAACTTTCTTAATGAGCACTCGACAAACGCATTTCGAGAACATACACAAAGTCCCTGCTATGGACCTAGTGCATCATCATAACTGAGGTCTCTTGCATTGGCCTACAAGTAATTGGACCTCATATGGAGATGTTTAGTGAAGTAGAATGGAAAAATTGAATGCAACAACACAAGAACCAGTCTGTAACTGTCGTTTGGAATCAGTTTTGCGCAGTGTTAACTGAAACGTGGATATCGGACTCATACGGAATCCGTTTTGGCTCCCAAAGTAGTCAAACCGTTTGTGACGACCGGATGCTTCAAAGGATTCTTTCATAGGGAACTTTTGGAGAACTTTACTTAAGGAGTTCGTTCAGAAACTTGTATAGAAACTTTCTTAATGAGCACTCGACAAACGCATTTCGAGAAGATACGCAAAGTCCCAGCTCTGGACCTAATGCATGATCATAACTGACGTCTCTTGCATTTGCCTAAAAGTAATTGGATCTCATATGGAGATGTTTAGTGAAGTTGAATGGAAAAAATCGAATGCAACTACAAAATAATCAGTCTGTAACTGTCGTTCGGAATCAGTTTTGCGTAGTGTTAACTGAAACATGGATATCTGACTCATACGGAGTCCGTTTTGGCTCCACAAGTAGTCAAAACGTTTGTGACAACCAGATGCTTCAAAGGATTCTTTCATAGGGAACTTTTGGAGAACTTTTCTTAAGGAGTTCGTTCAGAAACTTGTATAGAAATTTTCTTAATGAGCACTCGACAAACGCATTTCGAGAACATACACAAAGTCCCAGCTATGGACTTAGTTTATCATCATAACTGAGGTCTCTTGCATTTGCCTACAAGTAATTGGATCTCATATGGAGATGTTTAGTGAAGTAGAATGGAAAAAATCGAATGCAACTACACAAGAACAAGTCTGTAACTGTCGTTTGCAATCAGTTTTGCGCAGTGTTAACTGAAACGTGGATATCGGACTCATACCGAGTCCGTTTTGGCTCCACAAGTAGTCAAACCGTTTGCGACGACCGGATGCTTCAAAGGTTCTTTCATAGGGAACTTTTGGAGAACTTTACTTACGGAGTTCGTTCAGAAACTTGTACAGAAACTTTCTTAATGAGCACTCGACAAACGCATTTCGAGTAGATACGCAAAGTCCCAGCTCTGGACCTAATGCATCATCATAACTGAGGTCTCTTTCATTTGCCTACAAGTATTGGATCTCATATGTAGATGTTTCGTGAAGTATAATGGAAAAATTGAATGCAACAACACAAGAACTAGTCTGTAACTGTCGTTCGAAATCAGTTTTGCGCAGTGTTAACTGAAACATGGATATCTGATTCATACGGAGTCCGTTTTGGCTCCACAAGTAGTCAAAACGTTTGTGACAACCAGATGCTTCAAAGGATTCTTTCATAGGGAACTTTTGGAAAAAAATTCTTACGAAGTTCCTACAGAAACTTGTATAGAAACATTCTTAATGAGCACTCGACAAACGCATTTCGAGAACATACACAAAGTCCCAGCTATGGACCTAATGCATCATCATAACTGAGGTCTCTTACATTTCCCTACAAGTAATTGGATCTCATATGGAGATGTTTAGTGAAGTAGAATGGAAAAGATCGAATGCAACTACACAAGAACTAGTCTGTAACTATCATTCGGAATCAGTTTTGCGCAGTGTTAACTAAAACATGGATATCTGACTCATACGGAGACCGTTTTGGCTCCACAAGTAGTCAAAACGTTTGTGACAACCAGATGCTTCAAAGTATTGTTTCATAGGGAACTTTTCGAGAACTTTTCTTAAGGAGTTGGTTCAGAAACTTGTATAGAAACTTTCTTCATGAGCACTCGACAAACGCATTTCGAGAACATACACAAAGTACAGCTATGGACCTAGTGCATCATCATAACTGAGGTCTCTTGCATTTACCTACAAGTAATTGGATCTCATATGGAGATGTTTAGTGAAGTAGAATGGAAAAAAATTGAATGCAACTACATAAGAACCAGTCTGTAACTGTCGTTCGGAATCAGTTTTGCGTAGTGTTAACTGAAACATGGATATCTGAATCATACGGAGTCCGTTTTGGCTCCACAAGTAGTCAAAACATTTGTGACGACCAAATGCTTCAAAGGATTCTTTCATAGGGAACTTTTGGAGAACTTTACTTACGGAGTTTGTTCAGAAACTTTTATAGAAATTTCTTAATGAGCACTCGACAAACGCATTTCGAGAAGATACACAAAGTCCCAGCTCTGGACCTAGTGCATCATCATAACTGAGGTCTCCTACATTTCCCTACAAGTAATTGGATCTAATGTGGAGACGTTTAGTGAAGTAGAATGGAAAAAATCGAATGCAACTACACAAGAACCAGTCTGTAACTGTCGTTCGGGATCAGTTTTTCCCAGTGTTAACTGAAACATGGATATCTGACTCATACGGAGTCCGTTTTGGCTCAACAAGTGGTCAGAACGTTTGTGACCACCAGATGCTTAAAAGGATTCTTTCATAGGGAACTTTTGGAGAACTTTTCTTAAGGAGTTCGTTCAGAAACTTGTATAGAAACATTCTTAATGAGCACTCGACAAACGCATTTCGAGAACATACACAAAGTCCCAGCTATGGAGCTAGTGCATCATCATAACTGAGGTCTCTTGCATTTCCCTACAAGTAATTGGATCTCATATGCAGATGTTTAGTGAAGTAGAATGGAAAAAATCGAATGCAACTACACAAGAACCAGTCTGTAACTGTCGTTCGGAATCAGTTTTGCGCAGTGTTAACTAAAACATGGATATCTGACTCATACGGAGTCCGTTTTGGCTCCACAAGTGGTCAAAACATTTGTAACGACCAGATGCTTCAAAGGATTCTTTCATAGGGAACTTTTGGAGAACTTTTCTTAAGGAGTTCGTTCAGAAACTTGTATAGAAACATTCTTAATGAGCACTCGACAAACACATTTCAAGAACATACACAAAGTCCCAGTGATGGACCTAGTGCATCATCATAACTGAGGTCTCTTACATTTCCCTACAAGTAATTGGATCTCATATGGAGATGTTTAGTGAAGTATAATAGAAAAATTGAATGCAACAACACAAGAACCAGTCTGTAACTGTCGTTCGAAATCAGTTTTGCGCAGTGTTAACTGAAACATGGATATCTGACTCATACGGAGTCTGTTTTGGCTCCACAAGTAGTCAAAACGTTTGTGACGACTAGATGCTTCAGAGGATTCTTTCATAGGGAACTTTTGGAGAACTTTACTTAAGGATTTCTTTAAGAAACTTGTATAGAAACTTTCTTAATTAGCACTCGACAAACGCATTTCGAGAAGATACACAAAGTCCCGTCTCTACACCTAGTGCATCATCATAACTGAGGTCTCTTGCATTTCCCTACAAGTAATTGGATCTCATATGGAGATGTTTAGTGAAGTAGAATGGAAAAAATCGAATGCAACTACACAAGAACTAGTATGTAACTGTCATTCGGAATTAGTTTTGCGCAGTGTTAACTGAAACATGGATATCTGACTCATACGGAGTCCGTTTTGGCTCAACAAGTGGTCAAAATGTTTGTGAAGACCAGATGCTTCAAAGGATTCTTTCATAGGGAACTTTTGGAGAACTTTTCTGAAGGAGTTCCTTCAGAAACTTGTATAGAAACATTCTTAATGAGCACTCGACAAACGCATTTCGAGAACATACACAAAGTCCCAGCTATGGACCTAATGCATCATCATAACTGAGGTCTCTTACATTTCCCTACAAGTAATTGGATCTCATATGGAGATGTTTAGTGAAGTATAATAGAAAAATATAATACAACAACAAAAGAACCAGTCTGTAATTGTCGTTCGAAATCAGTTTTGCGCAGTGTTAACTGAAACATGGATATCTGACTCATACGGAGTCTGTTTTGGCTCCACAAGTAGTCAAAACATTTGTGACGACTAGATGCTTCAGAGGAGTCTTTCATAGGGAACTTTTGGAGAACTTTACTTAAGGATTTCTTTAAGAAACTTGTATAGAAACTTTCTTAATTAGCACTCGACAAACGCATTTCGAGAAGATACACAAATTCCCAGCTCTACACCTAGTGCATCATCATAACTGAGGTCTCTTGCATTTCCCTACAAGTAATTGGATCTCATATGGAGATGTTTAGTGAAGTAGAATGGAAAAAATCGAATGCAACTACACAAGAACTAGTATGTAACTGTCATTCGGAATTAGTTTTGCGCAGTGTTAACTGAAACATGGATATCTGACTCATACGGAGTCCGTTTTGGCTCAACAATTGGTCAAAACGTTTGTGACGACCAGATGCTTCAAAGGATTCTTTCATAGGGAACTTTTGGAGAACTTTTCTTAAGGAGTTCCTTCAGAAACTTGTATAGAAACATTCTTAATGAGCACTCGACAAACGCATTTCGAGAACATACACAAAGTCCCAGCTATGGACCTAATGCATCATCATAACTGAGGTCTCTTACATTTCCCTACAAGTAATTGGATCTCATATGGAGATGTCTAGTGAAGTAGAATGGAAAAAATCGAATGCAACTACACAAGAACTAGTCTGTAACTATCATTCGGAATCAGTTTTGCGCAGTGTTAACTAAAACATGGATATCTTACTCATACGGAGTCCGTTTTGGCTCCACAAGTAGTCAAAACGTTTGTGACAACCAGATGCTTCAAAGGATTCTTTCATAGTGAACTTTTGGAGAACTTTTCTTAAGGAGTTCGTTCAGAAACTTGTATAGAAACTTTCTTAATGAGCACTCGACAAACGCATTTCGAGAAGATACGCAAATTCCCAGCTCTGGACCTAATGCATCATCATAACTGAGGTCTCTTGCATTTGCCTACAAGTAATTGGATCTCATATGGAGATGTTTAGTGAAGTTGAATGGAAAAAATCGAATGCAACTACAAAAGAATCAGTCTGTAAATGTCGTTCGGAATCAGTTTTGCGTAGTGTTAACTGAAACATGGATATCTGACTCATACGGAGTCCGTTTTGGCTCCACAAGTAGTCAAAATGTTTGTGACAACCAGATGGTTCAAAGGATTCTTTCATAGGGAACTTTTGGAGAACTTTTCTTAAGGAGTTCGTTCAGAAACTTGTATAGAAACTTTGTTAATGAGCACTCGACAAACGCATTTCGAGAACATACACAAAGTCCCAGCTATGGACCTAGTTTATCATCATAACTGAGGTCTCTTGCATTTGCCTACAAGTAATTGGATCTCATATGGAGATGTTTAGTGAAGTAGAATGGAAAAAATCGAATGCAACTACACAAGAACCAGTCTGTAACTGTCGTTTGGAATCAGTTTTGCACAGTGTTAACTGAAACGTGGATATCGGACTCATACGGAGTCCGTTTTGGCTCCACAAGTAGTCAAACCGTTTGTGACGACCGGATGCTTCAAAGGATTCTTTCATAGGGAACTTTTGGAGAACTTTACTTCAGGAGTTCGTTCAGAAACTTGTATAGAAACTTTCTTAATGAGCACTCGACAAACGCATTTCGAGAAGATACGCAAAGTCCCAGCTCTGGACCTAATGCATCATCATAACTGAGGTCTCTTGGATTTGCCTACAAGTAATTGGATCTCATATGGAGATGTTTAGTGAAGTATAATGGAAAAGTTGAATGCAACAACACAAGAACCAGTCTGTAACTGTCGTTCGAAGTCAGTTTTGCGTAGTGTTAACTGAAACATGGATATCTGACTCATACGGAGTCTGTTTTGGCTCCACAAGTAGTCAAAACGTTTGGGACGACTAGATGCTTCAAAGGATTCTTTCATAGGGAACTTTCGGAGAACTTTACTTAAGGAGTTCTTTAAGAAACTTGTATAGAAACTTTCTTAATTAGCACTCGACAAACGCATTTCGAGAAGATACACAAAGTCCCAGCTCTACACCTAGTGCATCGTCATAACTGAGGTCTCTTGCATTTCCCTAACAGTAATTGGATCTCACAGGACATGTTTAGTGAAGTAGAATGGAAAAAATCGAATGCAACTACACAAGAACTATTATGTAACTGTCATTCGGAATTAGTTTTGCGCAGTGTCAACTGAAACATGGATATCTGACTCATACGGAGTCCGTTTTGGCTCAATAAGTGGTCGAAACGTTTGTGACGACCAGATGCTTCAAAGGATTCTATCATAGGGAACTTTTGGAGAACTTTTCTTAAGGAGTTCCTTCAGAAACTTGTATAGAAACATTCTTAATGAGCACCCGACAAACGCATTTCGAGAACATACACAAAGTCCCAGCTATGGACCTAATGCATCATCATAACTGAGGTCTCTTACATTTCCCTACAAGTAATTGGATCTCATATGGAGATGTTTAGTGAAGTATAATAGAAAAATTGAATGCAACAACACAAGAACCAGTCTGTAATTGTCGTTCGAAATCAGTTTTGCGCAGTGTTAACTGAAACATGGATATCTGACTCATACGGAGTCTGTTTTGGCTCCACAAGTAGTCAAAACGTTTGTGACGACTAGATGCTTCAGAGGATTCTTTCATAGGGAACTTTTGGAGAACTTTAGTTCAGGATTTCTTTATGAAACTTGTATAGAAACTTTCTTAATTAGCACTCGACAAACGCATTTCGAGAAGATACACAAATTCCCAGCTCTACACGTAGTGCATCATCATAACTGAGGTCTCTTGCATTTCCCTACAAGTAATTGGATCTCATATGGAGATGTTTAGTGAAGTAGAATGGAAAAAATCGAATGCAACTACACAAGAACTAGTATGTAACTGTCATTCGGAATTAGTTTTGCGCAGTGTTAACTGAAACATGGATATCTGACTCATACGGAGTCCGTTTTGGCTCAACAATTGGTCAAAACGTTTGTGACGACCAGATGCTTCAAAGGATTCTTTCATAGGGAACTTTTGGAGAACTTTTCTTAAGGAGTTCCTTCAGAAACTTGTATAGAAACATTCTTAATGAGCACTCGACAAACGCATTTCGAGAACATACACAAAGTCCCAGCTATGGACCTAATGCATCATCATAACTGAGGTCTCTTACATTTCCCTGCAAGTAATTGGATCTCATATGGAGATGTCTAGTGAAGTAGAATGGAAAAAATCGAATGCAACTACACAAGAACTAGTCTGTAACTATCATTCGGAATCAGTTTTGCGCAGTGTTAACTAAAACATGGATATCTGACTCATACGGAGTCCGTTTTGGCTCCACAAGTAGTCAAAACGTTTGTGACAACCAGATGCTTCAAAGGATTATTTCATAGTGAACTTTTGGAGAACTTTTCTTAAGGAGTTCGTTCAGAAACTTGTATAGAAACTTTCTTAATGAGCACTCGACAAACGCATTTCGAGAACATACACAAAGTCCCTGCTATGGACCTAGTGCATCATCATAACTGAGGTCTCTTACATTTGCCTACAAGTAATTGGAACTCATATGGAGATGTTTAGTGAAGTAGAATGGAAAAATTGAATGCAACAACACAAGAACCAGTCTGTAACTGTCGTTTGGAATCAGTTTTGCGCAGTGTTAACTGAAACGTGGATATCGGACTCATACGGAGTCCGTTTTGGCTCCACAAGTAGTCAAACCGTTTGTGTCGACCGGATCCTTCAAAGGATTCTTTCATAGGGAACTTTTGGAGAACTTTACTTAAGGAGTTCGTTCAGAAACTTGTACATAAACTTTCTTAATGAGCACTCGACAAACGCATTTCGAGAAGATACGCAAAGTCCCAGCTCTGGACCTAATGCATCATCATAACTGAGGTCTCTTGCATTTGCCTACAAGTAATTGGATCTCATATGGAGATGTTTAGTGAAGTTGAATGGAAAAAATCGAATGCAACTACAAAAGAATCAGTCTGTAACTGTCGTTCGGAATCAGTTTTGCGTAGTGTTAACTGAAACATGGATATCTGACTCATACGGAGTCCGTTTTGGCTCCACAAGTAGTCAAAACGTTTGTGACAACCAGATGGTTCAAAGGATTCTTTCATGGGGAACTTTTGGAGAACTTTTCTTAAGGAGTTCGTTCAGAAACTTGTATAGAAACTTTGTTAATGAGCACTCGACAAACGCATTTCGAGAACATACACAAAGTCCCAGCTATGGACCTAGTTTATCATCATAACTGAGGTCTCTTGCATTTGCCTACAAGTAATTGGATCTCATATGGAGATGTTTAGTGAAGTAGAATGGAAAAAATCGAATGCAACTACACAAGAACCAGTCTGTAACTGTCGTTTGGAATCAGTTTTGCGCAGTGTTAACTGAAACGTGGATATCGGAATCATACGGAGTCCGTTTTGGCTCCACAAGTAGTCAAACCGTTTGTGACGACCGGATGCTTCAAAGGATTCTTTCATAGGGAACTTTTGGAGAACTTTACTTCAGGAGTTCGTTCAGAAACTTGTATAGAAACTTTCTTAATGAGCACTAGACAAACGCATTTCGAGAAGATACGCAAAGTCCCAGCTCTGGACCTAATGCATCATCATAACTGAGGTCTCTTCCATTTCCCTACAAGTAATTGGATCTCATATGGAGATGTTTAGTGAAGTATAATGGAAAAGTTGAATGCAACAACACAAGAACCAGTCTGTAACTGTCGTTCGAAGTCAGTTTTGCGTAGTGTTAACTGAAACATGGATATCTGACTCATATGGAGTCTGTTTTGGCTCCACAAGTAGTCAAAACGTTTGTGACGAGTAGATGCTTCAAAGGATTATTTCATAGGGAACTTTTGGAGAACTTTACTTAAGGAGTTCTTTAAGAAACTTGTATAGAAACTTTCTTAATTAGCACTCGACAAACGCATTTCGAGAAGATACACAAAGTCCCAGCTCTACACCTAGTGCATCATCATAACTGAGGTCTCTTGCATTTCCCTAACAGTAATTGGATCTCACAGGACATGTTTAGTGAAGTAGAATGGAAAAAATCGAATGCAACTACACAAGAACTATTATGTAACTGTCATTCGGAATTAGTTTTGCGCAGTGTCAACTGAAACATGGATATTTGACTCATACGGAGTCCGTTTTGGCTCAATAAGTGGTCGAAACGTTTGTGACGACCAGATGCTTCAAAGGATTCTTTCATAGGGAACTTTTGGAGAACTTTTCTTAAGGAGTTCCTTCAGAAACTTGTATAGAAACATTCTTAATGAGCACCCGACAAACGCATTTCGAGAACATACACAAAGTCCCCGCTATGGACCTAATGCATCATCATAACTGAGGTCTCTTACATTTCCCTACAAGTAATTGGATCTCTTATGGAGATGTCTAGTGAAGTAGAATGGAAAAAATCGAATGCAACTACACAAGAACTAGTCTGTAACTATCATTCGGAATCAGTTTTGCGCAGTGTTAACTAAAACATGGATATCTGACTCATACGGAGTCCGTTTTGGCTCCACAAGTAGTCAAAACGTTTGTGACAACCAGATGCTTCAAAGGATTCTTTCATAGTGAAGTTTTGGAGAACTTTTCTTAAGGAGTTCGTTCAGAAACTTGTATAGAAACTTTCTTAATGAGCACTCGACAAACGCATTTCGAGAACATACACAAAGTCCCTGCTATGGACCTAGTGCATCATCATAACTGAGGTCTCTTACATTTGCATACAAGTAATTGGACCTCATATGGAGATGTTTAGTGAAGTAGAATGGAAAAAATCGAATGCAACAACACCAGAACCAGTCTGTAACTGTCGTTTGGAATCAGTTTTGCGCAGTGTTAACTGAAACGTGGATATCTGACTCATACGGAGTCCGTTTTGGCTCCACAAGTAGTCAAAACGTTTTTGACGACCAGATGCTTCAAAGGATTCTTTCATAGGGAACTTTTGGAGACCTTTACTTAAGGAGTTCGCTCAGAAACTTGTATAGAAACTTTCTTAATGAGCACTCGACAAACGCATTTCGAGAAGATACGCAAAGTCCCACCTCTGGACCTAATGCATCATCATAACTGAGGTCTCTTGCATTTCCCTACAAGTAATTGGATCTCACATGGAGATGTTTAGTGAAGTATAGTGGAAAAATTGAATGCAACAACACAAGAACCAGTATGTAACTCTCGTTCGAAATCAGTTTTGCGAAGTGTTAACTGAAACATGGATATGTGACTCATACGGAGTCTGTTTTGGCTCCACAAGTAGTCAAAACGTTTGTGACGACTAGATGCTTAAAAGGATTCTTTCATAGGGAACTTTTGGAGAACTTCACTTAAGGAGTTCTTTAAGAAACTTGTATAGAAACTTTCTTAATTAGCACTCGACAAACGCATTTCGAGAAGATACACAAAGTCCCAGCTCTACACCTAGTGCATCATCATAACTGAGGTCTCTTGAATTTCCCTACAAGTCACTGGATATCATATGGAGATGTTTAGTTAAGTAGAATGGAAAAAATCGAATGCAACTACACAAGAACTAGTATGTAACTGTCATTCGGAATTAGTTTTGCGAAGTGTCAACTGAAACATGGATATCTGACTCATACGGAGTCCGTTTTGGCTCAACAAGTGGTCAAAACGTTTGTGAAGACCAGATGCTTCAAAGGATTCTTTAATAGGGAACTTTTGGAGACCTTTTCTTAAGGAGTTCCTTCAGAAACTTGTATAGAAACATTCTTAATGAGCACTCGACAAACGCATTTCGAGAACATACACAAAGTCCCAGCTATGCACCTAATGGATCATCATAACTGAGGTCTCTTACATTTCCCTACAAGTAATTGGATCTCATATGGAGATGTCTAGTGAAGTAGAATGGAAAAAAATCGAATGCAACTATACAAGAACTAGTCTGTAACTATCATTCGGAATCAGTTTTGCGCAGTGTTAACTAAAACATGGATATCTGACTCATACGGAGTCCGTTTTGGCTCCACAAGTAATCAAAACATTTGTGACAACCAGATGCTTCAAAGGATTCTTTCATAGTGAACTTTTCGAGAACTTTACTTAAGGAGTTCGTTCAGAAACTTGTATAGAAACTTTCTTAATGAGCACTCGACAAACGCATTTCGAGAACATACACAAAGTCCCTGCTATGGACCTAGTGCATCATCATAACTGAGGTCTCTTGTATTCGCCTACAAGTAATTGGACCTCATATAGAGATGTTTAGTGAAGTAGAATGGAAACAATCGAATGCAACAAGACAAGAACCAGTCTGTAACTGTCGTTTGGAATCAGTTTTGCGTAGTGTTAACTGAAACGTAGGATATCTGACTCATACGGAGTCCGTTTTGGCTCCACAAGTAGTCAAAACGTTTGTGACGACCAGATGCTTCAAAGTATTCTTTCATAGGGAACTTTTGGAGAACTTTACTTAAGGAGTTCGTTCAGAAACTTGTATAGAAACTTTCTTAATGAGCACTCGACAAACGCATTTCGAGAAGATACGCAAAGTCCCAGCTCTGGACCTAGTGCATCATCATAACTGAGGTCTCTTGCATTTCCCTACAAGTAATTGGATCTCATATGGAGATGTTTAGTGAAGTAGAATGGAAAAAATCGAATGCAACTACACAACAACCAGTCTGTAACTGTCGTTCGGAATCAGTTTTGCGCAGTGTTAACTGAAACATGGATATCTGACTCATACGGAGTCCGTTTTGGCTCCACAAGTAGTAAAAACATTTGTGACGACCAGATGCCTCAAAGGATTCTTTCATAGGGAACTTTTGGAGAACTTTACTTACGGAGTTCGTTCAGAAACTTGTATAGAAACTTTCTTAATGAGCACTCGACGAAAGCATTTCGAGAAGATACGCAAAGTCCCAGCTCTGGACCTAGTGCATCATCATAACTGAGGTCTCTTGCATTTCCCTACAAGTAATTGGATCTCATCTGGAGATGTTTAGTGAAGTAGAATGGAAAAAATCGAATGCAACTACACAAGAACCTGTCTGTAACTGTCGTACTGAATCAGTTTTGTGCAGTGTTAACTGAAACATGGATATCTGACTCATACGGAGTCCGTTTTGGCTCAACAAGTGGTCAAAACGTTTGTGACGACCAGATGCTTCAAAGGATTCTTTCATAGGGAACTTTTGGAGAACTTTTCTTAAGGAGTTCCTTCAGAAACTTGTATAGAAACATTCTTAATGAGCACTCGACAAACGCATTTCGAGAACATACACAAAGTCCCAGCTATGGACCTAATGCATCATCATAACCGAGGTCTCTTACATTTCCCTACAATTAATTGGATCTCATATGGAGATGTCTAGTGAAGTAGAATGGAGAAAATCGAATGCAACTATACAAAAACTAGTCTGTAACTATCATTCGGAATCAGTTTTGCGCAGTGTTAACTAAAACATGGATATCTGACTCATACGGAGTCCGTTTTGGCTCCACAAGTAGTCAAAACGTTTTTGACAACCAGATGCTTCAAAGGATTCTTTCATAGTGAACTTTTGGAGAACTTTTCTTAAGGAGTTCGTTCAGAAACTTGTATGGAAACTTTCTTAATGAGCACTCGACAAACGCATTTCGAGAACATACACAAAGTCCCTGCTATGGACCTAGTGCATCATCATAACTGAGGTCTCTTGCATTCGCCTACAAGTAATTGGACCTCATATGGAGATGTTTAGTGAAGTAGAATGGAAAAAATCGAACGCAACAACACAAGAACCAGTCTGTAACTGTCGTTCGGAATCAGTTTTGCGTCGTGTTAACTGAAACGTGGATATCTGACTCATACGTAGTCTATTTTGGCTCCACAAGTAGTCAAAACGTTTGTGACGACCAGATACTTCAAAGTATTCTTTCATAGGGAACTTTTGGAGAACTTTAATTAAGGAGTTCGTTCAGAAACTTGTATAGAAACTTTCTTAATGAGCACTCGACAAACGCATTTCGAGAAGATACGCAAAGTCCCAGCTCTGGACCAAGTGCATCATCATAACTGAGGTCTCTTGCATTTCCCTACAAGTAATTGGATCTCATATGGAGATGTTTAGTGAAGTAGAATGGAAAAAATCGAATGCAACTACACAAGAACTAGTCTATAACTATCGTTCGGAATCACTTTTGCGCAGTGTTAACTAAAACATGGATATCTGACTCATACGGAGTCCGTTTTGGCTCCACAAGTAGTCAAAACATTTGTGACAACCAGATCCTTCAAAGGATTCTTTAATAGTGAACTTTTGGCGAACTTTTCTTAAGTAGTTCGTTCAGAAACTTGTATAGAAACTTTCTTAATGAGCACTCGACAAACGCATTTCGAGAACATACACAAAGTCCCTGCTATGGACCTAGTGCATCATCATAACTGAGGTCTCTTGCATTTCCCTACAAGTAATTGGATCTCATATGGAGATGTTTAGTGAAGTAGAATGGAAAAAATCGAATGCAACTACACAAGAACCAGTCTGTAACTGTCGTACGGAATCGGTTTTGCGCAGTGTTAACTGAAACATGGATATCTGACTCATACGGAGTCCGTTTTGGCTCAACAAGTGGTCAAAACGTTTGTGACGACCAGATGCTTCAAAGGATTCTTTCATAGTGAACTTTTGGAGAACTTTTCTTAAGGAGTTCCTTCAGAAACTTGTATAGAAACTTTCTTAATGAGCACTCGACAAACGCATTTCGAGAACATACACAAAGTCCCAGCTATGGACCTAATGCATCATCATAACTGAGGTCTCTTACATTTCCCTACAAGTAATTGGATCTCATATGGAGATGTCTAGTGAAGTAGAATGGAAAAAATCGAATGCAACTATACAAGAACCATTCTGTAACTGTCGTTCGGAATCAGTTTTGCGCAGTGTTAACTGAAACGTGGATATCTGACTCATACGGAGTCCGTTTTGGCTCCACAAGTAGTCAAAACGTTTGAGACAACCAGATGCTTCAAAGGATTCTTTCATAGTGAACTTTTGGAGAACTTTTCTTAAGGAGTTCATTCAGAAACTTGTATAGAAACTTTCTTAATGAGCACTCGACAAACACATTTCGAGAACATACACAAAGTCCCTGCTATGGACCTAGTGCATCATCATAACTGAGGTCTCTTGCATTCGCCTACAAGTAATTGGACCTTATATGGAGATGTTTAGTGAAGTAGAATGGAAAAAATCGAATGCAACAACACAAGAACCAGTCTGTAACTGTCGTTTGGAATCAGTTTTGTGTAGTGTTAACTGAAACGTGGATATCTGACTCATACGGAGTCCGTTTTGGCTCCACAAGTAGTCAAAACGTTTGTGACAACCAGATTCTTCAAAGTATTCTTTCATAGGGAACTTTTGGAGAACTTTAATTAAGGAGTTCGTTCAGAAACTTGTATAGAAACTTTCTTAATGAGCACTCGACAAACGCATTTCGAGAAGATACGCAAAGTCCCAGCTCTGGACCTAGTGCATCATCATAACTGAGGTCTCTTGCATTTCCCTACATGTAATTGGATCTCATATGGAGATGTTTAGTGAAGTAGAATGGAAAAAATCGAATGCAACTACACAAGAACCAGTCTGTAACTGTCGTTCGGAATCAGTTTTGCGCAGTGTTAACTGAAACATGGATATCTGACTCATACGGAGTCCGTTTTGGCTCCACAAGTAGTCAAAACGTTTGTGACGACTAGATGCTTCAAAGGATTCTTTCATAGGGAACTTTTGGAGAACTTTACTTACGGAGTTCGTTCAGAAACTTGTATAGAAACTTTCTTAATGAGCACTCGACGAAAGCATTTCGAGAAGATATGCAAAGTCCCAGCTGTGGACCTAGTGCATCATCATAACTGAGGTCTCTTGCATTTCCCTACAAGTAATTGAATCTCATATGGAGATGTTTAGTGAAGTAGAATGGAAAAAATCGAATGCAACTACACAAGAACCAGTCTGTAACTGTCGTACGGAATCAGTTTTGCGCAGTGTTAACTGAAACATGGATATCTGACTCATACGGAGTCCGTTTTGGCTCAACAAGTGGTCAAAACATTTGTGACGACCAGATGCTTCAAAGGATTCTTTCATAGGGAACTTTTGGAAAACTTTTCTTCAGGAGTTCCTTCAGAAACTTGTATAGAAACATTCTTAATGAGCACTCGACAAACGCATTTCGAGAACATACACAAAGTCCCAGCTATGGACATAATGCATCATCATAACTGAGGTCTCTTACATTTCCCTACAAGTAATTGGATCTCATATAGAGATGTTTAGTGAAGTAGAATGGAAAAAATCGAATGCAACTACACAAGAACTAGTCTGTAACTATCGTTCGGAATCACTTTTGCGCAGTGTTAACTAAAACATGGATATCTGACTCATACGGAGTCCGTTTTGGCTCCACAAGTAGTCAAAACGTTTGTGACAACCAGATCCTTCAAAGGATTCTTTAATAGTGAACTTTTGGCGAACTTTTCTTAAGGAGTTCGTTCAGAAACTTGTATAGAAACTTTCTTAATGAGCACTCGACAAACGCATTTCGAGAACATACACAAAGTCCCTGCTATGGACCTAGTGCATCATCATAACTGAGGTCTCTTGCATTCGCCTACAAGTAATTGGACCTCATATGGAGATGTTTAGTGAAGTAGAATGGAAAAAATCGAATGCAACAACACAAGAACCAGTCTGTAACTGTCGTTTGGAATCAGTTTTGTGTAGTGTTAACTGAAACGTGGATATCTGACTCATACGGAGTCCGTTTTGGCTCCACAAGTAGTCAAAACGTTTGTGACGACCAGATGCTTCAAAGTATTCTTTCATAGGGAACTTTTGGAGAACTTTAATTAAGGAGTTCGTTCAGAAACTTGTATAGAAACTTTCTTAATGAGCACTCGACAAACGCATTTCGAGAACATACGCAAAGTCCCAGCTCTGGACCTAGTGCATCATCATAACTGAGGTCTCTTGCATTTCCCTACAAGTAATTGGATCTCATATGGAGATGTTTAGTGAAGTAGAATGGAAAAAATCGAATGCAACTACACAAGAACTAGTCTATAACTATCGTTCGGAATCACTTTTGCGCAGTGTTAACTAAAACATGGATATCTGACTCATACGGAGTCCGTTTTGGCTCCACAAGTAATAAAAACATTTGTGACGACCAGATGCCTCAAAGGATTCTTTCATAGGGAACTTTTGGAGAACTTTACTTACGGAGTTCGTTCAGAAACTTGTATAGAAACTTTCTTAATGAGCACTCGACGAAAGCATTTCGAGAAGATACGCAAAGTCCCAGCTCTGGACCTAGTGCATCATCATAACTGAGGTCTCTTGCATTTCCCTACAAGTAATTGGATCTCATATGGAGATGTTTAGTGAAGTAGAATGGAAAAAATCGAATGCAACTACACAAGAACCAGTCTGTAACTGTCGTACTGAATCAGTTTTGCGCAGTGTTAACTGAAACATGGATATCTGACTCATACGGAGTCCGTTTTGGCTCAACAAGTGGTCAAAACGTTTGTGACGACCAGATGCTTCAAAGGATTCTTTCATAGGGAACTTTTGGAGAACTTTTCTTAAGGAGTTCCTTCAGAAACTTGTATAGAAACATTCTTAATGAGCACTCGACAAACGCATTTCGAGAACATACACAAAGTCCCAGCTATGGACCTAATGCATCATCATAACTGAGGTCTCTTACATTTCCCTACAAGTAATTGGATCTCATATGGAGATGTCTAGTGAAGTAGAATGGAAAAAATCGAATGCAACTACACAAGAACTAGTCTGTAGCTATCATTCGGAATCAGTTTTGCGCAGTGTTAACTAAAACATGGATATCTGACTCATACGGAGTCCGTTTTGGCTCCACAAGTAGTCAAAACGTTTGTGACAACCAGATGCTTCAAAGGATTCTTTCATAGTGAACTTTCGGAGAACTTTTCTTAAGGAGTTCGTTCAGAAACTTGTATGGAAACTTTCTTAATGAGCACTCGACAAACGCATTTCGAGAACATACACAAAGTCCCTGCTATGGACCTAGTGCATCATCATAACTGAGGTCTCTTGCATTCGCCTACAAGTAATTGGACCTCATATGGAGATGTTTAGTGAAGTAGAATGGAAAAAATCGAACGCAACAACACAAGAACCATTTTGTAACTGTCGTTCGGAATCAGTTTTGCGTCGTGTTAACTGAAACGTGGATATCTGACTCATACGGAGTCTGTTTTGGCTCCACAAGTAGTCAAAACGTTTGTGACAACCAGATGCTTCAAAGGATTCTTTCATAGTGAAGTTTTGGAGAACTTTTCTTAAGGAGTTCGTTCAGAAACTTGTATAGAAACTTTCTTAATGAGCACTCGACAAACACATTTCGAGAACATACGCAAAGTCCCTGCTATAGACCTAGTGCATCATCATAACTGAGGTCTCTTGCATTTGCCTACAAATAATTGGACCTCATATGGAGATGTTTAGTGAAGTAGAATGGAAAAAATCGAATGCAACCACACAAGAACCAGTCTGTAACTGTCGTTTGGAATCAGTTTTGCGCAGTGTTAACTGAAACGTGGATATCTGACTCATACGGAGTCCGTTTTGGCTCCACAAGTAGTCAAAACATTTGTGACGACCAGATGCTTCAAAGGATTCTTTCATAGTGAACTTTTGGAGAACTTTTCTTTAGGAGTTCATTCAGAAACTTGTATCGAAACTTTCTTAATGAGCACTCGACAAACGCATTTCGAGAACATACACAAAGTCCCTGCTATGGACCTAGTGCATCATCATAACTGAGGTCTCTTGCATTTTCCTACAAGTAATGGGACCTCATATGGAGATGTTTAGTGAAGTAGAATGGAAAAATTGAATGCAACAACACAAGAACCGGTCTGTAACTGTCGTTTGGAATCAGTTTTGCGCAGTGTTAACTGAAACGTGGATATCGGACTCATACGGAGTCCGTTTTGGCTCCACAAGTAGTCAAACCGTTTGTGACGACCGGATGCTTCAAAGGATTCTTTCATAGGGAACTTTTGGAGAACTTTACTTAAGGAGTTCGTTTAGAAACTTGTATAGAAACTTTATTAATGAGCACTCGACAAACGCATTTCGAGAAGAAACGCAAAGTCCCAGCTCTGGACCTAATGCATCATCATAACTGAGGTCTCTTGCATTTTCCTACAAGTAATTGGATCTCATATGGAGATGTTTAGTGAAGTGTAATGGAAAAATTGAATGCAACAACACAAGAACCAGTCTGTAACTCTCGTTCGAAAACAGTTTTGCGAAGTGTTAACTGAAACATCGATATCTGACTCATACGGAGTCTGTTTTGGCTCCACAAGTAGTCAAAACGTTTGTGACGACTAGATGCTTCAAAGGATTCTTGCATAGGGAACTTTTGGAGAACTTTACTAAAGGAGTTCTTTAAGAAACTTGTATAGAAACTTTCTTAATTAGCACTCGACAAACGCATTTCGAGAAGATACACAAAGTCCCAGCTCTACACCTAGTGCATCATCATAACTGAGGTCTCTTGCATTTCCCTAACAGTAATTGGATCTCATATGGAGATGTTTAGTGAAGTAGAATGGAAAAAATCGAATGCAACTACACAAGAACTAGTATGTAACTGTCATTCGGAATTAGTTTTGCCCAGTGTTAACTGAAACATGGATATCTGACTCATACGGAGTCCGTTTTGGCTCAACAAGTGGTCAAAACGTTTGTGACGACCAGATGCTTCAAAGGATTCTTTCATAGGGAACTTTTGGAGAACTTTTCTTAAGGAGTTCCTTCAGAAACTTGTATAGAAACATTCTTAATGAGCACTCGACAAACGCATTTTGAGAACATACACAAAGTCCCAGCTATGGACCTAATGCATCATCATAACTGAGGTCTCTTACATTTCCCTACAAGTAATTGGACCTCATATGGAGATGTTTAGTGAAGTAGAATGGAAAAAATCGAATGCAACCACACAAGAACCAGTCTGTAACTGTCGTTTGGAATCAGTTTTGCGCAGTGTTAACTAAAACATGGATATCTGACTCATACGGAGTCCGTTTTGGCTCCACAAGTAGTCAAAACATTTGTGACAACCAGATGCTTCGAAGGATTCTTTCATAGTGAACTTTTGGATAACTTTTCTTAAGGAGTTCGTTCAGAAACTTGTATCGAAACTTTCTTAATGAGCACTCGACAAACGCATTTCGAGAACATACACAAAGTCCCTGCTATGGACCTAGTGCATCATCATAACTGAGGTCTCTTGCATTTTCCTACAAGTAATGGGACCTCATATGGAGATGTTTAGTGAAGTAGAATGGAAAAATTGAATGCAACAACACAAGAACCGGTCTGTAACTGTCGTTTGGAATCAGTTTTGCGCAGTGTTAACTGAAACGTGGATATCGGACTCATACGGAGTCCGTTTTGGCTCCACAAGTAGTCAAAACGTTTGTGACGGCCAGATGCTTCAAAGGATTCTTTCATACAGAAATTTTGGAGAACTTTACTTAAGGAGTTCATTCAAACACTTGTATAGAAACTTTATTAATGAGCACTCGACAAACGCATTTCGAGAAGAAACGCAAAGTCCCAGCTCTGGACCTAATGCATCATCATAACTGAGGTCTCTTGCATTTTCCTACAAGTAATTGGATCTCATATGGAGATGTTTAGTGAAGTGTAATGAAAAATTGAATGCAACAACACAAGAACCAGTCTGTAACTCTCGTTCGAAAACAGTTTTGCGAAGTGTTAACTGAAACATCGATATCTGACTCATACGGAGTCTGTTTTGGCTCCACAAGTAGTCAAAACGTTTGTGACGACTAGATGCTTCAAAGGATTCTTTCATAGGGAACTTTTGGAGAACTTTACTAAAGGAGTTCTTTAAGAAACTTGTATAGAAACTTTCTTAATTAGCACTCGACAAACGCATTTCGAGAAGATACACAAAGTCCCAGCTCTACACCTAGTGCATCATCATAACTGAGGTCTCTTGCATTTCCCTAACAGTAATTGGATCTCATATGGAGATGTTTAGTGAAGTACAATGGAAAAAATCGAATGCAACTACACAAGAACTAGTATGTAACTGTCATTCGGAATTAGTTTTGCCCAGTGTTAACTGAAACATGGATATCTGACTCATACGGAGTCCGTTTTGGCTCAACAAGTGGTCAAAACGTTTGTGACGACCAGATGCTTCAAAGGATTCTTTCATAGGGAACTTTTGGAGAACTTTTCTTAAGGAGTTCCTTCAGAAACTTGTATAGAAACATTCTTAATGAGCACTCGACAAACGCATTTCGAGAACATACACAAAGTCCCAGCTATGGACCTAATGCATCATCATAACTGAGGTCTCTTACATTTCCCTACAAGTAATTGGATCTCATATGGAGATGTCTAGTGAAGTAGAATGGAAAAAATCGAATGCAACTACACACGAACTAGTCTGTAGCTATCATTCGGTATCAGTTTTGCGGAGTGTTAACTAAAACATGGATATCTGACTCATACGGAGTCCGTTTTGGCTCCACAAGTAGTCAAAACATTTGTGACAACTAGATGCTTCGAAGGATTCTTTCATAGTGAAGTTTTGGAGAACTTTTCTTAAGGAGTTCGTTCAGAAACTTGTATAGAAACTTTCTTAATTAGCACTCGACAAACACATTTCGAGAAGATACACAAAGTCCCTGCTATGGACCTAGTGCATCATCATAACTGAGGTCTCTTGCATTTCCCTACAAGTAATTGGACCTCATATGGAGATGTTTAGTGAAGTAGAATGGAAAAAATTGAATGCAACAACACAAGAACCAGTCTGTAACTGTCGTTTGGAATCAGTTTTGCGCAGTGTTAACTGAAACGTGGATATCTGACTCATACGGAGTCCGTTTTGGCTCCACAAGTAGTCAAAACGTTTGTGACGGCCAGATGCTTCAAAGGATTCTTTCATACAGAAATTTTGGAGAACTTTACTTAAGGAGTTCATTCAAACACTTGTATAGAAACTTTCTTAATGAGCACTCGACAAACGCATTTCGAGAAGATACGCAAAATCCCAGCTCTGGACCTAGTGCATCATCATAACTGAGGTCTCTTGCATTTCCCTACAAGTAATTGGATCACATATGGAGATGTTTAGTGAAGTAGAGTGGAAAAAATCGAATGCAACTACACAAGAACCAGTCTGTAACTGTCGTTCGGAATCAGTTTTGTGCAGTGTTAACTGAAACATGGATATCTGACTCATACGGAGTCCGTTTTGGCTCCACAAGTAGTCAAAACGTTTGTGACGACCAGATGCTTCAATGGATTCTTTCATAGGGAACTTTTGGAGAACTTTTCTTCAGGAGTTCCTTCAGAAACTTGTATAGAAACATTCTTAATGAGCACTCGACAAACGCATTTCGAGAACATACACAAAGTCCCAGCTATGGACCTAATGCATCATCATAACTGAGGTCTCTTACATTTCCCTACAAGTAATTGGATCTCATATAGAGATGTTTAGTGAAGTAGAATTGAAAAAATCGAATGCAACTACACAAGAACTAGTCTGTAACTATCGTTCGGAATCACTTTTGCGCAGTGTTAACTAAAACATGGATATCTGACTCATACGGAGTCCGTTTTGGCTCAACAAGTGGTCAAAACGTTTGTGACGACCAGATGCTTCAAAGGATTCTTTAATAGGGAACTTTAGGAGAACTTTTCTTAAGGAGTTCATTCAGAAACATGTGTAGAAACTTTCTTAATGAGCACTCGACAAACGCATTTCGAGAACATACACAAAGTCCCTGCTACGGACCTAGTGCATCATCATAACTGAGGTCTCTTGCATTTGCCTACAAGTAACTGGACCTCATATGGAGATGTTTAGTGAAGTATAATGGAAAAAATCGAATGCAACAACACAAGAACCAGTCTGTAACTGTCGTTTGGAATCAGTTTTGCGCAGTGTTAACTGAAACATGGATATCTGACTCATACGGAGTCCGTTTTGGCTCCACAAGTAGTCAAAACGTTTGTGACGACCAGATGCTTCAAAGGATTCGTTCATAGGGAACTTTTGGAGAACTTTTCTTAAGGAGTTCGTTCAGAAACTTGTATAGAAACTTTCTTAATGAGCACTCGACAAACGCATTTCGAGAAGATACGCAAAGTCCCAGCTCTGGACCTAATGCATCATCATAACTGAGGTCTCTTGCATTTGCCTACAAGTAATTGGATCCCATATGGAGATGTTTAGTGAAGTATAATGGAAAAAATCTAATGCAACAACACAAGAACCAGTCTGTAACTGTCGTTCGAAATCAGTTTTGCGCAGTGTTAACTGAAACATGGATATCTGACTCATACGGAGTCTGTTTTGGCTCCACAAGTAGTCAAAACGTTTGTGACGACTAGATGCTTAAATGGATTGTTTCATAGGGAACTTTTGGAGAACTTCACTTAAGGAGTTCTTTAAGAAACTTGTATAGAAACTTTCTTAATTAGCACTCGACAAACACATTTCGAGAAGATACACAAAGTCCCAGCTCTAGACCTAGTGCATCATCATAACTGAGGTCTCTTGCATTTCCCTACAAGTAATTGGATCTCATATGGAGATGTTTAGTGAAGTAGAATGGAAAAAATCTAATGCAACTACACAAGAACCAGTCTGTAATTGTCGTTTGGTATCAGTTTTGCGTAGTGTTAACTGAAACATGGATATCCGACTCATACGGAGTCCGTTTTGGCTCCACAAGTAATCAAAATGTTTGTGACGACCAGATGCTTCAAAGGATTCTTTCATAGGGAACTTTCGGAGAACTTTACTTAAGGAGTTCGTTCAGAAACTTGTATAGAAACTTTCCTAATGAGCACTCGACAAACGCATTTCGAGAAGATACGAAAGTCCCAGCTCTGGACCTAGTGCATCATCATAACTGAGGTCTCTTGCATTTCCCTACAAGTAATTGGATCTCATATGGAGATGTTTAGTGAAGTAGAATGGAAAAAATCGAATGCAACTACACAAGAACCAGTCTGTAACTGTCGTTCGGAATCAGTTTTGCGCAGTGTTAACTGAAACATGGATATCTGACTCATACGGAGTCCGTTTTGGCTCAACAAGTAGTCAAAACGTTTGTGACGACCAGATGCTTCAAATGATTCTTTCATAGGGAACTTTTGGAGAACTTTACTCAAGGAGTTCGTTCAGAAACTTGTACAGAAACTTTCTTAATGAGCACTCGACAAACGCATTTCGAGAAGATACGCAAAGTCCCAGCTCTGGACCTAGTGCATCATCATAACTGAGGTCTCTTGCATTTCCCTACAAGTAATTGGATCTCATATGGAGATGTTTAGTGAAGTAGAATGGAAAAAATCGAATGCAACTACACAAGAACCAGTCTGTAACTGTCGTTCGGAATCAGTTTTGCGCAGTGTTAACTGAAACATGGATATCTGACTCATACGGAGTCCGTTTTGGCTCAACAAGTAGTCAAAACGTTTGTGACGACCAGATGCTTCAATGGATTCTTTCATAGGGAACTTTTGGAGAACTTTTCTTCAGGAGTTCCTTCAGAAACTTGTATAGAAACATTCTTAATGAGCACTCGACAAACGCATTTCGAGAACATACACAAAGTCCCAACTATGGACCTAATGCATCATCATAACTGAGGTCTCTTACATTTCCCTACAAGTAATTGGATCTCATATAGAGATGTTTAGTGAAGTAGAATTGAAAAAATCGAATGCAACTACACAAGAACTAGTCTGTAACTATCGTTCGGAATCACTTTTGCGCAGTGTTAACTAAAACATGGATATCTGACTCATACGGAGTCCGTTTTGGCTCAACAAGTGGTCAAAACGTTTGTGACGACCAGATGCTTCAAAGGATTCCTTAATAGGGAACTTTTGGAGAACTTTTCTTAAGGAGTTCGTTCAGAAACTTGTGTAGAAACTTTCTTAATGAGCACTCGACAAACGCATTTCGAGAACATACACAAAGTCCCTGCTACGGACCTAGTGCATCATCATAACTGAGGTCTCTTGCATTTGCCTACAAGTAACTGGACCTCATATGGAGATGTTTAGTGAAGTAGAATGGAAAAAATCGAATGCAACAACACAAGAACCAGTCTGTAACTGTCGTTTGGAATCAGTTTTGCGCAGTGTTAACTGAAACGTGGATATCTGACTCATACGGAGTCCGTTTTGGCTCCACAAGTAGTCAAAACATTTGTGACGACCAGATGCTTCAAAGGATTCTTTCATAGGGAACTTTTGGAGAACTTTACTTAAGGAGTTCGTTCAGAAACTTGTATAGAAACTTTCTTAATGAGCACTCGACAAACGCATTTCGAGAAGATACGCAAAGTCCCAGCTCTGGACCTAATGCATCATCATAACTGAGGTCTCTTGCATTTGCCTACAAGTAATTGGATCTCATATGGAGATGTTTAGTGAAGTATAATGGAAAAAATCGAATGCAACAACACAAGAACCAGTCTGTAACTGTCGTTCGAAATCAGTTTTGCGCAGTGTTAACTGAAACATGGATATCTGACTCATACGGAGTCTGTTTTGGCTCCACAAGTAGTCAAAACGTTTGTGACGACTAGATGCTTAAAAGGATTCTTTCATAGGGAACTTTTGGAGAACTTCACTTAAGGAGTTCTTTAAGAAACTTGTATAGAAACTTTCTTAATTAGCACTCGACAAACACATTTCGAGAAGATACACAAAGTCCCAGCTCTAGACCTAGTGCAACATCATAACTGAGGTCTCTTGCATTTCCCTACAAGTAATTGGATCTCATATGGAGATGTTAAGTGAAGTAGAATGGAAAAAATCTAATGCAACTACACAAGAACCAGTTTGTAACTGTCGTTTGGTATCAGTTTTGCGTAGTGTTAACTGAAACATGGATATCCGACTCATACGGAGTCCGTTTTGGCTCCACAAGTAGTCAAAATGTTTGTGACGACCAGATGCTTCAAAGGATTCTTTCATAGGGAACTTTCGGAGAACTTTACTTAAGGAGTTCGTTCAGAAACTTGTATAGAAACTTTCTTAATGAGCACTCGACAAACGCATTTCGAGAAGATACGCAAAGTCCCAGCTCTGGACCTAGTGCATCATCATAACTGAGGTCTCTTGCATTTCCCTACAAGTAATTGGATCTCATATGGAGATGTTTAGTGAAGTAGAATGGAAAAAATCGAATGCAACTACACAAGAACCAGTCTGTAACTGTCGTACGGAATCAGTTTTGCGCAGTGTTAACTGAAACATGGATATCTGACTCATACGGAGTCCGTTTTGGCTCAACAAGTAGTCAAAACGTTTGTGACGACCAGATGCTTCAATGGATTCTTTCATAGGGAACTTTTGGAGAACTTTTCTTCAGGAGTTCCTTCAGAAACTTGTATAGAAATATTCTTAATGAGCAGTCGACAAACGCATTTCGAGAACATACACAAAGTCCCAGCCATGGACCTAATGCATCATCATAACTGAGGTCTCTTACATTTCCCTACAAGTAATTGGATCTCATATAGAGATGTTTAGTGAAGTAGAATTGAAAAAATCGAATGCAACTACACAAGAACTAGTCTGTAACTATCGTTCGGAATCACTTTTGCGCAGTGTTAACTAAAACAAGGATATCTGACTCATACGGAGTCCGTTTTGGCTCCACAAGTAGTCAAAACGTTTGTGACAACCATATCCTTCAAAGGATTCTTTCATAGTGAACTTTTGGCGAACTTTTCTTAAGTAGTTCGTTCAGAAACTTGTATAGAAACTTTCTTAATGAGCACTCGACAAACGCATTTCGAGAACATACACAAAGTCCCTGCTATGGACCTAGTGCATCATCATAACTGAGGTCTCTTGCATTTGCCTACAAGTAATGGGACCTCATATGGAGATGTTTAGTGAAGTAGAATGGAAAAATTGAATGCAACAACACAAGAACCGGTCTGTAACTGTCGTTTGGAATCAGTTTTGCGCAGTGTTAACTGAAACGTGGATATCTGACTCATACAGAGTTCGTTTTGGCTCCACAAGTAGTCAAAACGTTTGTGACAACCAGATGCTTCAAAGTGTTCTTTCATAGTGAACTTTTGGAGAACTTTTCTTAAGGAGTTCGTTCAGAAACTTGTATAGAAACTTTCTTAATGAGCACTCGACAAACGCATTTCGAGAACATACACAAAGTCCCTGCTATGGACCTAGTGCATCATCATAACTGAGGTCTCTTGCATTTGCCTACAAGTAATGGGACCTCATATGGAGATGTTTAGTGAAGTAGAATGGAAAAATTGAATGCAACAACACAAGAACCGGTCTGTAACTGTCGTTTGGAATCAGTTTTGCGCAGTGTTAACTGAAACGTGGATATCGGACTCATACGGAGTCCGTTTTGGCTCCACAAGTAGTCAAACCGTTTGTTACGACCGGATGCTTCAAAGGATTCTTTCATAGGGAACTTTTGGATAACTTTACTTAAGGAGTTCGTTTAGAAACTTGTATAGAAACTTTCTTAATGAGCACTCGACAAACGCATTTCGAGAAGAAACGCAAATTCCCAGCTCTGGACCTAATGCATCATCATAACTGAGGTCTCTTACATTTTCCTACAAGTAATTGGATCTCATATGGAGATGTTTAGTGAAGTATAATGGAAAAATTGAATGCAACAACACAAGAACCAGTCTGTAACTCTCGTTCGAAAACAGTTTTGCGCAGTGTTAACTGAAACATGGATATCTGACTCATACGGAGTCTGTTTTGGCTCCACAAGTAGTCACAACGTTTGTGACGACTAGATGCTTCAAAGGATTCTTTCATAGGGAACTTTTGGAGAACTTTACTTAAGGAGTTCTTTAAGAAACTTGTATAGAAACTTTCTTAATTAGCACTCGACAAACGCATTTCGAGAAGATACACAAAGTCCCAGCTCTACACCTAGTGCATCATCATAACTGAGGTCTCTTGCATTTCCCTAACAGTAATTGGATCTCATATGGAGATGTTTAGTGAAGTAGAATGGAAAAAATCGAATGCAACTACACAAGAACTAGTATGTAACTGTCATTTGGAATTAGTTTTGCCCAGTGTTAACTGAAACATGGATATCTGACTCATACGGAGTCCGTTTTGGCTCAACAAGTGGTCAAAACGTTTGTGACGACCAGATGCTTCAAAGGATTCTTTCATACGGAAATTTTGGAGAACTTTTCTTAAGGAGTTCCTTCAGAAACTTGTATAGAAACTTTCTTAATGAGCACTCGACAAACGCATTTCGAGAACATACCCAAAGTCCCAGCTATGGACCTAATGCATCATCATAACTGAGGTCTCTTACATTTCCCTACAAGTAATTGGATCTCATATGGAGATGTCTAGTGAAGTAGAATGGAAAAAATCGAATGCAACTATAGAAGAACCAGTCTGTAACTGTCGTTTGGAATCAGTTTTGCGCAGTGTTAACTAAAACATGGATATCTGACTCATACGGAGTCCGTTTTGGCTCCACAAGTAGTCAAAACGTTTGTGACAACTAGATGCTTCAAAGGATTCTTTCATAGTGAACTTTTGGAGAACTTTTCTTAAGGAGTTCATTCAGAAACTTGTATAGAAACTTTCTTAATGAGCACTCGACAAACGCATTTCGAGAACATACACAAAGTCCCTGCTATGGACCTAGTGCATCATCATAACTGAGGTCTCTTGCATTTGCCTACAAGTAATGGGACCTCATATGGAGATGTTTAGTGAAGTAGAATGGAAAAATTGAATGCAACAACACAAGAACCGGTCTGTAACTGTCGTTTGGAATCAGTTTTGCGCAGTGTTAACTGAAACGTGGATATCGAAATCATACGGAGTCCGTTTTGGCTCCACAAGTAGTCAAAACATTTGTGACGACCGGATGCTTCAAAGGATTCTTTCATAGGGAACTTTTGGAGAACTTAACTTAAGGAGTTCGTTTAGAAACTTGTATAGAAACTTTCTTAATGAGCACTCGACAAACGCATTTCGAGAAGAAACGCAAAGTCCCAGCTCTGGACCTAATGCATCATCATAACTGAGGTCTCTTACATTTTCCTACAAGTAATTGGATCTCATATGGAGATGTTTAGTGAAGTATAATGGAAAAATTGAATGCAACAACACAAGAACCAGTCTGTAACTCTCGTTCGAAAACAGTTTTGCACAGTGTTAACTGAAACATGGATATCTGACTCATACGGAGTCTGTTTTGGCTCCACAAGTAGTCAAAACGTTTATGACGACTAGATGCTTCAAAGGATTCTTTCATAGGGAACTTTTGGAGAACTTTACTTAAGGTGTTCTTTAAGAAACTTGTATAGAAACTTTCTTAATTAGCACTCGACAAACGCATTTCGAGAAGATACACAAAGTCCCAGCTCTACACCTAGTGCATCATCATAACTGAGGTCTCTTGCATTTCCCTAACAGTAATTGGATCTCATATGGAGATGTTTAGTGAAGTAGAATGGAAAAAATCGAATGCAACTACACAAGAACTAGTATGTAACTGTCATTCGGAATTAGTTTTGCCCAGTGTTAACTGAAACATGGATATCTGACTCATACGGAGTCCGTTTTGGCTCAACAAGGGGTCAAAACGTTTGTGACGACCAGATGCTTCAAAGGATTCTTTCATACGGAACTTTTGGAGAACTTTTCTTAAGGAGTTCCTTCAGAAACTTGTATAGAAACATTCTTAATGAGCACTCGACAAACGCATTTCGAGAACATACACAAAGTCCCAGCTATGGACCTAATGCATCATCATAACTGAGGTCTCTTAAATTTCCCTACAAGTAATTGGATCTCATATGGAGATGTCTAGTGAAGTAGAATGGAAAAAATCGAATGCAACTACACAAGAACTAGTCTGTAGCTATCATTCGGAATCAGTTTTGCGCAGTGTTAACTAAAACATGGATATCTGACTCATACGGAGTCCGTTTTGGCTCCACAAGTAGTCAAAACGTTTGTGACAACCAGATGCTTCAAAGGATTCTTTCATAGTGAAGTTTTGAAGAACTTTTCTTAAGGAGTTCGTTCAGAAACTTGTATAGAAACTTTCTTAATGAGCACTCGACAAACACATTTCGAGAACATACACAAAGTCCCTGCTATGGACCTAGTGCATCATCATAACTGAGGTCTCTTGCATTTGCCTACAAATAATTGGACCTCATATGGAGATGTTTAGTGAAGTAGAATGGAAAAAATCGAATGCAACAACACAAGAACCAGTCTGTAACTGTCGTTTGGAATCAGTTTTGCGCAGTGTTAACTGAAACGTGGATATCTGACTCATACGGAGTCCGTTTTGGCTCCACAAGTAGTCAAAACGTTTGTGACGACCAGATGCTTCAAAGGATTCTTTCATACGGAAATTTTGGAGAACTTTACTTAAGGAGTTCATTCAGAAACTTGTATAGAAACTTTCTTAATGAGCACTCGACAAACGCATTTCGAGAAGATACGCAAAGTCCCAGCTCTGGACCTAGTGCATCATCATAACTGAGGTCCCTTGCATTTCCCTACAAGTAATTGGATCACATATGGAGATGTTTAGTGAAGTAGAGTGGAAAAAATCGAATGCAACTACACAAGAACCAGTCTGTAACTGTCGTTCGGAATCAGTTTTGTGCAGTGTTAACTGAAACATGGATATCGGACTCATACGGAGTCCGTTTTGGCTCCACAAGTAGCCAAAACATTTGTGATGACCATATGCTTCAAAGGATTCTTTCATAGGGAACTTTTGGAGAACTTTACTTACGGAGTTCGTTCAGAAACTTGTATAGAAACTTTCTTAATGAGCACTCGACGAACGCATTTCGAGAAGATACGCAAAGTCCCAGCTCTGGACCTAGTGCATCATCATAACTGAGGTCTCTTGAATTTTCCTACAAGTAATTGGATCTCATATGGAGATGTTTAGTGAAGTAGAATGGAAAAAATCGAATGCAACTACACAAGAACCAGTCTGTAACTGTCGTACGGAATCAGTTTTGCGCAGTGTTAACTGAAACATGGATATCTGACTCATACGGAGTCCGTTTTGGCTCAACAAGTGGACAAAACGTTTGTGACGACCAGATGCTTCAAAGGATTCTTTCATAGGGAACTTTTGGAGAACTTTTCTTAAGGAGTTCGTTCAGAAACTTGTGTAGAAACTTTCTTAATGAGCACTCGACAAACGCATTTCGAGAACATACACAAAGTACCTGCTACAGACCTAGTGCATCATCATAACTGAGGTCTCTTGCATTTGCCTACAAGTAACTGGACCTCATATGGAGATGTTTAGTGAAGTAGAATGGAAAAAATCAAATGCAACAACACAAGAACCAGTCTGTAACTGTCGTTTGGAATCAGTTTTGCGCAGTGTTAACTGAAACATGGATATCTGACTCATACGGAGTCCGTTTTGGCTCCACAAGTAGTCAAACCGTTTGTGACGACCAGATGCTTCAAAGGATTCTTTCATAGGGAACTTTTGGAGAACTTTACTTAAGGAGTTCGTTCAGAAACTTGTATAGAAACTTTCTTAATGAGCACTCGACAAACGCATTTCGAGAAGATACGCAAAGTCCCAGCTCTGGACCTAACGCATCATCATAACTGAGGTCTCTTGCATTTGCCTACAAGTAATTGGATCTCATATGGAGATGTTTAGTGAAGTATAATGTAAAAAATCGAATGCAACAACACAAGAACCAGTCTGTAACTGTCGTTCGAAATCAGTTTTGCGTAGTGTTAACTGAAACATGGATATCTGACTCATACGGAGTCTGTTTTGGCTCCACAAGTAGTCAAAACGTTTGTGATGACTAGATGCTTAAAAGGATTATTTCATAGGGAACTTTTGGAGAACTTCACTTAAGGAGTTCTTTAAGAAACTTGTATAGAAACTTTCTTAATTAGCACTCGACAAACGCATTTCGAGAAGATACACAAAGTCCCAGCTCTAGACCTAGTGCATCATCATAACTGAGGTCCCTTGCATTTCCCTACAAGTAATTGGATCTCATATGGAGATGTTTAGTGAAGTAGAATGGAAAAAATCGAATGCAACAACACAAGAACCAGTCTGTAACTATCGTTTGGTATCAGTTTTGCGTAGTGTTAACTGAAACATGGATATCCGACTCATACGGAGTCCGTTTTGGCTCCACAAGTAGTCAAAACGTTTGTGACGACCAGATGCTTCAAAGGATTCTTTCATAGGGAAGTTTTGGAGAACTTTACTTAAGGAGTTCGTTCAGAAACTTGTATCGAAACTTTCTTAATGAGCACTCGACAAACGCATTTCGAGAAGATACGCAAAGTCCCAGCTCTGGACCTAGTGCATCATCATAACTGAGGTCTCTTGCATTTCCCTACAAGTAATTGGATCTCATATGGAGATGTTTAGTGAAGTAGAATGGAAAAAATCGAATGCAACTACACAAGAACCAGACTGTAACTGTCGTTCGGAATCAGTTTTGCGCCGTGTTAACCGAAACATGGATATCTGACTCATACGGAGTCCGTTTTGCCTCCACAAGTAGTCAAAACGTTTGTGACGACCAGATGCTTCAAAGGATTCTTTCATAGGGAACTTTTGGAGAATTTTACCTACGAAGTTCGTTCAGAAACTTGTATAGAAACTTTCTTAATGAGCACTCGACGAAAGCATTTCGATAAGATACGCAAAGTCCCAGCTCTGGACCTAGTGCATCATCATAACTGAGGTCTCTTGCATTTCCCTACAAGTAATTGGATCTCATATGGAGATGTTTAGTGAAGTAGAATGGAAAAAATCTAATGCAACTACACAAGAACCAGTCTGTAACTGTCGCACGGAATCAGTTTTGCGCAGTGTTAACTGAAACATGGATATCTGACTCATACGGAGTCCGTTTTGGCTCAACAAATGCTCAAAACGTTTGTGACGACCAGATGCTTCAAAGGATTCTTTCATCGGGAACTTTTGGAGAACTTTACCTACGAAGTTCGTTCAGAAACTTGTATAGAAACTTTCTTAATGAGCACTCGACAAACGCATTTCGAGAAGATACGCAAAGTCCCAGCTCTGGACCTAGTGCATCATCATAACTGAGGTCTCTTGCATTTCCCTACAAGTAATTGGATCTCATATGGAGATGTTTAGTGAAGTAGAATGGAAAAAATCGAATGCAACTACACAAGAACCAGTCTGTAACTGTCGTTCGGAATCAGTTTTGTGCAGTGTTAACTGAAACATGGATATCTGACTCATACGGAGTCCGTTTTGGCTCCACAAGTAGTCAAAACGTTTGTGATGACCAGATGATTCAAAGGATTCTTTCATAGGGAACTTTTGGAGAACTTTACTTACGGAGTTCGTTCAGAAACTTGTATAGAAACTTTCTTAATGAGCACTCGACGAACGCATTTCGAGAAGATACGCAAAGTCCTAGCTCTGGACCTAGTGCATTATCATAACTGAGGTCTCTTGAATTTCCCTACAAGTAATTGGATCTCATATGGAGAAGTTTAGTGAAGTAGAATGGAAAAAATCGAATGCAACTACACAAGAACCAGTCTGTAACCGTCGTACAGAATCAGTTTTGCGCAGTGTTAACTGAAACATGGATATCTGACTCATACGGAGTCTGTTTTGGCTCAACAAGTGGTCAAAACGTTTGTGACGACCAGATGCTTCAAAGGATACTTTCATAGGGAACTTTTGGAGAACTTTTCTTAAGGAGTTCGTTCAGAAACGTGTGTAGAAACTTTCTTAATGAGCACTCGACAAACGCATTTCGAGAACATACACAAAGTCCCTGCTACGGACCTAGTGCATCATCATAACTGAGGTCTCTTGCATTTGCCTACAAGTAACTGGACCTCATATGGAGATGTTTAGTGAAGTAGAATGGAAAAAATCGAATGCAACAACACAAGAACCAGTCTGTAACTGTCGTTTGGAATCAGTTTTGCGCAGTGTTAACTGAAACGTGGATATCGGACTCATACGGAGTCCGTTTTGGCTCCACAAGTAGTCAAAACATTTGTGACGACCAGATGCTTCAAAGGATTCTTTCATAGGGAACTTTTGGAGAACTTTACTTAAGGAGTTCGTTCAGAAACTTGTATAGAAACTTTCTTAATGAGCACTCGACAAACGCATTTCGAGAAGATACGCAAAGTCCCAGCTCTGGACCTAATGCATCATCATAACTGAGGTCTCTTGCATTTGACTACAAGTAATTGGATCTCATATGGAGATGTTTAGTGAAGTATAATGGAAAAATTGAATGCAACAACACAAGAACCAGTCTGTAACTGTCGTTCGAAATCAGTTTTGCGCAGTGTTAACTGAAACATGGATATCTGACTCATACGGAGTCTGTTTTGGCTCCACAAGTAGTCAAAACGTTTGTGACGACCAGATGCTTCAAAGGATTCTTTCATAGGGAACTTTTGGAGAACTTTTCTTAAGGAGTTCGTTCAGAAACTTGTATAGAAACTTTCTTAATGAGCACTCGACAAACGCATTTCGAGAACATACACAAAGTCCCTCCTATGGACCTAGTGCATCATCATAACTGAGGTCTCTTGCATTTGCCTACAAGTAAATGGACCTCATATGGAGATGTTTAGTGAAGTAGAATGGAAAAAATCGAACGCAACAACACAAGAACCAGTTTGTAACTGTCGTTTGGTATCAGTTTTGCGTAGTGTTAACCAAAACATGGATATCTGACTCATACGGAGTCCGTTTTGGCTCCACAAGTAGTCAAAACGTTTGTGACGACCAGATGCTTCAAACGATTCGTTCATAGGGAACTTTTGGAGAACTTTACTTCAGGAGTTCGTTCAGAAATTTGTATAGAAACTTTCTTAATGAGCACTCGACAAACGCATTTCGAGAAGATACGCAAAGTCCCAGCTCTGGACCTAGTGCATCATCATAACTGAGGTCTCTTGCATTTCCCTACAAGTAATTGGATCTCATATGGAGATGTTTAGTGAAGTAGAATGGAAAAAATCGAATGCAACTACACAAGAACCAGTCTGTAACTGTCGTTCGGAATCAGTTTTGCGCAGTGTTAACTGAAACATGGATATCTGACTCATACGGAGTCCGTTTTGGCTCCACAAGTAGTGAAAACGTTTGTGACGACCAGATGCTTGAAACGATTCTTTCATAGGGAACTTTTGGAGAACTTTACTTAAGGAGTTCGTTCAGAAACTTGTATAGAAACTTTCTTAATGAGCACTCGACAAACGCCTTTCGAGAAGATACACAAAGTGCCAGCTCTGGACCTAGTGCATCATCATAACTGAGGTCTCTTGCATTTCCCTACAAGTAATTGGATCTCATATGGAGAAGTTTAGTGAAGTAGAATGGAAAAAATCGAATGCAACTACACAAGAACCAGTCTGTAACTGTCGTTCGGAATCAGTTTTGCGCAGTGTTAACTGAAACACGGATATCTGTCTCATACGGAGTCCGTTTTGGCTCAACAAGTGGTCAAAACGTTTGTGACCACCAGATGCTTCAAAGGATTCTGTCATAGGGAACTTTTGGAGAACTTTTCTTAAGGAGCTCGTTCAGAAACTTGTATAGAAACATTCTTAATGAGCACTTGATAAACGCATTTCGAGAACATACACAAAGTCCCAGCTATGGACCTAGTGCATCATCATAACTGAGGTCTCTTGCATTTCCCTCCAAGTAATTGGATCTCATATGGAGATGTTTAGTGAAGTAGAATGGAAAAAATCGAATGCAACTACACAAGAACCAGTCTGTAACTGTCGTTCGGAATCAGTTTTGCGCAGTGTTAACTAAAACATGGATATCTGACTCATACGGAGTCCGTTTTGGCTCCACAAGTGGTCAAAACGTTTGTGACGACCAGATGCTTCAAAGGATTATTTCATAGGGAACTTTTGGAGAACTTTTCTTAAGGAGTTCGTTCAGAAACTTGTATAGAAACTTTCTTAATGAGCACTCGACAAACGCATTTCGAGAACATACACAAAGTCCCAGCTATGGACCTAGTGCATCATCATAACTGAGGTCTCTTGCATTTGCCTACAAGTAATTGGATCTCATATGGAGATGTTTAGTGAAGTAGAATGGAAAAAATCGAATGCAACTACACCAGAACCAGTCTGTAACTGTCGTTCGGAATCAGTTTTGCGCAGTGATAACTGAAACATGTATATCTGACTCATACGGACTCCGTTTTTGCTCCACAAGTAGTCAAAACATTTGTGACGACCAGATGCTTCAAAGGATTCTTTAATAGGGAACTTTTGGAGAACTTTTCTTAAGGAGTTCGTTCAGAAACTTGTATAGAAACTTTCTTAATGAGCACTCGACAAACGCATTTCGAGAACATACACAAAGTACCAGCTATGGACCTAGTGCATCATCATAACTAAGGTCTCTTGCATTTCCCTACAAGTAATTGGATCTCATATGGAGATGTTTAGTGAAGTAGAATGGAAAAAATCGAATGCAAGTACACAAGAACTAGTCTGTAACTATCGGTCGGAATCGGTTTTGCGCAGTGTTAACTGAAACATGGATATCTGACTCATACGGAGTCCGTTTTGGCTCCACAAGTAGTCAAAACATTTGTGACAACCAGATGCTTCAAAGGATTCTTTCATAGGGAACTTTTGGAGAACTTTTCTTAAGGAGTTCGTTCAGAAACTTGTATAGAAACATTCTTAATGAGCACTCGACAAACGCATTTCGAGAACATACACAAAGTCCCAGCTATGGACCTAATGCATCATCATAACTGAGGTCTCTTTCATTTCCCTACAAGTAATTGGATCTCATATGGAGATGTTTGGTGAAGTAGAATGGAAAAAATCGAATGCAACTACACAAGAACTAGTTTGTAACTATCGTTCGGAATCAGTTTTGCGCAGTGTTAACTGAAACATGGATATCTGACTCATACGGAGTCCGTTTTGGCTCCACAAGGAGTCAAAACGTTTGTGACAACCAGATGCTTCAAGGGATTCTTTCATAGTGAACTTTTGGAGAACTTTTCTTAAGGAGTTCGTTCAGAAACTTGTATAGAAACTTTCTTCATGAGCACTCGACAAACGCATTTCGAGAAAATACACAAAATCCCAGATATGGACCAGGTGCATCATCATAAATGAGGTATCTTGCATTTCCCTACAAGTAATTGGATCTCATATGGAGATGTTTAGTGAAGTATAATAAAAAAAATCGAATGCAACTACACAAGAACCAGTCTGTAACTGTTGTTCGGAATCAGTTTCCCGCAGTGTTAACTGAAACATGGATATCTGACTCATACGGAGTCCGTTTTGGCTCCACAAGGAGTCAAAACGTTTGTGACGACCAGATGCTTCAAAGGATTCTTTCATAGGGAACTTTTGGAGAACTTTTCTTAAGGAGTTCGTTCAAAAACTTGTATAGAAACTTTCTTAATGAGCAGTCGACAAACGCATTTCGAGAACGTACACAAAGTACCAGCTATGGACCTAGTGCATCATCATAAATGAGGTCTCTTGCATTTCCCTACAAGTAATTGGATCTCATATGGAGATGTTTAGTGAAATAGAATGGAAAAAATCGAATGCAACTACACAAGAACCAGTCTGTAACTGTCGTTCGGAATCTGTTTTGCGCAGTGTTAACTGAAACATGGAGATCTGACTCATACGGAGTCCGTTTTGGCTCCACAAGTATTCAAAACGTTTGTGACGACCAGATGCTTCAAAGGATTCTTTCATAGGGAACTTTTGGAGAACTTTACTTAAGGAGTTCATTCAGAAACTTGTATAGAAACTTTCTTAATGAGCACTCGACAAACGTATTTCGAGAAGATACACAAAGTCCCAGCTCTGGACCTAGTGCATCATCATAACTGAGGTCTCTTGCATTTCCTTATAAGTAATTGGATCTCATATGGAGATGTTTAGTGAAGTAGAATGGAAAAAATCGAATGCAACTACACAAGAACCAGTCTGTAACTGTCGTTCGGAATCAGTTTTGCGCAGTGTTAACTGAAACATGGATATCTGACTCATACAGAGTCCGTTTTGGCTCAACAAGTGGTCAAAACGTTTGTGACGACCAGATGCTTCAAAGGATTCTTTCATAGGGAAATTTTGGAGAACTTTACTTAAGGAGTTCATTGAGAAACTTGTATAGAAACTTTCTTAATGAGCACTCGACAAACGCATTTCGAGAAGATACACAAAGTCCCAGCTCTGGACCTAGTGCATCATCATAACTGAGGTCTCTTGCATTTCCCTACAATTAATTGGATCTCATATGGAGATGTTTAGTGAAGAAGAATGGAAAAAATCGAATGCAACTACACAAGAACCAGTCTGTAACTGTCGTACGGAATCTGTTTTGCGCAGTGTTAACTGAAACATGGATATCTGACACATACGGAGTCCGTATTTGCTCAACAAGTGGTCAAAATGTTTGTGACGACCAGATGCTTCAAAGGATTCTTTCATTGGGAACTTTTGAAGAACTTTACTTAAGGAATTCGTTCAGAAACTTGTATAGAAACTTTCTTAATGAGCACTGGACAAACGCATTTCGAGAACATACACAAAGTCCCAGCTATGGACCTAATCCATCATCATAACTGAGGTCTCTTGCATTTCCCTACAAGTAATTGGATCTCATATGGAGATGTCTAGTGAAGTAGAATGGAAAAAATCGAATGCAACTACACAAGAACCAGTCTGTAACTGTCGTTCGAAATCAGTTTTGGGCAGTGTTAACAGAAACATGGATATCTGACACATACGTAGTCCATTTTGGCTCCACAAGTAGTCAAAACTTTTGTGACGACTAGATGCTTCAAAGGATTATTTCATAGTGAACTTTTGGAGAAGTTTACTTAAGGAGTTCTTTTAGAAACTTGTATCGAAACTTTCTTAATCAGCAGTCGACAAATGCATTTCGAGAAAATACACAAAGTCTCAGCTCTAGACCTAGTGCATCATCATAACTGAGGTCTCTTGCATTTGCCTACAAGTAATTGGATCTCATATGGAGATGTTTAGTGAAGTAGAATGGACAAAATCGAATGCAACTACACAAGAACCAGTGTGTAACTGTCGTTCGGAATTAGTTTTGCGCAGTGTTAACTGAAACAAGGATATCTGACTCATACGGAATCCGTTTTGGCTCCACAAGTGGTCAAAATGTTTGCGACAACAAGATGCTTCAAAGGATTCTTTCATAGGGAACTTTTGGAGAACTTTTCTTAAGGAGTTCGTTCAGAAACTTGTATAGAAACATTCTTAATGAGCACTCGACAAACGCATTTTGAGAACATACAGAAAGTCCCAGCTATGGACCTAATGCATCATCATAACTGAGGTCTCTTACATTTCCCTACAAGTAATTGGATCTCATATGGAGATGTCTAGTGAAGTAGAATTGAAAAAATCGAATGCAACTACACAAGAACCAGTCTGTAACTGTCGTACGGAATCAGTTTTGCGCAGTGTTAACTGAAACATGGATATCTGACTCATACGGAGTCCGTTTTGGCTCAACAAGTGGTCAAAACGTTTTTGACGACCAGATGCTTCAAAGGATTCTTTCATAGGGAACTTTTGGAGAACTTTTCTTAAGGAGTTCGTTCAGAAACTTGTATAGAAACATTCTTAATGTGCATCGACAAATGCATTTCGAGAACATACACCAAGTCTCAGCTATGGACCTAGTGCATCATCATAACTGAGGTCTCTTGCATTTCCCTACAAGTAATTGGATCTCATATGGAGATGTTTAGTGAAGAAGAATGGAAAAAATCGAATGCAACTACACAAGAACTAGTGTGTAATTGTCGTTGGGAATCAGTTTTGCGCAGTGTTAACTGGAACATGGATATCTGACTCATACGTAGTCCGTTTTGGCTCCACAAGTAGGCAAAACGTTTGTGACAACAAGATGCTTCAAAGGATTATTTCATAGTGATCTTTTGGAGAACTTTTCTTAAGGAGTTCGTTCAGAAACTTGTATAGAAACTTTCTTAATCAGCACTCGAGAAACGCATTTCGAGAACATACACAAAATCCCAGATATGGACCAGGTGCATCATCATAACTGAGGTCTCTTGCATTTCCCTACAAGTAATTGGATCTCATATGGAGATGTTTAGTGAAGTAGAATGGAAAATATCGAATGCAACTACACAAGAACCAGTCTGTAACTGTCGTTCGGAATCAGTTTTGCGCAGTGATAACTGAAACATGGATATCTGACACATACGGAGTCCGTTTTGGATCCAATGTAGTGAAAACGTTGGTGACGACCATATGCATCAAAGGATTCTTTCATAGGGAACTTTTGGAGAACTTTTCTTAAGGAGTTCGTTCTAAAACTTGTATAGAAACTTTTTAATGAGCACTCGACAAACGCATTTCGAGAACATACACAAAGTACCAGCTATGGACCTAGTTCATCATCATAACTGAGGTCTCTTGCATTTCCCTACAAGTAATTGGATATCATATGGAGATGTTTAGTGAAGAAGAATGGAAAAAATCAAATGCAACTACACAAGAACCAGTGTGTAATTGTCGTTCGGAATCAGTTTTGCGCAGTATTAACTAAAACATGGATATCTGACTCATACGGAGTCCGTTTTGGCTCCACAAGTGGTCAAAACGTTTGTGACGACCAGATGCTTCAAAGGATTCTTTCATATGGAACTTTTGGAGAAATTTTCTTACGGAGTTCGTTCAGAAACTTGTATAGAAACTTTCTTAATGAGCACTCGACAAACGCATTTCGAGAACATACACAAAGTCCCAGCTATGGACCTAGTGCATCATCATAACTGAGGTCTCTTGCATTTGCCTACAAGTAATTGGATCTCATATGCAGATGTTTAGTGCAGTATAATGGAAAAATAGAATGCAACAACACAAGAACCAGTCTGTAACTGTCGTTCGAAATCAGTTTTGCGCAGTGTTAACAGAAACATGGATATCTGACTCATACGGAGTCCGTTTTGGCTCCACAAGTAGTCAAAACGTTTGTGACGAACAGATGCTTCAAAGGATTCTTTCATAGGGAACTTTTGGAGAACTTTACTTAAGGAGTTCTTTTAGAAACTTGTATAGAAACTTTATTAATCAGCAGTCGACAAACGCATTTCGAGAAAATACACAAAGTCCCAGCTCTTGACCTAGTGCATCATCATACCTGAGGTCTCTTGCATTTCCCTACAAGTAATTGGATCTCATATGGAGATGTTTAGTGAAGTAGAATGGAAAAAATCGAATGCAACAACACAAGAACCAGTGTGTAACTGTCGTTCGGAATTAGTTTTGCACAGTGTTAACTGAAACATGGATATCTGACTCATACGGAGTCCGTTTTGGCTCCACAAGTGGTCAAAACGTTTGCGACGACTAGATGCTTCAAAGGATTCTTTCATAGGTAACTTTTGGAGAACTTTTCTTAAGGAGTTCGTTCAGAAACTTGTATAGAAACATTCTTAATGAGCACTCGACAAACGCATTTCGAGAACATACAGAAAGTCCCAGCTATGGACCTAATGCATCATCATAACTGAGGTCTCTTACATTTCCCTACAAGTAATTGCATCTCATATGGATATGTCTAATGAAGTAGAATGGAGAAAATTGAATGCAACTACACAAGAACCAGTGTGTAACTGTCGTACGGAATCAGTTTTGCGCAGTGTTAACTGAAACATGGATATCGGACTCATACGGAGTCCGTTTTGGCTCAACAAGTGGTCAAAACGTTTGTGACGACCAGATGCTTCAAAGGATTTCTTTCATAGGGAACCTTTGGAGAACTTTTCTTAAGGAGTTCGTTCAGAAACTTGTATAGAAACATTCTTAATGAGCACTCGACAAACGCATTTCGAGAACATACAGAAAGTCCCAGCTATGGACCTAATGCATCATCATAACTGAGGTCTCTTACATTTCCCTACAAGTAATTGGATCTCATATGGAGATGTCTAGTGAAGTAGAATGGAAAAAATCGAATGCAACTACACAAGAACCAGTCTGTACCTGTCGTTCGAAATCATTTTTCCGCAGTGTTAACTGAAACATGCATATCTGACTCATACGGAGTCCGTTTTGGCTCCACAAGTTGTGAAAATGTTTGTGAGGAGTATATGCTTCAAAGGATTCTTTCATAGGGAACTTTTGGAGAACTTTACTTAAGGAGTTCTTTTAGAAACTTTTATAGAAACTTTCTTAATCAGCACTCGACAAACGCATTTCGAGACGATACACAAAGTCCCAGCTCTAGACCTAGTGCATCATCGTAACTGAGGTCTCTTGCATTTCCCTACAAGTAATTGTATCTCATATGGAGATGTTTAGTGCAGTAGAATGGAAAAAATCGAATGCAACTACACAAGAACCAGTGTGTAACTGTCGGTCGGAATTAGTTTTGCGCAGTGTTAACTGAAACATGGATATCTGACTCATACGGAGTCCTTTTTGGCTCCACAAGTGGTCAAAACGTTTCTGACGACCAGATGCTTCAAAGGATTCTTTCATAGGGAACTTTTGGAGAACTTTTCGTAAGGAGTTCGTTCAGAAACTTGTATAGAAACATTCTTAATTAGCACTCCACAAACGCATTTCGAGAACATACAGAAAGTCCCAGCTATGAACCTAATGCATCATCATAACTGAGGTCTCTTACATTTCCCTACAAGTAATTGGATCTCATATGGATATGTCTAGTGAAGTAGAATGGAAAAATCGAATGCAACTACACAAGAACCAGTCTGTAACTGTCGTTCGAAATCATTTTTGCGAAGTGTTAACTGAAACATGGATATCTGACTCATACGGAGTCCGTTTTGGCTCCACAAGTAGTCAAAACATTTGTGACGACTAGATGTTTCAAAGGATTCTTTCATAGGGAACTTTTGGAGAACTTTACTTAAGGAGTTATTTTAGAAACTTGTATAGAAACTTTCTTAATCAGCACTCGACAAACGCATTTCGAGACGATACACAAAGTCCCAGCTCTAGACCTAGTGCATCATCATAACTGAGGTCTCTTGCATTTCCCTACAAGTAATTGGATCTCATATGGAGATGTTTAGTGAAGTAGAATGGAAAAAATCGAATGCAACTACACAAGAACCAGTGTGTAACTGTCGTTCGGAATTAGTTTTGCGCAGTGTTAACTGGAACATGGATAACTGACTCATACGGAGTCCGTTTTGGCTCCACAAGTGGTAAAAACGTTTGTGACAACCAGATGCTTCAAAGGATTCTTTCATAGGGAACTTTTGGAGAACTTTTCTTAAGGAGTTCGTTCAGAAACTTGTATAGAAACTTTCTTTATGAGCACTCGACAAACGCATTTCGAGAACATACACAAAATCCCAGATATGGACCAGGTGAATCATCATAACTGAGGTCTCTTTCATTTCCCTACAAGTAATTGGATCTCTAATGGAGATGTTTAGTGAAGTAGAATGGAAAGAAACGAATGCAACTACACAAGAACCAGTCTGTAACTGTCGTTCGGAATCAGTTTTGCGCTGTGATAACTGAAACATGGATATCTGACACATACGGAGTCCGTTTTGGCTCCAAAGTAGTCAAAACGTTTGTGACGACTAGATGCTTCAAAGGATTCTTTCATAGGGAACTTTTGGAGAACTTTTCTTAAGGAGTTCGTTCAAAAACTTGTATAGAAACTTTCTTAATGAGCAGTCGACAAACGCATTTCGAGAACGTACACAAAGTACCAGCTATGGACCTAGTGCATCATCATAAATGAGGTCTCTTGCATTTCCCTACAAGTAATTGGATCTCATATGGAGATGTTTAGTGAAGTAGAATGGAAAAAATCGAATGCAACTACACAAGAACCAGTCTGTAACTGTCGTTCGGAATCTGTTTTGCGCAGTGTTAACTGAAACATGGAGATCTGACTCATACGGAGTCCGTTTTGGCTCCACAAGTATTCAAAACGTTTGTGACGACCAGATGCTTCAAAGGATTCTTTCATAGGGAACTTTTGGAGAACTTTACTTAAGGAGTTCATTCAGAAACTTGTATAGAAACTTTCTTAATGAGCACTCGACAAACGTATTTCGAGAAGATACACAAAGTCCCAGCTCTGGACCTAGTGCATCATCATAACTGAGGTCTCTTGCATTTCCCTATAAGTAATTGGATCTCATATGGAGATGTTTAGTGAAGTAGAATGGAAAAAATCGAATGCAACTACACAAGAACCAGTCTGTAACTGTCGTTCGGAATCAGTTTTGCGCAGTGTTAACTGAAACATGGATATCTGACTCATACAGAGTCCGTTTTGGCTCAACAAGTGGTCAAAACGTTTGTGACGACCAGATGCTTCAAAGGATTCTTTCATAGGGAACTTTTGGAGAACTTTACTTAAGGAGTTCATTGAGAAACTTGTATAGAAACTTTCTTAATGAGCACTCGACAAACGCATTTCGAGAAGATACACAAAGTCCCAGCTCTGGACCTAGTGCATCATCATAACTGAGGTCTCTTGCATTTCCCTAGAATTAATTGGATCTCATATGGAGATGTTTAGTGAAGAAGAATGGAAAAAATCGAATGCAACTACACAAGAACCAGTCTGTAACTGTCGTACGGAATCTGTTTTGCGCAGTGTTAACTGAAACATGGATATCTGACACATACGGAGTCCGTATTGGCTCAACAAGTGGTCAAAATGTTTGTGACGACCAGATGCTTCAAAGGATTCTTTCATAGGGAACTTTTGAAGAACTTTACTTAAGGAATTCGTTCAGAAACTTGTATAGAAACTTTCTTAATGAGCACTGGACAAACGCATTTCGAGAACATACACAAAGTCCCAGCTATGGACCTTATCCATCATCATAACTGAGGTCTCTTGCATTTCCCTACAAGTAATTGGATCTCATATGGAGATGTCTAGTGAAGTAGAATGGAAAAAATCGAATGCAACTACACAAGAACGAGTCTGTAACTGTCGTTCGAAATCAGTTTTGCGCAGTGTTAACAGAAACATGGATATCTGACAAATACGTAGTCCATTTTGGCTCCACAAGTAGTCAAAACTTTTGTGACGACTAGATGCTTCAAAGGATTATTACATAGTGAACTTTTGGAGAAGTTTACTTAAGGAGTTCTTTTAGAAACTTGTATCGAAACTTTCTTAATCAGCAGTCGACAAATGCATTTCGAGAAAATACACAAAGTCTCAGCTCTAGACCTAGTGCATCATCATAACTGAGGTCTCTTGCATTTCCCTACAAGTAATTGGATCTCATATGGAGATGTTTAGTGAAGTAGAATGGAAAAAATCGAATGCAACTACACAAGAACCAGTGTGTAACTGTCGTTCGGAATTAGTTTTGCGCAGTGTTAACTGAAACATGGATATCTGACTCATACGGAATCCGTTTTGGCTCCACAAGTGGTCAAAATGTTTGTGACAACTAGATGCTTCAAAGGATTCTTTCATAGGGAACTTTTGGAGAACTTTTCTTAAGGAGTTCGTTCAGAAACTTGTATAGAAACATTCTTAATGAGCACTCGACAAACGCATTTTGAGAACATACAGAAAGTCCCAGCTATGGACCTAATGCATCATCATAACTGAGGTCTCTTACATTTCCCTACAAGTAATTGGATCTCATATGGAGATGTCTAGTGAAGTAGAATGGAAAAAATCGAATGCAGCTACACAAGAACCAGTCTGTAACTGTCGTACGGAATCAGTTTTGCGCAGTGTTAACTGAAACATGGATATCTGACTCATACGGAGTCCGTTTTGGCTCAACAAGTGGTCAAAACGTTTTTGACGACCAGATGCTTCAAAGGATTCTTTCATAGGGAACTTTTGGAGAACTTTTCTTAAGGAGTTCGTTCAGAAACTTGTATAGAAACATTCTTAATGTGCATCGACAAATGCATTTCGAGAACATACACCAAGTCTCAGCTATGGACCTAGTGCATCATCATAACTGAGGTCTCTTGCATTTCCCTACAAGTAATTGGATCTCATATGGAGATGTTTAGTGAAGAAGAATGGAAAAAATCGAATGCAACTACACGAGAACCAGTGTGTAACTGTCGTTCGGAATTAGTTTTGTGCAGTGTTAACTGAAACATGGATATCTGACTCATACGGAGTCCGTTTTGGCTCCACAAGTGGTCAAAACGTTTGTGACGACCAGATGCTTCAAAGGATTTCTTTCATAGGGAACCTTTGGAGAACTTTTCTTAAGGAGTTCGTTCAGAAACTTGTATAGAAACATTCTTAATGAGCACTCGACAAACGCATTTCGAGAACATACAGAAAGTCCCAGCTATGGACCTAATGCATCATCATAACTGAGGTCTCTTACATTTCCCTACAAGTAATTGGATCTCATATGGAGATGTCTAGTGAAGTAGAATGGAAAAAATCGAATGCAACTACACAAGAACGAGTCTGTAACTGTCGTTCGAAATCAGTTTTGCGCAGTGTTAACAGAAACATGGATATCTGACAAATACGTAGTCCATTTTGGCTCCACAAGTAGTCAAAACTTTTGTGACGACTAGATGCTTCAAAGTATTATTACATAGTGAACTTTTGGAGAAGTTTACTTAAGGAGTTCTTTTAGAAACTTGTATCGAAACTTTCTTAATCAGCAGTCGACAAATGCATTTCGAGAAAATACACAAAGTCTCAGCTCTAGACCTAGTGCATCATCATAACTGAGGTCTCTTGCATTTCCCTACAAGTAATTGGATCTCATATGGAGATGTTTAGTGAAGTAGAATGGAAAAAATCGAATGCAACTACACAAGAACCAGTGTGTAACTGTCGTTCGGAATTAGTTTTGCGCAGTGTTAACTGAAACATGGATATCTGACTCATACGGAATCCGTTTTGGCTCCACAAGTGGTCAAAATGTTTGTGACAACTAGATGCTTCAAAGGATTCTTTCATAGGGAACTTTTGGAGAACTTTTCTTAAGGAGTTCGTTCAGAAACTTGTATAGAAACATTCTTAATGAGCACTCGACAAACGCATTTTGAGAACATACAGAAAGTCCCAGCTATGGACCTAATGCATCATCATAACTGAGGTCTCTTACATTTCCCTACAAGTAATTGGATCTCATATGGAGATGTCTAGTGAAGTAGAATGGAAAAAATCGAATGCAACTACACAAGAACCAGTCTGTAACTGTCGTACGGAATCAGTTTTGCGCAGTGTTAACTGAAACATGGATATCTGACTCATACGGAGTCCGTTTTGGCTCAACAAGTGGTCAAAACGTTTTTGACGACCAGATGCTTCAAAGGATTCTTTCATAGGGAACTTTTGGAGAACTTTTCTTAAGGAGTTCGCTCAGAAACTTGTATAGAAACATTCTTAATGTGCATCGACAAATGCATTTTGAGAACATACACCAAGTCTCAGCTATGGACCTAGTGCATCATCATAAATGAGGTCTCTTGCATTTCCCTACAAGTAATTGGATCTCATATGGAGATGTTTAGTGAAGAAGAATGGAAAAAATCGAATGCAACTACACGAGAACCAGTGTGTAACTGTCGTTCGGAATTAGTTTTGTGCAGTGTTAACTGAAACATGGATATCTGACTCATACGGAGTCCGTTTTGGCTCCACAAGTGGTCAAAACGTTTGTGACGACCAGATGCTTCAAAGGATTTCTTTCATAGGGAACCTTTGGAGAACTTTTCTTAAGGAGTTCGTTCAGAAACTTGTATAGAAACATTCTTAATGAGCACTCGACAAACGCATTTCGAGAACATACAGAAAGTCCCAGCTATGGACGTAATGCATCATCATAACTGAGGTCTCTTACATTTCCCTACAAGTAATTGGATCTCATATGGAGATGTCTAGTGAAGTAGAATGGAAAAAATCGAATGCAACTACACAAGAACCAGTCTGTAACTGTCGTTCGAAATCATTTTTGCGCAGTGTTAACTGAAACATGCATATCTGACTCATACGGAGTCCGTTTTGGCTCCACAAGTTGTGAAAATGTTTGTGAGGAGTAGATGCTTCAAAGGATTCTTTCATAGGGAACTTTTGGAGAACTTTACTTAAGGAGTTCTTTTAGAAACTTTTATAGAAACTTTCTTAATCAGCACTCGACAAACGCATTTCGAGACGATACACAAAGTCCCAGCTCTAGACCTAGTGCATCATCATAATTGAGGTCTCTTGCATTTCCCTACAAGTAATTGTATCTCATATGGAGATGTTTGATGAAGTAGAATGGAAAAAATCGAATGCAACTACACAAGAACCAGTGTGTAACTGTCGGTCGGAATTAGTTTTGCGCAGTGTTAACTGAAACATGGATATCTGACTCATACGGAGTCCTTTTTGGCTCCACAAGTGGTCAAAACGTTTCTGACGACCAGATGCTTCAAAGGATTCTTTCATAGGGAACTTTTGGAGAACTTTTCGTAAGGAGTTCGTTCAGAAACTTGTATAGAAACATTCTTAATTAGCACTCCACAAACGCATTTCGAGAACATACAGAAAGTCCCAGCTATGAACCTAATGCATCATCATAACTGAGGTCTCTTACATTTCCCTACAAGTAATTGGATCTCATATGGATATGTCTAGTGAAGTAGGATGGAAAAAATCGAATGCAACTACACAAGAACCAGTCTGTAACTGTCGTTCGAAATCATTTTTGCGAAGTGTTAACTGAAACATGGATATCTGACTCATACGGAGTCCGTTTTGGCTCCACAAGTAGTAAAAACATTTGTGACGACTAGATGTTTCAAAGGATTCTTTCATAGGGAACTTTTGGAGAACTTTACTTAAGGAGTTATTTTAGAAACTTGTATAGAAACTTTCTTAATCAGCACTCGACAAACGCATTTCGAGACGATACACAAAGTCCCAGCTCTAGACCTAGTGCATCATCATAACTGAGGTCTCTTGCATTTCCCTACAAGTAATTGGATCTCATATGGAGATGTTTAGTGAAGTAGAATGGAAAAAATCGAATGCAACTACACAAGAACCAGTGTGTAAGTGTCGTTCGGAATTAGTTTTGCGCAGTGTTAACTGGAACATGGATAACTGACTCATACGGAGTCCGTTTTGGCTCCACAAGTGGTAAAAACGTTTGTGACAACCAGATGCTTCAAAGGATTCTTTCATAGGGAACTTTTGGAGAACTTTTCTGAAGGAGTTCGTTCAGAAACTTGTATAGAAACTTTCTTTATGAGCACTCGACAAACGCATTTCGAGAACATACACAAAATCCCAGATATGGACCAGGTGAATCATCATAACTGAGGTCTCTTTCATTTCCCTACAAGTAATTGGATCTCTAATGGAGATGTTTAGTGAAGTAGAATGGAAATAAACGAATGCAACTAGACAAGAACCAGTCTGTAACTGTCGTTCGGAATCAGTTTTGCGCTGTGATAACTGAAACATGGATATCTGACACATACGGAGTCCGTTTTGGCTCCAAAGTAGTCAAAACGTTTGTGACGACCAGATGCTTCAAAGGATTCTTTCATAGGGAACTTTTGGAGAACTTTTCTTAAGGAGTTCGTTCAAAAACTTGTATAGAAACTTTCTTAATGAGCAGTCGACAAACGCATTTCGAGAACGTACACAAAGTACCAGCTATGGACCTAGTGCATCATCATAAATGAGGTCTCTTGCATTTCCCTACAAGTAATTGGATCTCATATGGAGATGTTTAGTGAAGTAGAATGGAAAAAATCGAATGCAACTACACAAGAACCAGTCTGTAACTGTCGTTCGGAATCAGTTTTGCGCAGTGTTAACTGAAACATGGAGATCTGACTCATACGGAGTCCGTTTTGGCTCCACAAGTATTCAAAACGTTTGTGACGACCAGATGCTTCAAAGGATTCTTTCATAGGGAACTTTTGGAGAACTTTACTTAAGGAGTTCATTCAGAAACTGGTATAGAAACTTTCTTAATGAGCACTCGACAAACGTATTTCGAGAAGATACACAAAGTCCCAGCTCTGGACCTACTGCATCATCATAACTGAGGTCTCTTGCATTTCCCTATAAGTAATTGGATCTCATATGGAGATGTTTAGTGAAGTAGAATGGAAAAAATCGAATGCAACTACACAAGAACCAGTCTGTAACTGTCGTTCGGAATCAGTTTTGCGCAGTGTTAACTGAAACATGGATATCTGACTCATACAGAGTCCGTTTTGGCTCAACAAGTGGTCAAAACGTTTGTGACGACCAGATGCTTCAAAGGATTCTTTCATAGGGAACTTTTGGAGAACTTTACTTAAGGAGTTCATTGAGAAACTTGTATAGAAACTTTCTTAATGAGCACTCGACAAACGCATTTTGAGAAGATACACAAAGTCCCAGCTCTGGACCTAGTGCATCATCATAACTGAGGTCTCTTGCATTTCCCTACAATTAATTGGATCTCATATGGAGATGTTTAGTGAAGAAGAATGGAAAAAATCGAATGCAACTACACAAGAACCAGTCTGTAACTGTCGTACGGAATCTGTTTTGCGCAGTGTTAACTGAAACATGGATATCTGACACATACGGAGTCCGTATTGGCTCAACAAGTGGTCAAAATGTTTGTGACGACCAGATGCTTCAAAGGATTCTTTCATAGGGAACTTTTGAAGAACTTTACTTAAGGAATTCGTTCAGGAACTTGTATAGAAACTTTCTTAATGAGCACTGGACAAACGCATTTCGAGAACATACACAAAGTCCCAGCTATGGACCTTATCCATCATCATAACTGAGGTCTCTTGCATTTCCCTACAAGTAATTGGATCTCATATGGAGATGTCTAGTGAAGTAGAATGGAAAAAATCGAATGCAACTACACAAGAACCAGTCTGTAACTGTCGTTCGAAATCAGTTTTGCGCAGTGTTAACAGAAACATGGATATCTGACACATACGTAGTCCATTTTGGCTCCACAAGTAGTCAAAACTTTTGTGACGACTAGATGCTTCAAAGGATTATTTCATAGTGAACTTTTGGAGAAGTTTACTTAAGGAGTTCTTTTAGAAACTTGTATCGAAACTTTCTTAATCAGCAGTCGACAAATGCATTTCGAGAAAATACACAAAGTCTCAGCTCTAGACCTAGTGCATCATCATAACTGAGGTCTCTTGCATTTCCCTACAAGTAATTGGATCTCATATGGAGATGTTTAGTGAAGTAGAATGGAAAAAATCGAATGCAACTACACAAGAACCAGTGTGTAACTGTCGTTCGGAATTAGTTTTGCGCAGTGTAAACTGAAACATGGATATCTGACTCATACGGAGTTCGTTTTGGCTCCACAAGTGGCCAAAATGTTTGTGACAACTAGATGCTTCAAAGGATTCTTTCATAGGGAACTTTTGGAGAACTTTTCTTAAGGAGTTCGTTCAGAAACTTGTATAGAAACATTCTTAATGAGCACTCGACAAACGCATTTTGAGAACATACAGAAAGTCCCAGCTATGGACCTAATGCATCATCATAACTGAGGTCTCTTACATTTCCCTACAAGTAATTGGATCTCATATGGAGATGTCTAGTGAAGTAGAATGGAAAAAATCGAATGCAACTACACAACAACCAGTCTGTAACTGTCGTACGGAATCAGTTTTGCGCAGTGTTAACTGAAACATGGATATCTGACTCATACGGAGTCCGTTTTGGCTCAACAAGTGGTCAAAACATTTTTGACGACCAGATGCTTCAAAGGATTCTTTCATAGGGAACTTTTGGAGAACTTTTCTGAAGGAGTTCGTTCAGAAACTTGTATAGAAACATTCTTAATGTGCATCGACAAATCCATTTCGAGAACATACACCAAGTCTCAGCTATGGACCTAGTGCATCATCATAACTGAGGTCTCTTGCATTTCCCTACAAGTAATTGGATCTCATATGGAGATGTTTAGTGAAGAAGAATGGAAAAAATCGAATGCAACTACACAAGAACCAGTGTGTAATTGTCGTTCGGAATCAGTTTTGCGCAATGTTAACTGGAACATGGATATCTGACTCATACGGAGTCCGTTTTGGCTCCACAAGTAGTCAAAACGTTTGTGACAACAAGATGCTTCAAAGGATTCTTTCATAGTGATCTTTTGGAGAACTTTTCTTAAGGAGTTCGTTCAGAAACTTGTATAGAAACTTTCTTAATGAGCACTCGACAAACGCATTTCGAGAACATACACAAAATCCCAGATATGGACCAGGTGCATCATCATAACTGAGGTCTCTTGCATTTCCCTGCAAGTAATTGGATCTCATATGGAGATGTTTAGTGAAGTAGAATGGAAAATATCGAATGCAACTACACAAGAACCAGTCTGTAACTGTCGTTCGGAATCAGTTTTGCGCAGTGATAACTGAAACATGGATATCTGACACATACGGAGTCCGTTTTGGATCCAATGTAGTGAAAACATTTGTGACGACCATATGCATCAAAGGATTCTTTCATAGGGAACTTTTGGAGAACTTTTCTTAAGGAGTTCGTTCTAAAACTTGTATAGAAACTTTTTAATGAGCACTCGACAAACGCATTTCGAGAACATACACAAAGTACCAGCTATGGACCTAGTTCATCATCATAACTGAGGTCTCTTGCATTTCCCTACAAGTAATTGGATATCATATGGAGATGTTTGGTGAAGAAGAATGGAAAAAATCGAATGCAACTACACAAGAACCAGTGTGTAATTGTCGTTCGGAATCAGTTTTGCGCAGTATTAACTAAAACATGGATATCTGACTCATACGGAGTCCGTTTTGGCTCCACAAGTGGTCAAAACGTTTGTGACGACCAGATGCTTCAAAGGATTCTTTCATATGGAACTTTTGGAGAAATTTTCTTACGGAGTTCGTTCAGAAACTTGTATAGAAACTTTCTTAATGAGCACTCGACAAACGCATTTCGAGAACATACACAAAGTCCCAGCTATGGACCTAGTGCATCATCATAACTGAGGTCTCTTGCATTTGCCTACAAGTAATTGGATCTCATATGCAGATGTTTAGTGCAGTATAATGGAAAAATAGAATGCAACAACACAAGAACCAGTCTGTAACTGTCGTTCGAAATCAGTTTTGCGCAGTGTTAACAGAAACATGGATATCTGACTCATACGGAGTCCGTTTTGGCTCCACAAGTAGTCAAAACGTTTGTGACGAACAGATGCTTCAAAGGATTCTTTCATAGGGAACTTTTGGAGAACTTTACTTAAGGAGTTCTTTTAGAAACTTGTATAGAAACTTTATTAATCAGCAGTCGACAAACGCATTTCGAGAAAATACACAAAGTCCCAGCTCTTGACCTAGTGCATCATCATACCTGAGGTCTCTTGCATTTCCCTACAAGTAATTGGATCTCATATGGAGATGTTTAGTGAAGTAGAATGGAAAAAATCGAATGCAACAACACAAGAACCAGTGTGTAACTGTCGTTCGGAATTAGTTTTGCACAGTGTTAACTGAAACATGGATATCTGACTCATACGGAGTCCGTTTTGGCTCCACAAGTGGTCAAAACGTTTGCGACGACTAGATGCTTCAAAGGATTCTTTCATAGGGAACTTTTGGAGAACTTTTCTTAAGGAGTTCGTTCAGAAACTTGTATAGAAACATTCTTAATGAGCACTCGACAAACGCATTTCGAGAACATACAGAAAGTCCCAGCTATGGACCTAATGCATCATCATAACTGAGGTCTCTTACATTTCCCTACAAGTAATTGCATCTCATATGGATATGTCTAGTGAAGTAGAATGGAAAAAATTGAATGCAACTACTCAAGAACCAGTGTGTAACTGTCGTACGGAATCAGTTTTGCGCAGTGTTAACTGAAACATGGATATCGGACTCATACGGAGTCCGTTTTGGCTCAACAAGTGGTCAAAACGTTTGTGACGACCAGATACTTCAAAGGATTCTTTCATAGGGAAGTTTTGGAGAACTTTACTTAAGGAGTTCTTTTAGAAACTTGTATAGAAACTTTCTTAATCAGCACTCGACAAACGCATTTCGAGAAGATACACAAAGTCCCAGCTCTAGACCTAGTGCATCATCATAACTGAGGTCTCTTGCATTTCCCTACAAGTAATTGGATCTCATATGCAGATGTTTAGTGAAGTAGAATGGAAAAAATCGAATGCAACTACACAAGAACTAGTGTGTAACTGTCGTTCGGAATTAGTTTTGCGCAGTGTTAACTAAAACATGGATATCTGACTCATACGGAGTCCGTTTCGGCTCCACAAGTGGTCAAAACGTTTGTGACGACCAGATGCTTCAAAGGATTCTTTCATAGGGAACTTTTGGAGAACTTTTCTTAAGGAGTTCGTTCAGAAACTTGTATAGAAACATTCTTAATGAGCACTCGACAAACGCATTTCGAGAACATACAGAAAGTCCCAGCTATGGACCTAATGCATCATCATAACTGAGGTCTCTTACATTTCCCTACAAGTAATTGGATCTCATATGGAGATGTCTAGTGAAGTAGAATGGAAAAAATCGAATGCAACTACACAAGAACCAGTCTATAACTGTCGTACGGAATCAGTTTTGCGCAGTGTTAACTGAAACATGGATATCTGACTCATACGGAGTCCGTTTTGGCTCAACAAGTGGTCAAAACGTTTTTGACGACCAGATGCTTCAAAGGATTCTTTCATAGGGAACTTTTGGAGAACTTTTCTTAAGGAGTTCGTTCAGAAACTTGTATAGAAACATTCTTAATGTGCATCGACAAATGCATTTCGAGAACATACACCAAGTCTCAGCTATGGACCTAGTGCATCATCATAACTGAGGCCTCTTGCATTTCCTACAAGTAATTGGATCTCATATGGAGATGTTTAGTGAAGAAGAATGGAAAAAATCGAATGCAACTACACAAGAACCAGTGTGTAATTGTCGTTCGGAATCAGTTTTGCGCAGTGTTAACTAAAACATGGATATCTGACTCATACGGAGTCCGTTTTGGCTCCACAAGTAGTCAAAACGTTTGTGACAACAAGATTTTTCAAAGGATTGTTTCATAGTGATCTTTTGGAGAACTTTTCTTAAGGAGTTCGTTCAGAAACTTGTATAGAAACTTTCTTAATGAGCATTCGACAAACGCATTTCGAGAACATACACAAAATCCCAGATATGGATCAGGTGCATCATCATAACTGAGGTCTCTTGCATTTGCCTACAATTAATTGGATCTCATATGGAGATGTTTAGTGAAGTAGAATGGAAAATATCGAATGCAACTACACAAGAACCAGTCTGTAACTGTCGTTCGGAATCAGTTTTGCGCAGTGATAACTGAAACATGGATATCTGACACATACGGAGTCCGTTTTGGATCCAATGTAGTGAAAACGTTTGTGACGACCAGATGCATCAAAGGATTCTTTCATAGGGAACTTTTGGAGAACTTTTCTTACGGAGTTCGTTCTAAAACTTGTATAGAAACTTTCTTAATGAGCACTCGACAAACGCATTTCGAGAACATACACAAAGTACCAGCTATGGACCTAGTTCATCATCATAACTGAGGTCTCTTGCATTTCCCTACAAGTAATTGGATATCATATGGAGATGTTTAGTGAAGAAGAATGGAAAAAATCGAATGCAACTACACAAGAACCACTGTGTAATTGTCGTTCGGAATCAGTTTTGCGCAATATTAACTAAAACATGGATATCTGACTCATACGGAGTCTGTTTTGGCTCCACAAGTGGTCAAAACGTTTGTGACGACCAGATGCTTCAAAGGATTCTTTCATATGGAACTTTTGAAGAAATTTTCTTACGGAGTTCGTTCAGAAACTTGTATAGAAACTTTCTTAATGAGCACTCGACAAACGCATTTCGAGAACATACACAAAGTCCCAGCTATGGACCTAGTGCATCATCATAACTGAGGTCTCTTGCATTTGCCTACAAGTAATTGGATCTCATATGCAGATGTTTAGTGCAGTATAATGGAAAAATAGAATGCAACAACACAAGAACCAGTCTGTAACTGTCGTTCGAAATCTGTTTTACGCAGTGTTAACAGAAACATGGATATCTGACTCATACGGAGTCCGTTTTGGCTCCACAAGTAGTCAAAACATTTGTGACGAACAGATGCTTCAAAGGATTCTTTCATAGGGAACTTTTGGAGAACTTTACTTAAGGAGTTCTTTTAGAAACTTGTATAGAAACTTTCTTAATCAGCAGTCGACAAACGTATTTCGAGAAAACACACAAAGTCCCAGCTCTTGAGCTAGTGCATCATCATACCTGAGGTCTCTTGAATTTCCCTACAAGTAGTTGGATCTCATATGGAGATGTTTAGTGAAGTAGAATGGAAAAAATCGAATGCAACAACACAAGAACCAGTGTGTAACTGTCGTTCGGAATTAGTTTTGCGCAGTGTTAACTGAAACATGGATATCTGACTCATACGGAGTCCGTTTTGGCTCCACAAGTGGTCAAAACGTTTGCGACGACTAGATGCTTCAAAGGATTCTTTCATAGGGAACTTTTGGAGAACTTTTCTTAAGGAGTTCTTTCAGAAACTTGTATAGAAACATTCTTAATGAGCACTCGACAAACGCATTTCGAGAACATACAGAAAGTCCCAGCTATGGACCTAATGCATCATCATAACTGAGGTCTCTTACATTTCCCTACAAGTAATTGCATCTCATATGGAGATGTCTAGTGAAGTAGAATGGAAAAAATTGAATGCAACTACACAAGAACCAGTGTGTAACTGTCGTACGGAATCAGTTTTGCGCAGTGTTAACTGAAACATGGATATCGGACTCATACGGAGTCCTTTTGGCTCAACAAGTGGTCAAAACGTTTGTGACGACCAGATACTTCAAAGGATTCTTTCATAGGGAACTTTTGGAGAACTTTACTTAAGGAGTTCTTTTAGAAACTTGTATAGAAACTTTCTTAATCAGCACTCGACAAACGCATTTCGAGAAGATACACAAAGTCCCAGCTCTAGACCTAGTGCATCATCATATTTGAGGTCTCTTGCATTTCCCTACAAGTAATTGGATCTCATATGGAGATGTTTAGTGGAGTAGAATGGAAAAAATCGAATGCAACTACACAAGAACTAGTGTGTAACTGTCGTTCGGAATCAGTTTTGCGCAGTGTTAACTGAAACATGGATATCTGACTCATACGGAGTCCGTTTTAGCTCCACAAGTGGTCAAAACGTTTGTGACGACTAGATGCTTCAAAGGATTCTTTCATAGGGAACTTTTGGAGAACTTTTCTTAAGGAGTTCGTTCAGAAACTTGTATAGAAACATTCTTAATGAGCACTCGACAAACGCATTTCGAGAACATACACAAAATCCGAGATATGGACCAGGTGCATCATCATAACTGAGGTCTCTTGCATTTCCCTACAAGTAATTGGATCTCATATGGAGATGTTTAGTGAAGTAGAATGGAAAAAATCGAATGCAACTACACAAGAACCAGTTTGTAACTGTCGTTCGGAATCAGTTTTGCGCAGTGATAACTGAAACATGGATATCTCACACATACGGAGTCCGTTTTGGCTCCAATGTAGTCAAAACATTTGTGACGACCAGATGCTTCAAAGTATTCTTTCATATGGAACTTTTGGAGAACTTTTCTTAAGGAGTTCGTTCTAAAACTTGTATAGAAACTTTCTTAATGAGCACTCGACAAACGCATTTCGAGAACATACACAAAGTAGCAGCTATGGACCTAGTTCATCATCATAACTCAGGTCTCTTGAATTTCCATACAAGTAATTGGATCTCATATGGATATGTTTAGTGAAGTAGAATGGAAAAAATCGAATGCAACTACAGAAGAACCAGTCTGTAACTGTCGTTCGGAATCAGTTTTGCGCAGTGTTAACTGAAACATGGATATCTGACTCATACGGAGTCCGTTTTGGCTCCACAAGTAGTCAAAACGTTTGTGACGACCAGATGCTTCAAAGGATTCTTTCATAGGGAACTTTTGGAGAACTTTACTTAAGGAGTTCATTGAGAAACTTGTATAGAAACATTCTTAATGAGCACTCAACAAACGCATTTCGAGAAGATACACAAAGTCCCAGCTCTGGACCTAGTGCATCATCATAATTGAGGTCCCTTGCATTTGCCTACATGTAATTGGATCTCATATGGCGATGTTTAGTGAAGTAGAATGGAAAAAATCGAATGCAACTACACAAGAACCAGTCTGTAACTGTTGTACGGAATCAGTTTTGCACAGTGTTAACTGAAACATGGATATCTGACTCATACGGAGTCCGTTTTGGCTCAACAAGTGGTCAAAACGTTTGTGACGACCAGATGCTTCAAAGGATTCTTTCATAGGGAACTTTTGGAGAACTTTTCTTAAGGAGTTCGTTCAGAAACTTGTATAGAAACATTCTTAATGAGCACTCGACAAACGCATTTCGAGAACATACACCAAGTCTCAGCTATGGACCTAGTGCATCATCATAACTGAGGTCTCTTGCATTTCCCTACAAGTAATTGGATCTCATATGGAGATGTTTAGTGAAGAAGAATGGAAAAAATCGAATGCAACTACACAAAAACCAGTGTGTAATTGTCGTTCGGAATCAGTTTTGCGCAGTATTAACTAAAACATGGATATCTGACTCATACGGAGTCCGTTTTGGCTCCACAAGTGGTCAAATAGTTTGTGACAACCATATGCTTAAAAGGATTCTTTCATATGGAACTATTGGAGAAATTTTCTTAAGGAGTTCGTTCAGAAACTTGTATAGAAACTTTGTTAATGAGCACTCGACAAACACATTTCGAGAACATACACAAAGTCCCAGCTATGGACCTAGTGCATCATCATAACTGAGGTCTCTTGCATTTTCCTACAAGTAATTGGATCTCATATGGAGATGTTTAGTGAAGTATAATGGAAAAATAGAATGCAACAACACAAGAACCAGTCTGTAACTTTCGTTCGAAATCAGTTTTGCGCAGTGTTAACTGAAACATGGATATCTGACTCATACTGAGGCCGTTTTAGCTCCACAAGTGGTCAAAACGTTTGTGACAAATAGATGCTTCAAAGGATTCTTTCATAGGGAACTTTTGGAGAACTTTTCTTAAGGAGTTCGTTCAGAAACTTGTATAGAAACATTCTTAATGAGCACTCGACAAACGCATTTCGAGAACATACAGAAAGTCCAAGCTATGGACCTAATGCATCATCATAATTGAGGTCTCTTACATTTCCCTACAAGTAATTGGATCTCATATGAAGATGTCTAGTGAAGTAGAATGGAAAAAATCGAATGCAACTACACAAGAACCAGTCTGTAACTATCGTACGGAATCAGTTTTGCGCAGTGTTAACTGAAACATGGATATCTGACTCATACGGAGTCCGTTTTGGCTCAACAAGTGGTCAAAACGTTTGTGACGACCAGATGCTTCAAAGGATTCTTTCATAGGGAAATTTTATAGAAGTTTTCTTAAGGAGTTCGTTCAGAAACTTGTATAGAAACATTCTTAATGAGCACTCGACAAACGCATTTCGAGAACATACACCAAGTCTCAGCTATCGACCTAGTGCATCATCATAACTGAGGTCTCTTGCATTTCCCTACAAGTAATTGGATCTCATATGGAGATGTTTAGTGAAGAAGAATGGAAAAAATCGAATGCAACTACACAAGAACCAGTGTGTAATTGTCGTTTGGAATCAGTTTTGCGCAGTATTAACTAAAACATGGATATCTGACTCATACGGAGTCCGTTTTGGCTCCACAAGTGGTCAAAACGTTTGTGACGACCAGATGCTTAAAAGGATTCTTTCATATGGAACTATAGGAGAAATTTTCTGAAGGAGTTCGTTCAGAAACTTGTATAGAAACTTTCTTAATGAGCACTCGACAAACGCATTTCAAGAAGATACGCAAAGTCCCAGCTCTGGACCTAGTGCATCATCATAACTGAGGTCTCTTGCATTTCCCTACAAGTAATTGGATCTCATATGGAGATGTTTAGTGAAGTAGAATGGAAAAAATCGAATGCAACTACACAAGAACCAGTCTGTAACTCTCGTTCGGAATCAGTTTTGCGCAGTGATAACTGAAACATGGATATCTGACACATACGGAGTCCGTTTTGGCTCCAATGTAGTCAAAACATTTGTGACAACAAGATGCTTCAAAGGATTCTTTCATAGGGAACTTTTGGAGAACTTTTCTTAAGGAGTTCGTTCTAAAACTTGTATAGAAACTTTCTTAATGAGCACTCGACAAACGCATTTCGAGAACATACAGAAAGTACCAACTATGGACCTAGTTCATCATCATAACTGAGGTCTCTTGCATTTCCCTACAAGTAATTGGATCTCATATGGAGATGTTTAGTGAAGTAGAATGGAAAAAATTGAATGCAACTACACAAGAACCAGTCTGTAACTGTCGTTCGGAATCAGTTTTGCGCAGTGTTAACTGAAACATGGATATCTGACGCATACGGAGTCCGTTTTGGCTCCACAAGTAGTCCAAACGTTTGTGACGACTAGATGCTTAAAAGGATTCTTTCATATGGAACTTTTGGAGAAATTTTCTTAAGGAGTTCGTTCAGAAACTTGTATAGAAACATTCTTAATGAGCACTCGACAAACGCATTTCGAGAACATACACCAAGTCTCAGCTATGGACCTAGTGCATCATCATAACTGAGGTCTCTTGCATTTCCCTACAAGTAATTGGATCTCATATGGAGATGTTTAGTGAAGAAGAATGGAAAAAATCGAATGCAACTACACAAGAACCAGTGTGTAATTGTCGTTTGGAATCAGTTTTGCGCAGTATTAACTAAAACATGGATATCTGACTCATACGGAGTCCGTTTTGGCTCCACAAGTGGTCAAAACGTTTGTGACAACCAGATGCTTAAAAGGATTCTTTCATATGGAACTATAGGAGAAATTTTCTTAAGGAGTTCGTTCAGAAATTTGTATAGAAACTTTGTTAATGAGCACTCGACAAACGCATTTCGAGAACATACACAAAGTCCCAACTATGGACCTAGTGCATCATCATAACAGAGGTCTCTTGCATTTGCCTACAAGTAATTGGATCTCATATGGAGATGTTTAGTGAAGTATAATGGCAAAATAGAATGCAACAACACAAGAACCAGTTTGTAACTGTCGTTCGGAATCAGTTTTGCGCAGTGATAACTGAAACATGGATATCTGACACATACGGAGTCCGTTTTGGATCCAATGTAGTGAAAACGTTTGTGACGACCATATGCATCAAAGGATTCTTTCATAGGGAACTTTTGGAGAACTTTTCTTAAGGAGTTCGTTATAAAACTTGTATAGAAACTTTTTAATGAGCACTCGACAAACGCATTTCGAGAACATACACAAAGTACCAGCTATGGACCTAGTTCATCATCATAACTGAGGTCTCTTGCATTTCCCTACAAGTAATTGGATATCATATGGAGATGTTTAGTGAAGAAGAATGGAAAAAATCGAATGCAACTACACAAGAACCAGTGTGTAATTGTCGTTCGGAATCAGTTTTGCGCAGTATTAACTAAAACATGGATATCTGACTCATACGGAGTCCGTTTTGGCTCCACAAGTGGTCAAAACGTTTGTGACGACCAGATGCTTCAAAGGATTCTTTCATATGGAACTTTTGGAGAAATTTTCTTACGGAGTTCGTTCAGAAACTTGTATAGAAACTTTCTTAATGAGCACTCGACAAACGCATTTCGAGAACATACACAAAGTCCCAGCTATGGACCTAGTGCATCATCATAACTGAGGTCTCTTGCATTTTCCTACAAGTAATTGGATCTCATATGCAGATGTTTAGTGCAGTATAATGGAAAAATAGAATGCAACAACACAAGAACCAGTCTGTAACTGTCGTTCGAAATCAGTTTTGCGCAGTGTTAACAGAAACATGGATATCTGACTCATACGGAGTCCGTTTTGGCTCCACAAGTAGTCAAAACGTTTGTGACGAACAGATGCTTCAAAGGATTGTTTCATAGGGAACTTTTGGAGAACTTTACTTAAGGAGTTCTTTTAGAAACTTGTATAGAAACTTTATTAATCAGCAGTCGACGAACGCATTTCGAGAAAATACACAAAGTCCCAGCTCTTGACCTAGTGCATCATCATACCTGAGGTCTCTTGCATTTCCCTACAAGTAATTGGATCTCATATGGAGATGTTTAGTGAAGTAGAATGGAAAAAATCGAATGCAACAACACAAGAACCAGTGTGTAACTGTCGTTCGGAATTAGTTTTGCACAGTGTTAACTGAAACATGCATATCTGACTCATACGGAGTCCGTTTTGGCTCCACAAGTGGTCAAAACGTTTGCGACGACTAGATGCTTCAAAGGATTCTTTCATAGGGAACTTTTGGAGAACTTTTCTTAAGGAGTTCGTTCAGAAACTTGTATAGAAACATTCTTAATGAGCACTCGACAAACGCATTTCGAGAACATACAGAAAGTCCCAGCTATGGACCTAATGCATCATCATAACTGAGGTCTCTTACATTTCCCTACAAGTATTTGCATCTCATATGGATATGTCTAGTGAAGTAGAATGGAAAAAATTGAATGCAACTACACAAGAACCAGTGTGTAACTGTCGTACGGAATCAGTTTTGCGCAGTGTTAACTGAAACATGGATATCGGACTCATACGGAGTCCGTTTTGGCTCAACAAGTGGTCAAAACGTTTGTGACGACCAGATACTTCAAAGGATTCTTTCATAGGGAAGTTTTGGAGAACTTTACTTAAGGAGTTCTTTTAGAAACTTGTATAGAAACTTTCTTAATCAGCACTCGACAAACGCATTTCGAGAAGATACACAAAGTCCCAGCTCTAGACCTAGTGCATCATCATAACTGAGGTCTCTTGCATTTCCCTACAAGTAATTGGATCTCATATGCAGATGTTTAGTGAAGTAGAATGGAAAAAATCGAATGCAACTACACAAGAACTAGTGTGTAACTGTCGTTCGGAATTAGTTTTGCGCAGTGTTAACTAAAACATGGATATCTGACTCACACGGAGTCCGTTTCGGCTCCACAAGTGGTCAAAACGTTTGTGACGACCAGATGCTTCAAAGGATTCTTTCATAGGGAACTTTTGGAGAACTTTTCTTAAGGAGTTCGTTCAGAAACTTGTATAGAAACATTCTTCATGAGCACTCGACAAACGCATTTCGAGAACATACAGAAAGTCCCAGCTATGGACCTAATGCATCATCATAACTGAGGTCTCTTACATTTCCCTACAAGTAATTGGATCTCATATGGAGATGTCTAGTGAAGTAGAATGGAAAAAATCGAATGCAACTACACAAGAACCAGTCTATAACTGTCGTACGGAATCAGTTTTGCGCAGTGTTAACTGAAACATGGATATCTGACTCATACGTAGTCCGTTTTGGCTCAACAAGTGGTCAAAACGTTTTTGACGACCAGATGCTTCAAAGGATTCTTTCATAGGGAACTTTTGGAGAACTTTTCTTAAGGAGTTCGTTCAGAAACTTGTATAGAAACATTCTTAATGTGCATCGACAAATGCATTTCGAGAACATACACCAAGTCTCAGCTATGGACCTAGTGCATCATCATAACTGAGGTCTCTTGCATTTCCTACAAGTAATTGGATCTCATATGGAGATGTTTAGTGAAGAAGAATGGAAAAAATCGAATGCAACTACACAAGAACCAGTGTGTAATTGTCGTTCGGAATCAGTTTTGCGCAGTGTTAACTAAAACATGGATATCTGACTCATACGGAGTCCGTTTTGGCTCCACAAGTAGTCAAAACGTTTGTGACAACAAGATTCTTCAAAGGATTGTTTCATAGTGATCTTTTGGAGAACTTTTCTTAAGGAGTTCGTTCAGAAACTTGTATAGAAACTTTCTTAATGAGCATTCGACAAACGCATTTCGAGAACATACACAAAATCCCAGATATGGACCAGGTGCATCATCATAACTGAGGTCTCTTGCATTTGCCTACAATTAATTGGATCTCATATGGAGATGTTTAGTGAAGTAGAATGGAAAATATCGAATGCAACTACACAAGAACCAGTCTGTAACTGTCGTTCGGAATCAGTTTTGCGCAGTGATAACTGAAACATGGATATCTGACACATACGGAGTCCGTTTTGGATCCAATGTAGTGAAAACGTTTGTGACGACCAGATGCATCAAAGGATTCTTTCATAGGGAACTTTTGGAGAACTTTTCTTACGGAGTTCGTTCTAAAACTTGTATAGAAACTTTCTTAATGAGCACTCGACAAACGCATTTCGAGAACATACACAAAGTACCAGCTATGGACCTAGTTCATCATCATAACTGAGGTCTCTTGCATTTCCCTACAAGTAATTGGATATCATATGGAGATGTTTAGTGAAGAAGAATGGAAAAAATCGAATGCAACTACACAAGAACCACTGTGTAATTGTCGTTCGGAATCAGTTTTGCGCAATATTAACTAAAACATGGATATCTGACTCATACGGAGTCTGTTTTGGCTCCACAAGTGGTCAAAACGTTTGTGACGACCAGATGCTTCAAAGGATTCTTTCATATGGAACTTTTGAAGAAATTTTCTTACGGAGTTCGTTCAGAAACTTGTATAGAAACTTTCTTAATGAGCACTCGACAAACGCATTTCGAGAACATACACAAAGTCCCAGCTATGGACCTAGTGCATCATCATAACTGAGGTCTCTTGCATTTGCCTACAAGTAATTGGATCTCATATGCAGATGTTTAGTGCAGTATAATGGAAAAATAGAATGCAACAACACAAGAACCAGTCTGTAACTGTCGTTCGAAATCAGTTTTGCGCAGTGTTAACAGAAACATGGATATCTGACTCATACGGAGTCCGTTTTGGCTCCACAAGTAGTCAAAACGTTTGTGACGAACAGATGCTTCAAAGGATTCTTTCATAGGGAACTTTTGGAGAACTTTACTTAGGGAGTTCTTTTAGAAACTTGTATAGAAACTTTCTTAATCAGTAGTCGACGAACGCATTTCGAGAAAACACACAAAGTCCCAGCTCTTGACCTAGTGCATCATCATACCTGAGGTCTCTTGCATTTCCCTACAAGTAATTGGATCTCATATGGAGATGTTTAGTGAAGTAGAATGGAAAAAATCGAATGCAACAACACAAGAACCAGTGTGTAACTGTCGTTCGGAATTAGTTTTGCGCAGTGTTAACTGAAACATGGATATCTGACTCATACGGAGTCCGTTTTGGCTCCACAAGTGGTCAAAACGTTTGCGACGACTAGATGCTTCAAAGGATTCTTTCATAGGGAACTTTTGGAGAACTTTTCTTAAGGAGTTCTTTCAGAAACTTGTATAGAAACATTCTTAATGAGCACTCGACAAACGCATTTCGAGAACATACAGAAAGTCCCAGCTATGGACCTAATGCATCATCATAACTGAGGTCTCTTACATTTCCCTACAAGTAATTGCATCTCATATGGAGATGTCTAGTGAAGTAGAATGGAAAAAATTGAATGCAACTACACAAGAACCAGTGTGTAACTGTCGTACGGAATCAGTTTTGCGCAGTGTTAACTGAAACATGGATATCGGACTCATTCGGAGTCCGTTTTGGCTCAACAAGTGGTCAAAACGTTTGTGACGACCAGATACTTCAAAGGATTCTTTCATAGGGAACTTTTGGAGAACTTTACTTAAGGAGTTCTTTTAGAAACTTGTATAGAAACTTTCTTAATCAGCACTCGACAAACGCATTTCGAGAAGATACACAAAGTCCCAGCTCTAGACCTAGTGCATCATCATAACTGAGGTCTCTTGCATTTCCCTACAAGTAATTGGATCTCTAATGGAGATGTTTAGTGAAGTAGAATGGAAAGAAACGAATGCAACTAGACAAGAACCAGTCTGTAACTGTCGTTCGGAATCAGTTTTGCGCTGTGATAACTGAAACATGGATATCTGACACATACGGAGTCCGTTTTGGCTCCAAAGTAGTCAAAACGTTTGTGACGACCAGATGCTTCAAAGGATTCTTTCATAGGGAACTTTTGGAGAACTTTTCTTAAGGAGTTCGTTCAAAAACTTGTATAGAAACTTTCTTCATGAGCAGTCGACAAACGCATTTCGAGAACGTACACAAAGTACCAGCTATGGACCTAGTGCATCATCATAAATGAGGTCTCTTGCATTTCCCTACAAGTAATTGGATCTCATATGGAGATGTTTAGTGAAGTAGAATGGAAAAAATCGAATGCAACTACACAAGAACCAGTCTGTAACTGTCGTTCGGAATCTGTTTTGCGCAGTGTTAACTGAAACATGGAGATCTGACTCATACGGAGTCCATTTTGGCTCCACAAGTATTCAAAACGTTTGTGACGACCAGATGCTTCAAAGGATTCTTTCATAGGGAACTTTTGGAGAACTTTACTTAAGGAGTTCATTCAGAAACTTGTATAGAAACTTTCTTAATGAGCACTCGACAAACGTATTTCGAGAAGATACACAAAGTCCCAGCTCTGGACCTAGTGCATCATCATAACTGAGGTCTCTTGCATTTCCCTATAAGTAATTGGATCTCATATGGAGATGTTTAGTGAAGTAGAATGGAAAAAATCGAATGCAACTACACAAGAACCAGTCTGTAACTGTCGTTCGGAATCAGTTTTGCGCAGTGTTAACTGAAACATGGATATCTGACTCATACAGAGTCCGTTTTGGCTCAACAAGTGGTCAAAACGTTTGTGACGACCAGATGCTTCAAAGGATTCTTTCATAGGGAACTTTTGGAGAACTTTACTTAAGGAGTTCATTGAGAAACTTGTATAGAAACTTTCTTAATGAGCACTCGACAAACGCATTTCGAGAAGATACACAAAGTCCCAGCTCTGGACCTAGTGCATCATCATAACTGAGGTCTCTTGCATTTCCCTACAATTAATTGGATCTCATATGGACATGTTTAGTGAAGAAGAATGGAAAAAATCGAATGCAACTACACAAGAACCAGTCTGTAACTGTCGTACGGAATCTGTTTTGCGCAGTGTTAACTGAAACATGGATATCTGACACATACGGAGTCCGTATTGGCTCAACAAGTGGTCAAAATGTTTGTGACGACCAGATGCTTCAAAGGATTCTTTCATAGGGAACTTTTGAAGAACTTTACTTAAGGAATTCGTTCAGAAACTTGTATAGAAACTTTCTTAATGAGCACTGGACAAACGCATTTCGAGAACATACACAAAGTCCCAGCTATGGACCTTATCCATCATCATAACTGAGGTCTCTTGCATTTCCCTACAAGTAATTGGATCTCATATGGAGATGTCTAGTGAAGTAGAATGGAAAAAATCGAATGCAACTACACAAGAACCAGTCTGTAACTGTCGTTCGAAATCAGTTTTGCGCAGTGTTAACAGAAACATGGATATCTGACACATACGTAGTCCATTTTGGCTCCACAAGTAGTCAAAACTTTTGTGACGACTAGATGCTTCAAAGGATTATTTCATAGTGAACTTTTGGAGAAGTTTACTTAAGGTGTTCTTTTAGAAACTTGTATCGAAACTTTCTTAATCAGCAGTCGACAAATGCATTTCGAGAAAATACACAAAGTCTCAGCTCTAGACCTAGTGCATCATCATAACTGAGGTCTCTTGCATTTCCCTACAAGTAATTGGATCTCATATGGAGATGTTTAGTGAAGTAGAATGGAAAAAATCGAATGCAACTACACAAGAACCAGTGTGTAACTGTCGTTCGGAATTAGTTTTGCGCAGTGTTAACTGAAACATGGATATCTGACTCATACGGAGTCCGTTTTGGTCCACAAGTGGTCAAAATGTTTGTGACAACTAGATGCTTCAAAGGATTCTTTCATAGGGAACTTTTGGAGAACTTTTCTTAAGGAGTTCGTTCAGAAACTTGTATAGAAACATTCTTAATGAGCACTCGACTAACGCATTTTGAGAACATACAGAAAGTCCCAGCTATGGACCTAATGCATCATCATAACTGAGGTCTCTTACATTTCCCTACAAGTAATTGGATCTCATATGGAGATGTCTAGTGAAGTAGAATGGAAAAAATCGAATGCAACTACACAAGAACCAGTCTGTAACTGTCGTACGGAATCAGTTTTGCGCAGTGTTAACTGAAACATGGATATCTGACTCATACGGAGTCCGTTTTGGCTCAACAAGTGGTCAAAACGTTTTTGACGACCAGATGCTTCAAAGGATTCTTTCATAGGGAACTTTTGGAGAACTTTTCTTAAGGAGTTCGTTCAGAAACTTGTATAGAAACATTCTTAATGTGCATCGACAAATGCATTTCGAGAACATACACCAAGTCTCAGCTATGGACCTAGTGCATCATCATAACTGAGGTTTCTTGCATTTCCCTACAAGTAATTGGATCTCATATGGAGATGTTTAGTGAAGAAGAATGGAAAAAATCGAATGCAACTACACAAGAACCAGTGTGTAATTGTCGTTCGGAATCAGTTTTGCGCAATGTTAACTGGAACATGGATATCTGACTCATACGGAGTCCGTTTTGGCTCCACAAGTAGTCAAAACGTTTGTGACAACAAGATGCTTCAAAGGATTCTTTCATTGTGATCTTTTGGAGAACTTTTCTTAAGGAGTTCGTTCAGAAACTTGTATAGAAACATTCTTAATGAGCACTCGACAAACGCATTTCGAGAACATACACAAAATCCGAGATATGGACCAGGTGCATCATCATAACTGAGGTCTCTTGCATTTCCCTACAAGTAATTGGATCTCATATGGAGATGTTTAGTGAAGTAGAATGGAAAAAATCGAATGCAACTACACAAGAACCAGTTTGTAACTGTCGTTCGGAATCAGTTTTGCGCAGTGATAACTGAAACATGGATATCTCACACATACGGAGTCCGTTTTGGCTCCAATGTAGTCAAAACATTTGTGACGACCAGATGCTTCAAAGGATTTTTTCATATGGAACTTTTGGAGAACTTTTCTTAAGGAGTTCGTTCTAAAACTTGTATAGAAACTTTCTTAATGAGCACTCGACAAACGCATTTCGAGAACATACACAAAGTAGCAGCTATGGACCTAGTTCATCATCATAACTCAGGTCTCTTGAATTTCCATACAAGTAATTGGAACCCATATGGAGATGTTTAGTGAAGTAGAATGGAAAAAATCGAATGCAACTACAGAAGAACCAGTTTGTAACTGTCGTTCGGAATCAGTTTTGCACAGTGTTAACTGAAACATGGATATCTGACTCATACGGAGTCCGTTTTGGCTCCACAAGTAGTCAAAACGTTTGTGACGACCAGATGCTTCAAAGGATTCTTTCATAGGGAACTTTTGGAGAACTTTACTTAAGGAGTTCATTGAGAAACTTGTATAGAAACTTTCTTAATGAGCACTCAACAAACGCATTTCGAGAAGATACACAAAGTCCCAGCTCTGGACCTAGTGCATCATCATAATTGAGGTCCCTTGCATTTCCCTACATGTAATTGGATCTCATATGGCGATGTTTAGTGAAGTAGAATGGAAAAAATCGAATGCAATTACACAAGAACCAGTCTGTAACTGTTGTACGGAATCAGTTTTGCACAGTGTTAACTGAAACATGGATATCTGACTCATACGGAGTCCGTTTTGGCTCAACAAGTGGTCAAAATGTTTGTGACGACCAGATGCTTCAAAGGATTCTTTCATAGGGAACTTTTGGAGAACTTTTCTTAAGGAGTTCGTTCAGAAACTTGTATAGAAACATTCTTAATGAGCACTCGACAAACGCATTTCGAGAACATACACCAAGTCTCAGCTATGGACCTAGTGCATCATCATAACTGAGGTCTCTTGCATATCCCTACAAGTAATTGGATCTCATATGGAGATGTTTAGTGAAGAAGAATGGAAAAAATCGAATGCAACTACACAAGAACCAGTGTGTAATTGTCGTTCGGAATCAGTTTTGCGCAGTATTAACTAAAACATGTATATCTGACTCATACGGAGTCCGTTTTGGCTCCACAAGTGGTCAAATAGTTTGTGACGACCATATGCTTAAAAGGATTCTTTCATATGGAACTTTTGGAGAAATTTTCTTAAGGAGTTCGTTCAGAAACTTGTATAGAAACTTTGTTAATGAGCACTCGACAAACTCATTTCGAGAACATACACAAAGTCCGAGCTATGGACCTAGTGCATCATCATAACTGAGGTCTCTTGCATTTTCCTACAAGTAATTGGATCTCATATGGAGATGTTTAGTGAAGTATAATGGAAAAATAGAATGCAACAACACAAGAACCAGTCTGTAACTTTCGTTCGAAATCAGTTTTGCGCAGTGTTAACTGAAACATGGATATCTAACTCATACTGAGGCCGTTTTAGCTCCACAAGTGGTCAAAACGTTTGTGACAAATAGATGCTTCAAAGGATTCTTTCATAGGGAACTTTTGGAGAACTTTTCTTAAGGAGTTCGTTCAGAAACTTGTATAGAAACATTCTTAATGAGCACTCGACAAACGCATTTCGAGAACATACAGAAAGTCCAAGCTATGGACCTAATGCATCATCATAATTGAGGTCTCTTACATTTCCCTACAAGTAATTGGATCTCATATCAAGATGTCTAGTGAAGTAGAATGGAAAAAATCGAATGCAACTACACAAGAACCAGTCTGTAACTGTCGTTTGGAATCAGTTTTGCGCAGTGTTAACTGAAACATGGATATCTGACTCATACGGAGTCCGTTTTGGCTCAACAAGTGGTCAAAACGTTTGTGACGACCAGATGCTTCAAAGGATTCTTTCATAGGGAAATTTTATAGAAGTTTTCTTAAGGAGTTCGTTCAGAAACTTGTATAGAAACATTCTTAATGGGCAATCGACAAACGCATTTCGAGAACATACACCAAGTCTCAGCTATGGACCTAGTGCATCATCATAACTGAGGTCTCTTGCATTTCCCTACAAGTAATTGGATCTCATATGGAGATGTTTAGTGAAGAAGAATGGAAAAAATCGAATGCAACTACACAAGAACCAGTGTGTAATTGTCGTTTGGAATCAGTTTTGCGCAGTATTAACTAAAACATGGATATCTGACTCATACGGAGTCCGTTTTGGCTCCACAAGTGGTCAAAACGTTTGTGACGACCAGATGCTTAAAAGGATTCTTTCATATGGAACTATAGGAGAAATTTTCTGAAGGAGTTCGTTCAGAAACTTGTATAGAAACTTTCTTAATGAGCACTCGACAAACCCATTTCAAGAAGATACGCAAAGTCCCAGCTCTGGACCTAGTGCATCATCATAACTGAGGTCTCTTGCATTTCCCTACAAGTAATTGGATCTCATATGGAGATGTTTAGTGAAGTAGAATGGAAAAAATCGAATGCAACTACACAAGAACCAGTCTGTAACTATCGTTCGGAATCAGTTTTGCGCAGTGATAACTGAAACATGGATATCTGACACATACGGAGTCCGTTTTGGCTCCAATGTAGTCAAAACGTTTGTGACGACAAGATGCTTCAAAGGATTCTTTTATAGGGAACTTTTGGAGAACTTTTCTTAAGGAGTTCGTTCTAAAACTTGTATAGAAACTTTCTTAATGAGCACTCGACAAACGCATTTCGAGAACATACAGAAAGTACCAACTATGGACCTAGTTCATCATCATAACTGAGGTCTCTTGCATTTCCTACAAGTAATTGGATCTCATATGGAGATGTTTAGTGAAGTAGAATGGAAAAAATTGAATGCAACTACACAAGAACCAGTCTGTAACTGTCGTTCGGAATCAGTTTTGCGCAGTGTTAACTGAAACATGGATATCTGACTCATACGGAGTCCGTTTTGGCTCCACAAGTAGTCCAAACGTTTGTGACGACTAGATGCTTAAAAGGATTCTTTCATATGGAACTTTTGGAGAAATTTTCTTAAGGAGTTCGTTCAGAAACTTGTATAGAAACATTCTTAATGAGCACTCGACAAACGCATTTCGAGAACATACACCAAGTCTCAGCTATGGACCTAGTGCATCATCATAACTGAGGTCTCTTGCATTTCCCTACAAGTAATTGGATCTCATATGGAGATGTTTAGTGAAGAAGAATGGAAAAAATCGAATGCAACTACACAAGAACCAGTGTGTAATTGTCGTTTGGAATCAGTTTTGCGCAGTATTAACTAAAACATGGATATCTGACTCATACGGAGTCCGTTTTGGCTCCACAAGTGGTCAAAACGTTTGTGACGACCAGATGCTTAAAAGGATTCTTTCATATGGAACTATAGGAGAAATTTTCTTAAGGAGTTCGTTCAGAAATTTGTATAGAAACTTTGTTAATGAGCACTCGACAAACGCATTTCGAGAACATACACAAAGTCCCAACTATGGACCTAGTGCATCATCATAACAGAGGTCTCTTGCATTTGCCTACAAGTAATTGGATCTCATATGGAGATGTTTAGTGAAGTATAATGGCAAAATAGAATGCAACAACACAAGAACCAGTTTGTAACTTTCGTTCGAAATCAGTTTTGCGCAGTGTTAACAGAAACATGGATATCTGACTCATACGGAGTCCGTTTTGGCTCCACAAGAAGTCAAAATGTTTGTGACGACTATATGCTTCAAAGGATTCTTTCATAGGGAACTTTTGGAGAACTTTACTTAAGGAGATCTTTTAGAAACTGGTATAGAAACTTTCTTAATCAGCACTCGACAAACGCATTTCGAGAAGATACACAAAGTCCCAGCTCTAGACCTAGTGCATCATCATAACTGAGGTCTCTTGCATTTCCCTACATGTAATTGGATCTCATATGGAGATGTTTAGTGAAGTAGAATGGAAAAAATCGAATGCAACTACACAAGAACCAGTGTGTAACTGTGGTTCGGAATTAGTTTTGCGCAGTGTTAACTGAAACATGGATATCTGACTCATACGGAGTCCGTTTTAGCTCCACAAGTGGTCAAAACATTTGTGACGACTAGATGCTTCACAGGTTTCTTTCATAGGGAACTTTTGGAGAACTTTTCTTAAGGAGATCGTTCAGAAACTTGTATAGAAACATTCTTAATGAGCACTCGACAAACTCATTTCGAGAACATACAGAAAGTCCCAGCTATGGACCTAATGCATCATCATAACTGAGGTCTCTTACATTTCCCTACAAGTAATTGGATCTCATATGAAGATGTCTAGTGAAGTAGAATGGAAAAAATCAATGCAACTACACAAGAACCAGTCTGTAACTATCGTACGGAATCAGTTTTGCGCAGTGTTAACTGAAACATGGATATCTGACTCATACGGAGTCCGTTTTGGCTCAACAAGTGGTCAAAACGTTTGTGACGACCAGATGCTTCAAAGGATTCTTTCATAGGGAACTTTTGGAGAACTTTTCTTAAGGAGTTCGTTCAGAAACTTGTATAGAAACATTCCTAATGAGTACTCGACAAACGCATTTCGAGAACATACACCAAGTCTCAGCTATGGACCTAGTGCATCATCATAACTGAGGTCTCTAGCATTTCCCTACAAGTAATTGGATCTCATATGGAGATGTTTAGTGAAGAAGAATGGAAAAAATCGAATGCAACTACACAAGAACCAGTGTGTAATTGTCGTTCGGAATCAGTTTTGCGCAGTATTAACTAAAACATGGATATCTGACTCATACGGAGTCCGTTTTGGCTCCACAAATGGTCAAAACGTTTGTGACGACCAGATGCTTCAAAGGATTTTTTTCATAGGGAACTTTTGGAGAACTTTACTTAAGGAGTTCGTTCAGAAACTTGTATAGAAACTTTCTTAATGAGCACTCGACAAACGCATTTCGAGAACATACACAAAGTCCCAGCTCTGGACCTAGTGCATCATCATAACTGAGGTCTCTTGCATTTCCCTACAAGTAATTGGATCTCATATGGAGATGTTTAGTGAAGTAGAATGGAAAAAATCGAATGCAACTACACAAGAACCAGTCTGTAACTGTCGTTCAGAATCAGTTTTGCGCAGTGATAACTGAAACATGGATATCTGACACATACGGAGTCTGTTTTGGCTCCAATGTAGGCAAAACGTTTGTGACGACCAGATGCTTCAAAGGATTCTTTCATAGGGAACTTTTGGAGAACTTTTCTTAAGGAGTTCATTCAGAAACTTGTATAGAAACTTTCTTAATGAGCACTCGACAAACGCATTTCGAGAACATACACAAAGTACCAGCTATGGACCTAGTTCATCATCATAACTGAGGTCTCTTGCATTTCCCTACAAGTAATTGGATCTCATATGGAGATGTTTAGTGAAGTAGAATGGAAAAAATCGAATGCAACTACACAAGAACCAGTCTGTAACTGTCGTTCGGAATCAGTTTTGCGCAGTGTTAACTGAAACATGGATATCTGACTCATAAGGAGTACGTTTTGGCTCCACAAGTAGTCAAAACGTTTGTGACGACCAGATGCTTCAGAGGATTCTTTCATAGGGAACTTTTGGAGAACTTTACTTAAGGACTTCATTGAGAAGCTTGTATAGAAACTTTCTAAATGAGCACTCGACAACCGCATTTCGAGAAGATACACAAAATCCCAGCTCTGGACTTAGTGCATCATCATAACTGAGGTCCCTTGCATTTCCCTAGAAGTAATTGGATCTCATATTGAGATGATTAGTGAAGTAGAATGGAAAAAATCGAATGCAACTACACAAGAACCAGTCTGTAACTGTCGTACGGAATCAGTTTTGCGCAGTGTTAACTGAAACATGGATATCTGACTCATACGGAGTCCGTTTTGGCACAACAAGTGGTCAAAACGTTTGTGACGACCAGATGCTTCAAAGGATTCTTTCATAGGGAACTTTTGGCGAACTTTTCTTAAGGAGTTCGTTTAGAAACTTGTATAGAAACATTCTTAATGAGCACTCGACAAACGCATTTCGTGAACATACACCAAGTACCAGCTATGGACCAAGTGCATCATCAAAACTGAGTTCTCTTGCATTTCCCTACAAGTAATTGCATCTCATATGGAGATTTTTAGTGAAGAAGAATGGAAAAAATCGAATGCAACTACATAAGAACCACTGTGTAATTGTCGTTCGGAATTAGTTTTGCGCAGTATTAACTAAAACATGGATATCTGACTCATACGGAGTCCGTTTTGGCTCCACAAGTGGTCAAAACGTTTGTGACGACCAGATGCTTAAAAGGATTCTTTCATATGGAACTTTTGGAGAAATTTTCTTAAGGAGTTCGTTCAGCAACTTGTATAGAAACTTTGTTAATGAGCACTCGACAAACGCATTTCGAGAACATACACAAAGTCCCAGCTATGGACCTAGTGCATCATCATAACTGAGGTCTCTTGCATTTGCCTACAAGTAATTGGATCTCATATGGAGATTTATAGTGAAGTATAATGGAAAAATAGAATGCAACAACACAAGAACCAGTCTGTAACTTTCGTTCGAAATCAGTTTTGCGCAGTGTTAACAGAAACATGGATATCTGACTCATACGGAGTCCGTTTTGGCTCCACAAGTAGTCAAAGCATTTGTGACGACTAGATGCTTCAAAGGTTTCTTTCATAGGGAACTTTTCGAGAACTTTACTTAAGGAGTTCTTTTAGAAACTTGTATAGAAACTTTCTTAATCAGCACTCGAAAAACGCATTTCGAGAACATACACAAAGTCCCAGCTCTAGAACTAGTGCATCATCATAACTGAGGTCTCTTGCATTTCCCTACAAGAAATTGGATCTCATATGGAGATGTTTAGTGAAGTAGAATGGAAAAAATCGAATGCAACTACACAAGAACCAGTGTGTAACTGTCGTTCGGAATTAGTTTTGCGCAGTGTTAACTGAAACATGGATATCTGACTCATACGGAGTCCGTTTTAGCTCCACAAGTAGTCAAAACATTTGTCACGACTAGATTCTTCAAAGGATTCTTTCATAGGGAACTTTTGGAGAACTTTTCTTAAGGAGTACGTTCAGAAACTTGTATAGAAACATTCTTAATGAGCACTCGACAAACGCATTTCGAGAACATACAGAAAGTCCCAGCTATGGACCTAATGCATCATCATAACTGAGGTCTCTTACATTTCCCTACAAGTAATTGGATCTCATATGGAGATATCTAGTGAAGTAGAATGGAAAAAATCGAATGCAACTACACAAGAACCAGTCTGTAACTGTCGTACGGAATCAGTTTTGCGCAGTGTTAACTGAAACATGGATATCTGACTCATACGGAGTCCGTTTTGGCTCAACAAGTGGTCAAAACGTTGGTGACGACCAGATGCTTCAAAGGATTCTTTCATAGGGAACTTTTGGAGAACTTTTCTTAAGGAGTTCGTTCAGAAACTTGTATAGAAAGATTCTTAATGAGCACTCGACAAACGCATTTTGAGAACATACACCAAGTCTCAGCTATGGACCTAGTGCATCATCATAACTGAGGTCTCTTGCATTTCCCTACAAGTAATTGGATCTCATCTGGAGATGTTTAGTGAAGAAGAATGGAAAAAATCGAATGCAACTACACAAGAACCACTGTGTAATTGTCGTTCGGAATCAGTTTTGCGCAGTATTAACTAAAACATGGATATCTGAGTCATACGGAGTCCGTTTTGGCTCCACAAGTGGTTAAAACGTTTGTGATGACCAGATGCTACAAAGGATTCTTTCATATGGAACTTTTGGAGAAATTTTCTTAAGGAGTTCGTTCAGAAACTTGTATAGAAACTTTCTTAATGAGCACTCGACAAACGCATTTCGAGAACATACACAAAGTCCGAGCTATGGACCTAATGCATCATCATAACTGAGGTCTCTAGCATTTGCCTACAAGTAATTGGATCTCATATGGAGAAGTTTAGTGAAGTATAATGGAAAAATAGAATGCAACAACACAAGAACCAGTCTGTAACTGTCGTTCGAAATCAGTTTCGCACAGTGTTAACAGAAACATGGATATCTAACTCATACGGAGTCCGTTTTGGCTCCACAAGTAGTCAAAACGTTTGTGACGACTAGATGCTTCAAAGGATTCTTTCATAGGGAACTTTTGGAGAACTTTACTTCAGGAGTTCTTTTAGAAACTTGTATAGAAACTTTCTTAATCAGCACAGGACAAACGCATTTCGAGAAGATACACAAAGTCCCAGCTCTAGACCTAGTGCATCATCATAACTGAGGTCTCTTGCATTTCCCTACAAGTAATTGGATCTCATATGGAGATGTTTAGTGAAGTAGAATGGAAAAAATCGAATGCAACTACACAAGAACCAGTGTGTAACTGTCGTTCGGAATTAGTTTTGCGCAGTGTTAACTAAAACATGGATATCTGACTCATACGGAGTCCGTTTCGGCTCCACAAGTGGTAAAAACGTTTGTGACGACCAGATGCTTGAAAGGATTCTTTCATGGGGAACTTTTGGAGAACTTTTCTTAAGGAGTTCGTTCACAAACTTGTATAGAAACATTCTTAATGAGCACTCGACAAACGCATTTCGAGAACATACAGAAAGTCCCAGCTATGGACCTAATGCATCATCATAACTGAGGTCTCTTACATTTCCCTACAAGTAATTGGATCTCATAAGGAGATGTCTAGTGAAGTAGAATGGAAAAAATCAAATGCAACTACACAAGAACCAGTCCGTAACTGTCGTACGGAATCAGTTTTGCGCAGTGTTAACTGAAACATGGATATCTGACTCATACGGAGTCCGTTTTGGCTCAACAAGTGGTCAAAACGTTTGTGACGACCAGGTGCTTCAAAGGATTCTTTCATAGGGAACTTTTGGAGAGCTTTTCTTAAGGAGTTCGTTCAGAAACTTGTATAGAAACTTTGTTAATGAGCACTCGACAAACGCATTTCGAGAACATACACCAAGTCTCAGCTATGGACCTAGTGCATCATCACAACTGAGGTCTCTTGCATTTCCCTACAAGTAATTGGATCTCATATGGAGATGTTTAGTGAAGAAGAATGGAAAAAATCGAATGCAACTACACAAGAACCAGTCTGTAATTGTCGTTCGAAATCAGTTTTGCGCAGTATTAACTAAAACATGGATATCTGACTCATGCGGAGTCCGTTTTGGCTCCACAAGTGGTCAAAATGTTTGTGACGACCATATGCTTCAAAGGATTCTTTCATATGGAACTTCTGGAGAAATTTTCTTCAGGAGTTCGTTCAGAAACTTGTATAGAAACTTTCTTAATGAGCACTCGACAAACGCATTTCGAGATCATACACAAAGTCCCAGCTATGGACCTAGTGCATCATCATAACTGAGGTCTCTTGCATTTTTCTACAAGTAATTGGATCTCATATGGAGATGTTTAGTGAAGTATAATGGAAAAATAGAATGCAACAACACAAGAACCAGTCTGTAACTTTCGTTCGAAATCAGTTTCGCACAGTGTTAACAGAAACATGGATATTTGACTCATACGGAGTCCGTTTTGGCTCCACAAGTAGTCAAAACGTTTGTGACGACTAGATGCTTCAAAGTATTCTTTCATAGGGAACTTTTGGAGAACTTTACTTAAGGAGTTCTTTTAGAAACTTGTATAGAAACATTCTTAATGAGCACTCGACAAACGCATTTCGAGAAGATACACAATGTCCCAGCTCTAGACCTAGTGCATCATCATAACTGAGGTCTCTTGCATTTCCCTACAAGTAATTTGTTCTCATATGGAGCTGTTTAGTGAAGTAGAATGGAAAAAATCGAATGCAACTACACAGGAACCAGTGTGTAACTGTCGTTCGGAATTAGTTTTGCGCAGTGTTAACTCAAACATGGATATCTAACTCATACGGAGTCCGTTTCGGCTCCACAAGTGGTCAAAACGTTTCTGATGACCAGATGCTTCAAAGGATTCTTTCATAGGGAACTTTTGGAGAACTTTTCGTAAGGAGTTCGTTCAGAAACTTGTATAGAAACATTCTTAATGAGCACTCGACAAACGCATTTTGAGAACATACAGAAAGTCCCAGCTATGGACCTAATGCATCATCATAACTGAGGTCTCTTACATTTCCCTACAAGTAATTGGATCTCATATGGAGATGTCTAGTGAAGTAGAATGGAAAAAATCGAATGCAACTACACAAGAACCAGTCTGTAACTGTCGTACGGAATCAGTTTTGTGCAGTGTTAACTTAAACATGGATATCTGACTCATACGGAGTCCGTTTTGGCTCAACAAGTGGTCAAAACGTTTTTGACGACCAGATACTTCAAAGGATTCTTTCATAGGGAACTTTTGGAGAACTTTTCTTAAGGAGCTCGTTCAGAAACTTGTATAGAAACATTCTTAATGAGCACTCGACAAACGCATTTCGAGAACATACACCAAGTCTCAGCTATGGACCTAGTGCATCATCATAACTGAGGTCTCTTGCATTTCCCTATAAGTAATTGGATCTCATATGGAGATGTTTAGTGAAGAAGAATGGAAAAAATCGAATGCAACTACACAAGAACCAGTGTGTAATTGTCGTTCGGAATCAGTTTTGCGCAGTATTAACTAAAACATGGATATCTGACTCATGCGGAGTCCGTTTTGGCACCACAAGTGGTCAAAATGTTTGTGACGACCAGATGCTTCAAAGGATTCTTTCATAGGGAACTTTTGGAGAACTTTACTTAAGGAGTTCTTTTAGAAACTTGTATAGAAACTTTCTTAATCAACACTCGACAAACGCATTTCGAGAAGATACACAATGTCCCAGCTCTAGACCTAGTGCATCATCATAACTGAGGTCTCTTGCATTTCCGTACAAGTAATTTGATCTCATATGGAGATGTTTAGTGAAGTAGAATGGAAAAAATCGAATGCAACTACACAGGAACCAGTGTGTAACTGTCGTTCGGAATTAGTTTTGCGCAGTGTTAACTAAAACATGGATATCTGACTCATACGGAGGCCGTTTCGGCTCCACAAGTGTTCAAAACGTTTGTGACAACCATATGCTTCAAAGGATTCTTTCATAGGGAACTTTTGGGGAACTTTTCTTAAGGAGTTCGCTCAGAAATTTGTATAGAAACATTCTTAATGAGCACTCGACAAACGCATTTCGAGAACATACAGAAAGTCCCAGCGATGGACCTAATGCATCATCATAACTGAGGTCTCTTACATTTCCCTACAAGTAATTGGATCTCATATGGAGATGTCTAGTCAAGTAGAATGGAAAAAATCGAATGCAACTACAAAAGAACCAGTCTGTAACTGTCGTACGGAATCAGTTTTGTGCAGTGTTAACTGAAACATGGATATCTGACTCATACGGAGTCCGTTTTGGCTCAACAAGTGGTCGAAAAGTTTGTGACGACCAGATACTTCAAAGGATTCTTTCATAGGGAACTTTTGGAGAACTTTTCTTAAGGAGTTCGTTCAGAAACTTGTATAAAACATTCTTAATGAGCACTCGACAAACGCATTTCGAGAACATACACCAAGTCTCAGCTATGGACCTAGTGCATCATCATAACTGAGGTCTCTTGCATTTCCCTATAAGTAATTGGATCTCATATGAAGATGTTTAGTGAAGAAGAATGGAAAAAATCGAATGCAACTACACAAGAACCAGTGTGTAATTGTCGTTCGGAATCAGTTTTGCGCAGTATTAACTAAAACATGGATATCTGACTCATACGGAGTCCGTTTTGGCTCCACAAGTGGTCAAATAGTTTGTGACGACCATATGCTTAAAAGGATTCTTTCATATGGAACTTTTGGAGAAATTTTCTTAAGGAGTTCGTTCAGAAACTTGTATAGAAACTTTGTTAATGAGCACTCGACAAACACATTTCGAGAACATACACAAAGTCCCAGCTATGGACCTAGTGCATCATCATAACTGAGGTCTCTTGCATTTGCCTACAAGTAATTGGATCTCATATGGAGATGTAGAGTGAAGTAGAATGGAAAAAATCGGATGCAACTACACAAGAACCAGTGTGTAACTGTCGTTCGGAATTAGTTTTGCGCAGTTTTAACAAAAACATGGATATCTGACTCATACGGAGTCCGTTTCGGCTCCACAAGTGGTCAAAACATTTGTGACGACCAGATGCTTGAAAGGATTCTTTCATAGGGAACTTTTGGAGAACTTTTCTGAAGGAGTTCGTTCATAAACTTGTATAGAAACATTCTTAATGAGCACTCGACAAACGCATTTCGTGAACATACAGAAAGTCCCAGCTATGGACCTAATGCATCATCATAACTGAGGTCTCTTACATTTCCCTACAAGTAATTGGATCTCATATGGAGATGTCTAGTGAAGTAGAATGGAAAAATCGGATGCAACTACACAAGAACCAGTCTGTAACTGTCGTACGGAATGAGTTTTGTGCAGTGTTAACTAAAACATGGATATCTGACTCATACGGAGTCCGTTTTGGCTCAACAAGTGGTCAAAACGTTTGTGACGACCAGATGCTTCAAAGGATTCTTTCATAGGGAACTTTTGGAGAACTTTTCTTAAGGAGTTCGTTCAGAAACTTGTATAGAAACATTCTTAATGAGCACTCGACAAACGCATTTCGAGAACATACACCAAGTCTCAGCTATGGACCTAGTGCATCATCATAACTGAGGTCTCTTGCATTTCCCTACAAGTAATTGGATCTCATATGGAGATGTTTAGTGAAGTAGAATGGAAAAATCGAATGCAACAACACAAGAACCAACCTGTAACTGTCCTACGGAATCAGTTTTGTGCAGTGTTAACTGAAACATGGATATCTGACTCATATGGAGTCCGGTTTGGCTCAACAAGTGGTCAAAACGTTTGTGACGACGACATGCTTCAAAGGATTCTTTCATAGGGAACTTTTGGAGAACTTTTCTTAAGGAGTTCGTTCAGAAACTTGTATAGAAACATTCTTAATGGGCACTCGACAAACGCATTTCGAGAACATACACCAAGTCTCAGCTATGGACCTAGTGCATCATCATAACTGAGGTCTCTTGCATTTGCCTACAAGTAATTGGATCTCATATGGAGATGTTTAGTGAAGTATAATGGAAAAATAGAATGCAACAACAAAAGAACCAGTCTGTAACTGTCGTTCGAAATCAGTTTTGCGCAGTGTTAACAGAAACATGGATATCTCACTCATACGGAGTCCGTTTTGCCTCCACAAGTAGTCAAAACGTTTGTGACGACTAGATGCTTCGAAGGATTCTTTCATAAGGAACTTTTGGAGAACTTTACTTCAGGAGTTCTTTTAGAAACTTGTATAGAAACTTTCTTAATCAGCACTCGACAAACGCATTTCGAGAAGATACACAAAGTCCCAGCTCTAGACCTAGTGCATCATCATAACTGAGGTCTCTTGCATTTCCCTACAAGTAATTGGATCTCATATGGAGATGTTTACTGAAGTAGAATGCAAAAAATCGAATGCAACTACACATGAACCAGTATGTAACTGTCGTTCGGAATTAGTTTTGCGCAGTGTTAACTAAAACATGGATATCTGACTCATACGGAGTCCGTTTTGGCTCCACAAGTGGTCAAAACGTTTGTGAAGACCAGATGCTTCAAAGGATTCTTTCATAGGGAACTTTTGGAGAACTTTTCTTACGGAGTTCGTTCAGAAACTTGTATAGAAACATTCTTAATGAGCACTCGACAAACGCATTTCGAGAACATACACCAAGTCTCAGCTATGGACCTAGTGCATCATCATAACTGAGGTCTCTTGCATTTCCCTATAAGTAATTGGATCTCATATGGAGATGTTTAGTGAAGTAGAATGGAAAAAATCGAATGCAACTACACAAGAACCAGTGTGTAACTGTCGCTCGGAATTAGTTTTGCGCAGTGTTAACTAAAACATGTATATCTGACTCATACGGAGTCCGTTTCGGCCCCACAAGTGGTCAAAACGTTTGTGACGACCAGATGCTTCAAAGGATTCTTTCATAGGGAACTTTTGGAGAACTTTTCTTAAGGAGTTCGTTCAGAAACTTGTATAGAAACATTCTTAATGAGCACTCGACAAACGCATTTCGAGAACATATACCAAGTCCCAGCTCTAGACCTAGTGCATCATCATAACTGAGGTCTCTTGCATTTGCCTACAAGTAATTGCATCTCATATGGAGATGTTTAGTGAAGTAGAATGGAAAAATTGAATGCAACAACACAAGAACCAGTCTGTAACTGTCGTTCGGAATCGGTTTTACGCAGTGTTAACTGAAACATGGATATCTCACTCATACGTAGTCCGTTTTGGCTCCACAAGTGGTCAAAACGGTTGTGACGACCAGGTGCTTCAAAGGATTCTTTCATAGGGAACTTTTGGAGAACTTTTCTTAAGGAGTTCGTTCAGAAACTTGTATAGAAACATTCTTAATGAGCACTCGACAAACGCATTTCGAGAAGATACACAAAGTCCCAGCTCTGGACCTAGTGCATCATCATAAGTGAGGTATCTTGCATTTACCTACAAGTAATTGGATCTCATATGGAGATGTTTAGTGAAATAGAATGGAAAAAATCGAATGCAACTACACAAGAACCAGTCTGTAACTGTCGTACGGAATCAGTTTTGCGCAGTGTTAACTGAAACATGGATATCTGACTCATACGGAGTCCGTTTTGGCTCAACAAGTGGTCAAAACATTTGTGACGACCAGATGCTTCAAAGGATTATTTCATAGGGAACTTTTGGAGAACTTTTCTTAAGGAGTTCGTTCAGAAACTTGTATAGAAACATTCTTAATGAGCACTCGACTAACGCATTTCGAGAACATACACCAAGTCTCAGCTATGGACCTAGTGCATCATCATAACTGAGGTCTCTTGCATTTCCCTACAAGTAATTGGATCTCATATGGAGATGTTTAGTGAAGTAGAATGGAAAAATTGAATGCAACAACACAAGAACCAGTCTGTAACCGTCGTACGGAATCAACTTTGCGCAGTGTTAACTGGAACATGGATATATGACTCATGCGGAGTCCGTTTTGGCTCCACAAGTGGTCAAAACGTTTGTCACGACCAGATGCTTCAAAGGATTCTTTCATAGGGAACTTTTGGAGAACTTTACTTAAGGAGTTCTTTCAGAAACTTGTATAGAAACATTCTTAATGAGCACTCGACAAACGCATTTCGAGAAGATACACAAAGTCCTAGCTCTAGACCTAGTGCATCATCATAACCGAGGTCTCTTGCATTTCCCTACAAGTAATTGGACCTCATATGGAGATGTTTAGTGAAGTAGAATGGAAAAAATCGAATGCATATACACAAGAACCAGTGTGTAACTATCGTTCGGAATTAGTTTTGCGCAGTGTTAACTAAAACATGCATATCTGACTCATACGTAGTCCGTTTCGGCTCCACAAGTGGTCAAAATGTTTGTGACGACCAGATGCTTCAAAGGATTCTTTCACAGGGAACTTTTGGAGAACTTTTCTGAAGGAGTTCGTTCAGAATCTTGTATAGAAACATTCTTAATGAACACTCGACAAACGCATTTCGAGAACATACACCAAGTCTCAGCTATGGACCTAGTGCATCATCATAACTGAGGTCTCTTGCATTTCCCTACAAGTAATTGGATCTCATATGGAGATTTTTAGTGAAGAAGAATGGAAAAAATCGAATGCAACTACACAAGAACCAGTGTGTAATTGTCGTTCGGAATCAGTTTTGCGCAGTATTAACTAAAACATGCATATCTGACTCATACGGAGTCTGTTTTGGCTCCACAAGTGGTCAAAACGTTTGTGAAAACCAGATGCTTCAAAGGATTCTTTCAGATTGAACTTTTGGAGAAATTTTCTTCAGGAATTCGTTCAGAAACTTGTATAGAAACTTTCTTTATGAGCACTCGACAAACGCATTTCGAGAACATACACAAAGTCCCAGCTATGGACCTAGTGCATCATCATAACTGAGGTCTCTTGCATTTCCCTACAAGTAATTGGATCTCATATGGAGATGTCTTGTGAAGTAGAATGGAAAAAATCGAATGCAACTACACAAGAACCAGTCTGTAACTGTCGTACGGAATCACTTTTGCGCGGTGTTAACTTAAACTTGGATATCTGACTCATACGGAGTCCGTTTTGGCTAAAGAAGTGGTCAAAACGTTTGTGACGACCAGATGCTTCAAAGGATTCTTTCATAGGGAACTTTTGGAGAACTTTTCTTAAGTAGTTCGTTCAGAAACATGTATAGAAACTTTCTTAATCAGCACTCGACAAACGCATTTCGAGAAGATACACAATGTCCCAGCTCTAGACCTAGTGCATCATCATAACTGAGGTCTCTTGCATTTCCCTACAAGTAATTTGATCTCATATGGAGATGTCTAGTGAAGAAGAATGGAAAAATTGAATGCAACTACACAAGAACCAGTCTGTAACTATCGTTCGGAATCAGTTTTGCGCAGTGTTAACTGGAACATGGATATCTGACTCATACGGAGTCCGTTTTGGCTCCACAAGTAGTCAAAACGTTTGTGACAACAAGATGCTTCAAATGATTCTTTCATAGTGAACTTTTGGAGAACTTTTCTTAAGGAGTTCGTTAAGAAACTTGTATAGAAACTTTCTTAATGAGCACCCGACAAACGCATTTCGAGAACATACACAAAATCCCAGATATGGACCAGGTGCATCATCATAACTGAGGTCTCTTGTATTTGCCTACATATAATTGGATCTCATATGGAGATGTTTAGTGAAGTAGAATGGAAAAAATCAAATGCAACTACACAAGAACCAGTCTGTAACTGTCATTCGGAATCAGTTTTGCGCAGTGTTAACTAAAACATGGATATTTGACTCATACGGAGTCCGTTTAGGCTCCACAAGTAGTCAAAACGTTTGTGATGACCAGATTCTTCAAAGGATTCTTTCATAGGGAACTTTTGGAGAACTTTTCTTAAGTAGTTCGTTCAGAAACTTGTATAGAAACTTTCTTAATCAGCACTCGACAAACGCATTTCGAGAAGATACACAATGTCCCAGCTCTAGACCTAGTGCATCATCATAACTGAGGTCTCTTGCATTTCCCTACAAGTAATTTGATCTCATATGGAGATGTCTAGTGAAGAAGAATGGAAAAATTGAATGCAACTACACAAGAACCAGTCTGTAACTATCGTTCGGAATCAGTTTTGCGCAGTGTTAACTGGAACATGGATATCTGACTCATACGGAGTCCGTTTTGGCTCCACAAGTAGTCAAAACGTTTGTGACAAGAACCAGTCTGTAATTGGATCTCATATGGAGATGTCTTGTGAAGTAGAATGGAAAAAATCGAATGCAACTACACAAGAACCAGTCTGTAACTGTCGTACGGAATCACTTTTGCGCAGTGTTAACTGAAACATGGATATCTGACTCATACGGATTCCGTTTTGGCTAAACAAGTGGTCAAAACGTTTGTGACGACCAGATGCTTCAAAGGATTCTTTCATAGGGAACTTTTGGAGAACTTGTCTTAAGTAGTTCGTTCAGAAACTTGTATAGAAACATTCTTAATGAGCACTCGACTAACGCATTTCGAGAACATACACCAAGTCTCAGCTATGGACCTAGTGCATCATCATAATTGAGGTCTCTTGCATTTCCCTACAAGTAATTGGATCTCATATGGAGATGTTTAGTGAAGAAGAATGGAAAAAATCGAATGCAACTACACAAGAACCAGTGTGTAATTTTCGTTCGGAATCAGTTTTACGCAGTATTAACTAAAACATGCATATCTGACTCATACGGAGTCCGTTTTGGCTCCACAAGTAGTCAAAACGTTTGTGACGACCAGATGCTTGAAAGGATTCTTTCATATGGAACTTTTGGAGAAATGTTCTTAAGGAGTTCGTTCAGAAACTTGTATAGAAACTTTCTTAACGAGCACTCGACAAACGCATTTCGAGAACATACAGAAATTCCCAGCTATGGACCTAATGCATCATCATAACTGAGGTCTCTTACATTTCCCTACAAGTAATTGGATCTCATATGGAGATGTCTAGTGAAGTAGAATGTAAAAAATCGAATGCAACTACACAAGAACCAGTCTGTAACTGTCGTACGGAATCAGTTTTGCGCAGTGTTAACTGAAACATGGATATCTGACTCATACGGAGTCCGTTTTGGCTCAACAAGTGGTCAAAATGTTTGTGACGACCAGATGCTTCAAAGGATTCTTTCATAGGGAACTTTTGGAGAACTTTGCTTAAGGAGTTCGTTCAGAAACTTGTATAGAAACATTCTTAATGAGCACTCGACTAACGCATTTCGAGAACATACACCAAGTCTCAGCTATGGACCTAGTGCATCATCATAACTGAGGTCTCTTGCATTTCCCTACAAGTAATTGGATCTCATATGGAGATGTTTAGTGAAGAAGAATGGAAAAAATCGAATGCAACTACACAAGAACCAGTGTGTAATTTTCGTTCGGAATCAGTTTTACGCAGTATTAACTAAAACATGCATATCTGACTCATACGGAGTCCGTTTTGGCTCCACAAGTAGTCAAAACGTTTGTGACGACCAGATGCTTGAAAGGATTCTTTCATATGGAACTTTTGGAGAAATGTTCTTAAGGAGTTCGTTCAGAAACTTGTATAGAAACTTCCTTAACGAGCACTCGACAAACGCATTTCAAGAACATACACAATGTCCGAGCTATGGACCTAGTGCAACATCATAACTGAGGTCTCTTGCATTTGCCTAAAAGTAATTGGATCTCATATGGAGATGTTTAGTGAAGTAGAATGGAAAAATTGAATGCAACAACACAAGAACCAGTCTGTAACTGTCGTTCGGAATCTGTTTGACGCAGTGTTAACTGAAACATGGATATCTGACTCATACGGAGTCCGTTTTGGCTCCACAAGTAGTCAAAACGTTTGTGAAGACCAGATGCTTCAAAGGATTCTTTCATAGGGAAATATTGGAGAACTTTTCTTAAGGAGTTCGTTCAGAAACTTGTATAGAAACATTCTTAATGAGCACTCGACAAACGCATTTCGAGACGATACACAAAGTCCTAGCTCTAGACCTAGTGCATCATCATAACCGAGGTCTCTTGCATTTCCCTACAAGTAATTGGACCTCATATGGAGATGTTTAGTGAAGTAGAATGGAAAAAATCGAATGCATATACACAAGAACCAGTGTGTAACTATCGTTCGGAATTAGTTTTGCGCAGTGTTAACTAAAACATGCATATCTGACTCATACGTAGTCCGTTTCGGCTCCACAAGTGGTCAAAATGTTTGTGACGACCAGATGCTTCAAAGGATTCTTTCATAGGGAACTTTTGGAGAACTTTTCTGAAGGAGTTCGTTCAGAATCTTGTATAGAAACATTCTTAATGAACACTCGACAAACGCATTTCGAGAACATACACCAAGTCTCAGCTATGGACCTAGTGCATCATCATAACTGAGGTCTCTTGCATTTCCCTACAAGTAGTTGGATCTCATATGGAGATTTTTAGTGAAGAAGAATGGAAAAAATCGAATGCAACTACACAAGAACCAGTGTGTAATTGTCGTTCGGAATCAGTTTTGCGCAGTATTAACTAAAACATGCATATCTGACTCATACGGAGTCTGTTTTGGCTCCACAAGTGGTCAAAACGTTTGTGACGACCAGATGCTTCAAAGGATTCTTTCAGATTGAACTTTTGGAGAAATTTTCTTCAGGAATTCGTTCAGAAACTTGTATAGAAACTTTCTTTATGAGCACTCGACAAACGCATTTCGAGAACATACACAAAGTCCCAGCTATGGACCTAGTGCATCATCATAACTGAGGTCTCTTGCATTTCCCTACAAGTAATTGGATCTCATATGGAGATGTCTTGTGAAGTAGAATGGAAAAAATCGAATGCAACTACACAAGAACCAGTCTGTAACTGTCGTACGGAATCACTTTTGCGCAGTGTTAACTTAAACTTGGATATCTGACTCATACGGAGTCCGTTTTGGCTAAACAACTGGTCAAAACGTTTGTGACGACCAGATGCTTCAAAGGATTCTTTCATAGGGAACTTTTGGAGAACTTTTCTTAAGTAGTTCGTTCAGAAACATGTATAGAAACTTTCTTAATCAGCACTCGACAAACGCATTTCGAGAAGATACACAATGTCCCAGCTCTAGACCTAGTGCATCATCATAACTGAGGTCTCTTGCATTTCCCTACAAGTAATTTGATCTCATATGGAGATGTCTAGTGAAGAAGAATGGAAAAATTGAATGCAACTACACAAGAACCAGTCTGTAACTATCGTTCGGAATCAGTTTTGCGCAGTGTTAACTGGAACATGGATATCTGACTCATACGGAGTCCGTTTTGGCTCCACAAGTAGTCAAAACGTTTGTGACAACAAGATGCTTCAAATGATTCTTTCATAGTGAACTTTTGGAGAACTTTTCTTAAGGAGTTCGTTAAGAAACTTGTATAGAAACTTTATTAATGAGCACCCGACAAACGCATTTCGAGAACATACACAAAATCCCAGATATGGACCAGGTGCATCATCATAACTGAGGTCTCTTGTACTTGCCTACATATAATTGGATCTCATATGGAGATGTTTAGTGAAGTAGAATGGAAAAAATCAAATGCAACTACACAAGAACCAGTCTGTAACTGTCATTCGGAATCAGTTTTGCGCAGTGTTAACTAAAACATGGATATTTGACTCATACGGAGTCCGTTTAGGCTCCACAAGTAGTCAAAACGTTTGTGATGACCAGATTCTTCAAAGGATTCTTTCATAGGGAACTTTTGGAGAACTTTTCTTAAGTAGTTCGTTCAGAAACTTGTATAGAAACTTTCTTAATCAGCACTCGACAAACGCATTTCGAGAAGATACACAATGTCCCAGCTCTAGACCTAGTGCATCATCATAACTGAGGTCTCTTGCATTTCCCTACAAGTAATTTGATCTCGTATGGAGATGTCTAGTGAAGAAGAATGGAAAAATTGAATGCAACTACACAAGAACCAGTCTGTAACTATCGTTCGGAATCAGTTTTGCGCAGTGTTAACTGGAACATGGATATCTGACTCATACGGAGTCCGTTTTGGCTCCACAAGTAGTCAAAACGTTTGTGACAAGAACCAGTCTGTAATTGGATCTCATATGGAGATGTCTTGTGAAGTAGTATGGAAAAAATCGAATGCAACTACACAAGAACCAGTCTGTAACTGTCGTACGGAATCACTTTTGCGCAGTGTTAACTGAAACATGGATATCTGACTCATACGGATTCCGTTTTGGCTAAACAAGTGGTCAAAACGTTTGTGACGACCAGATGCTTCAAAGGATTCTTTCATAGGGAACTTTTGGAGAACTTGTCTTAAGTAGTTCGTTCAGAAACTTGTATAGAAACATTCTTAATGAGCACTCGACTAACGCATTTCGAGAACATACACCAAGTCTCAGCTATGGACCTAGTGCATCATCATAACTGAGGTCTCTTGCATTTCCCTACAAGTAATTGGATCTCATATGGAGATGTTTAGTGAAGAAGAATGGAAAAAATCGAATGCAACTACACAAGAACCAGTGTGTAATTTTCGTTCGGAATCAGTTTTACGCAGTATTAACTAAAACATGCATATCTGACTCATACGGAGTCCGTTTTGGCTCCACAAGTAGTCAAAACGTTTATGACGACCAGATGCTTGAAAGGATTCTTTCATATGGAACTTTTGGAGAAATGTTCTTAAGGAGTTCGTTCAGAAACTTGTATAGAAACTTTCTTAACGAGCACTCGACAAACGCATTTCGAGAACATACAGAAATTCCCAGCTATGGACCTAATGCATCATCATAACTGAGGTCTCTTACATTTCCCTACAAGTAATTGGATCTCATATGGAGATGTCTAGTGAAGTAGAATGTAAAAAATCGAATGCAACTACACAAGAACCAGTCTGTAACTGTCGTACGGAATCAGTTTTGCGCAGTGTTAACTGAAACATGGATATCTGACTCATACGGAGTCCGTTTTGGCTCAACAAGTGGTCAAAACGTTTGTGACGACCAGATGCTTCAAAGGATTCTTTCATAGGGAACTTTTGGAGAACTTTGCTTAAGGAGTTCGTTCAGAAACTTGTATAGAAACATTCTTAATGAGCACTCGACTAACGCATTTCGAGAACATACACCAAGTCTCAGCTATGGACCTAGTGCATCATCATAACTGAGGTCTCTTGCATTTCCCTACAAGTAATTGGATCTCATATGGAGATGTTTAGTGAAGAAGAATGGAAAAAATCGAATGCAACTACACAAGAACCAGTGTGTAATTTTCGTTCGGAATCAGTTTTACGCAGTATTAACTAAAACATGCATATCTGACTCATACGGAGTCCGTTTTGGCTCCACAAGTAGTCAAAACGTTTGTGACGACCAGATGCTTGAAAGGATTCTTTCATATGGAACTTTTGGAGAAATGTTCTTAAGGAGTTCGTTCAGAAACTTGTATAGAAACTTTCTTAACGAGCACTCGACAAACGCATTTCAAGAACATACACAATGTCCGAGCTATGGACCTAGTGCATCATCATAACTGAGGTCTCTTGCATTTGCCTAAAAGTAATTGGATCTCATATGGAGATGTTTAGTGAAGTAGAATGGAAAAATTGAATGCAACAACACAAGAACCAGTCTGTAACTGTCGTTCGGAATCTGTTTGACGGAGTGTTAACTGAAACATGGATATCTGACTCATACGGAGTCCGTTTTGGCTCCACAAGTAGTCAAAACGTTTGTGACGACCAGATGCTTCAAAGGATTCTTTCATAGGGAAATATTGGAGAACTTTTCTTAAGGAGTTCGTTCAGAAACTTGTATAGAAACATTCTTAATAAGCACTCGACTAACGCATTTCGAGAACATACACCAAGTCTCAGCTATGGACCTAGTGCATCATCATAAATGAGGTCTCTTGCATTTCCCTACAAGTAATTGGATCTCATATGGAGATGTTTAGTGAAGAAGAATGGAAAAAATCGAATGCAACTACACAAGAACCAGTGTGTAACTGTCGCTCGGAATCAGTTTTACGCAGTATTAACTAAAACATGGATATCTAACTCATACGGAGTCCGTTTTGGACCCACAAGTAGTCAAAACGTTTGTGACGACCAGATGCTTCAAAGGATTCTTTCATATGGAAGTTTTGGAGAAATTTTCTTAAGGAGTTCGTTCAGAAACTTGTATAGAAACTTTCTTAATGAGCACTCGACAAACGCATTTCAAGAACATACACAAAGTCCGAGCTATGGACCTAGTGCATCATCATAACTGAGGTCTCTTGCATTTGCCTACAAGTAATTGGATCTCATATGGAGATGTTTAGTGAAGTAGAATGGAAAAATTGAATGCAACAGCACAAGAACCAGTCTGTAACTGTCGTTCGGAATCAGTTTTACGCAGTGTTAACTGAAACATGGATATCTGACTCATACGGAGTCCGTTTTGGCTCCACAAGTAGTCAAAACGTTTGTGACAACCAGATGCTTCAAAGGATTCTTTCATAGGGAACTTTTGAAGAACTTTACTTAAGGAGTTCTTTTAGAAACTTGTATAGAAACTTTCTTAATCAGCACTCGATAAACGCATTTCGAGAAGATACACAAAGTCCCAGCTCTGGACCTAGTGCATCATCATAAGTGAGGTATCTTGCATTTACCTACAAGTAATTGGATCTCATATGGAGATGTTTAGTGAAATAGAATGGAAAAAATTGAATGCAACTACACAAGAACCAGTCTGTAACTGTCGTACGGAATCAGTTTTGCGCAGTGCTAACTGAAACATGGATATCTGACTCATACGGAGTCCGTTTTGGCTCAACAAGTGGTCAAAACATTTGCGACGACCAGATGCTTCAAAGGATTATTTCATAGGGAACTTTTGGAGAACTTTTCTTAAGGAGTTCGTTCAGAAACTTGTATAGAAACATTCTTAATAAGCACTCGACTAACGCATTTCGAGAACATACACCAAGTCTCAGCTATGGACCTAGTGCATCATCATAACTGAGGTCTCTTGCATTTCCCTACAAGTAATTGAATCTCATATGGAGATGTTTAGTGAAGTAGAATGGAAAAATTGAATGCAACAACACAAGAACAAGTCTGTAACTGTCGTTCGGAATCTGTTTGACGCAGTGTTAACTGAAACATGGATATCTGACTCATACGGAGTCCGTTTTGGCTCCACAAGTAGGCAAAACGTTTGTGACGACCAGATGCTTCAAAGGATTCTTTCATAGGGAACTTTTGGAGGAATTTACTTAAGGAGTTCGTTCAGAAACTTGTATAGAAACATTCTTAATGAGCACTCGACTAACGCATTTCGAGAACATACACCAAGTCTCAGCTATGGACCTAGTGCATCATCATAACTGAGGTCTCTTGCATTTCCCTACAAGTAATTCGATCTCATATGGAGATGTTTAGTGAAGAAGAATGGAAAAAATCGAATGCAACTACACAAGAACCAGTGTGTAACTGTCGCTCGGAATCAGTTTTACGCAGTATTAACTAAAACATGGATATCTAACTCATACGGAGTCCGTTTTGGCCCCACAAGTAGTCAAAACGTTTGTGACGACCAGATGCTTCAAAGGATTCTTTCATATGGAAGTTTTAGAGAAATTTTCTTCAGGAGTTCGTTCCGAAACTTGTATAGAAACTTTCTTAATGAGCACTCGACAAACGCATTTCAAGAACATACACAAAGTCCGAGCTATGGACCTAGTGCATCATCATAACTGAGGTCTCTTGCATTTGCCTACAAGTAATTGGATCTCATATGGAGATGTTTAGTGAAGTAGAATGGAAAAATAGAATAAAACAACACAAGAACCAGTCTGTAACTGTCGTTCGGAATCAGTTTTACGCAGTGTTAACTGAAACATGGATATCTGACTCATACGGAGTCCGTTTTGGCTCCACAAGTAGTCAAAACGTTTGTGAAGACCAGATGCTTCAAAGGATTCTTTCATAGGGAACTTTTGAAGAACTTTACTTAAGGAGTTCTTTTAGAAACTTGTATAGAAACTTTCTTAATCAGCACTCGACAAACGCATTTCGAGAAGATACACAAAGTCCCAGCTCTGGACCTAGTGCATCATCATAAGTGAGGTATCTTGCATTTCCCTACAATTAATTGGATCTCATATGGAGATGTTTAGTGAAATAGAATGGAAAAAATCGAATGCAACTACACAAGAACCAGTCTGTAACCGTCGTACGGAATCAGTTTTGCGAAGTGTTAACTGAAACATGGATATCTGACTCATACGGAGTCCGTCTTGGCTACACAAGTGGTGAAAACGTTTGTGACGACCAGATAATTCAAAGGATTATTTCATAGGGAACTTTTGGAGAACTTTTCTTAAGGAGTTCGTTCAGAAACTTGTATAGAAACATTCTTAATGAGCACTCGACTAACACATTTCGAGAACATACACCAAGTCTCAGCTATGCACCTAGTGCATCATCATAACTGAGGTCTCTTGCATTTCCCTACAAGTAATTGGATCTCATATGGAGATGTTTAGTGAAGTAGAATGGAAAAATTGAATGCAACAACACAAGAACCAGTCTGTAACTGTCGTTCGGAATCTGTTTGACGCAGTGTTAACTGAAACATGGATATCTGACTCATACGGAGTCCGTTTTGGCTCCACAAGTAGTCAAAACGTTTGTGACGACCAGATGCTTCAAAGGATTCTTTCATAGGGAACTTTTGGAGAACTTTTCTTAAGGAGTTCGTTCAGAAACTTGTATAGAAACATTCTTAATGAGCACTCGACTAACGCATTTCGAGAACATACACCAAGTCTCAGCTATGGACCTAGTGCATCATCATAACTGAGGTCTCTTGCATTTCCCTACAAGTAATTGGATCTCATATGGAGATGTTTAGTGAAGAAGAATGGAAAAAATCGAATGCAACTACACAAGAACCAGTGTGTAACTGTCGCTCGGAATCAGTTTTACGCAGTATTAACTAAAACATGGATATCTAACTCATACGGAGTCCGTTTTGGCCCCACAAGTAGTCAAAACGTTTGTGACAACCAGATGCTTCAAAGGATTCTTTCATATGGAAGTTTTGGAGAAATTTTCTTCAGGAGTTCGTTCAGAAACTTGTATAGAAACTTTCTTAATGAGCACTCGACAAACGCATTTCAAGAACATACACAAAGTCCGAGCTATGGACCTAGTGCATCATCATAACTGAGGTCTCTTGCATTTGCCTACAAGTAATTGGTTCTCATATGGAGATGTTTAGTGAAGTAGAATGGAAAAATTGAATGCAACAACACAAGAACCAGTCTGTAACTGTCATTCGGAATCAGTTTTACGCAGTGTTAACTGAAACATGGATATCTGACTCATACGGAGTCCGTTTTGGCTCAACAAGTAGTCAAAACGTTTGTGACGACCAGATGCTTCAAAGGATTCTTTCATAGGGAACTTTTGAAGAACTTTACTTAAGGAGTTTTTTAGAAACTTGTATAGAAACTTTCTTAATCAGCACTCGACAAACGCATTTCGAGAAGATACACAAAGTCCCAGCTCTGGACCTAGTGCATCATCATAAGTGAGGTATCTTGCATTTCCCTACAATTAATTGGATCTCATATGGAGATGTTTAGTGAAATAGAATGGAAAAAATCGAATGCAACTACACAAGAACCAGTCTGTAACCGTCGTACGGAATCAGTTTTGCGCAGTGTTAACTGAAACATGGATATCTGACTCATACGGAGTCCGTTTTGGCTCAACAAGTGGTCAAAACGTTTGTGACGACCAGATGCTTCAAAGGATTATTTCATAGGGAACTTTTGGAGAACTTTTCTTAAGGAGTTCGTTCAGAAACTTGTATAGAAACATTCTTAATGAGCACTCGACTAACGCATTTCGAGAACATACACCAAGTCTCAGCTATGGACCTAGTGCATCATCATAACTGAGGTCTCTTGCATTTCCCTACAAGTAATTGCATCTCATATGGAGATGTTTAGTGAAGAAGAATGGAAAAAATCGAATGCAACTACACAAGAACCAGTGTGTAATTTTCATTCGGAATCAGTTTTACGCAGTATTAACTAAAACATGCATATCTGACTCATACGGAGTCCGTTTTGGCTCCACAAGTAGTCAAACCTTTTGTGAAGACCAGATGCTTCAAAGGATTCTTTCATATGGAACTTTTGGAGAAATTTTCTTAAGGAGTTCGTTCAGAAACTTGTATAGAAACATTCTTAATGAGCACTCGACTAACGCATTTCGAGAACATACACCAAGTCTCTGCTATGGACCTAGTGCATCATCATAACTGAGGTCTCTTGCATTTCCCTACAAGTAATTGGATCTCATATGGAGATGTTTAGTGAAGAAGAATGGAAAAAATCGAATGCAACTACACAAGAACCAGTGTGTAATTTTCATTCGGAATCAGTTTTACGCAGTATTAACTAAAACATGCATATCTGACTCATACGGAGTCCGTTTTGGCTCCACAAGTAGTCAAAACGTTTGTGAAGACCAGGTGCTTCAAAGGATTCTTTCATATGGAACTTTTGGAGAAATTTTCTTAAGGAGTTCGTTCAGAAACTTGTATAGAAACTTTCTTAATGAGCACTCGACAAACGCATTTCAAGAACATACACAATGTCCGAGCTATGGACCTAGTGCATCATCATAACTGAGGTCTCTTGCATTTGCCTACAAGTAATTGGATCTCATATGGAGATGTTTAGTGAAGTAGAATGGAAAAATTGAATGCAACAACACAAGAACCAGTCTGTAACTGTCGTTCGGAATCTGTTTGACGCAGTGTTAACTGAAACATGGATATCTGACTCATACGGAGTCCGTTTTGGCTCCACAAGTAGTCAAAACGTTTGTGACGACCAGATGCTTCGAGGGATTCTTTCATATGGAAGTTTTGGAGAAATTTTCTTAAGGAGTTCGTTCAGAAACTTGTATAGAAACTTTCTTAATGAGCACTCGACAAACGCATTTCAAGAACATACACAAAGTCCGAGCTATGGACCTAGTGCATCATCATAACTGAGGTCTCTTGCATTTTCCTACAAGTAATTGGATCTCATATGGAGATGTTTAGTGAAGTAGAATGGAAAAATTGAATGCAACAACGCAAGAACCAGTCTGTAACTGTCGTTCGGAATCAGTTTTACGCAGTGTTAACTGAAACATGGATATCTGACTCATACGGAGTCCGTTTTGTCTCCACAAGTAGTCAAAACGTTTGTGACGACCAGGTGCTTCAAAGGATTCTTTCATAGGGAACTTTTGAAGAACTTTACTTAAGGAGTTCTTTTAGAAACTTGTATAGAAACTTTCTTAATCAGCACTCGACAAACGCATTTCGAGAAGATACACAAAGTCCCAGCTCTGGACCTAGTGCATCATCATAAGTGAGGTATCTTGCATTTACCTACAAGTAATTGGATCTCATATGGAGATGTTTAGTGAAATAGAATGGAAAAAATTGAATGCAACTACACAAGAACCAGTGTGTAACTGTCGTACGGAATCAGTTTTGCGCAGTGTTAACTGAAACATGGATATCTGACTCATACGGAGTCCGTTTTCGCTCAACAAGTGGTCAAAACATTTGTGACGACCAGATGCTTCAAAGGATTATTTCATAGGGAACTTTTGGAGAACTTTTCTTAAGGAGTTCGTTCAGAAACTTGTATAGAAACATTCTTAATGAGCACTCGACTAACGCATTTCGAGAACATACACCAAGTCTCAGCTATGGACCTAGTGCATCATCATAACTGAGGTCTCTTGCATTTCCCTACAAGTAATTGGATCTCATATGGAGATGTTTAGTGAAGTAGAATGGAAAAATTGAATGCAACAACACAAGAACCAGTCTGTAACTGTCGTTCGGAATCTGTTTGACGCAGTGTTAACTGAAACATGGATATCTGACTCATACGGAGTCCGTTTTGGCTCCACAAGTAGTCAAAACGTTTGTGACGACCAGATGCTTCAAAGGATTCTTTCATAGGGAACTTTTGGAGAACTTTTCTTAAGGAGTTCGTTCAGAAACTTGTATAGAAACATTCTTAATGAGCACTCGACTAACGCATTTCGAGAACATACACCAAGTCTCAGCTATGGACCTAGTGCATCATCATAACTGAGGTCTTTTGCATTTCCCTACAAGTAATTGGATCTCATATGGAGATGTTTAGTGAAATAGAATGGAAAAAATCGAATGCAACTACACAAGAACCAGTGTGTAACTGTCGCTCGGAATTAGTTTTACGCAGTATTAACTAAACCATGGATATCTAACTCATACGGAGTCCGTTTTGGCCCCACAAGTAGTCAAAACGTTTGTGACGACCAGATGCTTCAAAGGATTCTTTCATATGGAAGTTTTGGAGAAATTTTCTTAAGGAGTTCGTTCAGAAACTTGTATAGAAACTTTCTTAATGAGCACTCGACAAACGCATTTCAAGAACATACACAAAGTCCGAGCTATGGACCTAGTGCATCATCATAACTGAGGTCTCTTGCATTTTCCTACAAGTAATTGGATCTCATATGGAGATGTTTAGTGAAGTAGAATGGAAAAATTGAATGCAACAACACAAGAACCAGTCTGTAACTGTCGTTCGGAATCAGTTTTACGCAGTGTTAACTGAAACATGGATATCTGACTCATACGGAGTCCGTTTTGGCTCCACAAGTAGTCAAAACGTTTGTGACGACCAGATGCTTCAAAGGATTCTTTCATAGGGAACTTTTGAAGAACTTTACTTAAGGAGTTCTTTTAGAAACTTGTATAGAAACTTTCTTAATCAGCACTCGACAAACGCATTTCGAGAAGATACACAAAGTCCCAGCTCTGGACCTAGTGCATCATCATAAGTGAGGTATCTTGCATTTCCCTACAATTAATTGGATCTCATATGGAGATGTTTAGTGAAATAGAATGGAAAAAATCGAATGCAACTACACAAGAACCAGTCTGTAACCGTCGTACGGAATCAGTTTTTCGCAGTGTTAACTGAAACATGGATATCTGACTCATACGGAGTCCGTTTTGGCTCAACAAGTGGTCAAAACGTTTGTGACGACCAGATGCTTCAAAGGATTATTTCATAGGGAACTTTTGGAGAACTTTTCTTAAGGAGTTCGTTCAGAAACTTGTATAGAAACATTCTTAATGAGCACTCGACTAACGCATTTCGAGAACATACACCAAGTCTCAGCTATGGACCTAGTGCATCATCATAACTGAGGTCTCTTGCATTTCCCTACAAGTAATTGCATCTCATATGGAGATGTTTAGTGAAGAAGAATGGAAAAAATCGAATGCAACTACACAAGAACCAGTGTGTAATTTTCATTCGGAATCAGTTTTACGCAGTATTAACTAAAACATGCATATCTGACTCATACGGAGTCCGTTTTGGCTCCACAAGTAGTCAAACCTTTTGTGAAGACCAGATGCTTCAAAGGATTCTTTCATATGGAACTTTTGGAGAAATTTTCTTAAGGAGTTCGTTCAGAAACTTGTATAGAAACTTTCTTAATGAGCACTCGACAAACGCATTTCAAGAACATATACAATGTCCGAGCTATGGACCTAGTGCATCATCATAACTGAGGTCTCTTGCATTTGCCTACAAGTAATTGGATCTCATATGGAGATGTTTAGTGAAGTAGAATGGAAAAATTGAATGCAACAACACAAGAACCAGTCTGTAACTGTCGTTCGGAATCTGTTTGACGCAGTGTTAACTGAAACATGGATATCTGACTCATACGGAGTCCGTTTTGGCTCCACAAGTAGTCAAAACGTTTGTGACGACCAGATGCTTCAAAGGATTCTTTCATATGGAAGTTTTGGAGAAATTTTCTTAAGGAGTTCGTTCAGAAACTTGTATAGAAACTTTCTTAATGAGCACTCGACAAACGCATTTCAAGAACATACACAAAGTCCGAGCTATGGACCTAGTGCATCATCATAACTGAGGTCTCTTGCATTTGCCTACAAGTAATTGGATCTCATATGGAGATGTTTAGTGAAGTAGAATGGAAAAATTGAATGCAACAACACAAGAACCAGTCTGTAACTGTCGTTCGGAATCAGTTTTACGTAGTGTTAACTGAAACATGGATATCTGACTCATACGGAGTCCGTTTTGGCTCCACAAGTAGTCAAAACGTTTGTGACGACCAGATGCTTCAAAGGATTCTTTCATAGGGAACTTTTGAAGAACTTTACTTCAGGAGTTCTTTTAGAAACTTGTATAGAAACTTTCTTAATCAGCACTCGACAAACGCATTTCGAGAAGATACACAAAGTCCCAGCTCTGGACCTAGTGCATCATCATAAGTGAGGTATCTTGCATTTCCCTACAATTAATTGGATCTCATATGGAGATGTTTAGTGAAATAGAATGGAAAAAATCGAATGCAACTACACAAGAACCAGTCTGTAACCGTCGTACGGAATCAGTTTTGCGCAGTGTTAACTGAAACATGGATATCTGACTCATACGGAGTCCGTTTTGGCTCAACAAGTGGTCAATGCGTTTGTGACGACTAGATGCTTCACAGGATTATTTCATAGGGAACTTTTGGAGAACTTTTCTTAAGGAGTTCGTTCAGAAACTTGTATAGAAACATTCTTAATGAGCACTCGACTAACGCATTTCGAGAACATACACCAAGTCTCAACTATGGACCTAGTGCATCATCATAACTGAGGTCTCTTGCATTTCCCTACAAGTAATTGGATCTCATATGGATATGTTTAGTGAAGAAGAATGGAAAAAATCAAATGCAACTACACAAGAACCAGTCTGTAATTTTCGTTCGGTATCAGTTTTACCTAGTATTAACTAAAACATGCATATCTGACTCATACGGAGTCCATTTTGGCTCCACAAGTAGTCAAAACGTTTGTGAAGACCAGATGCTTCAAAGTATTCTTTCATATGGAACTTTTGGAGAAATTTTCTTAAGGAGTTCGTTCAGAAACTTGTATAGAAACTTTCTTAATGAGCACTCGACAAACGGATTTCAAGAACATACACAATGTCCGAGCTATGGACCTAGTGCATCATCATAACTGAGGTCTCTTGTATTTCCCTACAAGTAATTGGATCTCATATGGAGATGTTTAGTGAAGTAGAATGGAAAAATTGAATGCAACAACACAAGAACCAGTCTGTAACTGTCGTTCGGAATCTGTTTGATGCAGTGTTAACTGAAACAGGGATATCTGACTCATACGGAGTCCGTTTTGGCTCCACAAGTAGTCAAAACGTTTGTGACGACCAGATGCTTCAAAGGATTCTTTCATAGGGAACTTTTGGAGAACTTTTCTTAAGGAGTTCGTTCAGAAACTTGTATAGAAACAATCTTAATGAGCACTCAACTAACGCATTTCGAGAACATATACCAAGTCTCAGCTATGGACCTAGTGCATCATCAGAACTGAGGTCTCTTGCATTTCCCTACAAGTAATTGGATCTCATATGGAGATGTTTAGTGAAGAAGAATGGAAAAAATCGAATGCAACTACACAAGAACCAGTGTGTAACTGTCGCTCGGAATCAGTTTTACGCAGTATTAACTAAAACATGGATATCTAACTCATACGGAGTCCGTTTTGGCCCCACAAGTAGTCAAAACGTTTGTGACGACTAGATGCTTCAAAGGATTCTTTCATATGGAAGTTTTGGAGAAATTTTCTTAAGGAGTTCGTTCAGAAACTTGTATAGAAACTTTCTTAATGAGCACTCGACAAACGCATTTCAAGAACATACACAAAGTCCGAGCTATGGACCTAGTGCATCATCATAACTGAGGTCTCTTGCATTTGCCTACAAGTAATTGGTTCTCATATGGAGATGTTTAGTGAAGTAGAATGGAAAAATTGAATGCAACAACACAAGAACCAGTCTGTAACTGTCGTTCGGAATCAGTTTTACGCAGTGTTAACTGAAACATGGATATCTGACTCATACGGAGTCCGTTTTGGCTCAACAAGTAGTCAAAACGTTTGTGACGACCAGATTCTTCAAAGGATTCTTTCATAGGGAACTTTTGAAGAACTTTACTTAAGGAGTTCTTTTAGAAACTTGTATAGAAACTTTCTTAATCAGCACTCGACAAACGCATTTCGAGAAGATACACAAAGTCCCAGCTCTGGACCTAGTGCATCATCATAAGTGAGGTATCTTGCATTTCCCTACAATTAATTGGATCTCATATGGAGATGTTTAGTGAAATAGAATGGAAAAAATCGAATGCAACTACACAAGAACCAGTCTGTAACCGTCGTACGGAATCATTTTTTCGCAGTGTTAACTGAAACATGGATATCTGACTCATACGGAATCCGTTTTGGCTCAACAAGTGGTCAAAACGTTTGTGACGACCAGATGCTTCAAAGGATTATTTCATAGGGAACTTTTGGAGAACTTTTCTTAAGGAGTTCGTTCAGAAACTTGTATAGAAACATTCTTAATGAGCACTCGACTAACGCATTTCGAGAACATACACCAAGTCTCAGCTATGGACCTAGTGCATCATGATAACTGAGGTCTCTTGCATTTCCCTACAAGTAATTGGATCTCATATGGAGATGTTTAGTGAAGAAGAATGGAAAAAATCGAATGCAACTACACAAGAACCAGTGTGTAATTTTCATTCGGAATCAGTTTTACGCAGTATTAACTAAAACATGCATATCTGACTCATACGGAGTCCGTTTTGGCTCCACAAGTAGTCAAAACTTTTGCGAAGACCAGATGCTTCAAAGGATTCTTTCATATGGAACTTTTGGAGAAATTTTCTTAAGGAGTTCGTTCAGAAACTTGTATAGAAACTTTCTTAATGAGCACTCGACAAACGCATTTCAAGAACATACACAATGTCCGAGCTATGGACCTAGTGCATCATCATAACTGAGGTCTCTTGCATTTGCCTACAAGTAATTGGATCTCATATGGAGATGTTTAGTGAAGTAGAATGGAAAAATTGAATGCAACAACACAAGAACCAGTCTGTAACTGTCGTTCGGAATCTGTTTGACGCAGTGTTAACTGAAACATGGATATCTGACTCATACGGAGTCCGTTTTGGCTCCACAAGTAGTCAAAACGTTTGTGACGACCAGATGCTTCAAAGGATTCTTTCATATGGAAGTTTTGGAGAAATTTTCTTAAGGAGTTCGTTCAGAAACTTGTATAGAAACTTTCTTAATGAGCACTCGACAAACGCATTTCAAGAACATACACAAAGTCCGAGCTATGGACCTAGTGCATCATCATAACTGAGGTCTCTTGCATTTGCCTACAAGTAATTGGATCTCATATGGAGATGTTTAGTGAAGTAGAATGGAAAAATTGAATGCAACAACACAAGAACCAGTCTGTAACTGTCGTTCGGAATCAGTTTTACGCAGTGTTAACTGAAACATGGATATCTGACTCATACGGAGTCCGTTTTGGCTCCACAAGTAGTCAAAACGTTTGTGACGACCTGGTGCTTCAAAGGATTCTTTCATAGGGACCTTTTGAAGAACTTTACTTAAGGAGTTCTTTTAGAAACTTGTATAGAAACTTTCTTAATCAGCACTCGACAAACGCATTTCGAGAAGATACACAAAGTCCCAGCTCTGGACCTAGTGCATCATCATAAGTGAGGTATCTTGCATTTACCTACAAGTAATTGGATCTCATATGGAGATGGTTAGTGAAATAGAATGGAAAAAATCGAATGCAACTACACAAGAACCAGTCTGTAACTGTCGTACGGAATCAGTTTTGCGCAGTGTTAACTGAAACATGGATATCTGACTCATACGGAGTCCGTTTTGGCTCAACAAGTGGTCAAAACATTTGTGACGACCAGATGCTTCAAAGGATTAATTCATAGGGAACTTTTGGAGAACTTTTCTTAAGGAGTTCGTTCAGAAACTTGTATAGAAACATTCTTAATGAGCACTCGACTAACGCATTTCGAGAACATACACCAAGTCTCAGCTATGGACCTAGTGCATCATCATAACTGAGGTCTCTTGCATTTCCCTACAAGTAATTGGATCTCATATGGAGATGTTTAGTGAAGTAGAATGGAAAAATTGAATGCAACAACACAAGAACCAGTCTGTAACTGTCGTTCGGAATCTGTTTGACGCAGTGTTAACTGAAACATGGATATCTGACTCATACGGAGTCCGTTTTGGCTCAACAAGTAGTCAAAACGTTTGTGATGACCATATGCTTCAAAGGATTCTTTCATAGGGAACTTTTGGAGAACTTTTCTTAAGGAGTTCGTTCAGAAACTTGTATAGAAACATTCTTAATGAGCACTCGACTAACGCATTTCGAGAACATACACCAAGTCTCAGCTATGGACCTAGTGCATCATGATAACTGAGGTCTCTTGCATTTCCCTACAAGTAATTGGATCTCATATGGAGATGTTTAGTGAAGAAGAATGGAAAAAATCGAATGCAACTACACAAGAACCAGTGTGTAATTTTCATTCGGAATCAGTTTTACGCAGTATTAACTAAAACATGCATATCTGACTCATACGGAGTCCGTTTTGGCTCCACAAGTAGTCAAAACTTTTGCGAAGACCAGATGCTTCAAAGGATTCTTTCATATGGAACTTTTGGAGAAATTTTCTTAAGGAGTTCGTTCAGAAACTTGTATAGAAACTTTCTTAATGAGCACTCGACAAACGCATTTCAAGAACATACACAATGTCCGAGCTATGGACCTAGTGCATCATCATAACTGAGGTCTCTTGCATTTGCCTACAAGTAATTGGATCTCATATGGAGATGTTTAGTGAAGTAGAATGGAAAAATTGAATGCAACAACACAAGAACCAGTCTGTAACTGTCGTTCGGAATCTGTTTGACGCAGTGTTAACTGAAACATGGATATCTGACTCATACGGAGTCCGTTTTGGCTCCACAAGTAGTCAAAACGTTTGTGACGACCAGATGCTTCAAAGGATTCTTTCATATGGAAGTTTTGGAGAAATTTTCTTAAGGAGTTCGTTCAGAAACTTGTATAGAAACTTTCTTAATGAGCACTCGACAAACGCATTTCAAGAACATACACAAAGTCCGAGCTATGGACCTAGTGCATCATCATAACTGAGGTCTCTTGCATTTGCCTACAAGTAATTGGATCTCATATGGAGATGTTTAGTGAAGTAGAATGGAAAAATTGAATGCAACAACACAAGAACCAGTCTGTAACTGTCGTTCGGAATCAGTTTTACGCAGTGTTAACTGAAACATGGATATCTGACTCATACGGAGTCCGTTTTGGCTCCACAAGTAGTCAAAACGTTTGTGACGACCTGGTGCTTCAAAGGATTCTTTCATAGGGACCTTTTGAAGAACTTTACTTAAGGAGTTCTTTTAGAAACTTGTATAGAAACTTTCTTAATCAGCACTCGACAAACGCATTTCGAGAAGATACACAAAGTCCCAGCTCTGGACCTAGTGCATCATCATAAGTGAGGTATCTTGCATTTACCTACAAGTAATTGGATCTCATATGGAGATGGTTAGTGAAATAGAATGGAAAAAATCGAATGCAACTACACAAGAACCAGTCTGTAACTGTCGTACGGAATCAGTTTTGCGCAGTGTTAACTGAAACATGGATATCTGACTCATACGGAGTCCGTTTTGGCTCAACAAGTGGTCAAAACATTTGTGACGACCAGATGCTTCAAAGGATTAATTCATAGGGAACTTTTGGAGAACTTTTCTTAAGGAGTTCGTTCAGAAACTTGTATAGAAACATTCTTAATGAGCACTCGACTAACGCATTTCGAGAACATACACCAAGTCTCAGCTATGGACCTAGTGCATCATCATAACTGAGGTCTCTTGCATTTCCCTACAAGTAATTGGATCTCATATGGAGATGTTTAGTGAAGTAGAATGGAAAAATTGAATGCAACAACACAAGAACCAGTCTGTAACTGTCGTTCGGAATCTGTTTGACGCAGTGTTAACTGAAACATGGATATCTGACTCATACGGAGTCCGTTTTGGCTCAACAAGTAGTCAAAACGTTTGTGATGACCATATGCTTCAAAGGATTCTTTCATAGGGAACTTTTGGAGAACTTTTCTTAAGGAGTTCGTTCAGAAACTTGTATAGAAACATTCTTAATGAGCACTCGACTAACGCATTTCGAGAACATACACCAAGTCTCAGCTATGGACCTAGTGGATCATCATAACTGAGGTCTCTTGCATTTCCCTACAAGTAATTGGATCTCATATGGAGATGTTTAGTGAAGAAGAATGGAAAAAATCGAATGCAACTACACAAGAACCAGTGTGTAACTGTCGCTCGGAATCAGTTTTACGCAGTATTAACTAAAACATGGATATCTAACTCATACGGAGTCCGTTTTGGCCCCACAAGTAGTCAAAACGTTTGTGATGACCAGATGCTTCCAAGGATTCTTTCATATGGAAGTTTTGGAGAAATTTTCTTAAGGAGTTCGTTCAGAAACTTGTATAGAAACTTTCTTAATGAGCACTCGACAAACGCATTTCAAGAACATACACAAAGTCCGAGCTATGGACCTAGTGCATCATCCTAACTGAGGTCTCTTGCATTTGCCTACAAGTAATTGGATCTCATATGGAGATGTTTAGTGAAGTAGAATGGAAAAATTGAATGCAACAACACAAGAACCAGTCTGTAACTGTCGTTCGGAATCAGTTTTACGCAGTGTTAACTGAAACATGGATATCTGACTCATACGGAGTCCGTTTTGGCTCCACAAGTAGTCAAAACGTTTGTGACGACCAGATGCTTCAAAGGATTCTTTCATAGGGAACTTTTGAAGAACTTTACTTAAGGAGTTCTTTTAGAAACTTGTATAGAAACTTTCTTAATCAGCACTCGACAAACGCATTTCGAGAAGATACACAAAGTCCCAGCTCTGGACCTAGTGCATCATCATAAGTGAGGTATCTTGCATTTCCCTACAATTAATTGGATCTCATATGGAGATGTTTAGTGAAATAGAATGGAAAAAATCGAATGCAACTACACAAGAACCAGTCTGTAACCGTCGTACGGAATCAGTTTTGCGCAGTGTTAAATGAAACATGGATATCTGACTCATACGGAGTCCGTTTTGGCTCAACAAGTGGTCAAAACGTTTGTGACGACAAGATGCTTCAAAGGATTATTTCATAGGGAACTTTTGGAGAACTTTTCTTAAGGAGTTCGTTCAGAAACTTGTATAGAAACATTCTTAATGAGCACTCGACTAACGCATTTCGAGAACATACACCAAGTCTCAGCTATGGACCTAGTGCATCATCATAACTGAGGTCTCTTGCATTTCCCTACAAGTAATTGGATCTCATATGGAGATGTTTAGTGAAGAAGAATGGAAAAAATCGAATGCAACTACACAAGAACCAGTGTGTAATTTTCGTTCGGAATCAGTTTTACGTAGTATTAACTAAAACATGCATATCTGACTCATACGGAGTCCGTTTTGGCTCCACAAGTAGTCAAAACGTTTGTGAAGACCAGATTCTTCAAAGGATTCTTTCATATGGAACTTTTGGAGAAATTTTCTTAAGGAGTTCGTTCAGAAACTTGTATAGAAACTTTCTTAATGAGCACTCGACAAACGCATTTCAAGAACATACACAATGTCCGAGCTATGGACCTAGTGCATCATCATAACTGAGGTCTCTTGCATTTGCCTACAAGTAATTGGATCTCATATGGAGATGTTTAGTGAAGTAGAATGGAAAAATTGAATGCAACAACACAAGAACCAGTCTGTAACTGTCGTTCGGAATCTGTTTGACGCAGTGTTAACTGAAACATGGATATCTGACTCATACGGAGTCCGTTTTGGCTCCACAAGTAGTCAAAACGTTTGTGACGACCAGATGCTTCAAAGGATTCTTTCATAGGGAACTTTTGGAGAACTTTTCTGAAGGAGTTCGTTCAGAAACTTGTATAGAAACATTCTTAATGAGCACTCGACTAACGCATTTCGAGAACATACACCAAGTCTCAGCTATGGACCTAGTGCATCATCATAACTGAGGTCTCTTGCATTTCCCTACAAGTAATTGGATCTCATATGGAGATGTTTAGTGAAGAAGAATGGAAAAAATCGAATGCAACTACACAAGAACCAGTGTGTAACTGTCGCTCGGAATCAGTTTTACGCAGTATTAACTAAAACATGGATATCTAACTCATACGGAGTCCGTTTTGGCCCCGCAAGTAGTCAAAACATTTGTGATGACCAGATGCTTCAAAGGATTCTTTCATATGGAAGTTTTGGAGAAATTTTCTTAAGGAGTTCGTTATGAAACTTGTATAGAAACTTTCTTAATGAGCACTCGACAAACGCATTTCAAGAACATACACAAAGTCCGAGCTATGGACCTAGTGCATCATCATAACTGAGGTCTCTTGCATTTGCCTACAAGTAATTGGATCTCATATGGAGATGTTTAGTGAAGTAGAATGGAAAAATTGAATGCAACAACACAAGAACCAGTCTGTAACTGTCGTTCGGAATCAGTTTTACGCAGTGTTAACTGAAACATGGATATCTGACTCATACGGAGTTCGTTTTGGCTCCACAAGTAGTCAAAACGTTTGTGACGACCAGATGCTTGAAAGGATTCTTTCATAGGGAACTTTTGAAGAAGTTTACTTAAGGAGTTCTTTTAGAAACTTGTATAGAAACTTTCTTAATCAGCACTCGACAAACGCATTTCGAGAAGATACACAAAGTCCCAGCTCTGAACCTAGTGCATCATCATAATTGAGGTATCTTGCATTTCACTACAAGTAATTGGATCTCATATGGAGATGTTTAGTGAAATAGAATGGAAAAAATCGAATGCAACTACACAAGAACCAGTCTGTAACTGTCGTTCGGAATCAGTTTTGCGCAGTGTTAACTGAAACATGGATATCTGACTCATACAGAGTCCGTTTTGGCTCAACAACTGGTCAAAACGTTTGTGACGACCAGATGCTTCAAAGGATTCTTTCATAGGGAACTTTTGGAGAACTTTTCTTAAGGAGTTCGTTCAGAAACTTGTATAGAAACATTCTTAATGAGCACTCGACTAACGCATTTCGAGAACATACAACCAAGTCTCAGCTATGGACCTAGTGCATCATCATAACTGAGGTCTCTTGCATTTCCCTACAAGTAATTGGATCTCATATGGAGATGTTTAGTGAAGAAGAATGGAAAAAATCGAATGCAACTACACAAGAACCAGTGTGTAATTTTCGTTCGGAATCAGTTTTACGCAGTATTAACTAAAACATGCATATCTGACTCATACGGAGTCCGTTTTGGCCCCACAAGTAGTCAAAACGTTTGTGACGACCAGATGCTTCAACGGATTCTTTCATATGGAACCTTTGGAGAAATTTTCTTAAGGAGTACGTTCAGAAACTTGTATAGAAACTTTCTTAATGAGCACTCGACAAACGCATTTCAAGAACATACACAATGTCCGAGCTATGGACCTAGTGCATCATCATAACTGAGGTCTCTTGCATTTTCCTACAAGTAATTGGATCTCATATGGAGATGTTTAGTGAAGTAGAATGGAAAAATTGAATGCAACAACACAAGAACCAGTCTGTAACCGTCGTTCGGAATCTGTTTGACGCAGTGTTAACTGAAACATGGATATCTGACTCATACGGAGTCCGTTTTGGCTCCACAAGTGGTCAAAACGTTTGTGACGACCAGATGCTTCAAAGGATTATTTCATAGGGAACTTTTGGAGAACTTTTCGTAAGGAGTTCGTTCAGAAACTTGTATAGAAACATTCTTAATGAGCACTCGACTAACGCATTTCGAGAACATACACCAAGTCTCAGCTATGGACCTAGTGCATCATCATAACTGAGGTCTCTTGCATTTCCCTACAAGTAATTGGATCTTATATGGAGATGTTTAGTGAAGAAGAATGGAAAAAATCGAATGCAACTACACAAGAACCAGTGTGTAATTTTCGTTCGGAATCAGTTTTACGCAGTATTAACTAAAACATGCATACCTGACTCATACGGAGTCCGTTTTGGCTCCACAAGTAGTCAAAACGTTTGTGAAGACCAGATGCTTCAAAGGATTCTTTCATATGGAACTTTTGGAGAAATTTTCTTAAGGAGTTCGTTCAGAAACTTGTATAGAAACTTTCTTAATGAGCACTCGACAAACGCATTTCAAGAACATACACAATGTCCGAGCTATGGACCTAGTGCATCATCATAACTGAGGTCTCTTGCATTTGCCTACAAGTAATTGGATCTCATATGGAGATGTTTAGTGAAGTAGAATGGAAAAATTGCATGCAACAACACAAGAACCAGTCTGTAACTGTCGTTCGGAATCTGTTTGACGCAGTGTTAACTGAAACATGGATATCTGACTCATACGGAGTCCGTTTTGGCTCCACAAGTAGTCACAACATTTGTGACGACCAGATGCTTCAAAGGATTCTTTCATATGGAAGTTTTGGAGAAATGTTCTTAAGGAGTTCATTCAGAAACTTGTATAGAAACATTCTTAATGAGCACTCGACAAACGCATTTCAAGAACATACACAAAGTCCGAGCTATGGACCTAGTGCATCATCATAACTGAGGTCTCTTGCATTTGCCTACAAGTAATTGGATCTCATATGGAGATGTTTAGTGAAGTAGAATGGAAAAATTGAATGCAACAACACAAGAACCAGTCTGTAACTGTCGTTCGGAATCAGTTTTACGCAGTGTTAACTGAAACATGGATATCTGACTCATACGGAGTCCGTTTTGGCTCCACAAGTAGTCAAAACGTTTGTGACGACCAGGTGCTTCAAAGTATTCTTTCATAGGGAACTTTTGAAGAACTTTACTTAAGGAGTTCTTTTAGAAATTTGTATAGAAACTTTCTTAATCAGCACTCGACAAACGCATTTCGAGAAGATACACAAAGTCCCAGCTCTGGACCTAGTGCATCATCATAAGTGAGGTATCTTGCATTTACCTACAAGTAATTGGATCTCATATGGAGATGTTTAGTGAAATAGAATGGAAAAAATCGAATGCAACTACACAAGAACCAGTCTGTAACTGTCGTACGGAATCAGTTTTGCGCAGTCTTAACTGAAACATGGATATCTGACTCATACGGAGTCCGTTTTCGCTCAACAAGTGGTCAAAACATTTGTGACGACCAGATGCTTCAAAGGATTATTTCATAGGGAACTTTTGGAGAACTTTTCTTAAGGAGTTCGTTCAGAAACTTGTATAGAAACATTCTTAATGAGCACTCGACTAACGCATTTCGAGAACATACACCAAGTCTCAGCTATGGACCTAGTGCATCATCATAACTGAGGTCTCTTGCATTTCCCTACAAGTAATTGGATCTCATATGGAGATGTTTAGTGAAGTAGAATGGAAAAATTGAATGCAACAACACAAGAACCAGTCTGTAACTGTCGTTCGGAATCTGTTTGACGCAGTGTTAACTGAAACATGGATATCTGACTCATACGGAGTCCGTTTTGGCTCCACAAATAGTCAAAACGTTTGTGATGACCAGATGCTTCAAAGGATTCTTTCATAGGGAACTTTTGGAGAAATTTTCTTAAGGAGTTCGTTCAGAAACTTGTATAGAAACATTCTTAATGAGCACTCGACTAACGCATTTCGAGAACATACACCAAGTCTCAGCTATGGACCTAGTGCATCATCATAACTGCGGACTCTGGCATTTCCCTACAAGTAATTGGATCTCATATGGAGATGTTTAGTGAAGAAGAATGGAAAAAATCGAATGCAACTACACAAGAACCAGTGTGTAACTGTCGCTCGGAATCAGTTTTACGCAGTATTAACTAAAACATGGACATCTAACTCATACGGAGTCCGTTTTGGCCCCACAAGTAGTCAAAACATTTGTGACGACCAGATGCTTCAAAGGATTCTTTCATATGGAAGTTTTGGAGAAATTTTCTTAAGGAGTTCGTTCAGAAACTTGTATAGAAACTTTCTTAATGAGCAGTCGACAAACGCATTTCAAGAACATACACAAAGTCCGAGCTATGACCTAGTGCATCATCATAACTGAGGTCTCTTGCATTTGCCTACAAGTAATTGGATCTCATATGGAGATGTTTAGTGTAGTAGAATGGAAAAATTGAATGCAACAACACAAGAACCAGTCTGTGAATGTCGTTCGGAATCAGTTTTACGCAGTGTTAACTGAAACATGGATATCTGACTCATACGGAGTCCGTTTTGGCCCCACAAGTAGTCAAAACGTTTGTGACGACCAGATGCTTCAAAGGATTCTTTCATAGGGAACTTTTGAAGAACTTTACTTAAGGAGTTCTTTTAGAAACTTGTATAGAAACTTTCTTAATCAGCACTCGACAAACGCATTTCGAGAAGATACACAAAGTCCCAGCTCTGGACCTAGTGCATCATCATAAGTGAGGTGTCTTGCATTTCCCTACAATTAATTGGATCTCATATGGAGATGTTTAGTGAAATAGAATGGAAAAAATCGAATGCAACTACACAAGAACCAGTCTGTAACCGTCGTACGGAATCAGTTTTGCGCAGTGTTAACTTAAACATGGATATCTGACTCATACGGAGTCCGTTTTGGCTCCACAAGTGGTCAAAACGTTTGTGACGACCAGATGCTTCAAAGGATTATTTCATAGGGAACTTTTGGAGAACTTTTCTTAAGGAGTTCGTTCAGAAACTTGTATAGAAACATTCTTAATGAGCACTCGACTAACGCATTTCGAGAACATACACCAAGTCTCAGCTATGGACCTAGTGCATCATCATAACTGAGGTCTCTTGCATTTCCCTACAAGTAATTGGATCTCATATGGAGATGTTTAGTGAAGAAGAATGGAAGAAATCGAATGCAACTACACAAGAACCAGTGTGTAATTTTCGTTCGGAATCAGTTTTACGCAGTATAAACTAAAACATGCATATCTGACTCATACGGAGTCCGTTTTAGCTCCACAAGTAGTCAAAACGTTTGTGAAGACCAGATGCTTCAAAGGATTCTTTCATATGGAACTTTTGGAGAAATTTTCTTAAGGAGTTCGTTCAGAAACTTGTATAGAAACTTTCTTAATGAGCACTCGACAAACGCATTTCAAGAACATACACAATGTCCGAGCTATGGACCTAGTGCATCATCATAACTGAGGTCTCTTGCATTTGCCTACAAGTAATTGGATCTCATATGGAGATGTTTAGTGAAGTAGAATGGAAAAATTGAATGCAACAACACAAGAACCAGTCTGTAACCGTCGTTCGGAATCTGTTTGACGCAGTGTTAACTGAAACATGGATATCTGACTCATACGGAGTCCGTTTTGGCTCCACAAGTAGTCAAAACGTTTGTGACGACCAGATACTTCAAAGGATTCTTTCATAGGGAACTTTTGGAGAAATTTTCTTAAGGAGTTCGTTCAGAAACTTGTATAGAAACATTCTTAATGAGCACTCGACTAACGCATTTCGAGAACATACACCAAGTCTCAGCTATGGACCTAGTGCATCATCATAACTGCGGACTCTGGCATTTCCCTACAAGTAATTGGATCTCATATGGAGATGTTTAGTGAAGAAGAATGGAAAAAATCGAATGCAACTACACAAGAACCAGTGTGTAACTGTCGCTCGGAATCAGTTTTACGCAGTATTAACTAAAACATGGATATCTAACTCATACGGAGTCCATTTTGGCCCCACAAGTAGTCAAAACGTTTGTGACGACCAGATGCTTCAAAGGATTCTTTCATATGGAAGTTTTGGAGAAATGTTCTTAAGGAGTTCATTCAGAAACATGTATAGAAACTTTCTTAATGAGCACTCGACAAACGCATTTCAAGAACATACACAAAGTCCGAGCTATGGACCTAGTGCATCATCATAACTGAGGTCTCTTGCATTTGCCTACAAGTAATTGGATCTCATATGGAGATGTTTAGTGAAGTAGAATGGAAAAATTGAATGCAACAACACAAGAACCAGTCTGTAACTGTCGTTCGGAATCAGTTTTACGCAGTGTTAACTGAAACATGGATATCTGACTCATACGGAGTCCGTTTTGGCTCCACAAGTAGTCAAAACGTTTGTGACGACCAGATGCTTCAAAGGATTCTTTCATAGGGAACTTTTGAAGAACTTTACTTAAGGAGTTCTTTTAGAAACTTGTATAGAAACTTTCTTAATCAGCACTCGACAAACGCATTTCGAGAAGATACACAAAGTCCCAGCTCTGGACCTAGTGCATCATCATAAGTGAGGTATCTTGCATTTACCTACAAGTAATTGGATCTCATATGGAGATGTTTAGTGAAATAGAATGGAAAAAATCGAATGCAACTACACAAGAACCAGTCTGTAACTGTCGTACGGAATCAGTTTTGCGCAGTGTTAACTGAAACATGGATATCTGACTCATACGGAGTCCGTTTTGGCTCAATAAGTGGTCAAAACATTTGTGACAACCAGATGCTTCAAAGGATTATTTCATAGGGAAATTTTGGAGAACTTTTCTTAAGGAGTTCGTTCAGAAACTTGTATAGAAACATTCTTAATGAGCACTCGACTAACGCATTTCGAGAACATACACCAAGTCTCAGCTATGGACCTAGTGCATCATCATAACTGAGGTCTCTTGCATTTCCCTACAAGTAATTGGATCTCATATGGAGATGTTGAGTGAAGTAGAATGGAAAAATTGAATGCAACAACACAAGAACCAGTCTGTAACTGTCGTTCGGAATCTGTTTGACGCAGTGTTAACTGAAACATGGATATCTGACTCATACGGAGTCCGTTTTCGCTCCACAAATAGTCAAAACGTTTGTGACGACCTGATGCTTCAAAGGATTCTTTCATAGGGAACTTTTGGAGAACTTTTCTTAAGGAGTTCGTTCAGAAACTTGTATAGAAACATTCTTAATGAGCACTCGACTAACGCATTTCGAGAACATACACCAAGTCTCAGCTATGGACCTAGTGCATCATCATAACTGCGGACTCTTGCATTTCCCTACAAGTAATTGGATCTCATATGGAGATGTTTAGTGAAGAAGAATGGAAAAAATCGAATGCAACTACACAAGAACCAGTGTGTAACTGTCGCTCGGAATCAGTTTTACGCAGTATTAACTAAAACATGGATATCTAACTCATACGGAGTCCGTTTTGGCCCCACAAGTAGTCAAAACGTTTGTGACAACCAGATGCTTCAAAGGATTCTTACATATGGAAGTTTTAGAGAAATTTTCTTAAGGAGTTCGTTCAGAAACTTGTATAGAAACTTTCTTAATGAGCACTCGACAAACGCATTTCAAGAACATACACAATGTCCGAGCTATGGACCTAGTGCATCATCATAACTGAGGTCTCTTGCATTTTCCTACAAGTAATTGGATCTCATATGGAGATGTTTAGTGAAGTAGAATGGAAAAATTGAATGCAACAACACAAGAACCAGTCTGTAACCGTCGTTCGGAATCTGTTTGACGCAGTGTTAACTGAAACATGGATATCTGACTCATACGGAGTCCGTTTTGGCTCCACAAGTGGTCAAAACGTTTGTGACGACCAGATGCTTCAAAGGATTCTTTCATAGGGAACTTTTGGAGAACTTTTCTTAAGGAGTTCGTTCAGAAACTTGTATAGAAACATTCTTAATGAGCACTCGACTAACGCATTTCGAGAACATACACCAAGTCTCAGCTATGGACCTAGTGCATCATCATAACTGAGGTCTCTTGCATTTCCCTACAAGTAATTGGATCTCATATGGAGATGTTTAGTGAAGAAGAATGGAAAAAATCGAATGCAACTACACAAGAACCAGTGTGTAATTTTCGTTCGGAATCAGTTTTACGCAGTATAAACTAAAACATGCATATCTGACTCATACGGAGTCCGTTTTGGCTCCACAAGTAGTCAAAACGTTTGTGAAGACCAGATGCTTCAAAGGATTCTTTCATATGGAACTTTTGGAGAAATTTTCTTAAGGAGTTCGTTCAGAAACTTGTATAGAAACTTTCTTAATGAGCACTCGACAAACGCATTTCAAGAACATACACAATGTCCGAGCTATGGACCTAGTGCATCATCATAACTGAGGTCTCTTGCATTTGCCTACAAGTAATTGGATCTCATATGGAGATGTTTAGTGAAGTAGAATGGAAAAATTGAATGCAACAACACAAGAACCAGTCTGTAACTGTCGTTCGGAATCTGTTTGACGCAGTGTTAACTGAAACATGGATATCTGACTCATACGGAGTCCGTTTTGGCTCCACAAGTAGTCAAAACATTTGTGACGACCAGATGCTTCAAAGGATTCTTTCATATGGAAGTTTTGAAGAAATGTTCTTAAGGAGTTCATTCAGAAACATGTATAGAAACTTTCTTAATGAGCACTCGACAAACGCATTTCAAGAACATACACAAAGTCCGAGCTATGGACCTAGTGCATCATCATAACTGAGGTCTCTTGCATTTGCCTACAAGTAATTGGATCTCATATGGAGATGTTTAGTGAAGTAGAATGGAAAAATTGAATGCAACAACACAAGAACCAGTCTGTAACTGTCGTTCGGAATCAGTTTTACGCAGTGTTAACTGAAACATGGATATCTGACTCATACGGAGTCCGTTTTGGCTCCACAAGTAGTCAAAACGTTTGTGACGACCAGATGCTTCAAAGGATTCTTTCATAGGGAACTTTTGAAGAACTTTACTTAAGGAGTTCTTTTAGAAACTTGTATAGAAACTTTCTTAATCAGCACTCGACAAACGCATTTCGAGAAGATACACAAAGTCCCAGCTCTGGACCTAGTGCATCATCATAAGTGAGGTATCTTGCATTTACCTACAAGTAATTGGATCTCATATGGAGATGTTTAGTGAAATAGAATGGAAAAAATCGAATGCAACTACACAAGAACCAGTCTGTAACTGTCGTACGGAATCAGTTTTGCGCAGTGTTAACTGAAACATGGATATCTGACTCATACGGAGTCCGTTTTGGCTCAATAAGTGGTCAAAACATTTGTGACAACCAGATGCTTCAAAGGATTATTTCATAGGGAAATTTTGGAGAACTTTTCTTAAGGAGTTCGTTCAGAAACTTGTATAGAAACATTCTTAATGAGCACTCGACTAACGCATTTCGAGAACATACACCAAGTCTCAGCTATGGACCTAGTGCATCATCATAACTGAGGTCTCTTGCATTTCCCTACAAGTAATTGGATCTCATATGGAGATGTTGAGTGAAGTAGAATGGAAAAATTGAATGCAACAACACAAGAACCAGTCTGTAACTGTCGTTCGGAATCTGTTTGACGCAGTGTTAACTGAAACATGGATATCTGACTCATACGGAGTCCGTTTTCGCTCCACAAATAGTCAAAACGTTTGTGACGACCTGATGCTTCAAAGGATTCTTTCATAGGGAACTTTTGGAGAACTTTTCTTAAGGAGTTCGTTCAGAAACTTGTATAGAAACATTCTTAATGAGCACTCGACTAACGCATTTCGAGAACATACACCAAGTCTCAGCTATGGACCTAGTGCATCATCATAACTGCGGACTCTTGCATTTCCCTACAAGTAATTGGATCTCATATGGAGATGTTTAGTGAAGAAGAATGGAAAAAATCGAATGCAACTACACAAGAACCAGTGTGTAACTGTCGCTCGGAATCAGTTTTACGCAGTATTAACTAAAACATGGATATCTAACTCATACGGAGTCCGTTTTGGCCCCACAAGTAGTCAAAACGTTTGTGACAACCAGATGCTTCAAAGGATTCTTACATATGGAAGTTTTAGAGAAATTTTCTTAAGGAGTTCGTTCAGAAACTTGTATAGAAACTTTCTTAATGAGCACTCGACAAACGCATTTCAAGAACATACACAATGTCCGAGCTATGGACCTAGTGCATCATCATAACTGAGGTCTCTTGCATTTTCCTACAAGTAATTGGATCTCATATGGAGATGTTTAGTGAAGTAGAATGGAAAAATTGAATGCAACAACACAAGAACCAGTCTGTAACCGTCGTTCGGAATCTGTTTGACGCAGTGTTAACTGAAACATGGATATCTGACTCATACGGAGTCCGTTTTGGCTCCACAAGTGGTCAAAACGTTTGTGACGACCAGATGCTTCAAAGGATTCTTTCATAGGGAACTTTTGGAGAACTTTTCTTAAGGAGTTCGTTCAGAAACTTGTATAGAAACATTCTTAATGAGCACTCGACTAACGCATTTCGAGAACATACACCAAGTCTCAGCTATGGACCTAGTGCATCATCATAACTGAGGTCTCTTGCATTTCCCTACAAGTAATTGGATCTCATATGGAGATGTTTAGTGAAGAAGAATGGAAAAAATCGAATGCAACTACACAAGAACCAGTGTGTAATTTTCGTTCGGAATCAGTTTTACGCAGTATAAACTAAAACATGCATATCTGACTCATACGGAGTCCGTTTTGGCTCCACAAGTAGTCAAAACGTTTGTGAAGACCAGATGCTTCAAAGGATTCTTTCATATGGAACTTTTGGAGAAATTTTCTTAAGGAGTTCGTTCAGAAACTTGTATAGAAACTTTCTTAATGAGCACTCGACAAACGCATTTCAAGAACATACACAATGTCCGAGCTATGGACCTAGTGCATCATCATAACTGAGGTCTCTTGCATTTGCCTACAAGTAATTGGATCTCATATGGAGATGTTTAGTGAAGTAGAATGGAAAAATTGAATGCAACAACACAAGAACCAGTCTGTAACTGTCGTTCGGAATCTGTTTGACGCAGTGTTAACTGAAACATGGATATCTGACTCATACGGAGTCCGTTTTGGCTCCACAAGTAGTCAAAACATTTGTGACGACCAGATGCTTCAAAGGATTCTTTCATATGGAAGTTTTGAAGAAATGTTCTTAAGGAGTTCATTCAGAAACATGTATAGAAACTTTCTTAATGAGCACTCGACAAACGCATTTCAAGAACATACACAAAGTCCGAGCTATGGACCTAGTGCATCATCATAACTGAGGTCTCTTGCATTTGCCTACAAGTAATTGGATCTCATATGGAGATGTTTAGTGAAGTAGAATGGAAAAATTGAATGCAACAACACAAGAACCAGTCTGTAACTGTCGTTCGGAATCAGTTTTACGCAGTGTTAACTGAAACATGGATATCTGACTCATATGGAGTCCGTTTTGGCTCCACAAGTAGTCAAAACGTTTGTGACGACCAGGTGCTTCAAAGTATTCTTTCATAGGGAACTTTTGAAGAACTTTACTTAAGGAGTTCTTTTAGAAACTTGTATAGAAACTTTCTTAATCAGCACTCGACAAACGCATTTCGAGAAGATACACAAAGTCCCAGCTCTGGACCTAGTGCATCATCATAAGTGAGGTATGTTGCATTTACCTACAAGTAATTGGATCTCATATGGAGATGTTTAGTGAAATAGAATGGAAAAAATCGAATGCAACTACACAAGAACCAGTCTGTAACTGTCGTACGGAATCAGTTTTGCGCAGTGTTAACTGAAACATGGATATCTGACTCATACGGAGTCCGTTTTGGCTCAACAAGTGGTCAAAACATTTGTGACGACCAGATGCTTCAAAGGATTATTTCATAGGGAAATTTTGGAGAACTTTTCTTAAGGAGTTCGTTCAGAAACTTGTATAGAAACATTCTTAATGAGCACTCGACTAACGCATTTCGAGAACATACACCAAGTCTCAGCTATGGACCTAGTGCATCATCATAACTGAGGTCTCTTGCATTTCCCTACAAGTAATTGGATCTCATATGGAGATGTTTAGTGAAGTAGAATGGAAAAATTGAATGCAACAACACAAGAACCAGTCTGTAACTGTAGTTCGGAATCTGTTTGACGCAGTGTTAACTGAAACATGGATATCTGACTCATACGGAGTCCGTTTTGGCTCCACAAATAGTCAAAACGTTTGTGACGACCAGATGCTTCAAAGGTTCTTTCATAGGGAACTTTTGGAGAACTTTTCTTAAGGAGTTCGTTCAGAAACTTGTATAGAAACATTCTTAATGAGCACTCGACTAACGCATTTCGAGAACATACACCAAGTCTCAGCTATGGACCTAGTGCATCATCATAACTGCGGACTCTTGCATTTCCCTACAAGTAATTGGATCTCATATGGAGATGTTTAGTGAAGAAGAATGGAAAAAATTGAATGCAACTACACAAGAACCAGTGTGTAACTGTCGCTCGGAATCAGTTTTACGCAGTATTAACTAAAACATGGATATCTAACTCATACGGAGTCCGTTTTGGCCCCACAAGTAGTCAAAACGTTTGTGACGACCAGATGCTTCAAAGGATTCTTTCATATGGAAGTTTTGGAGAAATTTTCTTAAGGAGTTCGTTCAGAAACTTGTATAGAAACTTTCTTAATGAGCACTCGACATACGCATTTCAAGAACATACCCAAAGTCCGAGCTATGGACCTAGTGCATCATCATAACTGAGGTCTCTTGCATTTCCCTACAAGTAATTGGATCTCATATGGAGATGTTGAGTGAAGTAGAATGGAAAAATTGAATGCAACAACACAAGAACCAGTCTGTAACTGTCGTTCGGAATCAGTTTTACGCAGTGTTAACTGAAACATGGATATCTGACTCATACGGAGTCCGTTTTGGCTCCACAAGTAGTCAAAACGTTTGTGACGACCAGATGCTTCAAAGGATTCTTTCATAGGGAACTTTTGAAGAACTTTACTTAAGGAGTTCTTTTAGAAACTTGTATAGAAACTTTCTTAATCAGCACTCGACAAACGCATTTCGAGAAGATACACAAAGTCCCAGCTCTGGACCTAGTGCATCATCATAAGTGAGGTATCTTGCATTTCCCTACAATTAATTGGATCTCATATGGAGATGTTTAGTGAAATAGAATGGAAAAAATCGAATGCAACTACACAAGATCCAGTCTGTAACCGTCGTACGGAATCAGTTTTGCGCAGTGTTAACTGAAACATGGATATCTGACTCATACGGAGTCCGTTTTGGCTCAACAAGTGGTCAAAACGTTTGTGACGACCAGATGCTTCAAAAGATTATTTCATAGGGAACTTTTGGAGAACTTTTCTTAAGGAGTTCGTTCAGAAACTTGTATAGAAACATTCTTAATGAGCACTCGACTAACGCATTTCGAGAACATACACCAAGTCTCAGCTATGGACCTAGTGCATCATGATAACTGAGGTCTCTTGCATTTGCCTACAAGTAATTGGATCTCATATGGAGATGTTTAGTGAAGAAGAATGGAAAAAATTGAATGCAACTACACAAGAACCAGTGTGTAATTTTCGTTCGGAATCAGTTTTACGCAGTATTAACTAAAACATGCATATCTGACTCATACGGAGTCCGTTTTGGCTCCACAAGTAGTCAAAACGTTTGTGAAGAGCAGATGCTTCAAAGGATTCTTTCATATGGAACTTTTGGAGAAATTTTCTTAAGGAGTTCGTTCAGAAACTTGTATAGAAACTTTCTTAATGAGCACTCGACAAACGCATTTCAAGAACATACACAATGTCCGAGCTATGGACCTAGTGCATCATCATAACTGAGGTCTCTTGCATTTGCCTACAAGTAATTGGATCTCATATGGAGATGTTTAGTGAAGTAGAATGGAAAAATTGAATGCAACAACACAAGAACCAGTCTGTAACTGTCGTTCGGAATCTGTTTGACGCAGTGTTAACTGAAACATGGATATCTGACTCATACGGAGTCCGTTTTGGCTCCACAAGTAGTCAAAACGTTTGTGACGACCAGATGCTTCAAAGGATTCTTTCATAGGGAACTTTTGGAGAACTTTTCTTAAGGAGTTCGTTCAGAAACTTGTATAGAAACATTCTTAATGAGCACTCGACAACCGCATTTCGAGAACATACACCAAGTCTCAGCTATGGACCTAGTGCATCATCATAACTGAGGTCTCTTGCATTTCCCTACAAATAATTGGATCTCATATGGAGATGTTTAGTGAAGAAGAATGGAAAAATCGAATGCAACTACACAGGAACCAGTCCGTAACTGTCGCTCGGAATCAGTTTTAACGCAGTATTAACTAAAACATGGATATCTAACTCATACGGAGTCCGTTTTGGCCCCACAAGTAGTCAAAGCGTTTGTGACGACCAGATGCTTCAAAGGATTCTTTCAGATGGAAGTTTTGGAGAAATTTTCTTAAGGAGTTCGTTCAGAAACTTGTATAGAAACTTTCTTAATGAGCACTCGACAAACGCATTTCAAGAACATACACAAAGTCCGAGCTATGGACCTAGTGCATCATCATAACTGAGGTCTCTTGCATTTGCCTACAAGTAATTGGATCTCATATGGAGATGTTTAGTGAAGTAGAATGGAAAAATTGAATGCAACAACACAAGAACCAGTCTGTAACTGTCGTTCGGAATCAGTTTTACGCAGTGTTAACTGAAACATGGATATCTGACTCATACGGAGTCCGTTTTGGCTCCACAAGTAGTCAAAACGTTTGTGACGACCAGATGCTTCAAAGGATTCTTTCATAGGGAACTTTTGAAGAACTTTACTTACGGAGTTCTTTTAGAAACTTGTATAGAAACTTTCTTAATCAGCACTCGACAAACGCATTTCGAGAAGATACACAAAGTCCCAGCTCTGGACCTAGTGCATCATCATAAGTGAGGTATCTTGCATTTCCCCACAATTAATTGGATCTCATATGGAGATGTTTAGTGAAATAGAATGGAAAAAATCGAATGCAACTACACAAGAACCAGTCTGTAACCGTCGTACGGAATCAGTTTTGCGCAGTGTTAACTGAAACATGGATATCTGACTCATACGGAGTCCGTTTTGGCTCAACAAGTGGTCAAAACGTTTGTGACGACCAGATGCTTCAAAAGATTATTTCATAGGGAACTTTTGGAGAACTTTTCTTAAGGAGTTCGTTCAGAAACTTGTATAGAAACATTCTTAATGAGCACTCGACTAACGCATTTCGAGAACATACACCAAGTCTCAGCTATGGACCTAGTGCATCATCATAACTGAGGTCTCTTGCATTTCCCTACAAGTAATTGGATCTCATATGGAGATGTTTAGTGAAGAAGAATGGAAAAAATCGAATGCAACTACACAAGAACCAGTGTGTAATTTTCGTTTGGAATCAGTTTTACGCAGTATTAACTAAAACATGCATATCTGACTCATACGGAGTCCGTTTTGGCCCCACAAGTAGTCAAAACGTTTGTGACGACCAGATGCTTCAACGGATTCTTTCATATGGAACCTTTGGAGAAATTTTCTTAAGGAGTACGTTCAGAAACTTGTATAGAAACTTTCTTAATGAGCACTCGACAAACGCATTTCAAGAACATACACAATGTCCGAGCTATGGACCTAGTGCATCATCATAACTGAGGTCTCTTGCATTTTCCTACAAGAAATTGGATCTCATATGGAGATGTTTAGTGAAGTAGAATGGAAAAATTGAATGCAACAACACAAGAACCAGTCTGTAACCGTCGTTCGGAATCTGTTTGACGCAGTGTTAACTGAAACATGGATATCTGACTCATACGGAGTCCGTTTTGGCTCCACAAGTGGTCAAAACGTTTGTGACGACCAGATGCTTCAAAGGATTATTTCATAGGGAACTTTTGGAGAACTTTTCTTAAGGAGTTCGTTCAGAAACTTGTATAGAAACATTCTTAATGAGCACTCGACTAACGCATTTCGAGAACATACACCAAGTCTCAGCTATGGACCTAGTGCATCATCATAACTGAGGTCTCTTGCATTTCCCTACAAGTAATTGGATCTCATATGGAGATGTTTAGTGAAGAAGAATGGAAAAAATCGAATGCAACTACACAAGAACCAGTGTGTAATTTTCGTTCGGAATCAGTTTTACGCAGTATTAACTAAAACATGCATATCTGACTCATACGGAGTCCGTTTTGGCTCCACAAGTAGTCAAAACGTTTGTGAAGAGCAGATGCTTCAAAGGATTCTTTCATATGGAACTTTTGGAGAAATTTTCTTAAGGAGTTCGTTCAGAAACTTGTATAGAAACTTTCTTAATGAGCACTCGACAAACGCATTTCAAGAACATACACAATGTCCGAGCTATGGACCTAGTGCATCATCATAACTGAGGTCTCTTGCATTTGCCTACAAGTAATTGGATCTCATATGGAGATGTTTAGTGAAGTAGAATGGAAAAATTGAATGCAACAACACAAGAACCAGTCTGTAACTGTCGTTCGGAATCTGTTTGACGCAGTGTTAACTGAAACATGGATATCTGACTCATACGGAGTCCGTTTTGGCTCCACAAGTAGTCAAAACATTTGTGACGACCAGATGCTTCAAAGGATTCTTTCATATGGAAGTTTTGGAGAAATGTTCTTAAGGAGTTCATTCAGAAACTTGTATAGAAACATTCTTAATGAGCACTCGACAAACGCATTTCAAGAACATACACAAAGTCCGAGCTATGGACCTAGTGCATCATCATAACTGAGGTCTCTTGCATTTGCCTACAAGTAATTGGATCTCATATGGAGATGTTTAGTGAAGTAGAATGGAAAAATTGAATGCAACAACACAAGAACCAGTCTGTAACTGTCGTTCGGAATCAGTTTTACGCAGTGTTAACTGAAACATGGATATCTGACTCATACGGAGTCCGTTTTGGCTCCACAAGTAGTCAAAACGTTTGTGACGACCAGGTGCTTCAAAGTATTCTTTCATAGGGAACTTTTGAAGAACTTTACTTAAGGAGTTCTTTTAGAAACTTGAATAGAAACTTTCTTAATCAGCACTCGACAAACGCATTTCGAGAAGATACATAAAGTCCCAGCTCTGGACCTAGTGTATCATCATAAGTGAGGTATCTTGCATTTACCTACAAGAAATTGGATCTCATATGGAGATGTTTAGTGAAATAGAATGGAAAAAATTGAATGCAACTACACAAGAACCAGTCTGTAACTGTCGTACGGAATCAGTTTTGCGCAGTGTTAACTGCAACATGGATATCTGACTCATACGGAGTCCGTTTTGGCTCAACAAGTGGTCAAAACATTTGTGACGACCAGATGCTTCAAAGGATTATTTCATAGGGAACTTTTGGAGAAATTTTCTTAAGGAGTTCGTTCAGAAACTTGTATAGAAACATTCTTAATGAGCACTCGACTAACGCATTTCGAGAACATACACCAAGTCTCAGCTACGGACCTAGTGCATCATCATAACTGAGGTCTCTTGCATTTCCCTACAAGTAATTGGATCTCATATGGAGATGTTTAGTGAAGAAGAATGGAAAAAAACGAATGCAACTACACAAGAACCAGTGTGTAATTTTCGTTCGGAATCAGTTTTACGCAGTATTAACTAAAACATGCATATCTGACTCATACGGAGTCCATTTTGGCTCCACAAGTAGTCAAAACGTTTGTGAAGACCAGATGCTTCAAAGGATTCTTTCATATGGAACTTTTGGAGAAATTTTCTTAAGGAGTTCGTTCAGAAACTTGTATAGAAACTTTCTTAATGAGCACTCGACAAACGCATTTCAAGAACATACACAATGTCCGAGCTATGGACCTAGTGCATCATCATAACTGAGGTCTCTTGCATTTGCCTACAAGTAATTGGATCTCATATGGAGATGTTTAGTGAAGTAGAATGGAAAAATTGAATGCAACAACACAAGAACCAGTCTGTAACTGTCGTTCGGAATCTGTTTGACGCAGTGTTAACTGAAACATGGATATCTGACTCATACGGAGTCCGTTTTGGCTCCACAAATAGTCAAAACATTTGTGACGACCAGATGCTTCAAAGGATTCTTTCATATGGAAGTTTTGGAGAAATGTTCTTAAGGAGTTCATTCAGAAACTTGTATAGAAACTTTCTTAATGAGCACTCGACAAACGCATTTCAAGAACATACACAAAGTCCGAGCTATGGACCTAGTGCATTATCATAACTGAGGTCTCTTGCATTTGCCTACAAGTAATTGGATCTCATATGGAGATGTTTAGTGAAGTAGAATGGAAAAATTGAATGCAACAACACAAGAACCAGTCTGTAACTGTCGTTCGGAATCAGTTTTACGCAGTGTTAACTGAAACATGGATATCTGACTCATACGGAGTCCGTTTTGGCTCCACAAGTAGTCAAAACGTTTGTGACAACCAGGTGCTTCAAAGTATTCTTTCATAGGGAACTTTTGAAGAACTTTACTTAAGGAGTTCTTTTAGAAACTTGTATAGAAACTTTCTTAATCAGCACTCGACAAACGCATTTCGAGAAGATACACAAAGTCCCAGCTCTGGACCTAGTGCATCATCATAAGTGAGGTATCTTGCATTTACCTACAAGTAATTGGATCTCATATGGAGATGTTTAGTGAAATAGAATGGAAAAAATCGAATGCAACTACACAAGAACCAGTCTGTAACTGTCGTACGGAATCAGTTTTGCGCAGTGTTAACTGAAACATGGATATCTGACTCATACGGAGTCCGTTTTGGCTCAACAAGTGGTCAAAACATTCGTGATGACCAGATGCTTCAAAGGATTATTTCATAGGGAACTTTTGGAGAACTTTTCTTAAGGAGTTCGTTCAGAAACTTGTATAGAAACATTCTTAATGAGCACTCGACTAACGCATTTCGAGAACATACACCAAGTCTCAGCTATGGACCTAGTGCATCATCATAACTGAGGTCTCTTGCATTTCCCTACAAGTAATTGGATCTCATATGGAGATGTTTAGTGAAGTAGAATGGAAAAATTGAATGCAACAACACAAGAACCAGTCTGTAACTGTCGTTCGGAATTTGTTTGACGCAGTGTTAACTGAAACATGGATATCTGACTCATACGGAGTCCGTTTTGGCTCCACAAATAGTCAAAACGTTTGTGACGACCAGATGCTTCAAAGGATTCTTTCATAGGGAACTTTTGGAGAACTTTTCTTAAGGAGTTCGTTCAGAAACTTGTATAGAAACATTCTTAATGAGCACTCGACTAACGCATTTCGAGAACATACACCAAGTCTCAGCTATGGACCTAGTGCATCATCATAACTGCGGACTCTTGCATTTCCCTACAAGTAATTGGATCTCATATGGAGATGTTTAGTGAAGAAGAATGGAAAAAATCGAATGCAACTACACGAGAACCAGTGTGTAACTGTCGCTCGGAATCAGTTTTACGCAGTATTAACTAAAACATGGATATCTAACTCATACGGAGTCCGTTTTGGCCCCACAAGTAGTCAAAACGTTTCTGACGACCAGATGCTTCAAAGGATTCTTTCATATGGAAGTTTTGGAGAAATTTTCTTAAGGAGTTCGTTCAGAAACTTGTATAGAAACTTTCTTAATGAGCACTCGACAAACGCATTTCAAGAACATACACAAAGTCCGAGCTATGGACCTAGTGCATCATCATAACTGAGGTCTCTTGCATTTGCCTACAAGTAATTGGATCTCATATGGAGATGTTTAGTGAAGTAGAATGGAAAAATTGAATGCAACAACACAAGAACCAGTCTGTAACTGTCGTTCGGAATCAGTTTTACGCAGTGTTAACTGAAACATGGATATCTGACTCATACGGAGTCCGTTTTGGCTCCACAAGTAGTCAAAATGTTTGTGACGACCAGATGCTTCAAAGGATTCTTTCATAGGGAACTTTTGAAGAACTTTACTTAAGGAGTTCTTTTAGAAACTTGTATAGAAACTTTCTTAATCAGCACTCGACAAACGCATTTCGAGAAGATACACAAAGTCCCAGCTCTGGACCTAGTGCATCATCATAAGTGAGGTATCTTGCATTTCCCTACAATTAATTGGATCTCATATGGAGATGTTTAGTGAAATAGAATGGAAAAAATCGAATGCAACTACACAAGAACCAGTCTGTAACCGTCGTACGGAATCAGTTTTGCGCAGTGTTAACTGAAACATGGATATCTGACTCATACGGAGTCCGTTTTGGCTCAACAAGTGGTCAAAACATTTGTGACGACCAGATGCTTCAAAGGATTATTTCATAGGGAACTTTTGGAGAACTTTTCTTAAGGAGTTCGTTCAGAAACTTGTATAGAAACATTCTTAATGAGCACTCGACTAACGCATTTCGAGAACATACACCAAGTCTCAGCTATGGACCTAGTGCATCATCATAACTGAGGTCTCTTGCATTTCCCTACAAGTAATTGGATCTCATATGGAGATGTTTAGTGAAGTAGAATGGAAAAATTGAATGCAACAACACAAGAACCAGTCTGTAACTGTCGTTCGGAATCTGTTTGACGCAGTGTTAACTGAAACATGGATATCTGACTCATACGGAGTCCGTTTTGGCTCCACAAATAGTCAAAACGTTTGTGACGACCAGATGCTTCAAAGGATTCTTTCATAGGGAACTTTTGGAGAACTTTTCTTAAGGAGTTCGTTCAGAAACTTGTATAGAAACATTCTTAATGAGCACTCGACTAACGCATTTCGAGAACATACACCAAGTCTCAGCTATGGACCTAGTGCATCATCATAACTGCGGACTCTTGCATTTCCCTACAAGTAATTGGATCTCATATGGAGATGTTTAGTGAAGAAGAATGGAAAAAATTGAATGCAACTACACAAGAACCAGTGTGTAACTGTCGCTCGGAATCAGTTTTACGCAGTATTAACTAAAACATGGATATCTAACTCATACGGAGTCTGTTTTGGCCCCACAAGTAGTCAAAACGTTTGTGACGACCAGATGCTTCAAAGGATTCTTTCATATGGAAGTTTTGGAGAAATTTTCTTAAGGAGTTCGTTCAGAAACTTGTATAGAAACTTTCTTAATGAGCACTCGACAAACGCATTTCAAGAACATACACAAAGTCCGAGCTATGGACCTAGTGCATCATCATAACTGAGGTCTCTTGCATTTGCCTACAAGTAATTGGATCTCATATGGAGATGTTTAGTGAAGTAGAATGGAAAAATTGAATGCAACAACACAAGAACCAGTCTGTAACTGTCGTTCGGAATCAGTTTTACGCAGTGTTAACTGAAACATCGATATCTGACTCATACGGAGTCCGTTTTGGCTCCACAAGTAGTCAAAACGTTTGTGACGACCAGATGCTTCAAAGGATTCTTTCATAGGGAACTTTTGAAGAACTTTACTTAAGGAGTTCTTTTAGAAACTTGTATAGAAACTTTCTTAATCAGCACTCGACAAACGCATTTCGAGAAGATACACAAAGTCCCAGCTCTGGACCTAGTGCATCATCATAAGTGAGGTATCTTGCATTTCCCTACAATTAATTGGATCTCATATGGAGATGTTTAGTGAAATAGAATGGAAAAAATCGAATGCAACTACACAAGAACCAGTCTGTAACCGTCGTACGGAATCAGTTTTGCGCAGTGTTAACTGAAACATGGATATCTGACTCATACGGGGTCCGTTTTGGCTCAACAAGTGGTCAAAACGTTTGTGACGACCAGATGCTTCAAAAGATTATTTCATAGGGAACTTTTGGAGAACTTTTCTTAAGGAGTTCGTTCAGAAACTTGTATAGAAACATTCTTAATGAGCACTCGACTAACGCATTTCGAGAACATACACCAAGTCTCAGCTATGGACCTAGTGCATCATCATAACTGAGGTCTCTTGCATTTCCCTACAAGTAATTGGATCTCATATGGAGATGTTTAGTGAAGAAGAATGGAAAAAATCGAATGCAACTACACAAGAACCAGTGTGTAATTTTCGTTCGGAATCAGTTTTACGCAGTATTAACTAAAACATGCATATCTGACTCATACGGAGTCCGTTTTGGCTCCACAAGTAGTCAAAACGTTTGTGAAGACCAGATGCTTCAAAGGATTCTTTCATATGGAACTTTTGGAGAAATTTTCTTAAGGAGTTCGTTCAGAAACTTGTATAGAAACTTTCTTAATGAGCACTCGACAAACGCATTTCAAGAACATACACAATGTCCGAGCTATGGACCTAGTGCATCATCATAACTGAGGTCTCTTGCATTTGCCTACAAGTAATTGGATCTCATATGGAGATTTTTAGTGAAGTAGAATGGAAAAATTGAATGCAACAACACAAGAACCAGTCTGTAACTGTCGTTCGGAATCTGTTTGACGCAGTGTTAACTGAAACATGGATATCTGACTCATACGGAGTCCGTTTTGGCTCCACAAGTAGTCAAAACATTTGTGACGACCAGATGCTTCAAAGGATTCTTTCATAGGGAACTTTTGGAGAACTTTTCTTAAGGAGTTCGTTCAGAAACTTGTATAGAAACATTCTTAATGAGCACTCGACTAACGCATTTCGAGAACATACACCAAGTCTCAGCTATGGACCTAGTGCATCATCATAACTGAGGTCTCTTGCATTTCCCTACAAGTAATTGGATCTCATACGGAGATGTTTAGTGAAGAAGAATGGAAAAAATCGAATGCAACTACACAAGAACCAGTGTGTAACTGTCGCTCGGAATCAGTTTTACGCAGTATTAACTAAAACATGGATATCTAACTCATACGGAATCCGTTTTGGCCCCACAAGTAGTCGAAACGTTTGTGACGACCAGATGCTTCAAAGGATTCTTTCATATGGAAGTTTTGGAGAAATTTTCTTAAGGAGTTCGTTCAGAAACCTGTATAGAAACTTTCTTAATGAGCACTCGACAAACGCATTTCAAGAACATACACAAAGTCCGAGCTATGGACCTAGTGCATCATCATAACTGAGGTCTCTTGCATTTGCCTACAAGTAATTGGATCTCATATGGAGATTTTTAGTGAAGTAGAATGGAAAAATTGAATGCAACAACACAAGAACTAGTCTGTAACTGTCGTTCGGAATCAGTTTTACGCAGTGTTAACTGAAACATGGATATCTGACTCATACGGAGGCCGTTTTGGCTCCACAAGTAGTCAAAACGTTCGTGACGACCAGATGCTTCAAAGGATTCTTTCATAGGGAACTTTTGAAGAACTTTACTTAAGGAGTTCTTTTAGAAACTTGTGTAGAAACTTTCTTAATCAGCACTCGACAAACGCATTTCGAGAAGATACACAAAGTCCCAGCTCTAGACCTAGTGCACCATCATAAGTGAGGTATCTTGCATTTCCCTACAAGTAATTGGTCTCATATGGAGATGTTTAGTGAAATAGAATGGAAAAAATCGAATGCAACTACACCAGAACCAGTCTGTAACTGTCGTTCGGAATCAGTTTTGCGCAGTGTTAACTGAAACATGGATATCTGACTCATACAGAGTCCGTTTTGGCTCAACAAGTGGTCAAAACGTTTGTGACGACCAGATGCTTCAAAGTATTCTTTCATAGGGAACTTTTGGAGAACTATTCTTAAGGAGTTCGTTCAGAAACTTGTATAGAAACATTCTTAATGAGCACTCGACAAACTTATTTCGAGAACATACACAAAGTCCCAGCTACGGACCTAGTGAATCATCATAACTGAGGTCTCTTGCATTTCCGTACAAGTAATTGGATCTCATATGGAGATGTTTAGTGAAGTAGAATGGAAAAAATCGAATGCAACTACACAAGAACCAGTCTGTAACTGTCGTTCGGAATCAGTTTTGCGCAGTGTTAACTAAAACATGATATCTGACTCATACGGAGTCCGTTTTGGCTCCACAACTGGTCAAAACGTTTGTGACGACCAGATGCTTCAAAGGATTCTTTCATAGGGAACTTTTGGAGAACTTTTCTTCAGGAGTTCATTCAGAAACTTGTATAGAAACTTTCTTAATGAGCACTCGACAAACACATTTCGAGAACATACACAAAGTCCCAGCTATGGACCTAGTGCATCATCATAACTGAGGTCTCTTGCATCTCCCTACAAGTAATTGGATCTCAAATGGAGCTGTTTAGTGAAGTAGACTGGAAAAAATCGAATGCAACTATACAAGAACCAGCCTGTAACTGTCGTTCGGAATCAGTTTTGCGCGGTGTTAACTGAAACATGGATATCTGACTCATACGGAGTCCGTTTTGGCTCCACAAGTAGTCAAAACGTTTGTGACGACCAGATGCTTGAAAGGATTCTTTCATAGGGAACATTTGGAGAACTTTTCTTAAGGAGTTCGTTCAGAAACTTGTATAGAAACTTTCTTAATGAGCACTCGACAAACGCATTTCAAGAACATACACAAAGTACCAGCTATGGACCTAGTGCATCATCATAACTGAGGTCTCTTGCATTTCCCTACAAGTAATTGGATCTCATATGGAGATTTTTAGTGAAGTAGAATGGAAAAAATCGAATGCAACTACAAAAGAACCAGTCTGTAACTGTCGTTCGGAATCAGTTTTGCGCATTGTTAACTGAAACATAGATATCTCACTCATACGGAGTCCGTTTTGGCTCAACAAGTGGTCAAAACGTTTGTGACGACTAGATGCTTCACAGGATTCTTTCATAGGGAACTTTTGGAGTACTTTTCTTAAGGAGTTCGTTCAGAAACAAGTATAGAAACTTTCTTAATGAGCACTCGACAAACACATTTCGAGAACATGCACAAAGTCCCAGCTATGGACCTTGTGCATCATCATAACTGAGGTCTCTTGCATCTCCCTACAAGTAACTGGATCTCATATGGAGATTTTTAGTGAATTAGAATGGAAAAAATCGAATGCAACAACACAAGAACCAGTCTGGAACTGTCGTTTGGGATCAGTTTTGCGCAGTGTTAACTAAAGCATGGATATCTGACTCATACGGAGTCCGTTTTGGCTCCACAAGTAGTCAAAACGTTTGTGACAACCAGATGCTTCAAAGGATTCTTTCATAGGGAAGTTTTGGAGAACTTTACTTAAGGAGTTCGTTCAGAAACTTGTATAGAAACTTTTTAATGAGCACTCGACAAACGCATTTCGAGAACATACACAAAATCCCAACTCAGGACCTAGTGCATCATCATAACTGAGTTTTCTTGCATTTCCCGACAAGTAATTGGATCTCATATGGAGATGTTTAGTGAAGTAGAATGGAAAAAATCAAATGCAACTACACAAGAACCAGTCTGTAACTGTCGTTCGGAATCAGTTTTGCGTAGTGTTAACTGAAACATGGATATCTGACTCATACGGAGTCCGTTTTGGCTCAACAAGTGGTCAAAACATTTGTGACAACCAGATGCTTCAAACGATTCTTTCATAGGGAACTTTTGGAGAACTTTTCATAAGGAGTTCGTTCAGAAACTTGTATGGAAACTTTCTTAATGAGTACTCAACAAACGCATTTCGAGAACATACACAAAGTCCCAGCTATGGACCTAGTGCATCATCATAATTGAGGTCTCTTGCAATCCCCTACATGTAATTGGATCTCATATGGAGATTTTTAGTGAAGTAGAATGGAAAAAATCGAATGCAAGTACACAAGAACCAGTCTGTAACTGTCGTTCGAAATCAGTTTTGCGCGTGTTAACTGAAACATGGATATCTGACTCATACGGAGTCCGTTTTGGCTCCACAAGTAGTCAAAACATTTGTGACGACCAGATGCTTCAAAGGATTCTTTGATAGGGAACTTTTGGAGAACTTTACTTAAGGAGTTCGTTCAGAAACTTGTATAGAAACTTTCTTAATAAGAACTCGACAAACGCATTTCTAGAAGATACACCACGTCCCAGCTCTGGACCCAGTGCATCATCATAACTGAGGTCTCTTGCATTTCCCTACAAGTAATTGGATCTCATATGGAGATGTTTAGTGAAGTATAATGGGAAAAATCGAATCCAACTACACAAGAACCAGTCTGTAACTGTCGTTCGGAATCAGTTTTGCGCAGTGTTAACTGAAACATGGATATCGGACTCATACGGAGTCAGTTTTGGCTCAAAAAGTGGTCAAAACATTTGTGACAACCAGATGCTTCAAAGGATTCTTTCATAGGGGACTTTTGGAGAAATTTTCTTCAGGAGTTCGTTCAAAAACTTGTATAGAAACATTCTTAATAAGCACTCGACAAACGCATTTCGAGAACATCCACAAAGTCCTAGCTATGGACCTAGTGCATCATCATAACTGAGGTATCTTGAATTTCCCTACAAGTAATTGGATCTCATATGGAGATGTTTAGTGAAGTAGAATGGAAAAAATCGAATGCAACTACACAAGAATTAGTTTGTAACTATCGTTCGGAAACAGTTTTGCGCAGTGTTAACTGAAACATGGATATCTGACTGATATGGAGTCCGTTTTGGCTCCACAAGTAGTCAAAATGATTGTGACAACCAGATGCTTCAAAGGATTCTTTCATAGTGAACTTTTGGAAAAACTTTTCGTCAGGAGTTCGTTCAGAAACTTGTATAGAAACTTTCTTAATAAGCACTCGACAAACGCATTTCGATAACATACACAAAATCCCAGATATGGACCAGGTGCATGATCATAACTGAGGTCTCTTGCATTTCCCTACAAGTAATTGGATCTCATATGGAGCTGTTTAGTGAAGTAGAATGGAAAAAATCGAATGCAACTGCACAAGAACTAGTGTGTAACTGTCGTTCGGAATTAGTATTGCGCAGTGTTAACTGAAAGATGGATATCTGACTCATACGGAGTCCGTTTTGGCTCCACAAGTAGTCAAAACGTTTGTGACGACCAGATGCTTCAAAGGAATCTTTCATAGGGAACTTTTGGGGAACTTTTCATAAGGAGTTCGTTCAGAAACTTTTATAGAAACTTTCATAATGAGCACTCGACAAACGCAGTTCGAGAACATACACAAAGTCCCAGCTATGGACCTAGTGCATCATCATAACTGAGGTCTCTTGCATTAGCCTACAAGTAATTGGATCTCATATGGAGATGTTTAGTGAAGTAGAATGGAAAAATTGAATGCAACGACACAAGAACCAGTCTGTAACTGTCGTTCGGAATCTGTTTTGCGCAGTGTTAACTGAAACATGGATATCTGACTCATACGGAGTCCGTTTTGGCTCCACAAGTAGTCAAAACGTTTGTGACGACCAGATGCTTCAAAGGATTCTTTCATAGGGAACTTCTGGAGAACTTTACTTAAGGAGTTCTTTTAGAAACTTGTATAGAAACTTTCTTAATCAGCACTCGACAAATGCATTTCGAGAAGATACACAAAGTCCCAGCTCTGGACCTAGTGCATCATCATAAGTGAGGTCTCTTGCATTTCCCTACAAGTAATTGGATCTCATATGGAGATGTTTAGTGAAATAGAATGGAAAAAATCGAATTCAACTACACAAGAACCAGTCTGTAACTGTCGTTCGGAATCAGTTTTGCGTAGTGTTAACTGAAACATGGATATCTGACTCATACGGAGTCCGTTTTGGCTCACCAAGTGGTCAAAACGTTTGTGACGACCAGATGCTTCAAAGGATTCTTTCATAGGGAAGTTTTGGAGAACTTTTCTTAAGGAGTTCGTTCAGAAACTTGTATAGAAACATTCTTAATGACCACTCGACAAACGCATTTCGAGAACATACACAAAGTCCCAGCTATGGACCTAGTGCATCATCATAACTGAGGTCCCTTGCATTTCCCTACAAGTAATTGGATCTCATATGGAGATGTTTAGTGAAGTAGAATGGAAAAAATCCAATGCAACTACACAAGAACCAGTCTGTAACTGTCGTTCGGAATCAGTTTTGCGCAGTGTTAACAAAAACATGGATATCTGACTCATACGGAGTCCGTTTTGGCTCCACAAGTGGTCAAAACGTTTGTGACGACCAGATGCTTCAAAGGATTCTTACATAGGGAACTTTTGGAGAACTTTTCTTAAGGAGTTCGTTCATAAACTTGTATAGAAACATTCTTAATGACCACTCGACAAACGCATTTCGAGAACATACACAAAGTGCCAGCTATGGACCTAGTGCATCATCATAACTGAGGTCTCTTGCATTTGCCTACAAGTAATTGGATCTCATATGGAGATGTTTAGTGAAGTAGAATGGAAAAATTGAATGCAACAACACAAGAACCAGTCTGTAACTGTCGTTCGGAATCTGTTTGACGCAGTGTTAACTGAAACATGGATATCTGACTCATACGGAGTCCGTTTTGGCTCCACAAGTAGTCAAAACGTTTGTGACGACCAGATGCTTCAAAGGATTCTTTCATAGGGAACTTTTGGAGAACTTTTCTTAAGGAGTTCGTTCAGAAACTTGTATAGAAACATTCTTAATGAGCACTCGACTAACGCATTTCGAGAACATACACCAAGTCTCAGCTATGGACCTAGTGCATCATCATAACTGAGGTCTCTTGCATTTCCCTACAAGTAATTGGATCTCATACGGAGATGTTTAGTGAAGAAGAATGGAAAAAATCGAATGCAACTACACAAGAACCAGTGTGTAACTGTCGCTCGGAATCAGTTTTACGCAGTATTAACTAAAACATGGATATCTAACTCATACGGAATCCGTTTTGGCCCCACAAGTAGTCAAAACGTTTGTGACGACCAGATGCTTCAAAGGATTCTTTCATATGGAAGTTTTGGAGAAATTTTTTTAAGGAGTTCGTTCAGAAACCTGTATAGAAACTTTCTTAATGAGCACTCGACAAACGCATTTCAAGAACATACACAACGTCCGAGCTATGGACCTAGTGCATCATCATAACTGAGGTCTCTTGCATTTGCCTACAAGTAATTGGATCTCATATGGAGATTTTTAGTGAAGTACAATGGAAAAATTGAATGCAACAACAGAAGAACCAGTCTGTAACTGTCGTTCGGAATCAGTTTTACGCAGTGTTAACTGAAACATGGATATCTGACTCATACGGAGTCCGTTTTGGCTCCACAAGTAGTCAAAACGTTTGTGACGACCAGATGCTTCAAAGGATTCTTTCATAGGGAACTTTTGAAGAACTTTACTTAAGGAGTTCTTTTAGAAACTTGTATAGAAACTTTCTTAATCAGCACTCGACAAACGCATTTCGAGAAGATACACAAAGTCCCAGCTCTGGACCTAGTGCACCATCATAAGTGAGGTATCTTGGATTTCCCTACAAGTAATTGGTCTCATATGGAGATGTTTAGTGAAATAGAATGGAAAAAATCGAATGCAACTACACCAGAACCAGTCTGTAACTGTCGTTCGGAATCAGTTTTGCGCAGTGTTAACTGAAACATGGATATCTGACTCATACAGAGTCCGTTTTGGCTCAACAAGTGGTCAAAACGTTTGTGACGACCAGATGCTTCAAAGGATTCTTTCATAATGAACTTTTGGAGAACTATTCTTAAGGAGTTCGTTCAGAAACTTGTATAGAAACATTCTTAATGAGCACTCGACAAACTTATTTCAAGAACATACACAAAGTCGCAGCTACGGACCTAGTGAATCATCATAACTGAGGTCTCTTGCATTTCCGTACAAGTAATTGGATCTCATATGGAGATGTTTAGTGAAGTAGAATGGAAAAAATCGAATTCAACTACACAAGAACCAGCCTGTAACTGTCGTTCGGAATCAGTTTTGCGCAGTGTTAAATGAAACATGGATATCTGACTCATACAGAGTCCGTTTTGGCTCAACAAGTGGTCAAAACGTTTGTGACGACCAGATGCTTCAAAGGATTCTTTCATAGGGAAGTTTTGGAGAACTTTTCTTAAGGAGTTCGTTCAGAAACTTGTATAGAAACATTCTTAATGACCACTCGACAAACGCATTTCGAGAACATACACAAAGTCCCAGCTATGGACCTAGTGCATCATCATAACTGAGGTCTCTTGCATTTGCCTACAAGTAATTGGATCTCATACGGAGATGTTTAGTGAAGAAGAATGGAAAAAACGAATGCAACTACACAAGAACCAGTGTGTAACTGTCGCTCGGAATCATTTTTACGCAGTATTAACTAAAACATGGATATCTAACTCATACGGAGTCCGTTTTGGCCCCACAAGTAGTCAAAACGTTTGTGACGACCAGATGCTTCAAAGGATTCTTTCGTATGGAAGTTTTGGAGAAATTTTCTTAAGGAGTTCGTTCAGAAACCTGTATAGAAACTTTCTTAATGAGCACTCGACAAACGCATTTCAAGAACATACACAAAGTCTGAGCTATGGACCTAGTGCATCATCATAACTGAGGTCTCTTGCATTTGCCTACAAGTAATTGGATCTCATACGGAGATTTTTAGTGAAGTAGAATGGAAAAATTGAATGCAACAACACAAGAACCAGTCTGTAACTGTCGTTCGGAATCAGTTTTACGCAGTGTTAACTGAAACATGGATATCTGACTCATACGGAGTCCGTTTTGGCTCCACAAGTAGTCAAAACGTTTGTGACGACCAGATGCTTCAAAGGATTCTTTCATAGGGAACTTTTGAAGAACTTTACTTAAGGAGTTCTTTTAGAAACTTGTATAGAAACTTTCTTAATCAGCACTCGACAAACCCATTTCGAGAAGATACACAAAGCTCTGGACCTAGTGCACCATCATAAGTGAGGTATCTTGCATTTCCCTACAAGTAATTGGTCTCATATGGAGATGTTTAGTGAAATAGAATGGAAAAAATCCAATGCAACTACACAAGAACCAGTCTGTAACTGTCGTTCGGAATCAGTTTTGCGCAGTGTTAACAAAAACATGGATATCTGACTCATACGGAGTCCGTTTTGGCTCCACAAGTGGTCAAAACGTTTGTGACAACTAGATGCTTCAAAGGATTCTTACATAGGGAACTTTTGGAGAACTTTTCTTAAGGAGTTCGTTCATAAACTTGTATAGAAACATTCTTAATGACCACTCGACAAACGCATTTCGAGAACATACACAAAGTCCCAGCTATGGACCTAGTGCATCATCATAACTGAGGTCTCTTGCATTTGCCTACAAGTAATTGGCTCTCATATGGAGATGTTTAGTGAAGTAGAATGGAAAAATTGAATGCAACAACACAAGAACCAGTCTGTAACTGTCGTTCGGAATCTATTTGACGCAGTGTTAACTGAAACATGGATATCGGACTCATACGGAGTCCGTTTTGGCTCCACAAGTAGTCAAAACGTTTGTGACGACCAGATGCTTCAAAGGATTCTTTCATAGGGAACTTTTGGAGAACTTTTCTTAAGGAGTTCGTTCAGAAACTTGTATAGAAACATTCTTAATGAGCACTCGACTAACGCATTTCGAGAACATACACCAAGTCTCAGCTATGGACCTAGTGCATCATCATAACTGAGGTCTCTTGCATTTCCCTACAAGTAATTGGATCTCATACGGAGATGTTTAGTGAAGAAGAATGGAAAAAATCGAATGCAACTACACAAGAACCAGTGTGTAACTGTCGCTCGGAATCAGTTTTACGCAGTATTAACTAAAACATGGATATCTAACTCATACGGAATCCGTTTCGGCCCCACAAGTAGTAAAAACGTTTGTGACGACCAGATGCTTCAAAGGATTCTTTCATATGGAAGTTTTGGAGAAATTTTCTTAAGGAGTTCGTTCAGAAACCTGTATAGAAACTTTCTTAATGAGCACTCGACAAACGCATTTCAAGAACATACACAAAGTCCGAGCTATGGACCTAGTGCATCATCATAACTGAGGTCTCTTGCATTTGCCTACAAGTAATTGGATCCCATATGGAGATTTTTAGTGAAGTAGAATGGAAAAATTGGATGCAACAACACAAGAACCAGTCTGTAACTGTCGTTCGGAATCAGTTTTACGCAGTGTTAACTGAAACATGGATATCTGACTCATACGGAGTCCGTTTTGGCTCCACAAGTAGTCAAAACGTTTGTGACGACCAGATGCTTCAAAGGATTCTTTCATAGGGAACTTTTGAAGAACTTTACTTAAGGAGTTCTTTTAGAAACTTGTATAGAAACTTTCTTAATGAGCACTCGACAAACGCATTTCGAGAGATACACAAAGTCCCAGCTCTGGACCTAGTGCACCATCATAAGTGAGGTATCTTGCATTTCCCTACAAGTAATTGGTCTCATATGGAGATGTTTAGTGAAATAGAATGGAAAAAATCGAATGCAACTACACCAGAACCAGTCTGTAACTGTCGTTCGGAATCAGTTATGCGCAGTGTTAACTGAAACATGGATATCTGACTCATACAGAGTCCGTTTTGGCTCAACAAGTGGTCAAAACGTTGTGACGACCAGATGCTTCAAAGGATTCTTTCATAGGGAAGTTTTGGAGAACTTTTCTTAAGGAGTTGGTTCAGAAACTTGTATAGAAACATTCTTAATGACCACTCGACAAACGCATTTCGAGAACATACACAAAGTCCCAGCTATGGACCTAGTGCATCATCATAACTGAGGTCTCTTGCATTTGCCTACAAGTAATTGGATCTCATATGGAGATGTTTAGTGAAGTAGAATGGAAAAATTGAATGCAACAACACAAGAACCAGTCTGTAACTGTCGTTCGGAATCTGTTTGACGCAGTGTTAACTGAAACATGGATATCTGACTCATACGGAGTCCGTTTTGGCTCCACAAGTAGTCAAAACGTTTGTGACGACCAGATGCTTCAAAGGATTCTTTCATAGGGAACTTTGGGAGAACTTTTCTTAAGGAGTTCGTTCAGAAACTTGTATAGAAACATTCTTAATGAGCACTCGACTAACGCATTTCGAGAACATACACCAAGTCTCAGCTATGGACCTAGTGCATCATCATAACTGAGGTCTCTTGCATTTCCCTACAAGTAATTGGATCTCATACGGAGATGTTTAGTGAAGAAGAATGGAAAAAATCGAATGCAACTACACAAGAACCAGTGTGTAACTGTCGCTCGGAATCAGTTTTACGCAGTATTAACTAAAACATGGATATCTGACTCATACGGAATCCGTTTTGGCCCCACAAGTAGTCAAAACGTTTGTGACGACCAGATGATTCAAAGGATTCTTTCATATGGAAGTTTTGGAGAAATGTTCTTAAGGAGTTCGTTCAGAAACCTGTATAGAAACTTTCTTAATGAGCACTCGACAAACGCATTTCAAGAACATACACAAAGTCCGAGCTATGGACCTAGTGCATCATCATAACTGAGGTCTCTTGCATTTGCCTACAAGTAATTGGATCTCATACGGAGATTTTTAGTGAAGTAGAATGGAAAAATTGAATGCAACAACACAAGAACCAGTCTGTAACTGTCGTTCGGAATCAGTTTTACGCAGTGTTAACTGAAACATGGATATCTGACTCATACGGAGTCCGTTTTGGCTCCACCAGTAGTCAAAACGTTTGTGACGACCAGATGCTTCAAAGGATTCTTTGATAGGGAACTTTTGGAGATATTTACTTAAGGAGTTCGTTCAGAAACTTGTATAGAAACTTTCTTAATAAGAACTCGACAAACGCATGTCGAGAAGATACACCAAGTCCCAGCTCTGGACCTAGTGCATCATCATAACTGAGGTCTCTTGCATTTCCCTACAAGTAATTGGTCTCATATGGAGATGTTTAGTGAAATAGAATGGAAAAAATCGAATGCAACTACACCAGAACCAGTCTGTAACTGTCGTTCGGAATCAGTTATGCGCAGTGTTAACTGAAACATGGATATCTGACTCATACAGAGTCCGTTTTGGCTCAACAAGTGGTCAAAACGTTGTGACGACCAGATGCTTCAAAGGATTCTTTCATAGGGAACTTTTGGAGAAATTTTCTTAAGGAGTTCGTTCAAAAACTTGTATAGAAACATTCTTAATGACCACTCGACAAACGCATTTCGAGAACATACACAAAGTCCCAGCTATGGACCTAGTGCATCATCATAACTGAGGTCTCTTGCATTTGCCTACAAGTAATTGGATCTCATATGGAGATGTTTAGTGAAGTAGAATGGAAAAATTGAATGCAACAACACAAGAACCAGTCTGTAACTGTCGTTCGGAATCTGTTTGACGCAGTGTTAACTGAAACATGGATATCTGACTCATACGGAGTCCGTTTTGGCTCCACAAGTAGTCAAAACGTTTGTGACGACCAGATGCTTCAAAGGATTCTTTCATAGGGAACTTTGGGAGAACTTTTCTTAAGGAGTTCGTTCAGAAACTTGTATAGAAACATTCTTAATGAGCACTCGACTAACGCATTTCGAGAACATACACCAAGTCTCAGCTATGGACCTAGTGCATCATCATAACTGAGGTCTCTTGCATTTCCCTACAAGTAATTGGATCTCATACGGAGATGTTTAGTGAAGAAGAATGGAAAAAATCGAATGCAACTACACAAGAACCAGTGTGTAACTGTCGCTCGGAATCAGTTTTACGCAGTATTAACTAAAACATGGATATCTGACTCATACGGAATCCGTTTTGGCCCCACAAGTAGTCAAAACGTTTGTGACGACCAGATGATTCAAAGGATTCTTTCATATGGAAGTTTTGGAGAAATGTTCTTAAGGAGTTCGTTCAGAAACCTGTATAGAAACTTTCTTAATGAGCACTCGACAAACGCATTTCAAAAACATACACAAAGTCCGAGCTATGGACCTAGTGCATCATCATAACTGAGGTCTCTTGCATTTGCCTACAAGTAATTGGATCTCATACGGAGATTTTTAGTGAAGTAGAATGGAAAAATTGAATGCAACAACACAAGAACCAGTCTGTAACTGTCGTTCGGAATCAGTTTTACGCAGTGTTAACTGAAACATGGATATCTGACTCATACGGAGTCCGTTTTGGCTCCACCAGTAGTCAAAACGTTTGTGACGACCAGATGCTTCAAAGGATTCTTTGATAGGGAACTTTTGGAGATATTTACTTAAGGAGTTCGTTCAGAAACTTGTATAGAAACTTTCTTAATAAGAACTCGACAAACGCATTTCGAGAAGATACACCACGTCCCAGCTGTGGACCTAGTGCATCATCATAACTGAGGTCTCTTGCATTTCCCTACACGTAATTGGATCTCACATGGAGATGTTTAGTGAAGTATAATGGGAAAAATCGAATGCAACTACACAAGAACCAGTCAGTAACTGTCGTTCGGAATCAGTTTTGTGCAGTGTTAACTGAAACATGGATATCTGACTCATACGGAGTCAGTTTTGGCTCAAAAAGTGGTCAAAACATTTGTGACGACCAGATGCTTCAAAGGATTCTTTCATAGGGAACTTTTGGAGAAATTTTCTTAAGGAGTTCGTTCAAAAACTTGTATAGAAACATTCTTAATAAGCACTCGACAAACGCATTTCGAGAACATACACAAAGTCCCAGCTCTGGACCTAGTGCATCGTCATAACTGAGGTCCCTTGCATTTCCCTACAAGTAATTGGATCTCATATGGAGATGTTTAGTGAAGTAGAATGGAAAAAATCGAATGCAACTACACAAGAACTAGTCTGTAACTATCGTTCATAATCAGTTTTGCGTAGTGTTAACTGAAACATGGATATCTGACTCATACGGAGTCCGTTTTGGCTCCACAAGTAGTCAAAATGATTGTGACAACCAGATGCTTCAAAGGATTCTTTCATAGTGAACTTTTGGAAAACTTTTCTTCAGGAGTTCGTTCAGAAACTTGTATAGAAACTTTCTTAATGAGCACTCGACAAACGCATTTCGAGAACATACACAAAATACCAGATATGGACCAGGTGCATGATCATAACTGAGCTCTCTTGCATTTCCCTACAAGTAATTGGATCTCATATGGAGATGTTTAGTGAAGTAGAATGGAAAAAATCGAATACAACTGCACAAGAACCAGTGTGTAACTGTCGTTCGGAATCAGTTTTGCGCAGTGTTAACTGAAAGATGGATATCTGACTCATACGGAGTCCGTTTTGGCTCCACAAGTTGTCAAAATGTTTGTGACGACCAGATGCTTCAAAGGATTCTTTCATAGGGAACTTTTGCAGAACTTTTCATCAGGAGTTCGTTCAGAAACTTGTATAGAAACTTTCTTAATGAGCACTCGACAAATGCATTTCGAGAACATACACAAAGTCCCAGCTCTGGACCTAGTGCATCGTCATAACTATGTTCTCTTGCATTTCCCTACAAGTAATTGGATCTCATATGGAGATATTTAGTGAAGTAGAATGGAAAAAATCGAATGGAACTGCACAAGAACCAGTGTGTAACTGTCGTTCGGAATCAGTTTTGTGCAGTGTTAACTGAAACATGGATATCTGACTCATATGGAGTCCGTTTTGGCTCCACAAGTATTCAAAACGTTTGTGACGACCAGATGCTTCAAAGGATTCTTTCATAAGGAACTTTTGGAGAACTTTTCTTAAGGAGTTCGTTCAGAAACTTGTATAGAAATTTCTCATTGAGCACTCGACAAACGCATTTCGAGAACATACACAAAGTCCCAGCTATGGACCTAGTGCATCATCATAACTGAGGTCTCTTGCATCTCCCTACAAGTAATTGGATCTCATATGGAGCTGTTTAGTGAAGTAGAATGGAAAAAATCGAATGCAACTATACAAGAACCAGCCTGTAACTGTCGTTCGGAATCAGTTTTGCGCGGTGTTAACTGAGACAAGGATATCTGACTCATACGGAGTCAGTTTTGGCTCCACAAGTAGTCAAAACGTTTGTGACGACTAGATACTTCAAAGGATTTTTTCATAGGGAACTTTTGGAGAACTTTACTTCAGGAGTTCGTTCAGAAACTTGTATAGAAACTTTCTTAATGAGCATTCGACAAATGCATTTCGAGAACATACACAAAGTCCCAGCTCTGGACCTAGTGCATCATCATAACTGAGTTCTGTTGCATTTCCCTACAATTAAGTGGAGCTCATATGGAGATGTTTAGTGAAGTAGAATGGAAAAAATCAAATGCAACTACACAAGAACCAGTCTGTAACTGTCCTTCGGAATCAGTTTTGCGCAGTGTTAACTGAAACATGGATATCTGACTCATACGGAGTCCGTTTTGGCTCAACAAGTGGTCCAAACGTTTGTGACGACCAGATGCTTCAAAGGATTCTTTGATAGGGAAGTTTTGGAGAACTTTTCATCAGGAGTTCGTTTAGAAACTTGTATAGAAACTTTCTTAATAAGAACTCGACAAACGCATTTCGAGAACATACACGAAGTCCCAGCTATGGACCTAGTGCATCATCATAACTGAGGTCCCTTGCATTTCCCTACAAGTAATTGGATCTCATATGGATATTTTTAGTGAAGTAGAATGGAAAAAATCGAATGCAACTACACAAGAACCAGTCTGTAACTGTCGTTCGGAATCAGTTTTGCGCAGTGTTAACTGAAACATGGATATCTGACTCATACGGAGTCCGTTTTGGCTCCACAAGTAGTCAAAATGTTTGTGACAACCAGATGCTTCACAGGATTCTTTCACAGGGAACTTTTGGAGAACTTTACTTAAGGAATTCGTTCAGAAACTTGTATAGAAACTTTCTTAATGAGCACTCGACAAATGCATTTTGAGAACATACACAAAGTCCCAGCTCTGGACCTAGTGCATCATCATAACTGAGTTCTCTTGCATTTCCCTACAAGCAATTGGATCTCATATGGAGATGTTTAGTGAAGTAGAATGGAAAAAATCGAATGCAACTTCACAAGAACCAGTGTCTAACTGTCGTTCGGAATCAGTTTTGTGCAGTGTTAACTGAAACATGGATATCTGACTCATACGGAGTCCGTTTTGGCTCCACGAGTAGTCAAAACATTTGTAACGACCAGATGCTTCGAAGGATTCTTTCATAGGGAACTTTGGAGAACTTTTCTTAAGGAGTTCGTTCAGAAACTTGTATAGAAATTTCTTAATGAGCACTCGACAAACGCATTTCGAGAACATGCACAGAGTCCTAGCTATGGACCTAGTGCATCATTATAACTGAGGTCTCTTGCATCTCCCTACAAGTAATTGGATCTCATATGGAGATGTTTAGTGAAGTAGAATGGAAAAAATCAATTGCAACTTCACAAGAACTAGTCTGTAACTGTCGTTCGGAATCAGTTTTGCGCAGTGTTAACTGAAACATGGATATCTGACTCATACGGAGTCGGTTTTGGCTCCACAAGTAGTGAAAACGTTTGTGACGGCCAGATACTTCAAAGGATTTTTTCATAGGGAACTTTTGGAGAACTTTACTTACTGAGTTCGTTCAGAAACTTGTATAGAAACTTTTTTAATGAGCCTTCAACAAATGCATTTCGAGAACATACAAAAAGTCCCAGCTCTGGACCCAGTGCATCATCATAACTGAGTTCTCTTGCATTTCCCTACAAGTAATTGGATCTCATATGGAGATGTTTAGTGAAGTAGAATGGAAAAAATCGAATGCAACTACACAAGAACCAGTCTGTAACTGTTGTTCGGAATCAGTTTTGCGCTGTGTTAACTGAAACATGGATATCTGACTCATACGGAGTCCGTTTTGGCTCAACAAGTGGTCAAAACGTTTGTGACGACCAGATGCTTCAAAGGATTCTTTCATAGAGAACTTTTGGAGAACTTTTCATCAGGAGTTTGTTCAGAAATTTGTATAGAAACTTTCTTAATGAGTACTCGATAAACGCATTTCGAGAACATACACGAAGTCCCAGCTATGGACCTAGTGCATCATCATAATTGAGGTCTCTTGCATTTCCCTACAAGTAATTGGATCTCATATGGATATTTTTAGTGAAGTAGAATGGAAAAAATCGAATGCAACTACACAAGAACCAGTCTGTAACTGTCGTTCGGAATCAGTTTTGCGCAGTGTTAACTGAAACATGGATATCTGACTCATACGAAGTCCGTTTTGGCTCCACAAGTAGTCAAAACGATTGTGACAACCAGATGCTTCAAAGGATTCTTTCATAGGGAACTGTTGGAGAACTTTACTTAAGGAGTTCGTACAGAAACTTGTATAGAAACTTCCTTAATGAGCACTCGACAAACGCATTTCTAGAAGATACACCACGTCCTAGCTCTGGACCTAGTGCATCATCATAACTGAGGTCTCTTGCATTTCCCTACAAGTAATTAGATCTCATATGGAGATGTTTAGTGAAGTATAATAGGAAAAATCGAATGCAACTACACAAGAACCAGTCTGTAACTGTCGTTCGGAATCAGTTTTGCGCAGTGTTAACTGAAACATAGATATCTGACTCATACGGAGTCCGTTTTGGCTCAAAAAGTGGTCAAAATGTTTGTGACGACTAGACGCTTCAAAGGATTCTTTCATAGGGAAGTTTTGGAGAAATTTTCTTAAGGAGTTCGTTCAAAAACTTGTATAGAAAAATTCTTAATGAGCACTCGACAAACGCATTTCGAGAACATACACAAAGTCCCAGCTATGGACCTAGTGCATTATCATAACTGAGGTCTATTGCATTTCCCTACAAGTAATTGGATCTCGTATGGAGATGTTTAGTGAGTAGAATGGACAAAATCAAATGCAACTACACAAGAACTAGTCTGTAACTATCGTTCGGAATCAGTTTTGCGCAGTGTTAACTGAAACATGGATATCTGACTGATACGGAGTCCGTTTTGGCTCCACAAGTAGTCAAAATGATTGTGACAACCATATGCTTCAAAGGATTATTTCATAGTGAACTTTTGGAGAACTTTTCTTACGGAGTTCGTTCAGAAACTTGTATAGAAACTTTCTTAATGAGCACTCGACAAACGCATTTCGAGAACATACACAAAAGCCCATATATAGACCAGGTGCATCATCATAAGTGTGGTCTATTGCATTTCCCTACAAGTAATTGGATCTCACATGGAGATGTTTAGTGAAGTAGAATGGAAAAAATCGAATGCAACTGCACAAGAACCAGTGTGTAACTGTCGTTCGGAATCAGTTTTGCGCAGTGTTAATTGAAACATGGATATCTGACTCATACATAGTCCGTTTTGGCTCCACAAGTAGTCAAAACGTTTGTGACGACCAGATGCTTCAAAGGATTCTTTCATAGGGAACTTCTGGAGAACTTTTCTTCAGGAGTTCGTTCAGAAACTTGTATAGAAACTTTCTTAATGCGCACTCGACAAACGGATTTCGAGAACATACACAAAGTCCCAGCTATGGACCTAGTGCATCATCATAACTGAGGTCTCTTGCATCTCCCTACAAGTAATTGGATCTCATATGGAGATGTTTAGTGAAGTAGAATGGAAAAAAAGAATGCAAGTACACAAGAACCAGTCTGTAACTGTCGTTCGGAATCAGTTTTGCGCGTGTTAACTGAAACATGGATATCTGACTCATACGGAGTCCGTTTTGGCTCCACAAGTAGTCGAAACATTTGTGACGACCAGATGCTTCAAAGGATTCTTCGATAGGGAACTTTTGGAGAACTTTACTTAAGGAGTTCGTTCAGAAACTTGTATAGAAACTTTCTTAATAAGAACTCGACAAACGCATTTCTAGAAGATACACCACGTCCCAGCTCTGGACCTAGTGCATCATCATAACTGAGGTCTCTTGCATTTCCCTACAAGTAATTGGATCTCATATGGAGATATTTAGTGAAGTATAATGGGAAAAATCAAATGCAACTACACAAGAACCAGTCTGTAACTGTCGTTCGGAATCAGTTTTGCGCAGTGTTAACTGAAACATGGATATCTGACTTATACGGTGTCAGTTTTGGCTCAAAAAGTGGTCAAAACATTTGTGACGACCAGATGCTTCAAAGGATTCTTTCTTAGGGGACTTTTGGAGAAATTTTCTTCAGGAGTTCATTCAAAAACATGTATAGAAACATTCTTAATAAGCACTCGACAAACGCATTTCGAGAACATACACAAAGTCCCAGCTATGGACCTAGTGCATCATCATAACTGAGGTATCTTGCATTTCCCTACAAGTAATTGGATCTCATATGGAGATGTTTAGTGAAGTAGAATGGAAAAAATCGAATGCAACTACACAAGAACTAGTTTGTAACTATCGTTCGGAAACAGTTTTGCGCAGTGTTAACTGAAACATGGATATCTGACTCATACGGAGTCCGTTTTGGCTCCACAAGTAGTCAAAATGATTGTGACAACCAGATGCTTCAAAGGATTCTTTCATAGTGAACTTTTGGAAAACTTTTCTTCAGGAGTTTGTTCAGAAACTTGTATAGAAACTTTCTTAATGAGCACTCGACAAATGCATTTCGAGAACATACACAAAATCCCAGATATGGACCAGGTGCATGATCATAACTAAGGTCTCTTGCATTTCCCTACAAGTAATTGGATCTTATATGGAGCTGTTTAGTGAAGTAGAATGGAAAAAGTCGAATGCAACTGCACAAGAACTAGTGTGTAACTGTCGTTCGGAATTAGTATTGCGCAGTGTTAACTGAAAGATGGATATCTGACTCATACGGAGTCCGTTTTGGCTCCACAAGTATTCAAAACGTTTGTGACGACCAGATGCTTCAAAGGATTCTTTCATAGGGAACTTTTGGGGAACTTTTCATCAGGAGTTCGTTCAGAAACTTGTATAGAAACTTTCTTAATGAGCACTCGACAAACGCATTTCGAGAACATACACAAAGTCCAAGCTATGGACCTAGTGCATCATCATAACTGAGGTCTCTTGCATTTGCCTACAAGTAATTGGATCTCTTATGGAGATGTTTAGTGAAGTAGAATGGAAAAATTGAATGCAACAACGCAAGAACCAGTCTGTAACTGTCGTTCGGAATCTGTTTTGCGCAGTGTTAACTGAAACATGGATATCTGACTCATACGGAGTCCGTTTTGGCTCCACAAGTAGTCAAAACGTTTGTGACGACCAGATGCTTCAAAGGATTCTTTCATAGGGAACTTTTGGAGAACTTTACTTAAGGAGTTCTTTTAGAAACTTGTATAGAAACTTTCTTAATCAGCACTCGACAAATGCATTTCGAGAAGATACACAAAGTCCCAGCTCTGGACCTAGTGCATCATCATAAGTGAGGTCTCTTGCATTTCCCTACAAGTAATTGGATCTCATATGGAGATGTTTAGTGAAATAGAATGGAAAAAATCGAATTCAATTACACAAGAACCAGTCTGTAACTGTCGTTCGGAATCAGTTTTGCGCAGTGTTAACTGAAACATGGATATCTGACTCATACGGAGTCCGTTTTGACTCACCAAGTGGTCAAAACGTTTGTGACCACCAGATACTTCAAAGGATTCTTTCATAGGGAAGTTTTGGAGAACTTTTCTTAAGGAGTTCGTTCAGAAAATTGTATAGAAACATTCTTAATGACCACTCGACAAACGCATTTCGAGAACATACACAAAGTCCCAGCTATGGACCTAGTGCATCATCATAACTGAGGTCCCTTGCATTTCCCTACAAGTAATTGGATCTCATATGGAGATGTTTAGTGAAGTAGAATGGAAAAAATCCAGTGCAACTACACAAGAACCAGTCTGTAACTGTCGTTCGGAATAAGTTTTGCGCAGTGTTAACTAAAACATGGATATCTGACTCATACGGAGTCCGTTTTGGCTCCACAAGTGGTCAAAACATTTGTGACGACCATATGCTTCAAAGGATTCTAACATAGGGAACTTTTGGAGAACTTTTCTTAAGGAGTTCGTTCATAAACTTGTATAGAAACTTTCTTAATGAGCACTTGACAAACGCATTTCGAGAACATACACAAAATCCCAGCTATGGACCTAGTGCATCATCATAACTGAGGTCTCTTGCATTTGCCTACAAGTAATTGGATCTCATATGGAGATGTTTAGTGAAGTAGAATTGAAAAATTGAATGCAACAACACAAGAACCAGTGTGTAACTGTCGTTCGGAATCAGTTTTGCGCAGTGTTAATTGAAACATGGATATCTGACTCATACATAGTCCGTTTTGGCTCCACAAGTAGTCAAAACGTTTGTGACGACCAGATGCTTCAAAGGATTCTTTCATATGGAACTTTTGGAGAACTTTTCTTAAGGAGTTCGTTCAGAAACTTGTATAGAAACTTTCTTAATGCGCACTCGACAAATGCATTTCGAGAACATACACAAAGTCCCAGCTATGGACCTAGTGCATCATCATAACTGAGGTCTCTTGCATCTCCCTACAAGTAATTGGATCTCATATGGATATGTTTAGTGAATTAGAATGAAAAAAATCGAATGCAACAACACAAGAACCAGTCTGTAACTGTCGTTCGGGATCAGTTTGGCGCAGTGTTAACTAAAACATGGATATCTGACTCATACGGAGTCCGTTTTGGCTCCACAAGTGGTCAAAATGTTTGTGACGACCAGATGCTTGAAAGGATTCTTTCATAGGGAAATTTTGGAGAACTTTACTTAAGGAGTTCATTCAGAAACTTGTATAGAAACTTTCTTAATGAGCACTCGACAAACGCATTTCGAGAACATAGACAAAATCCCAACTCAGGACCTAGTGCATCATCATAACTGAGTTTTCTTGCATTTTCCAACAAGTAATTGGATCTCATATGGAGATGTTTAGTGAAGTAGAATGGAAAAAATCGAATGCAACTACACAAGAACCAGTCTGTAACTGTCGTTCGGAATCGGTTTTGCGCAGTGTTAACTGAAACATGGATATCTGACTCATACGGAGTCCGTTTTGGTTCAACAAGTGGTCAAAACGTTTGTGACGACTAGATGCTTCAAAGGATTCTTTCATAGGGAACTTTTGGAGAATTATCATAAGGAGTTCGTTTAGAAACTTGTATAGAAACTTTCTTAATGAGCACTCGACAAACGCATTTCGAGAACATACACAAAGTCCCAGCTATGGACCTAGTGCATCATCATAATTGAGGTCTCTTGCATTTACCTACAAGTAATTGTATCTCATATGGAGATTTTTAGTGAAGTAGAATGGAAAAAATCGAATGCAAGTACACAAGAACCAGTCTGTAACTGTCGTCCGAAATCAGTTTTGCGCAGTGTTAACTGAAACATGGATATCTGACTCATACGGAGTCCGTTTTGGCTCCACAAGTAGTCAAAACGTTTGTGACGACCAGATGCTTCAAAGGATTCTTTGATAGGGAACTTTTGGAGAACTTTACTTAAGGAGTTCGTTCATAAACTTGTATAGAAACTTTCTTAATAAGAACTCGACAAACGCATTTCTAGAAGATACACCACGTCCCAGCTCTGGACCTAGTGCATCATCATAACTGAGGTCTCCTGCATTTCCCTACAAGTAATTGGATCTCATATGGAGATGTTTAGTGAAGTAGAATTGAAAAATTGAATGCAACAACACAAGAACCAGTCTGTAACTGTCGTTCGGAATCAGTTTTGTGCAGTGTTAACTGAAACATGGATATCTGACTCATACGGAGTCCGTTTTGGCTCCACAAGTAGTCAAAACGTTTGTGACGACCAGATGCTTCAAAGGATTCTTTCATAGGGAACTTTTGGAGAACTTTTCTTAAGGAGTTCGCTCAGAAACTTGTATAGAAACTTTCTTAATAAGCACTCTACAAATGTATTTCGAGAACATACACAAAGTCCCAGCTCTGGACCTAGTGCATCGTCATAACTAAGTTCTCTTGCATTTCCCTACAAGTAATTGGATCTCATATGGAGATGTTTAGTGAAGTAGAACGGAAAAAAATCGAATGCAAGTACACAAGAACCAGTCTGTAACTGTCGTTCGGAACTAGTTTTGCGCAGTGTTAACTGAAACATGGATATCTGACTCATACGGAGTCCGTTTTGGCACCACAAGTAGTCAAAATGTTTTTGACGACCAGATGCTTCAAAGGATTCTTTCATAGGGAACTTTTGGAGAACTTTACTTACGGAGTTCGTTCAGAAACTTGTATAGAAACTTTCTTAATGAGCACTCGACGAACGCATTTCAAGAAGATACACAAAGTCCCAGCTCTGGACCTAGTGCATCATCATAACTGAGGTCTCTTGCATTTCCCTACAAGTAATTGGATCTCATATAGAGATGTTTAGTGAAGTAGAATGGAAAAATTCAAATGCAACTACACAAGAACCAGTCTGTAACTGTCGTTCGGAATCAGTTTTGCGCATTGTTAACTGAAACATAGATATCTCACTCATACGGAGTCCGTTTTGGCTCAACAAGTGGTCAAAACATTTGTGACGACTAGATGCTTCAAAGGATTCTTTCATAGGGAACTTTTGGAGTACTTTTCTTAAGGAGTTCGTTCAGAAACTAGTATAGAAACTTTCTTAATGAGCACTCGGCAAACACATTTCGAGAACATACACAAAGTCCCAGCTATTGACCTAGTGCATCATCATAACTGAGGTCTCTTGCATCTCCCTACAAGTAATTGGATCTCATATGGATATGTTTAGTGAATTAGAATGAAAAAAAATCGAATGCAACAACACAAGAACCAGTCTGTAAATGTCGTTCGGGATCAGTTTTGCACAGTGTTAACTAAAACATGGATATCTGACTCATACGGAGTCCGTTTTGGCTCCACAAGTGGTCAAAATGTTTGTGACGACCAGATGCTTCAAAGGATTCTTTCATAGGGAAATTTTGGAGAACTTTACTTAAGGAGTTCATTCAGAAACTTGTATAGAAACTTTAATGAGCACTCGACAAACGCATTTCGAGAACATAGACAAAATCCCAACTCAGGACCTAGTGCATCATCATAACTGAGTTTTCTTGCATTTCCCAACAAGTAATTGGATCTCATATGGAGATGTTTAGTGAAGTAGAATGGAAAAAATCGAATGCAACTACACAAGAACCAGTCTGTAACTGTCGTTCGGAATCGGTTTTGCGCAGTGTTAACTGAAACAGGATATCTGACTCATACGGAGTCCGTTTTGGTTCAACAAGTGGTCAAAACGTTTGTGACGACGAGATGCTTCAAAGGATTTTTTCATAGGGAAGTTTTGGAGAACTTTACTTAAGGAGTTCGTTCAGAAACTTGTATAGAAACTTTTTAATGAGCACTCGACAAACGCATTTCGAGAACATAGACAAAATCCCAACTCAGGACCTAGTGCATCATCATAACTGAGTTTTCTTGCATTTCCCAACAAGTAATTGGATCTCATATGGAGATGTTTAGTGAAGTAGAATGGAAAAAATCGAATGCAACTACACAAGAACCAGTCTGTAACTGTCGTTCGGAATCGGTTTTGCGCAGTGTTAACTGAAACATGGATATCTGACTCATACGGAGTCCGTTTTGGTTCAACAAGTGGTCAAAACGTTTGTGACGACGAGATGCTCCAAAGGATTTTTTCATAGGGAACTTTTGGAGAATTTTCATAAGGAGTTCGTTCAGAAACTTGTATAGAAACTTTCTTAATGAGCACTCGACAAACGCATTTCGAGAACATACACAAAGTCCCAGCTATGGACCTAGTGCATCATCATAATTGAGGTCTCTTGCATTTACCTACAAGTAACTGGATCTCATATGGAGATTTTTAGTGAAGTAGAATGGAAAAGATCGAATGCAAGTACACAAGAACCAGTCTGTAACTGTCGTCCGGAATCAGTTTTGCGCAGTGTTAACTGAAACATGGATATCTGACCCATACGGAGTCCGTTTTGGCTCCACAAGTAGTCAAAACGTTTGTGACGACCAGATGCTTCAAAGGATTCTTTGATAGGGAACTTTTGGAGAACTTTACTTAAGGAGTTCGTTCATAAACTTGTATAGAAACTTTCTTAATAAGAACTCGACAAACGCATTTCTAGAAGATACACCACGTCCCAGCTCTGGACCTAGTGCATCATCATAACTGAGGTCTCTTGCATTTCCCTACAAGTAATTGGATCTCATATGGAGATGTTTAGTGAAGTAGAATTGAAAAATTGAATGCAACAACACAAGAACCAGTCTGTAACTGTCGTTCGGAATCAGTTTTGTGCAGTGTTAACTGAAACATGGATATCTGACTCATACGGAGTCCGTTTTGGCTCCACAAGTGGTCAAAACGTTTGTGACGACCAGATGCTTCAAAGGATTCTTTCATAGGGAACTTTTGGAGAACTTTTCTCAAGGAGTTCGCTCAGAAACTTGTATAGAAACTTTCTTAATAAGCACTCGACAAAGCATTTCGAGAACATACACAAAGTCCCAGCCCTGGACCTAGTGCATCGTCATAACTAAGTTCTCTTGCATTTCCCTACAAGTAATTGGATCTCATATGGAGATGTTTAGTGAAGTAGAACTGAAAAAAATCGAATGCAAGTACACAAGAACCAGTCTGTAACTGTCGTTCGGAATTAGTTTTGCGCAGTGTTAACTGAAACATGGATATCTGACTCATACGGAGTCCGTTTTGGCACCACAAGTAGTCAAAATGTTTTTGACGACCAGATGCTTCAAAGGATTCTTTCATAGGGAACTTTTGGAGAACTTTACTTACGGAGTTCGTTCAGAAACTTGTATAGAAACTTTCTTAATGAGCACTCGACGAACGCATTTCGAGAAGATACAGCACGTCCCAGCTCTGGAGCTAGTGCATCATCATAACTGAGGTCTCTTGCATTTCCCTACAAGTAATTGGATCTCATATAGAGATGTTTAGTGAAGTAGAATGGAAAAATTCAAATGCAACTACACAAGAACCAGTCTGTAACTGTCGTTCGGAATCAGTTTTGCGCAGTGTTAACTGAAACATGGATATCTCACTCATACGGAGTCCGTTTTGGCTCCACAAGTAGTCAAAATGTCTGTGACAACCAGATGCTTGAAAGGATTCTTTCATATGGAACTTTTGGAGAACTTTTCTTAAGGAGTTCGTTCAGAAACTTGTATAGAAACTTTCTTAATGAGCACTCGACAAACACATATCTAGAAGATACAGCACGTCCCAGCTCTGGAGCTAGTGCATCATCATAACTGAGGTTTCTTGCATTTCCCTACAAGTAATTGGATGTCATATGGAGATGTTTAGTGAAGTATAATGGGAAAAATCGAATGCAACTACACAAGAACCAGTCTGTAACTGTCGTTCGGAATCAGTTTTGCGCAGTGTTAACTGAAACATGGATATCTGACTCATACGGAGTCCGTTTTGGCTCAAAACGTGGTCAAAACATTTGTGACGACAAGATGCTTCAAAGGATTCTTTCATAGGGAACTTTTCAAGAAATTTTCTTAAGGAGTTCGTTCAAAAACTTGTATAGAAACATTCTTAATAAGCACTCGACAAACGCATTTCGAGAACATACACAATGTCCCAGCTATGGACCTAGTGCATCATCATAACTGAGGTCTCTTGCATCTCCCTACAAGTAATTGGATCTCATATGGAGATGTTTAGTGAAGTAGAATGGAAAAAATCGAATGCAACTACACAAGAACCAGTCTGTAACTGTTGTTCGGAATCAGTTTTGCGCAGTGTTAACTGAAACATGGATATCTGACTCATATGGAGTCCGTTTTGGCTCCACAAGTAGGCAAAACGTTTGTGACGACCAGATGCTTCAAAGGACCTTTTCATAGGGAACTTTTGGAGAACTTTACTTAAGGAGTTCGTTCAGAAACTTGTATAGAAACTTTCTTAATGAGCACTCGACAAATGCATTTTGTGAACATACACGAAGTCCCAGCTCTGGACCTAGTGCATCATCATAACTGAGGTCTCTTGCATTTCCCTATAAGTAATTGGATCTCATATGGAGATGTTTAGTGAAGTAGAATGGAAAAAATCGAATGCAACTACACAAAAACAATCTGTAACTATCGTTCGAAATCAGTTTTGCGCAGTGTTAACTGAAACATGGATATCTGACTCATACGGAGTCCGTTTTGGCTCAACAAGTGGTCAAAACATTTGTGACGACCAGATGCTTCAAAGGATTCTTTCATAGGGAACTTTTGGAGAACTTTTCATCAGGAGTTTTTCCAGAAACTTGTATACAAACTTTCTTAATGAGTACTCGATAAACGCATTTCGAGAACATACACGAAGTCCCAGCTATGGACCTAGTGCATCATCATAACTGAGGTCTCTTGCATTTCCCTACAAGTAATTGGATCTCATATGGAGAATTTTAGTGAAGTATAATAGGAAAAATCGAATGCAAGTACACAAGAACCAGTCTGTAACTGTCGTTCGGAATCAGTTTTGCGCAGTGTTAACTGAAACATAGATATCTGACTCATACGGAGTCCGTTTTGGCTCAAAAAGTGGTCAAAACGTTTGTAACGACTAGATGCTTCAAAGGATTCTTTCTTAGGGAAGTTTTGGAGAAATTTTCTTAAGGAGTTCGTTCAAAAACTTGTATAGAAAAATTCTTAATGAGCACTCGACAAACGCATTTCGAGAACATACACAAAGTCCCAGCTATGGACCTAGTGCATCATCATAACTGAGGTCTATTGCATTTCCCTACAAGTAATTGGATCTCATATGGAGATGTTTAGTGAGTAGAATGGAAAAAATCAAATGCAACTACACAAGAACTAGTCTGTAACTATCGTTCGAAATCAGTTTTGCGCAGTGTTAACTGAAACATGGATATCTGACTGATACGGAGTCCGTTTTGGCTCCACAAGTAGTCAAAATGATTGTGACAACCATATGCTTCAAAGGATTCTTTCATAGTGAACTTTTGGAGAACTTTTCTGAAGGAGTTCGTTCAGAAACTTGTATAGAAACTTTCTTAATGAGCACTCGACAAACGCATTTCGAGAACATACACAAAATCCCATATATAGACCAGGTGCATCATCATAACTGTTGTCTATTGCATTTCCCTACAAGTAATTGGATCTCATATGGAGATGTTTGGTGAAGTAGAATGGAAAAAATCGAATGCAACTGCACAAGAACCAGTGTGTAACTGTCGTTCGGAATCAGTTTTGCGCAGTGTTAATTGAAACATGGATATCTGACTCATACATAGTCCGTTTTGGCTCCACAAGTAGTCAAAACGTTTGTGACGACCAGATGCTTCAAAGGATTCTTTCAGAGGGAACTTTTGGAGAACTTTTCTTAAGGAGTTCGTTCAGAAACTTGTATAGAAACTTTCTTAATGCGCACTCGACAAACGCATTTCGAGAACATACACAAAGTCCCAGCTATGGACCTAGTGCATCATCATAACTGAGGTCTCTTGCATCTCCCTACAAGTAATTGGATCTCATATGGAGATGTTTAGTGAAGTAGAATGGAAAAAATCGAATGCAACTACACAAGAACCAGTCTGTAACTGTCGTTCGGAATCAGTCTTGCGCAGTGTTAACTGAAACATGGATATCTGACTGATACGAAGTCCGTTTTGGCTCCACAAGTAGTCAAAACGTTTGTGACGACCAGATGCTTCAAAGGACTTTTTCATAGGTAACTTTTGGAGAACTTTACTCAAGGAGTTCGTTCAGAAACTTGTATAGAAACTTTCTTAATGAGCACTCGACAAATGCATTTCGAGAACATACACAAAGTCCCAGCTCTGGACCTAGTGCATCATCATAACTGAGGTCTCTTCCATTTGCCTACAAGTAATTGGATCTCATATGGAGATGTTTAGTGAAGTAGAATGGAAAAAATCGAATTCAACTACACAAAAACAGTCTGTAACTGTCGTTCGGAATCAGTTTTGCGCAGTGTTAACTGAAACATGGATATCTGACTCATACGGAGTCCGTTTTGGCTCAACAAGTGGTCAAAACGTTTGTGACGACTAGATGCTTCAAAGGATTCTTTCATAGGGAACTTTTGGAGAACTTTTCATCAGGAGTTTTTCCAGAAACTTGTATACAAACTTTCTTAATGAGTACTCGATAAACACATTTCGAGAACATACACGAAGTCCCAGCTATGGACCTAGTGCATCATCATAACTGAGGTCTCTTGCATTTCCCTACAAGTAATTGGATCTCATAAGGATATTTTTAGTGAAGTAGAATGGAAAAAATCGAATGCAACTACACAAGAACCAGTCTGTAACTGTCGTTCGGAATCGGTTTTGCGCAGTGTTAAGTGAAACATGGATATCTGACTCATACGGAGTCCGTTTTGGCTCCACAAGTAGTCAAAACGATTGTGACAACCAGATGCTTCAAAGGATTCTTTCATAGGGAATTTTTGGACAACTTTACTTAAGGAGTTCGTTCAGAAACTTGTATAGAAACTTCCTTAATGAGCACTGGACAAATGCATTTCTAGAAGATACACCACGTCCCAGCTCTGGACCTTGTGCATCATCATAACTGAGGTCTCTTGCATTTCCCTACAAGTAATTGGATCTCATATGGAGATGTTTAGTGAAGTATAATAGGAAAAATGGAATGCAACTACAAAAGAACCAGTCTGTAACTGTCGTTCGGAATCAGTTTTGCGCAGTGTTAACTGAAACATGGATATCTGACTCATACGGAGTCCGTTTTGGCTCAAGAAGTGGTCAAAATATTTGTGACGACCAGATGCTTCAAAGGATTCTTTCATAGGGAACGTTTGGCGAACTTTTCATCAGGAGTTCGTTCAGAAACTTGTATAGAAACTTTCTTAATGAGTACTAGATAAACGCATTTCGAGAACATACACGAAGTCCCAGCTATGGACCTAGTCCATCATCATAACTAAGGTCTCTTGCATTTCCCTACAAGTAATTGGATCTCATATGGAGATGTTTAGTGAGTAGAATGGAAAAAATCGAATGCAACTACACAAGAACTAGTCTGTAACTATCGTTCGGAATCAGTTTTGCGCAGTGTTTACTGAAACATGGATATCTGACTGATACGGAGTCCGTTTTGGCTCCACAAGTAGTCAAAATGATTGTGACAACCATATGCTTCAAAGGATTCTTTCATAGTGAACTTTTGGAGAACTTTTCTTAAGGAGTTCGTTCAGAAATTTGTATAGAAACATTCTTAATGAGCACTCGACAAACGCATTTCGAGAACATACACAAGATCCCATATATAGACCAGGTGCATCATCATAACTGAGGTCTCTTGCATTTCCCTACAAGTAATTGGATCTCATATGGAGATGTTTAGTGAAGTAGAATGGAAAAAATCGAATGCAACTGCACAAGAACCAGTGTGTAACTGTCGTTCGGAATCAGTTTTGCGCTGTGTTAATTGAAACATGGATATCTGACTCACATAGTCCGTTTTGGCTCCACAAGTAGTCAAAACGTTCGTGACGACCAGATGCTTCAAAGGATTCTGTCATAGGGACCTTTTGGAGAACTTTTCTTAAGGAGTTCGTTCAGAAACTTGTATGGAAACTTTCTTAATGCGCACTCGACAAACGCATTTCGAGAACATACACAAAGTCCCAGCTATGGACCTAGTGCATCATCATAACTGAGGTCTCTTGCATCTCCCTACAAGTAATTGGATCTCATATGGAGATGTTTAGTGAAGTAGAATGGAAAAAATCGAATGCAACTACACAAGAACCAGTCTGTAACTGTCGTTTGGAATCGGTTTTGCGCAGTGTTAACTGAAACATGGATATCTGACTCATACGAAGTCCGTTTTGGCTCCACAGGTAGTCAAAACGTTTGTGACGACCAGATGCTTCAAAGGATTTTTTTATACGGAACTTTTGGAGAACTTTACTTAAGGAGTTCGTTCAGAAACTTGTATAGAAACTTTCTTAATGAGCACTCGACAAATGCATTTCGAGAACATACACAAAGTCCCAGCTCTGGACCTAGTGCATCATCATAACTTAGGTCTCTTGCATTTCCCTACAAGGAATTGGATCTCATATGGAGATGTTTAGTGAAGTAGAATGGAAAAAATTGAATGCAACTACACAAAAACAGTCTGTAACTGTCGTTCGGAATCAGTTTTGCGCAGTGTTAACTGAAACATGGTTATCTGACTCATACGGAGTCCGTTTTGGCTCAACAAGTGTTCAAAACGTTTGTGACGACCAGATGCTTCAAAGGATTCTTTCATAGGGAACTTTTGGAGAACTTTTCATCAGGAGTTCGTTCAGAAACTTGTATAGAAACTTTCTTAACGAGTACTCGATAAACGCATTTCGAGAACATACACAAAGTCCCAGCTATGGACCTAGTGCATCATCATAACTGAGGTCTTTTGCATTTCCCTACAAGTAATTGGATCTCATATGGAGATTTTTGGTGAAGTAGAATGGAAAAAATCGAATGCAACTACACAAGAACCAGTCTGTAACTGTCGTTTGGAATCAGTTTTGCGCAGTGTTAACTGAAACATGGATATCTGACTCATACGGAGTCCGTTTTGGCTCCACAACTAGTCAAAACGTTTCTGATGACCAGATGCTTCAAGGGATTTTTGCATAGGGAACTTTTGGAGAACTTTACTTAAGGAGTTCGTTCAGAAACTTGTATAGAAACTTTCTTAATGAGCACTCGACAAATGCATTTCGAGAACATACACAAAGTCCCAGCTCTGGACCTAGTGCATCATCATAACTGAGGTCTCTTGCATTTCCCTACAAGTAATTGGATCTCATATGGAGATGTTTAGTGAAGTAGAATGGAAACAATCGAATGCAACTACACAAGAACCAGTCTGTAACTGTCGTTCGGAATCAGTTTTGCGCAGTGTTAACCGAAACATGGATATATGACTCATACGGAGTCCGTTTTGGCTCAACAAGTGGTCAAAACGTTTGTGACGACCAGATGCTTCTAAGGGTTCTTTCATAGGGAACTTTTGGAGAACTTTTCATCAGGAGTTCGTTCAGAAACTTGTATAGAAACTTTCTTAATGAGTACTCGATAAACGAATTTCGAGAACATACACGAAGTCCCAGCTTTGGACCTAGTACATCATCATAACTAAGGTCTCTTGCATTTCCCTACAAGTAATTGGATCTCATATGGATATTTTTAGTGAAGTAGAATGGAAAAAATCGAATGTAACTACACAAGAACCAGTCTGTAACTGTCGTTCGGAATCAGTTTTGCGCAGTGTTAACTGAAACATGGATATCTGACTCATACGGAGTCCGTTTTGGCTCCACAAGTAGTCAAAACGATTGTGACAACCAGATGCTTCAAAGGATTCTTTCATAGGGAATTTTTGGACAACTTTACTTAAGGAGTTCGTTCAGAAACTTGTATAGAAACTTCCTTAATGAGCACTCGACAAATGCATTTCGAGAACATACACAAAGTCCCAGCTCTGGACCTAGTGCATCATCATAACTTAGGTCTCTTGCATTTCCCTACAAGGAATTGGATCTCATATGGAGATGTTTAGTGAAGTAGAATGGAAAAAATTGAATGCAACTACACAAAAACAGTCTGTAACTGTCGTTCGGAATCAGTTTTGCGCAGTGTTAACTGAAACATGGTTATCTGACTCATACGGAGTCCGTTTTGGCTCAACAAGTGTTCAAAACGTTTGTGACGACCAGATGCTTCAAAGGATTCTTTCATAGGGAACTTTTGGAGAACTTTTCATCAGGAGTTCGTTCAGAAACTTGTATAGAAACTTTCTTAATGAGTACTCGATAAACGCATTTCGAGAACATACACAAAGTCCCAGCTATGGACCTAGTGCATCATCATAACTGAGGTCTTTTGCATTTCCCTACAAGTAATTGGATCTCATATGGAGATTTTTGGTGAAGTAGAATGGAAAAAATCGAATGCAACTACACAAGAACCAGTCTGTAACTGTCGTTTGGAATCAGTTTTGCGCAGTGTTAACTGAAACATGGATATCTGACTCATACGGAGTCCGTTTTGGCTCCACAAGTAGTCAAAACGTTTCTGATGACCAGATGCTTCAAGGGATTTTTTCATAGGGAACTTTTGGAGAACTTTACTTAAGGAGTTCGTTCAGAAACTTGTATAGAAACTTTCTTAATGAGCACTCGACAAATGCATTTCGAGAACATACACAAAGTCCCAGCTCTGGACCTAGTGCATCATCATAACTGAGGTCTCTTGCATTTCCCTACAAGTAATTGGATCTCATATGGAGATGTTTAGTGAAGTAGAATGGAAACAATCGAATGCAACTACACAAGAACCAGTCTGTAAATGTCGTTCGGAATCAGTTTTGCGCAGTGTTAACCGAAACATGGATATATGACTCATACGGAGTCCGTTTTGGCTCAACAAGTGGTCAAAACGTTTGTGACGACCAGATGCTTCTAAGGGTTCTTTCATAGGGAACTTTTGGAGAACTTTTCATCAGGAGTTCGTTCAGAAACTTGTATAGAAACTTTCTTAATGAGTACTCGATAAACGCATTTCGAGAACATACACGAAGTCCCAGCTTTGGACCTAGTACATCATCATAACTAAGGTCTCTTGCATTTCCCTACAAGTAATTGGATCTCATATGGATATTTTTAGTGAAGTAGAATGGAAAAAATCGAATGTAACTACACAAGAACCAGTCTGTAACTGTCGTTCGGAATCAGTTTTGCGCAGTGTTAACTGAAACATGGATATCTGACTCATACGGAGTCCGTTTTGGCTCCACAAGTAGTCAAAACGATTGTGACAACCAGATGCTTCAAAGGATTCTTTCATAGGGAATTTTTGGACAACTTTACTTAAGGAGTTCGTTCAGAAACTTGTATAGAAACTTCCTTAATGAGCACTCGACAAATGCATTTCTAGAAGATACACCACGTCCCAGCTCTGGACCTTGTGCATCATCATAACTGAGGTCTCTTGCATTTCCCTACAAGTAATTGGATCTCATATGGAGATGTTTAGTGAAGTATAATAGGAAAAATCGAATGCAACTACACAAGAACCAGTCTGTAACTGTCGTTCGGAATCAGTTTTGCGCAGTGTTAACTGAAACATGGATATCTGACTCATACGGAGTCCGTTTTGGCTCAAGAAGTGGTCAAAATATTTGTGACGACCAGATGCTTCAAAGGATTCTTTCATAGGGAACGTTTGGAGAACTTTTCATCAGGAGTTCGTTCAGAAACTTGTACAGAAACTTTCTTAATGAGTACTAGATAAACGCATTTCGAGAACATACACGAAGTCCCAGCTATGGACCTAGTCCATCATCATAACTGAGGTCTCTTGCATTTCCCTACAAGTAATTGGATCTCATATGGAGATGTTTAGTGAGTAGAATGGAAAAAATCGAATGCAACTACACAAGAACTAGTCTGTAACTATCGTTCGGAATCAGTTTTGCGCAGTGTTTACTGAAACGTGGATATCTGACTGATACAGAGTCCGTTTTGGCTCCACAAGTAGTCAAAATGATTGTTACAACCATATGCTTCAAAGGATTCTTTCATAGTGAACTTTTGGAGAACTTTTCTTAAGGAGTTCGTTCAGAAATTTGTATAGAAACTTTCTTAATGAGCACTCGACAAACGCATTTCGAGAACATACACAAAATCCCATATATAGACCAGGTGCATCATCATAACTGAGGTCTCTTGCATTTCCCTACAAGTAATTGGATCTCATATGGAGATGTTTAGTGAAGTAGAATGGAAAAAATCGAATGCAACTGCACAAGAACCAGCGTGTAACTGTCGTTCGGAATCAGTTTTGCGCAGTGTTAATTGAAACATGGATATCTGACTCATACATAGTCCGTTTTGGCTCCACAAGTAGTCAAAACGTTCGTGATGACCAGATGCTTCAAAGGATTCTGTCATAGGGACCTTTTGGAGAACTTTTCTTAAGGAGTTCGTTCAGAAACTTGTATGGAAACTTTCTTAATGCGCACTCGACAAACGCATTTCGAGAACATACACAAAGTCCCAGCTATGGACCTAGTGCATCATCATAACTGAGGTCTCTTGCATCTCCCTACAAGTAATTGGATCTCATATGGAGATGTTTAGTGAAGTAGAATGGAAAAAATCGAATGCAACTACACAAGAACCAGTCTGTAACTGTCGTTTGGAATCGGTTTTGCGCAGTGTTAACTGAAACATGGATATCTGACTCATACGAAGTCCGTTTTGGCTCCACAGGTAGTCCAAACGTTTGTGACGACCAGATGCTTCAAAGGATTTTTTTATACGGAACTTTTGGAGAACTTTACTTAAGGAGTTCGTTCAGAAACTTGTATAGAAACTTTCTTAATGAGCACTCGACAAATGCATTTCGAGAACATACACAAAGTCCCAGCTCTGGACCTAGTGCATCATCATAACTTAGGTCTCTTGCATTTCCCTACAAGGAATTGGATCTCATATGGAGATGTTTAGTGAAGTAGAATGGAAAAAATTGAATGCAACTACACAAAAACAGTCTGTAACTATCGTTCGGAATCAATTTTGCGCAGTGTTAACTGAAACATGGATATCTGACTCATACGGAGTCCGTTTTGGCTCCACAAGTAGTCAAAACGATTGTGACAACCAGATGCTTCAAAGGATTCTTTCATAGGGAATTTTTGGACAACTTTACTTAAGGAGTTCGTTCAGAAACTTGTATAGAAACTTCCTTAATGAGCACTCGACAAATGCATTTCTAGAAGATACACCACGTCCCAGCTCTGGACCTTGTGCATCATCATAACTGAGGTCTCTTGCATTTCCCTACAAGTAATTGGATCTCATATGGAGATGTTTAGTGAAGTATAATAGGAAAAATCGAATGCAACTACACAAGAACCAGTCTGTAACTGTCGTTCGGAATCAGTTTTGCGCAGTGTTAACTGAAACATGGATATCTGACTCATACAGAGTCCGTTTTGGCTCAAGAAGTGGTCAAAATATTTGTGACGACCAGATGCTTCAAAGTATTCTTTCATAGGGAACGTTTGGCGAACTTTTCATCAGGAGTTCGTTCAGAAACTTGTATAGAAACTTTCTTAATGAGTACTAGATAAACGCATTTCGAGAACATACACGAAGTCCCAGCTATGGACCTAGTCCATCATCATAACTGAGGTCTCTTGCATTTCCCTACAAGTAATTGGATCTCATATGGAGATGTTTAGTGAGTAGAATGGAAAAAATCGAATGCAACTACACAAGAACTAGTCTGTAACTATCGTTCGGAATCAATTTTGCGCAGTGTTTACTGAAACATGGATATCTGACTGATACGGAGTCCGTTTTGGCTCCACAAGTAGTCAAAATGATTGTGACAACCATATGCTTCAAAGGATTCTTTCATAGTGAACTTTTGGAGAACTTTTCTTAAGGAGTTCGTTCAGAAATTTGTATAGAAACATTCTTAATGAGCACTCGACAAACGCATTTCGAGAACATACACAAAATCCCATATATAGACCAGGTGCATCATCATAACTGAGGTCTCTTGCATTTCCCTACAAGTAATTGGATCTCATATGGAGATGTTTAGTGAAGTAGAATGGAAAAAATCGAATGCAACTGCACAAGAACCAGTGTGTAACTGTCGTTCGGAATCAGTTTTGCGCTGTGTTAATTGAAACATGGATATCTGACTCATACATAGTCCGTTTTGGCTCCACAAGTAGTCAAAACGTTCGTGACGACCAGATGCTTCAAAGGATTCTGTCATAGGGACCTTTTGGAGAACTTTTCTTAAGGAGTTCGTTCAGAAACTTGTATGGAAACTTTCTTAATGCGCACTCGACAAACGCATTTCGAGAACATACACAAAGTCCCAGCTATGGACCTAGTGCATCATCATAACTGAGGTCTCTTGCATCTCCCTACAAGTAATTGGATCTCATATGGAGATGTTTAGTGAAGTAGAATGGAAAAAATCGAATGCAACTACACAAGAACCAGTCTGTAACTGTCGTTTGGAATCGGTTTAGCGCAGTGTTAACTGAAACATGGATATCTGACTCATACGAAGTCCGTTTTGGCTCCACAGGTAGTCAAAACGTTTGTGACGACCAGATGCTTCAAAGGATTTTTTTCATACGGAACTTTTGGAGAACTTTACTTAAGGAGTTCGTTCAGAAACTTGTATAGAAACTTTCTTAATGAGCACTCGACAAATGCATTTCGAGAACATACACAAAGTCCCAGCTCTGGACCTAGTGCATCATCATAACTTAGGTCTCTTGCATTTCCCTACAAGGAATTGGATCTCATATGGAGATGTTTAGTGAAGTAGAATGGAAAAAATTGAATGCAACTACACAAAAACAGTTTGTAACTGTCGTTCGGAATCAGTTTTGCGCAGTGTTAACTGAAACATGGATATCTGACTCATACGGAGTCCGTTTTGGCTCAAGCAGTGTTCAAAACGTTTGTGACGACCAGATGCTTCAAAGGATTCTTTCATAGGGAACTTTTGGAGAACTTTTCATCAGGAGTTCGTTCAGAAACTTGTATAGAAACTTTCTTAATGAGTACTCGATAAACGCATTTCGAGAACATACACAAAGTCCCAGCTATCGACCTAGTGCATCATCATAACTGAGGTCTTTTGCATTTCCCTACAAGTAATTGGATCTCATATGGAGATTTTTGGTGAAGTAGAATGGAAAAAATCGAATGCAACTACACAAGAACCAGTCTGTAACTGTCGTTTGGAATCAGTTTTGCGCAGTGTTAACTGAAACATGGATATCTGACTCATACGGAGTCCGTTTTGGCTCCACAAGTAGTCAAAACGTTTGTGATGACCAGATGCTTCAAGGGATTTTTTCATAGGGAACTTTTGGAGAACTTTACTTAAGGAGTTCGTTCAGAAACTTGTATAGAAACTTTCTTAATGAGCACTCGACAAATGCATTTCGAGAACATACACAAAGTCCCAGCTCTGGACCTAGTGCATCATCATAACTGAGGTCTCTTGCATTTCCCTACAAGTAATTGGATCTCATATGGAGATGTTTAGTGAAGTAGAATGGAAACAATCGAATGCAACTACACAAGAACCAGTCTGTAACTGTCGTTCAGAATCAGTTTTGCGCAGTGTTAACCGAAACATGGATATATGACTCATACGGAGTCCGTTTTGGCTCAACAAGTGGTCAAAACGTTTGTGACGACCAGATGCTCCTAAGGGTTCTTTCATAGGGAACTTTTGGAGAACTTGTCATCAGGAGTTCGTTCAGAAACTTGTATAGAAACTTTCTTAATGAGTACTCGATAAACGCATTTCGAGAACATACACGAAGTCCCAGCTTTGGACCTAGTACATCATCATAACTAAGGTCTCTTGCATTTCCCTACAAGTAATTGGATCTCATATGGATATTTTTAGTGAAGTAGAATGGAAAAAATCGAATGTAACTACACAAGAACCAGTCTGTAACTGTCGTTCGGAATCAGTTTTGCGCAGTGTTAACTGAAACATGGATATCTGACTCATACGGAGTCCGTTTTGGCTCCACAAGTAGTCAAAACGATTGTGACAACCAGATGCTTCAAAGGATTCTTTCATAGGGAATTTTTGGACAACTTTACTTAAGGAGTTCGTTCAGAAACTTGTATAGAAACTTCCTTAATGAGCACTCGACAAATGCATTTCTAGAAGATACACCACGTCCCAACTCTGGACCTTGTGCATCATCATAACTGAGGTCTCTTGCATTTCCCTACAAGTAATTGGATCTTATATGGAGATGTTTAGTGAAGTATAATAGGAAAAATCGAATGCAACTACACAAGAACCAGTCTGTAACTGTCGTTCGGAATCAGTTTTGCGCAGTGTTAACTGAAACATGGATATCTGACTCATACGGAGTCCGTTTTGGCTCAAGAAGTGGTCAAAATATTTGTGACGACCAGATGCTTCAAAGGATTCTTTCATAGGGAACGTTTGGAGAACTTTTCATCAGGAGTTCGTTCAGAAACTTGTATAGAAACTTTCTTAATGAGTACTAGAGAAACGCATTTCGAGAACATACACGAAGTCCCAGCTATGGACCTAGTCCATCATCATAACTGAGGTCTCTTGCATTTCCCTACAAGTAATTGGATCTCATATGGAGTTGTTTAGTGAGTAGAATGGAAAAAATCGAATGCAACTACACAAGAACTAGTCTGTAACTATCGTTCGGAATCAGTTTTGCGCAGTGTTTACTGAAACATGGATATCTGACTGATACGGAGTCCGTTTTGGCTCCACAAGTAGTCAAAATGATTGTGACAACCATATGCTTCAAAGGATTCTTTCATAGTGAACTTTTGGAGAACTTTTCTTAAGGAGTTCCTTCGGAAATTTGTATAGAAACTTTCTTAATGAGCACTCGACAAACGCATTTCGAGAACATACACAAAATCCCATATATAGACCAGGTGCATCATCATAACTGAGGTCTCTTGCATTTCCCTACAAGTAATTGGATCTCATATGGAGATGTTTAGTGAAGTAGAATGGAAAAAATCGAATGCAACTGCACAAGAACCAGTGTGTAACTGTCGTTCGGAATCAGTTTTGCGCAGTGTTAATTGAAACATGGATATCTGACTCATACATAGTCCGTTTTGGCTCCACAAGTAGTCAAAATGTTCGTGACGACCAGATGCTTCAAAGGATTCTGTCATAGGGACCTTTTGGAGAACTTTTCTTAAGGAGTTCGTTCAGAAACTTGTATGGAAACTTTCTTAATGCGCACTCGACAAACGCATTTCGAGAACATACACAAAGTCCCAGCTATGGACCTAGTGCATCATCATAACTGAGGTCTCTTGCATCTCCCTACAAGTAATTGGATCTCATATGGAGATGTTTAGTGAAGTAGAATGGAAAAAATCGAATGCAACTACACAAGAACCAGTCTGTAACTGTCGTTTGGAATCGGTTTTGCGCAGTGTTAACTGAAACATGGATATCTGACTCATACGAAGTCCGTTTTGGCTCCACAGGTAGTCAAAACGTTTGTGACGACCAGATGCTTCAAAGGATTTTTTTATACGGAACTTTTGGAGAACTTTACTTAAGGAGTTCGTTCAGAAACTTGTATAGAAACTTTCTTAATGAGCACTCGACAAATGCATTTCGAGAACATACACAAAGTCCCAGCTCTGGACCTAGTGCATCATCATAACTTAGGTCTCTTGCATTTCCCTACAAGGAATTGGATCTCATATGGAGATGTTTAGTGAAGTAGAATGGAAAAAATTGAATGCAACTACACAAAAACAGTGTGTAACTATAGTTCGGAATCAGTTTTGCGCAGTATTAACTGAAACATGGATATCTGACTCATACGGAGTCCGTTTTGGCTCAACAAGTGTTCAAAACGTTTGTGACGACCAGATGCTTCAAAGGATTCTTTCATAGGGAACTTTTGGAGAACTTTTCATCAGGAGTTCGTTCAGAAACTTGTATAGAAACTTTCTTAATGAGTACTCGATAAACGCATTTCGAGAACATACACAAAGTCCCAGCTATGGACCTAGTGCATCATCATAACTGAGGTCTTTTGCATTTCCCTACAAGTAATTGGATCTCATATGGAGATTTTTGGTGAAGTAGAATGGAAAATATCGAATGCAACTAGACAAGAACCAGTCTGTAACTGTCGTTTGGAATCAGTTTTGCGCAGTGTTAACTGAAACATGGATATCTGACTCATACGGAGTCCGTTTTGGCTCCACAAGTAGTCAAAACGTTTGTGATGACCAGATGCTTCAAGGGATTTTTTCATAGGGAACTTTTGGAGAACTTTACTTAAGGAGTTCGTTCAGAAACTTGTATAGAAACTTTCTTAATGAGCACTCGACAACTGCATTTCGAGAACATACACAAAGTCCCAGCTCTGGACCTAGTGCATCATCATAACTAAGGTCTCTTGCATCTCCCTACAAGTAATAGGATCTCATATGGAGATGTTTAGTGAAGTAGAATGGAAAAAATCGAATGCAACTACACAAGAACCAGTCTGTAACTGTCGTTCGGAATCAGTTTTGTGCAGTTTTAACTGAAACATGGATATCTGACTCATACGGAGTCCGTTTTGGCTCCACAAGTAGTCAAAACATTTGTGACTGAGGTCTCTTGCATCTCCCTACAAGTAATTGGATCTCATATGGAGATTTTAATGAAGTAGAATGGAAAAAATCGAATGCAACTACACAAGAACCAGTCTGTAACTGTCGTTCGGAATCAGTTTTGCGCAGTGTTAACTGAAACATAGATATCTGACTCATACGAAGTCCGTTTTGGTTCCACAAGTATTCAAAACGTTTGTGACGACCAGATGCTTCAAAGGATTTTTTCATAGGGAACTTTTGGAGAACTTTACTTAAGGAGTTCGTTCAGAAACTTGTATAGAAACTTTCTTAATGAGCACTCGACAAATGCATTTCGAGAACATACACAAAGTCCCAGCTCTGGACCTAGTGCATCATCATAACTTAGGTCTCTTGCATTTCCCTACAAGGAATTGGATCTCATATGGAGATGTTTCGTGAAGTAGAATGGAAAAAATTGAATGCAACTACACAAAAACAGTCTGTAACTGTCGTTCGGAATCAGTTTTGCGCAGTGTTAACTGAAACATGGATATCTGACTCATACGGAGTCCGTTTTGGCTCAACAAGTGTTCAAAACGTTTGTGACGACCAGATGCTTCAAAGGATTCTTTCATAGGGAACTTTTGGAGAACTTTTCATCAGGAGTTCGTTCAGAAACTTGTATAGAAACTTTCTTAATGAGTACTCGATAAACGCATTTCGAGGACATACACAAAGTCCCAGGTATGGACCTAGTGCATCATCATAACTGAGGTCTTTTGCATTTCCCTACAAGTAATTGGATCTCATATGGAGATTTTTGGTGAAGTAGAATGGAAAAAATCGAATGCAACTACACAAGAACCAGTCTGTAACTGTCGTTTGGAATCAGTTTTGCGCATTGTTAACTGAAACATGGATATCTGACTCATACGGAGTCCGTTTTGGCTCCACAAGTAGTCAAAACGTTTGTGATGACCAGATGCTTCAAGGGATTTTTTCATAGGGAACTTTTGGAGAACTTTACTTAAGGAGTTCGTTCAGAAACATGTATAGAAACTTTCTTAATGAGCACTCGACAAATGCATTTCGAGAACATACACAAAGTCCCAGCTCTGGACCTAGTGCATCATCATAACTTAGGTCTCTTGCATCTCCCTACAAGTAATTAGATCTCATATGGAGATGTTTAGTGAAGTAGAATGGAAAAAATCGAATGCAACTACACAAGAACCAGTCTGTAACTGTCGTTCGGAATCAGTTTTGTGCAGTTTTAACTGAAACATGGATATCTGACTCATACGGAGTCCGTTTTGGGTCCACAAGTAGTCAAAACGTTTGTGACTGAGGTCTCTTGCATCTCCCTAATGGTAATTGGATCTCATATGGAGATTTTAATGAAGTAGAATGGAAAAAATCGAATGCAACTACACAAGAACCAGTCTGTAACTGTCGTTCGGAATCAGTTTTGCGCAGTGTTAACTGAAACATAGATATCTGACTCATACGAAGTCCGTTTTGGCTCCACAAGTAGTCAAAACGTTTGTGACGACCAGATGCTTCAAAGGATTTTTTCATAGGGAACTTTTGGAGAACTTTACTTAAGGAGTTCGTTCAGAAACTTGTATAGAAACTTTCTTAATGAGCACTCGACAAATGCATTTCGAGAACATACACAAAGTCCCAGCTCTGGACCTAGTGCATAATTATAAATGAGGTCTCTTGCATTTCCCTACAAGAATTGGATCTCATATGGAGATGTTTAGTGAAGTAGAATGGAAAAAATTGAATGCAACTACACATAAACAGTCTGTAACTTTCGTTGGGAATCAGTTTTGCGCAGTGTTAACTGAAACATGGATATCTGACTCATACGGAGTCCGTTTTGGCTCAACAAGTGTTCAAAACGTTTGTGACGACCAGATGCTTCAAAGGATTCTATCATAGGGAACTTTTGGAGAACTTTTCAACAGGAGTGCGTTCAGAAACTTGTATAGAAACTTTCTTAATGAGTACTCGATAAACGCATTTCGTGAACATACACAAAGTCCCAGCTATGGACCTAGTGCATCATCATAACTGAGGTCTCTTGCATTTCCCTACAAGTAATTGGATCTCATATGGAGATTTTTGGTGAAGTGGAATGGATAAAATCAAATGCAACTACACAAGAACCAGTCTGTAACTGTCGTTCGGAATCAGTTTTGCGCAGTGTTAACTGAAACATGGATATCTGACTCATACGGAGTCCGTTTTGGCTCCACAAGTAGTCAAAACGTTTGTGATGACCAGATGCTTCAAAGGATTTTTTCACAGTTAACTTTTGGAGAACTTTTCTTAAGGAGTTTGTTCAGAAACTTGTATAGAAACTTTCTTAATGAGCACTCGACAAACGCATTTCGAGAACATACACAAAATCCCAGATATGGACCAGGTGCATCATCATAACTGAGGTCTCTTGCATTTCCCTACAAGTAATTGGATCTCATATGGAGATGTTTAGTGAAGTAGAATGGAAAAAATCGAATGCAACTACACAAGAACCAGTGTGTAACTGTCGTTCGGAATCAGTTTTGCGCAGTGTTAACTGAAACATGGATATCTGACTCATACGGAGTCCGTTTTGGCTCCAAAAGTAGTCAAAACGTTTGTGACGACCAGATGCTTCAAAGGATTCTTTGATAGGGAACTTTTGGAGAACTTTTCATCAGGAGTTCGTTCAGAAACTTGTATAGAAACTTTCTTAATGAGTACTCGATAAACGCGTTTCGAGAACATACACGAAGTCCCAGCTATGGACCTAGTGCATCATCATAACTGAGGTCTCTTGCATTTCCCTACAAGTAATTGGATCTCATATGGAGATTTTTAGTGAAGTAGAATAGAAAAAATCGAATGCAACTACACAAGAACCAGTTTGTAACTGTCGTTCGGAATCAGTTTTGCGCAGTGTTAACTGAAACATGGATATCTGACTCATACGGAGTCCGTTTTGGCTCCACAAGTAGTCAAAACGTTTGTGACGACCAGATGCTTCAAAGGATTCTTTAATAGGGAACTTTTGGAGAACTTTACTTAAGGAGTTCGTTCAGAAACTTGTATAGAAACTTTCTTAATGAGCACTCGACAAACGCATTTTGAGAAGATACACCAAATCCCAGCTCTGGACCTAGTGCATCATCATAATTGGGGTCTCTTGCATTTCCCTACAAGTAATTGGATCTCATATGGAGATGTTTAGTGAAGTAGAATGGGAAAAATCAAAATCAACTACACAAGAACCAGTCTATAACTGTCGTTCGGAATCAGTTTTGCGCAGTGTTAACTGAAACATGGATATCTGACTCATACGGAGTCCGTATTGGCTCAAAAAGTGGTCAAAACGTTTCTGACGACCAGATGCTTCAAAGGATTCTTTCATAGGGAACTTTTGGAGAAATTTTCTTAAGAAGTTCGTTCAAAAACTTGTATAGAAACATTCTTAATGAGGACTCGACAAACGCATTTGGAGAACATACACAAAGTCCCAGCTATGGACCTAGTGCATCATCATAACTGAGGCCTCTTGCATTTCCCTACAAGCAATTGCATCTCATATGGAGATGTTTAGTGAAGTAGAATGGAAAAAATCGAATGCAACTTCACAAGAACTAGTCTGTAACTATCGTTCGGAATCAGTTTTGCGCAGTGTTAACTGAAAGATGGATATCTGACTCATACGGAGTCCGTTTTGGCTCCACAGGTAATCAAAACATTTGTGACGACCAGATGCTTCAAAGAATTTTTTTCATAGGGAACTTTTGGAGAACTTTACTTCAGGAGTTCATTCAGAAACTTGTATAGAAACTTTCTTAATGAGCACTCGACAAACGCATTTCGAGAACATACACAAAGTCCCAGCTCTGGACCTAGTGCATCATCATAACTGAGGTCTCTTGCATTTCCCTACAAGTAATTGGATCTCATATGGAGATGTTTAGTGAAGTAGAATGGAAAAAAACGAATGCAACTAGACAAGAACCAGTCTGTAACTGTCGTTCGGAATCAGTTTTGCGCAGTGTTAACTGAAACATGGATATCTGACTCATACGGAGTCCGCTTTGGCTCAACAAGTGGTCAAAACATTTGTGACGACCAGATGCTTCAAAAGATTCTTTCATAGGGAACTTTTGGAGAACTTTTCATCAGGAGTTCATTCAGAAACTTGTATAGAAACTTTCTTAATGAGTAATCGACAAACGCATTTCGAGAACATACACAAAGTCCCAGCTATGGACCTAGTGCATCATCATAACTGAGGTCTCTTGCATTTCCCTACAAGTAATTGGATCTCATATGGAGATGTTTAGTGAAGTAGAATGAAAAAAAAACGAATGCAACTAGACAAGAACCAGTCTGTAACTGTCGTTCGGAATCAGTTTTGCGCAGTGTTAACTGAAACATGGATATCTGACTCATACGGAGTCCGCTTTGGCTCAACAAGTGGTCAAAACGTTTGTGACGACCAGATGCTTCAAAAGATTCTTTCATAGGGAACTTTTGGAGAACTTTTCATCAGGAGTTCTTTCAGAAACTTGTATAGAAACTTTCTTAATGAGTAATCGACAAACGTATTTCGAGAACATACACAAAGTCCCAGCTATGGACCTAGTGCATCATCATAACTGAGGTCTCTTGCATTTCCCTACAAGTAATTGGATCTCATATGGTGATTTTTAGTGAAGTAGAATGGAAACAATCGAATGCAACTACACAAGAACCAGTCTCTAACTGTCGTTCGTACTCAGTTTTGCGCAGTGTTAACTGAAACATGGATATCTGACTGATACGGAGTCCGTTTTGGCTCTAAAAGTGGGCAAAACGTTTGTGACGACCAGATGCTTCAAAGGATTCTTTCATAGTGAACTTTTGTAGAACTTTACTTAAGGAGTTCGTTCAGAAACTTGTATAGAAACTTTCTTAATCAGCACTTGACAAACGCATTTCGAGAAGATACACCAAGTCCCAGCTCTGGACCTAGTGCATCATCATAACAGAGGTCTATTGCATTTCCCTACAAGTAATTGGATCTCATATGGAGATGTTTAGTGAAGTAGAATGGGAAAAATCGAATGCAACTACACAAGAACATGTCTGTAACTGTCGTTCGGAATCAGTTTTGCGCAGTGTTAACTGAAACATGAATATCTGACTCATACGGAGTCCGTTTTGGCTCAAAAAGTGGTCAAAACGTTTGTGACGACCAGATGCTTTAAAGTATTTTTTTCATAGGGAACTTTTGGAGAAATTTTCTTAAGGAATTCGTTCAAAAACTTGTATAGAAACACTTAATGAGCACTCGACAAACGCATTTCGAGAACATACACAAAGTCCCAGCTATGGACCTAGTGCATAATCATAACTGAGGCCTCTTGCATTTCCCTACAAGTAATTGGATCTCATATGGAGATATTTGGTGAAGTACAATGGGAAAAATCGACTGCAACTACACAAGAACTAGTCTGTAACTAACGTTCGGAATCAGTTTTGCGCAGTGTTAACTGAAACATGGATATCTGACTCATACGGAGTCCGTTTTGGCTCCACAAGTAGTCAAAACGATTGTGACAACCAGATGCTTCAAAGAATTCTTTCATAGTGAACTTTTTGGGATCTTTTCTTAAGGAGTTCGTTCAGAAACTTGTATAGAAACTTTCTTAATGAGCACTCGACAAACGCATTTCGAGAACGTACACAAAATCCCAGATATGGACCAGGTGCATCATCATAACTGAGGTCTCTTGCATTTCCCTACAAGTAATTGGATCTCATATGGAGATGTTTAGTGAAGTAGAATGGAAAAAATCGAATGCAACTACACAAGAACCAGTCTGTAACTGTCGTTCGGAATCAGTTTTGCGCAGTGTTAACAGAAACATGGATATCTGACTCATACGGAGTCCGTTTTGGCTCAACAAGTGGTCAAAACGTTTGTGACAACCAGATGCTTCAAAGGATTCTTTCATAGGGAACTTTTGGAGAACTTTTCATCAGGAGTTCGTTTAGAAACTTGTATAGAAATGATCTTAATGAGCACTTGACAAACGCATGTCGAGAAGATACACCAAGTCCCAGCTCTGGACCTAGTGCATCATCATAACTGAGGTCTCTTGCATTTCCCTACATGTAATTGGATCTCATATGGAGATATTTAGTGAAGTAGAATCAGAAAAATCGAATGCAACTACACAAGAACCAGTCTGTAACTGTTGTTCGGAATCAGTTTTGCGGAGTGTTAACTGAAACATGGATATCTGACTCATACGGCTTCCGTTTTGGCTCAAAAAGTGGTCAAAACATTTGGGACGACCAGATGCTTTAAAGGATTTTTTCATAGGCAACTTTTGGAGAAATTTTCTTAAGGAGTTCGTTCAAAAACTTGTATAGAAACTTTCTTAATGAGCACTCGACAAACGCATTTCGAGAACATACACAAAGTCCCAGCTATGGACCTAGTGCATCATCATAACTGAGGTCTCATGCATCTCCCTGCAAGTAATTGGATCTCATATGGAGATGTTTAGTGAAGTAGAATGGAAAAATCTAATGCAACTACACAAGAATCAGTCTGTAACTGTTGTTCGGAATCAGTTTTGCGCTGTGTTAACTGAAACATGGATATCTGACTCATACGGAGTCCGTTTTGGCTCCACAAGTAGTCAAAAAATTTGTGACGACCAGATGCTTCAAAGGATTTTTTTTTCATAGGGACTTTTGGAGAACTTTACTTAAGGAGTTCGTTCAGAAACTTGTATAGAAACTTTCTTAGTGAGCACTCGACAAACGCATTTCGAGAACATACAGAAAGACCCAGCTCTGGACCTAGTGCATCATCATAACTGAGGTCTCTTGCATTTCCCTACAAGTAATTGGATCTCATATGGAGATGTTTAGTGAAGTAGAATGGAAAAAAATCGAATACAACTACACAAGAACCAGTCTGTAACAGTCGTTTGGAATCAGTTTTGCGCAGTGTTAACTGAAACATGGATGTCTGACTCATACGGAGTCCGTTTTGGCTCAACAACTGGTCAAAACGTTTGTGACGACCAGATGCTTCAAAGGATTCTTTCATAGGGAACTTTTGGGGAGCTTTTCATCAGGAGTTCGTTCAGAAACTTGTATAGATACTTTCTTAATGAGTACTCGACAAACGCATTTCGAGAACATACACAAAGTCCCAGCTATGGACCTAGTGCATCATCATAACTGAGGTCTCTTGCATTTCCCTACAAGTAATTGGGTCTCATATGGAGATTTTTTGTGAAGTAGAATGGCAAAAATCGAATGTAACTACACAAGATCCAGTCTGTAACTGTCGTTCGGAATCAGTTTTGCGCAGTGTTAACTGAAACATGGATATCTGACTCATACGGAGTTCGTTTTGGCTCCACAAGTAGTCAAAACGTTTGTGACGACCAGATGCTTCAAAGGATTCTTTCATAGGGAACTTTTGGAGAACCTTACTTAAGGAGTTCGTTCAAAAACTTGTATAGAAACTTTCTTAATGAGCACTTGACAAACGCATTTCGAGAAGATACACCAAGTCCCAGCTCTGGACCTAGTGCGTCATCATAACTGAGGTCTATTGCATTTCCCTACAAGTAAATGGATCTCATATGGAGATGTTTAGTGAAGTAGAATGGGAAAAATCGAATGCAACTACACAAGAACCAGTCTGTAACTGTTGTTCGGAATCAGTTTTTCGGAGTGTTAACTGAAACATGGATATCTGACTCATACGGTTTCCGTTTTGGCTCAAAAAGTGGTCAAAACGTTTGTGACGACCAGATGCTTTAAAGGATTTTTTCATAGGGAACTTTTGGAGAAATTTTCTGAAGGAGTTCGTTCCAAAACTTGTATAGAAACATTCTTAATGAGCACTCGACAAACGCATTTTGAGAACATACACAAGGTCCCAGCTATGGACCTAGTGCATCATCATAACTGAGGCCTCTTGCATTTCCCTACAAGCAATTGCATCTCATATGGAGATGTTTAGTGAAGTAGAATGGAAAAAGTCGAATGCAACTACACAAGAACTAGTCTGTAACTATCGTTCGGAATCAGTTTTGCGCAGTGTTAACTGAAACATGGATATCTGACTCATACGGAGTCCGTTTTGGCTCCACAGGTAATCAAAACATTTGTGACGACCAGATGCTTCAAAGAATTTTTTTCATAGGGAACTTTTGGAGAACTTTACTTCAGGAGTTCATTCAGAAACTTGTATAGAAACTTTCTTAATGAGCACTCGACAAACGCATTTCGAGAACATACACAAAGTCCCAGCTCTGGACCTAGTGCATCATCATAACTGAGGTCTCTTGCATTTCCCTACAAGTAATTGGATCTCATATGGAGATGTTTAGTGAAGTAGAATGGAAAAAAATGAATGCAACTAGACAAGAACCAGTCTGTAACTGTCGTTCGGAATCAGTTTTGCGCAGTGTTAACTGAAACATGGATATCTGACTCATACGGAGTCCGCTTTGGCTCAACAAGTGGTCAAAACATTTGTGACGACCAGATGCTTCAAAAGATTCTTTCATAGGGAACTTTTGGAGAACTTTTCATCAGGAGTTCATTCAGAAACTTGTATAGAAACTTTCTTAATGAGTAATCGACAAACGCATTTCGAGAACATACACAAAGTCCCAGCTATGGACCTAGTGCATCATCATAACTGAGGTCTCTTGCATTTCCCTACAAGTAATTGGATCTCATATGGAGATGTTTAGTGAAGTAGAATGAAAAAAAACGAATGCAACTAGACAAGAACCAGTCTGGAACTGTCGTTCGGAATCAGTTTTGCGCAGTGTTAACTGAAACATGGATATCTGACTCATACGGAGTCCGCTTTGGCTCAACAAGTGGTCAAAACGTTTGTGACGACCAGATGCTTCAAAAGATTCTTTCATAGGGAACTTTTGGAGAACTTTTCATCAGGAGTTCTTTCAGAAACTTGTATAGAAACTTTCTTAATGAGTAATCGACAAACGTATTTCGAGAACATACACAAAGTCCCAGCTATGGACCTAGTGCATCATCATAACTGAGGTCTCTTGCATTTCCCTACAAGTAATTGGATCTCATATGGTGATTTTTAGTGAAGTAGAATGGAAACAATCGAATGCAACTACACAAGAACCAGTCTCTAACTGTCGTTCGTGCTCAGTTTTGCGCAGTGTTAACTGAAACATGGATATCTGACTGATACGGAGTCCGTTTTGGCTCTAAAAGTGGGCAAAACGTTTGTGACGACCAGATGCTTCAAAGGATTCTTTCATAGTGAACTTTTGTAGAACTTTACTTAAGGAGTTCGTTCAGAAACTTGTATAGAAACTTTCTTAATCAGCACTTGACAAACGCATTTTGAGAAGATACACCAAGTCCCAGCTCTGGACCTAGTGCATCATCATAACAGAGGTCTATTGCATTTCCCTACAAGTAATTGGATCTCATATGGAGATGTTTAGTGAAGTAGAATGGGAAAAATCGAATGCAACTACACAAGAACATGTCTGTAACTGTCGTTCGGAATCAGTTTTGCGCAGTGTTAACTGAAACATGAATATCTGACTCATACGGAGTCCGTTTTGGCTCAAAAAGTGGTCAAAACGTTTGTGACGACCAGATGCTTTAAAGTATTTTTTTCATAGGGAACTTTTGGAGAAATTTTCTTAAGGAATTCGTTCAAAAACTTGTATAGAAACACTTAATGAGCACTCGACAAACGCATTTCGAGAACATACACAAAGTCCCAGCTATGGACCTAGTGCATAATCATAACTGAGGCCTCTTGCATTTCCCTACAAGTAATTGGATCTCATATGGAGATATTTAGTGAAGTACAATGGGAAAAATCGACTGCAACTACACAAGAACTAGTCTGTAACTAACGTTCGGAATCAGTTTTGCGCAGTGTTAACTGAAACATGGATATCTGACTCATACGGAGTCCGTTTTGGCTCCACAAGTAGTCAAAACGATTGTGACAACCAGATGCTTCAAAGAATTCTTTCATAGTGAACTTTTTGGGATCTTTTCTTAAGGAGTTCGTTCAGAAACTTGTATAGAAACTTTCTTAATGAGCACTCGACAAACGCATTTCGAGAACGTACACAAAATCCCAGATATGGACCAGGTGCATCATCATAACTGAGGTCTCTTGCATTTCCCTACAAGTAATTGGATCTCATATGGAGATGTTTAGTGAAGTAGAATGGAAAAAATCGAATGCAACTACACAAGAACCAGTCTGTAACTGTCGTTCGGAATCAGTTTTGCGCAGTGTTAACAGAAACATGGATATCTGACTCATACGGAGTCCGTTTTGGCTCAACAAGTGGTCAAAACGTTTGTGACGACCAGATGCTTCAAAGGATTCTTTCATAGGGAACTTTTGGAGAACTTTTCATCAGGAGTTCGTTTAGAAACTTGTATAGAAATGATCTTAATGAGCACTTGACAAACGCATGTCGAGAAGATACACCAAGTCCCAGCTCTGGACCTAGTGCATCATCATAACTGAGGTCTCTTGCATTTCCCTACATGTAATTGGATCTCATATGGAGATATTTAGTGAAGTAGAATCAGAAAAATCGAATGCAACTACACAAGAACCAGTCTGTAACTGTTGTTCGGAATCAGTTTTGCGGAGTGTTAACTGAAACATGGATATCTGACTCATACGGCTTCCGTTTTGGCTCAAAAAGTGGTCAAAACATTTGGGACGACCAGATGCTTTAAAGGATTTTTTCATAGGCAACTTTTGGAGAAATTTTCTTAAGGAGTTCGTTCAAAAACTTGTATAGAAACATTCTTAATGAGCACTCGACAAACGCATTTTGAGAACATACACAAAGTCCCAGCTATGGACCTAGTGCATCATCATAACTGAGGCCTCTTGCATTTCCTTACAAGTAATTGCATCTCATATTGAGATGTTTAGTGAAGTAGAATGGAAAAAGTAGAATGCAACTACACAAGAACTAGTCTGTAACTATCGTTCGGAATCAGTTTTGCGCAGTGTTAACTGAAACATGGATATCTGACTCATACGGAGTCCGTTTTGGCTCCACAAGTAATCAAAACATTTGTGACGACCAGATGCTTCAAAGGATTTTTTTCATAGGGAACTTTTGGAGAACTTTCCTTAAGGAGTTCGTTCAGAAACTTGTATAGAAACTTTCTCAATGAGCACTCGACAAACGCATTTCGAGAACATACACAAAGTCCCAGCTCTGGACCTAGTGCATCATCATAACTGAGGTCTCTTGCATTTCCCTACAAGTAATTGGATCTCATATGGAGATTTTTAGTGAAGTAGAATGGAAAAAATCGAATGCAACTACACAAGAACCAGTTTGTAACTGTCGTTCGGAATCAGTTTTGCTCAGTGTTAACTGAAACATGGATATCTGACTCATACGGAGTCCGTTTTGGCTCAACAAGTGGTCAAAACGTTTGTGACGACCAGATGCTTCAAAGGATTCTTTCATAGGGAACTTTTGGAGAACTTTTCATCAGGAGTTCATTCAGAAACTTGTATAGAAACTTTCTTAATGAGTAATCGACAAACGCATTGAGAGAACATACACAAAGTCCCAGCTATGGACCTAGTGCATCATCATAACTGAGGTCTCTTGCATTTCCCTACAAGTAATTGGATCTCATATGGAGATTTTTAGTGAAGCAGAATGAAAAAAATCGAATGCAACTACACAAGAACCAGTCTGTAACTGTCATTCGGAATCAGTTTTGCGCAGTGTTAAATGAAACATGGATATCTGACTGATACGGAGTCCGTTTTGGCTCTAAAAGTGGGCAAAACGTTTGTGACGACCAGATGATTCAAAGGATTCTTTCATAGTGAACATTTGGAGAACTTTACTTAAGGAGTTCGTTCAGAAACTTGTATAGAAACTTTCTTAATGACCACTTGACAAACGCATTTCGAGAAGATACACCAAGTCCCAGCTCTGGACCTAGTGCATCATCATAACAGTGGTCTATTGGATTTCCCTACAAGTAATTGGATCTCATATGGAGATGTTTAGTGAAGTAGAATGGGAAAAATCGAATACAACTACACAAGAACCAGTCTGTAACTGTCGTTCGGAATCAGTTTTGCGCAGTGTTAACTGAAACATGAATATCTGACTCATACGGAGTCCGTTTTGGCTCAAAAAGTGGTCAAAACGTTTGTGACAACCAGATGCTTCAAAGGATTTTTTTCATAGGGAACTTTTGGAGAAATTTTCTTAAGGAGTTCGTTCAAAAACTTGTATAGAAACATTCTTAATGAGCACTCGACAAACGCATGTCGAGAACATACACAAAGTCCCAGCTATGGACCTAGTGCATCATCATAACTGAGGCGTCTTGCATTTCCCTACAAGTAATTGGATCTCATATGGAGATGTTTAGTGAAGTACAATGCAAAAAATCGAATGCAACTACACAAGAACTAGTCTGTAACTAACGTTCGGAATCAGTTTTGCGCAGTGTTAACTGAAACATGGATATCTGACTCATACGGAATCCGTTTTGGCTCCACAAGTAGTAAAAACGATTGTGACAACCAGATGCTTCAAAGAATTCTTTCATAGTGAACTTTTTGAGAACTTTTCTTAAGGAGTTCGTTCAGAAACTTGTATAGAAACTTTCTTAATGAGCACTCGACAAACGCATTTCGAGAACGTACACAAAATCCCAGATATGGACCAGGTGCATCATCATAACAGAGGTCTCTTGCATTTCCCTACAAGTAATTGGATCTCATATGGAGATGTTTAGTGAAGTAGAATGGAAAAAATTGAATGCAACTACACAAGAACCAGTCTGTAATTGTCGTTCGGAATCAGTTTTGCGCAATGTTAACTGAAACATGGATATCTGACTCATACGGAGTCCGCTTTGTCTCAGCAAGTGGTCAAAACGTTTGTGACGACCAGATGCTTCAAAGGATTATTTCATAGGGAACTTTTTGAGAACATTTCTTAAGGAGTTCGTTCAGAAACTTGTATTGAAACTTTCTTAATGAGCACTCGACAAACGCATTTCGAGAACATACACAAAGTCCCAGCTATGGACCTAGTGCATCATCATAACTGAGGCCTCTTGCATTTCCCTACAAGTAATTGCATCTCATATGGATATGTTTAGTGAAGTAGAATGGAAAAAGTCGAATGCAACTACACAAGAATTAGTCTGTAACTATCGTTCGGAATCAGTTTTGCGCAGTGTTAACTGAAACATGGATATCTGACTCATACGGAGTCCGTTTTGGCTCCACAAGTAATCAAAACATTTGTGATGACCAGATGCTTCAAAGGATTTTTTCCATAGGGAACTTTTGGAGAACTTTACTTAGCGAGTTCGTTCAGAAACTTGTATAGAAACTTTCTTAATGAGCACTCGACAAACGCATTTCGAGAACATACACAAAGTCCCAGCTCAAAAACGAATGCAACTACACAAGAACCAGTCTGTAACTGTCGTTCGGAATCAGTTTTGCGCAGTGTTAACTGAAACAGGGATATCTGACTCATACGGAGTCCGTTTTGGCTCTAAAAGTGGGCAAAACGTTTGTGACGACCAGATGCTTCAAAGCATTCTTTCATAGGGAACTTTTGGACAACTTTTCATCAGGAGTTCATTCAGAAACTTGTATAGAAACTTTCTTAATGAGTAATCGACAAACGCATTTCGAGAACATACACAAAGTCCCAGCTATGGACCTAGTGCATCATCATAACTGAGGTCTCTTGCATTTCCCTACAAGTAAGTGGATCTCATATGGTGATTTTTAGTGAAGTAGAATGGAAAAAATCGAATGCAACTACACAAGAACCAGTCCGTAACTGTCGTTCCGACTCTGTTTTGCGCAGTGTTAACTGAAACATGGATATCTGACTGATACGGAGTCCGTTTTGGCTCCACAAGTAGTCAAAACGTTTGTGACGACCAGATGCTTCAAAGGATTCTTTCATAGTGAACTTTTGGAGAACTTTACTTAAGGAGTTCGTTCAGAAACTTGTATAGAAACTTTCTTAATGAGCACTTGACAAACGCATTTCGAGAAGATACACCAAGTCCCAGCTCTGGACCTAGTGCATCATCATAACAGAGGTCTATTGCATTTCCCTACAAGTAATTGGATCTCATATGGAGATGTTTAGTGAAGTAGAATGGGAAAAATCGAATGCAACTACACAAGAACCAGTCTGTAACTGTCGTTCGGAATCAGTTTTGCGCAGTGTTAACTGAAACATGAATATCTGACTCATACGGAGTCCGTTTTGGCTCTAAAAGTGGTCAAAACGTTTGTGACGACCAGATGCTTCAAAGGATTTTTTCAGAGGGAACTTTTGGAGAAATTTTCTTAAGGAATTTGTTCAAAAACTTGTATAGAAACATTCTTAATGAGCACTCGACAAACGCATTTCGAGAACATACACAAAGTCCCAGCTATGGACCTAGTGCATAATCATAACTGAGTCCTCTTGCATTTCCCTACAAGTAATTGGATCTCATATGGAGATATTTAGTGAAGTACAATGGAAAAAATCGAATGCAACTACATAATAACTAGTCTGTAACTAACGTACGGAATCAGTTTTGCGCAGTGTTAACTGAAACATGGATATCTGACTCATACGGAGTCCGTTTTGGCTCCACAAGTAGTCAAAACGATTGTGACAACCAGATGCTTCAAAGAATTCTTTCATAGTGAACTTTTTGGGAACTTTTCTTAAGGAGTTCGTTCAGAAACTTGTATAGAAACTTTCTTAATGAGCACTCGACAAACGCATTTCGAGAACGTACACAAAATCCCAGATATGGACCAGGTGCATCATCATAACTGAGGTCTCTTGCATTTCCCTACAAGTAATTGGATCTCATATGGAGATGTTTAGTGAAGAAGAATGGAAAAAATCGAATGCAACTACACCAGAACCAGTCTGTAACTGTCGTTCGGAATCAGTTTTGCGCAGTGTTAACTGAAACATGGATATCTGACTCATACAGAGTCCGTTTTGGCTCAACAAGTGGTCAAAACGTTTGTGACGACCAGATGCTTCAAAGGATTCTTTCATAGGGAACTTTTGGAGAACTTTTCATCTGGAGATCGTTCAGAAACTTGTATAGAAACGATCTTAATGAGCACTTGACAAACACATGTCGAGAAGATACACCAAGTCCCAGCTCTGGACCTAGTGCATCATCATAACTGAGGTCTCTTGCATTTCCCTACAAGTAATTGGATCTCATATGGAGATATTTAGTGAAGTAGAGTCGGAAAAATCGAATGCAACTACACAAGAACCAGTCTGTAACTGTTGTTCGAAATCAGTTTTGCGGAGTGTTAACTGAAACATGGATATCTGACTCATACGGTTTCCGTTTTGGCTCAAAAAGTGGTCAAAACGTTTGTGACGACCAGATGCTTTAAAGGATTTTTTCGTAGGGAACTTTTGGAGAAATTTTCTTAAGAAGTTCGTTCAAAAACTTGTATAGAAACATTCTTAATGAGCACTCGACAAACGCATTTCGAGAACATACACAAAGTCCCAGCTATGGACCTAGTGCATAATCATAACTGAGTCCTCTTGCATTTCCCTACAAGTAATTGGATCTCATATGGAGATATTTAGTGAAGTACAATGGAAAAAATCGAATGCAACTACATAATAACTAGTCTGTAACTAACGTACGGAATCAGTTTTGCGCAGTGTTAACTGAAACATGGATATCTGACTCATACGGAGTCCGTTTTGGCTCCACAAGTAGTCAAAACGATTGTGACAACCAGATGCTTCAAAGAATTCTTTCATAGTGAACTTTTTGGGAACTTTTCTTAAGGAGTTCGTTCAGAAACTTGTATAGAAACTTTCTTAATGAGCACTCGACAAACGCATTTCGAGAACGTACACAAAATCCCAGATATGGACCAGGTGCATCATCATAACTGAGGTCTCTTGCATTTCCCTACAAGTAATTGGATCTCATATGGAGATGTTTAGTGAAGAAGAATGGAAAAAATCGAATGCAACTACACCAGAACCAGTCTGTAACTGTCGTTCGGAATCAGTTTTGCGCAGTGTTAACTGAAACATGGATATCTGACTCATACAGAGTCCGTTTTGGCTCAACAAGTGGTCAAAACGTTTGTGACGACCAGATGCTTCAAAGGATTCTTTCATAGGGAACTTTTGGAGAACTTTTCATCTGGAGATCGTTCAGAAACTTGTATAGAAACGATCTTAATGAGCACTTGACAAACACATGTCGAGAAGATACACCAAGTCCCAGCTCTGGACCTAGTGCATCATCATAACTGAGGTCTCTTGCATTTCCCTACAAGTAATTGGATCTCATATGGAGATATTTAGTGAAGTAGAATCGGAAAAATCGAATGCAACTACACAAGAACCAGTCTGTAACTGTTGTTCGAAATCAGTTTTGCGGAGTGTTAACTGAAACATGGATATCTGACTCATACGGTTTCCGTTTTGGCTCAAAAAGTGGTCAAAACGTTTGTGACGACCAGATGCTTTAAAGGATTTTTTCATAGGGAACTTTTGGAGAAATTTTCTTAAGGAGTTCGTTCAAAAACTTGTATAGAAACATTCTTAATGAGCACTCGACAAACGCATTTCGAGAACATACACAAAGTCCCAGCTATGGACCTAGTGCATCATCATACCTGAGGCCTCTTGCATTTCCCTACAAGTAATTGAATCTCATATGGAGATGTTTAGTGAAGTAGAATGGAAAAAGTTGAATGCAACTACACAAGAACTAGTCTGTAACTATCGTTCGGAATCAGTTTTGCGCAGTGTTAACTGAAACATGGATATCTGACTCATACGGAGTCCATTTTGGCTCCACAAGTAATCAAAACATTTGTGACGACCAGATGCTTCAAAGGATTTTTTTCATAGGGAAATTTTGGAGAACTTTACTTAAGGAGTTCGTTCAGAAACTTGTATAGAAACTTTCTTAATGAGCACTCGACAAACGCATTTCGAGAACATACACAAAGTCCCAGCTCTGGACCTAGTGCATCATCATAACTGAGGTCTCCTACATTTCCCTACAAGTAATTGGATCTCATATGGAGATGTTTAGTGAAGTAGAATGGAAAAAATCGAATGCAACTACACAAGAACCAGTTTGTAACTGTCGTTCGGAATCAGTTTTGCGCAGTGTTAACTGAAACATGGATATCTGACTCATACGGAGTCCGTTTTGGCTCAACAAGTGGTCAAAACGTTTGTGACGACCAGATTCTTCAAAGTATTCTTTCATAGGGAACTTTTGGAGAACTTTTCATCAGGAGTTCATTCAGAAACTTGTATAGAAACTTTCTTAATGAGTAATCGACAAACGCATTTCGAGAACATACACAAAGTCCCAGCTATGGACATAGTGCATCATCATAACTGAGGTCTCTTGCATTTCCCTACAAGTAATTGGATCTCATATGGAGATTTTTAGTGAAGTAGAATGGAAAAAATCGAATGCAACTACACAAGAACCAGTCTGTAACTGTCGTTCGGAATCAGTTTTGCGCAGTGTTAACCGAAACATGGATATCTGACTGATACGGAGTCTGTTTTGGCTCCACAAGTAGTCAAAAAGTTTGTGACGACCAGATGATTCAAAGGATTCTTTCATAGTGAACTTTTGGAGAACTTTACTTAAGGAGTTCGTTCAGAAACTTGTATAGAAACTTTCTTAATGACCACTTGACAAACGCATTTCGAGAAGATACACCAAGTCCCAGCTCTGGACCTAGTGCATCATCATAACAGTGGTCTATTGCATTTCCCTACAAGTAATTGGATCGCATATGGAGATGTTTAGTGAAGTAGAATGGAAAAAATCGAATGCAACTACACAAGAACCAGTCTGTAAGTGTCGTTCGGAATCAGTTTTGCGCAGTGTTAACTGAAACATGAATATCTGACTCATACGGAGTCCGTTTTGGCTCAAAAAGTGGTCAAAACGTTTGTGACGACCAGGTGCTTCAAAGGATTTTTTCATTGGGAACTTTTGGAGAAATTTTCTTCAGGAGTTCGTTCAAAAACTTGTATAGAAACATTCTTACTGAGCACTCGACAAACGCATTTCGAGAACATACACAAAGTCCCAGCTATAGACCTAGTAAATCATCATAACTGAGGCGTCTTGCATTTCCCTACAAGTAATTGGATCTCATATGGAGATGTTTAGTGAAGTACAATGGAAAAAATCGAATGCAACTACACAAGAACTAGTCTGTAACTAACGTTCGGAATCAGTTTTGCGCAGTGTTAACTGAAACATGGATATGTGACTCATACGGAATCCGTTTTGGCTCCACAAGTAGTCAAAACGATTGTGACAACCAGATGCTTCAAAGAATTCTTTCATAGTGAACTTTTTGAGAACTTTTCTTAAGGAGTTCGTTCAGAAACTTGTATAGAAACTTTCTTAATGAGCACTCGACAAACGCATTTCGAGAACGTACACAAAATGCCATATATGGACCAGGTGCATCATCATAACTGAGGTCTCTTGCATTTCCCTACAAGTAATTGGATCACATATGGAGGTGTTTAGTGAAGTAGAATGGAAAAAATCGAATGCAACTACCCAAGAACCAGTCTGTAATTGTCGTTCGGAATCAGTTTTGCGCAATGTTAACTGAAACATGGATATCTGACTCATACAGAGTCCGTTTTGTCTCAACAAGTGGTCAAAACGTTTGTGACGACCAGATGCTTCAAAGGATTATTTCATAGGGAACTTTTCTTAAGGAGTTCGTTCAGAAACTTGTATAGAAACTTTCTTGATGAGCACTCGACAAACGCATTTCGAGAACATACACAAAGTCCCAGCTATGGACCTAGTGCATCATCATAACTGAGGTCTCTTGCATCTCCCTACAAGTAATTGGATCTCATATGGAGATTTTTAGTGAAGTAGAATGGAAAAAATTGAATGCAACTACACAAGAACTAGTCTGTAACTATCGTTCGGAATCAGTTTTGCGCAGTGTTAACGGAAACATGGATATCTGACTCATACGGAGTCCGTTTTGGCTCAACAAGTAATCAAAACATTTGTGACGACCAAATGCTTCAAAGGATTTTTTTCATAGGGAACTTTTGGAGAACTTTACTTAAGGAGTTCGTTCAGAAACTTGTATAGAAACTTTCTTAATGAGCACTCGACAAACGCATTTCGAGAACATACACAAAGTCCCAGCTCTGGACCTAGTGCATCATCATAACTGAGGTCCCTTGCACTTCCCTACAAGTAATTGGATCTCATATGGAGATGTTTAGTGAAGTAGAATTGAAAAAATCAAATGAACCTACACTAGAACCAGTGTGTAACTGTCGTTCGGAATCAGTTTTGCGCAGTGTTAACTGAAACATGGATATATGACTCATACGGAGTCCGTTTTGGCTCAACAAGTGGTCAAAATGTTTGTGACGACCAGATGCTTCAAAGGATTCTTTCATAGGGAACTTTTGGAGAACTTTTCATCAGGAGTTCGTTCAGAAACTTGTATAGAAACTTTCTTAATGAGTAATCGACAAACGCATTTCGAGAACATACACAAAGTCCCAGCTATGGACCTAGTGCATCATCATAACTGAGGTCTCTTGCATTTCCCTACAAGTAATTGGATCTCATATGGAGATTTTTAGTGAAGTAGAATGGAAAAAATCGAATGCAACTACACAAGAACCAGTCTGTAACTGTCGTTCGGAATCAGTTTTGTGCAGTGTTAACTGAAACATGGATATCTGACTCATACGGAGTCCGTTTTGGCTCCACAAGTAGTCAAAACGTTTGTGACAACCAGATGCTTCAAAGGATTCTTTCATAGTGAACTTTTGGAGAACTTTTCTTAAGGAGTTCGTTCAGAAACTTGTATAGAAACTTTCCTAATGAGCACTCTACAAACGCATTTCGAGAAGATACACCAAGTCCCGGCTCTGGACCTAGTGCATCATCATAACTGAGGTCTCTTGCATTTCCCTACATGTAATTGGATCTCATATGGAGATGTTTAGTGAAGTAGAATGGGAAAAATCGAATGCAACTACACAAGAACCAGTCTGTAACTGTCGTTCGGAATCAGTTTTGCGCAGTGTTAACTGAAATATGGATATCTGACTCATACGGAGTCCGTTTTGGCTCAAAAAATGGTCAAAACGTTTGTGACGACCAGATGCTTCAAAGGATTCTTTCATAGGGAATTTTGGAGAAACATTCTTAATGAGCACTCGACAAACGCATTTCTTGAACATACACAAAGTCCCAGCTATGGACCAAGTGCATCATCATAACTGAGGTCTCTTGCATTTCCCTACAAGTAATTGGATCTCATATGGAGATGTTTAGTGAAGTAGAATGGAAAAAATCGAATGCAACTACACAAGAACTTGCCTGTAACTATCGTTCGGAATCAGTTTTGTGCAGTGTTAACTGAAACATGGATATCTGACTCATACGGAGTCCGTTTTGGCTCCACAAGTAGTCAAAACGTTTGTGATGACCAGATGCTTTAAAGGATTCTTTCATAGTGAACTTTTGGAGAACTTTTCTTAAGGAGTTCGTTCAGAAACTTCTATAGAAACTTTCTTAATGAGCACTCGACAAACGCATTTCGAGAACATACACAAAGTCCCAGCTATGGACCTAGTGCATCATCATAACTGAAGTCTCTTGCATCTCCCTACATGTAATTGGATCTCATATGGAGATGTTTAGTGAAGTAGAATGGAAAAAATTGAATGCAACTACACAAGAACCATTCTGTAACTGTCGTCGGAATCTGTTTTGCGCAGTGTTAACTGAAACATGGATATCTGACTCATACAGAGTCCGTTTTGTCTCAACAAGTGGTCAAAACGTTTGTGACGACCAGATGCTTCAAAGGATTATTTCATAGGGAACTTTTTGAGAACTTTTCTTAAGGAGTTCGTTCAGAAACTTGTATAGAAACTTTCTTAATGAGCACTCGACAAACGCATTTCGAGAACATACACAAAGTCCCAGCTATGGACCTAGTGCATCATCATAACTGAGGTCTCTTGCATCTCCCTACAAGTAATTGGATCTCATATGGAGATTTTTAGTGAAGTAGAATGGAAAAAATTGAATGCAACTACACAAGAACTAGTCTGTAACTATCGTTCGGAATCAGTTTTGCGCAGTGTTAACGGAAACATGGATATCTGACTCATACGGAGTCCGTTTTGGCTCAACAAGTAATCAAAACATTTGTGACGACCAAATGCTTCAAAGGATTTTTTTCATAGGGAACTTTTGGAGAACTTTACTTAAGGAGTTCGTTCAGAAACTTGTATAGAAACTTTCTTAATGAGCACTCGACAAACGCATTTCGAGAACATACACAAAGTCCCAGCTCTGGACCTAGTGCATCATCATAACTGAGGTCCCTTGCACTTCCCTACAAGTAATTGGATCTCATATGGAGATGTTTAGTGAAGTAGAATTGAAAAAAATCAAATGAACCTACACTAGAACCAGTCTGTAACTGTCGTTCGGAATCAGTTTTGCGCAGTGTTAACTGAAACATGGATATCTGACTCATACGGAGTCCGTTTTGGCTCAACAAGTGGTCAAAATGTTTGTGACGACCAGATGCTTCAAAGGATTCTTTCATAGGGAACTTTTGGAGAACTTTTCATCAGGAGTTCGTTCAGAAACTTGTATAGAAACTTTCTTAATGAGTAATCGACAAACGCATTTCGAGAACATACACAAAGTCCCAGCTATGGACCTAGTGCATCATCATAACTGAGGTCTCTTGCATTTCCCTACAAGTAATTGGATCTCATATGGAGATTTTTAGTGAAGTAGAATGGAAAAAATCGAATGCAACTACACAAGAACCAGTCTGTAACTGTCGTTCGGAATCAGTTTTGTGCAGTGTTAACTGAAACATGGATATCTGACTCATACGGAGTCCGTTTTGGCTCCACAAGTAGTCAAAACGTTTGTGACAACCAGATGCTTCAAAGGATTCTTTCATAGTGAACTTTTGGAGAACTTTTCTTAAGGAGTTCGTTCAGAAACTTGTATAGAAACTTTCCTAATGAGCACTCTACAAACGCATTTCGAGAAGATACACCAAGTCCCGGCTCTGGACCTAGTGCATCATCATAACTGAGGTCTCTTGCATTTCCCTACATGTAATTGGATCTCATATGGAGATGTTTAGTGAAGTAGAATGGGAAAAATCGAATGCAACTACACAAGAACCAGTCTGTAACTGTCGTTCGGAATCAGTTTTGCGCAGTGTTAACTGAAATATGGATATCTGACTCATACGGAGTCCGTTTTGGCTCAAAAAGTGGTCAAAACGTTTGTGACGACCAGATGCTTCAAAGGATTCTTTCATAGGGAATTTTGGAGAAACATTCTTAATGAGCACTCGACAAACGCATTTCTTGAACATACACAAAGTCCCAGCTATGGACCAAGTGCATCATCATAACTGAGGTCTCTTGCATTTCCCTACAAGTAATTGGATCTCATATGGAGATGTTTAGTGAAGTAGAATGGAAAAAATCGAATGCAACTACACAAGAACTAGCCTGTAACTATCGTTCGGAATCAGTTTTGTGCAGTGTTAACTGAAACATGGATATCTGACTCATACGGAGTCCGTTTTGGCTCCACAAGTAGTCAAAACGTTTGTGATGACCAGATGCTTTAAAGGATTCTTTCATAGTGAACTTTTGGAGAACTTTTCTTAAGGAGTTCGTTCAGAAACTTCTATAGAAACTTTCTTAATGAGCACTCGACAAACGCATTTCGAGAACATACACAAAGTCCCAGCTATGGACCTAGTGCATCATCATAACTGAAGTCTCTTGCATCTCCCTACATGTAATTGGATCTCATATGGAGATGTTTAGTGAAGTAGAATGGAAAAAATTGAATGCAACTACACAAGAACCATTCTGTAACTGTCGTCGGAATCTGTTTTGCGCAGTGTTAACTGAAACATGGATATCTGACTCATACGGAGTCCGTTTTAGCTCCACAAGTAGTCAAAACATTTGTGACGACCAGACACTTCAAAGGATTTTTTCATAGGGAACTTTTGGAGAACTTTACTTAAGGAGTTCGTTCAAAAACTTTTATAGAAGCTTTCTTAATGAGCACTCGACAAACGCATTTCGAGAACATACAGAAAGTCCCAGCTCTGTACCTAGTGCATCATCATAACTGAGGTCTCTTTCATTTCCCTAAAAGTAATTGGATCTCATATGGATATGTTTAGTGAAGTAGAATGGAAAAAATCGAATGCAACTACACAAGAACTAGTTTATAACTATCGTTCGGAATCAGTTTTGTGCAGTGTTAACTGAAACATGGATATCTGACTCATACGGAGTCCGTTTTGGCTCCACAAGTAGTCAGAACGTTTTTGATGACTAGATGCTTTAAAGCATTATTTCATAGTGAACTTTTGGAGAACTTTTCTTAAGGAGGTCGTTCAGAAACTTGTATAGAAACTTTCTTAATGAGCACTCGACAAACGCATTTCGAGAACATACACAAAGTCCCAGCTATGGACCTAGCGCATCATCATAACTGAGGTCTCTTGCATCTCCCTACAAGTAATTGGATCTCATATGGAGATGTTTAGTGAAGTAGAATGGAAAAAATTGCATGCAACTACACAAGAACCATTCAGTAACTGTCGTCGGAATCTGTTTTGCGCAGTGTTAACTGAAACATGGATATCTGACTCATACGTTGTCTGTTTTAGCTCCACAGTTAGTCAAAACATTTGTGACGACCAGACACTTCAAAGGATTTTGTCATAGGGAACTTTTGGAGAACTTTACTTAAGGAGTTCGTTCAAAAACTTGTATAGAAACTTTCTTAATGAGCACTCGACAAACGCATTTCGAGAACATACAGAAAGTCCCAGCTCTGGACCTAGTGCATCATCAGAACTGAGGTCTCTTGCATTTCCCTACAAGTAATTGGATCTCATATGGAGATGTTTAGTGAAGTAGAATGGAAAAAATCGAATGCAACTACACAAGAACTAGTCTGTAACTATCGTTCGGAATCAGTTTTGTGCAGTGTTAACTGAAACATGGATATCTGACTCATACGGAGTCCGTTTTGGCTACACAAGTAGTCAGAACGTTTTTGATGACCAGATGCTTTAAAGGATTATTTCATAGTGAACTTTTGGAGAACTTTTCTTAAGGAGTTCGTTCAGAAACTTGTATAGAAACTTTCTTAATGAACTCGACAAACGCATTTCGAGAACATACACAAAGTCCCAGCTATGGACCTAGTGCATCATCATAACTGAGGTCTCTTGCATCTCCCTACAGGTAATTGGATCTCATATGGAGATGTTTAGTGAAGTAGAATGGAAAAAATTGAATGCAACTACACAAGAACCATTCTGTTACTGTCGTCGGAATCTGTTGTAGCGACCAGACCTCAAATGGTCTGTGCTGCTGTGCACCAGTGTCATCCCTGGATCAGTAATGCTGACACGCACAGTACAAATGGAGGATTTATAACAGAGTAGCAATCACACACTTATTACATCGAATATCTCCAAAGAGATAAGTATGATAAACATGGCTTAAGGCCATCTAATAACGATAACAGCGGAAGACTTGGAAGATAAGTGAGTCCATCAACTCCATCGGCATCACTGAGTATAAGACCACGACCTAAGGCACCTTACTCGTCGTCTGAAAAGTCTGCAACATGAAACGTTGCAGCCCGAAAACGGGTCAGCACATAGAATATGCTGGCAATGTAACACATAGAGAGCAATGAACAATAATAATGCTATACTATATGCATATATGGCTGGTGGAAAGCTCTATGGTTACAGTTTTGCGAAAAGCCAATTTTATCCTACTGCAAAGGAATAAATTTTATTTAACTATCATGGTGGTTGAAACATTGAGAAGGTACCCCCAACTCAATCCCAATTAAATAACATCATTAACCCAACAAAATTAATTATAAGTATCACGGTGATGAGATTCAAATGATAATCCAGATACTAGATACTCAAGTTGTCCATAACCGGGGACACGGCTAATCATGATCAGTTTGTACACTCTGCAGAGGTTTGTGCACTTTTCCCCACAAGACTCGATCGCCTCCACTTGATTCTCGCACTGCATGATGTTTGAGAAACGGATGACCGAGACACAGTCTTTCAGGAACAATCACTCTTTACTCTGGGTGGACCGGTACACCTACTTTCCCCTACATCTGCTAGTCCACCTCTTCAAGAGATCCTGTAACCTACTCAGCTATGCTAGAGCCCATAATAGCTTGTGGCTGCACACGGAAGTTTCTAGCATGAATAATCTTATGATCCCTTTGAGCCTGGGTGGCGGACCTTATACATACAGACAACACTGGGTTCTCCAGGTGCCTCAATCCACCCAGATGTGAGTTATAGTTGCCACCTTAAGTTGAACCATTAATTAACATCTCGCATCTGTCATGGATATCACTCAAACCCAATCCACGTCTACGAGCATAGCATGGCAACATAATAGCAACGTAGAAGTAACTCCCAAGGGTTTGATAAAGAACAGGTAATAGGTACTACCTCAACTACTTCTCAATACCCACAGTTTATTTAGATCCTAATCATGCAATGTTTGAGGGAATAGGTCTAATGCAATAAAACTGGGTATGAACGGGATATGATCAAAGTGTTACTTGCCTTGCTGATGATCCGCAAAACCTAGCGAGTCGAAGTAACAAGCGGCACACTCTGGGTACTCTATGGCAAACAAACAAGCATACAATCAGTACTCAGCTAATGCACAGGTAAAACTCGAATGAAAGATCCAACCAGAAAGTTCAACTTAAGAACTCCGGTTTGCAAAAAGAATCAACTCGAAAGAAGCAACGAAAGTCAAATGGCGAAAGAAAGAAACTTCGTTTGCTAATCTGGATCTAGGTCAAATTTTACTGTAGCAAAAACTTGTTTGAGTAGGTTAAACGAAAAGAGAATTTCGAGGTGAAACTCTGGGCGCTTGAATCGCCTGATTCCGATAAACGAGCGAGAAGTTAAACAGATTCGAAGATTCGATCAGAAATCGAATTTGAGAAAATAACGAGAAAATCCGACGAAAAAGAAAAACGGACGAACGGTTAAATAACGGACGTTCATTAACAGAGAAAAACCGATGAACGCGTTCGTTAAAACGAACGGTTCGGTGAACGCTCGCGAAATAAGAAAACCGAAAAAAAACCGATCTAGGTTTTTTTTTTAAACAAAAGGTTTTTTTTTACAGAAAACCGGTCAACAACGAAGACGGCCGGCGGCAGTACCTCGACGGCGGCGAGGGGCTCCAGTGGCGGGGCTCGGGCGACGAGGGGCGGCGGCTCCGGCGACTCCCGGCGGCGGCGGCGGCGGCGAGGCAAACGGCGGCGGCGCGGGATGAGTGCGGGCGGCGGCGGGGCTAACGGCGGCGGCGGTGAGAGGAAACGGAGAGGGGGGGCTATTTATGGAAGGGGGGCTAGGGAGGCTTGGGGAAGGGGCATCCGAGGCGGCGGCGGCGTCGCGTGCGGGAGGAGGAGGGGGCGACGGGGCGGGCCGCCGGCTTGGGCTCGGCCCAGCCGGCGCGGGCGCGTGTTTTTTTTAAATAAGTTCCACGGAAAATATTGCGTAGAAAAATAAATAAAAATCAGAAAAATATGAAATAAATTTTCCCCGTCTAGTTAGAAAATCGAGAATAGGGTGAACATTTTTAAAATCAAAAATAAATATTTTGAAAACATGCATATTTTTAAATGCAGTAAAAATTGCAAATAAATTCCAAATAATGATTTTAAAATTTTTCCTCCAGTATTTCAATGTTTTGGAGAAGTCATATTTTCTCCTCTCGTTTATTTAAGATTGAAATATTTTTCCGGAGAGAAAAATAATTAAAATCCCAATCCTCGTTTGAAAAATCAGATTCAAAAATTCGAGAAAATCCCCAACTCTCTCCGAGGGTCCTTGAGTTGCTTAGGATTTATCGAGGATTTGTCAAAATGCAACAAAACATGATATGCAAATGATGATCTATGTATAACATTCCAAATTGAAAATTTGGGATGTTACAAACCTACCCCCCCTTAAGATGAATCTCGCCCTCGAGATTCGGGTTGGCTAGAAAACAGGTGGGAGTGGTTTTTCCGTAGATCTTCCTCTCGCTCCCAGGTGTCTTCATCCTCCGTGTGGTGACTCCACTGGACTTTGCAAAACTTGATAACCTTGCTGCGGGTAACTCGGCTGGCATACTCGAGGATCTTAATTGGTTTCTCCTCATAGGTCAAATCACTTTCCAACTGTATCGCTTCCAGTGGCACAGTATCTCTCAGTGGTATCTCAGCCATTTCTGCGTGGCACTTCTTCAACTGCGAAACATGAAATACATCATGTACTCCAGACAATCCTTCGGGCAATTCCAGCTTGTAGGCAACTTCTCCCATACGTTCCAACACTCTGTATGGTCCGATAAAACGAGGCGCTAACTTTCCCTTAACTCCAAAGCGTTTCACTCCTCGAAGTGGTGATACTCGAAGATACACTCTGTCTCCGACTTCGTGAACTGTCTCCTTGCGTTTAGAATCAGAATAACTCTTCTGCCTGGACTGGGCTACCTTGAGCCTATCGCGAATCAACCTCACTTTCTGTTCAGACTCCTTAATCAAATCTGGTCCAAACAACTGACGGTCTCCAACTTCGTCCCATAACAACGGTGTTCTACACCTTCTTCCGTACAAAGCTTCGAAAGGGGCCATCTTCAAACTGGTTTGATAACTGTTGTTATATGAAAACTCTGCATATGGCAAATTGTCGTCCCAACTAGATCCATAATCTAGCGCACAGGCTCTCAACATGTCCTCCAAAATCTGGTTGACTCTCTCGGTCTGTCCATCTGTCTGTGGGTGAAATGTTGTACTAAATTCCAGCCTGGTTCCCAATGTTTCATGTAACTGCTTCCAAAACTTCAAGGTAAATTGGGTTCCTCTGTCTGATACAATGGTCCTCGGAACTCCATGCAAACATACGATCCTGGTCATGTATATCTTTGCCAACTTAGCACTGGTGTAAGTGGTCTTTACTGGAATGAAATGAGCCACTTTCGTCAAACGGTCGACTACAACCCATATCGAGTCATAGCCTGAACGAGTCCTGGGTAATCCTGTGATAAAATCCATGCCTATTTTATCCCACTTCCATTCGGGTATCGGCAATGGCTGTAGCAATCCTGCTGGCTTCTGATGCTCTGCCTTCACTCTCTGACATACATCACAAACTGCTACAAACTCCGCAATATCCTTCTTCATTCCGGTCCACCAGAAAGTATTCTTCAAATCCAAATACATCTTGGTATTTCCTGGGTGAATCGAGTATGGTGAATCATGGGCTTCTTGCAAAATCAACTTCCTGATCTCCGGATCATTTGGCACATATACACGGTCCTCAAACCATAAGGTATCGTGCTCATCCTCACGAAATCCCTTGGCTTTTCCTTTGCTCATCTTCTCCTTTATCTCTTCAATCTCCTTGTCTGTCTTCTGAGCTTCTCTGATCCTTTCCATCAAGGTAGACTGAATCTCCAATGCCCCTAAATAGCCTCTAGGGACTATCTCCAAACATTGCTCACGTAGGTCCTCGGCTAACTCCTGAGGTAACTCTCCTATCATGAGGGTGTTGACATGACTCTTGCGGCTCAACGCGTCTGCTACTACGTTAGCCTTTCCAGGGTGATAATGCAATCTCATATCATAGTCTTTGATGAGCTCCAACCATCTCCTCTGTCTGAGATTTAACTCCTTCTGTGTGAAAATGTACTTCAAACTCTTGTGATCCGTGTACACCTCACAATGGTTTCCGATGAGAAAATGTCTCCATGTCTTCAATGCATGTACCACGGCTGCTAATTCCAAATCATGCGTAGCATAATTCTTCTCATGGGGTTTAAGTTGTCGTGAAGCATATGAAACAACTCTTCCTTCCTACATAAGCACTGCTCCAAGTCCTCGACGAGAAGCGTCGCAATAAACTTCATAGTCCTTGCGTTGATCAGGCAAAATCAACACTGGTGATGTAACCAATCGTTTCTTCAACTCGTGGAAACTAGCTTCACATTCCTCAGTCCAATCGAATTTGGTGTCCTTCTTCAATAGCTCAGTCATGGGCTTAGCAATCCTTGAGAAATTTTCGATAAATCTCCGGTAGTATCCTGCAAGTCCAAGAAAACTCCGGATTTCTCCAACTGTAGTGGGCGATTCCCAACTTGTCACTGTGTCAACCTTGGCAGGGTCTACTGCTATTCCTTCTCCAGAAATAACATGTCCAAGGAATCCAACTTCCTTCAACCAAAACTCACATTTGCTGAACTTGGCATATAACTGATGTTCTCTGAGCTTCTCAAGTACCAATCGAAAATGCTCCTCATGCTCTTCTTCATCCTTGGAAAAGATTAGAATATCATCAATGAACACCACGACGAACTTATCCAAAAACTCCATAAACACTTTGTTCATCAGGTTCATGAAATAGGCCGGTGCGTTAGTCAGTCCAAATGACATAACGGTGTACTCATACAATCCATATCTGGTGGTAAATGCCGTCTTGGGTATATCCTGCTCTCGAATCTTTAACTGATGGTATCCTGATCGTAGATCGATCTTGGAAAATACTTTAGCTCCTTGCCAGCGGTCAAACAAATCATTGGTCATCGGCAGTGGGTACTTGTTTTTGATAGTCACTTCATTCAATCCTCGGTAATCAACAACCATCCTTAGTGATCCATCTTTCTTCTCCACTAGAAGTACTGGTGATCCCCAAGGTGACGAACTTGGGCGAATATAGCCTTTATCCAGTAACTCCTTGATCTGCTTCTTAATTTCTTCCAAATCCTTTGCGGGCATCCTGTACGGTCTCTTAGATATTGGCCCTGTGCCTGGGAAAGGTTCAATCAAGAACTCAATGTCTCTATCTGGTGGCATGCCTGGCAACTCTTCTGGAAATACATCCGGATAATCCTTCACCACTGGTACTTCCTCCTGTACAACTCCTGATAAGGAATTTACTTGAGTCCTTTTCGGCATATGCCTGGATACATACTTGATCCTTTTTCCTTCTGGGGTGGTAAGCAAAATCGTCTTGCTGGCACAATCGATGTTTCCTCCATACAACGATAGCCAATCCATTCCCAAAATCACATCCAAACCTTGTGATTCCAAAACAATGAGGTCTGAGGGGAAAACATGCCTACCAATGGCCAACGGTATCTGAAAACATCCTTGGGTGGCCATATACTCTACTCCTGGCGAGGTTACTAACATGGGGCTTTTGAGAACTTGGGTGGACATCTTAAACTTGTTTATGAATCCCCTTGATATGTATGAATGCGATGCACCAGTATCGAAAAGAACAGTTGCAGTAAATGACTTAACCAAAAACTTACCTATTACTGCATCAGGCTGAGCTTCAATCTCCTCCACGCTTACGTGGTTCACATGTCCTTTGTTGAACGGGTTCGGCTTCTTCCCAGAGCTTCCATTGCCATTTCCATTTTGGGCTTCGGGACAATCAGTTGCATAGTGTCCAGTCTTCTGGCACTTGAAACAAGTAATGTGACTTAGATCTCTCTTGGTTGGGGTAGATAGGTTGGTGCGGTTCTGTCCGTTTCCTCCTCCATTCCCATTACCATTCTTGGAGCCATTATGGTTATGCGAACTACCTCCTCCATGGGTATGCTGAAACTGTCCTCCCGGCTTCGGGGTAAAACGGGGCTTCTGCTGGGCTCCGGAATTATACTTCCCTTGTCCATACTTCCTCTTGCGGTTTTCAATCTGCTGTTGCTTCCCTTCAATCATGAGAGCTCTATCTACCAGCTCCTGGTAGTTGTTGAAAGTTGCTACCATCAACTGCATACTCAGCTCATCATTCAATCCTTCCAGAAACTTCTCCTGCTTGGCTGCATCCGTAGCAACGTCATCTGGTGCATAACGTGCTAACTTACTGAAATCTTCCACATACTGGCCTACGGTGCGTCCTCCTTGGCGTAGGTTGCGAAACTCACGCTTCTTCATAGCCATAGCTCCTGCTGAAACATGAGCTGTACGAAAAGCTTGCTGAAACTGGTCCCATGTGACAGTGTCAGTAGGGTGCATGGCTGTATAATTCTCCCACCATGATGCTGCGGGTCCATCAAGCTGATGTGCGGCAAAACGCACTCTTTCCGCATCTGTGCATCCTGCAGTGGTCAACTCCCTTCCAACTTTGCGGAGCCAATCATCTGCTACAATCGGCTCGGTGCTACTGGAAAACACCGGCGGGTTTAGCCTTAAGAAACGGGCTAAGTGGTCAACAGGTGGTGGTGGCGGTGGGTTGTTGTTGTTGTTGCCTTGGTTCTGAACTAACACTTGCATCAGGGCATTCTGTTGCTGAATCAACTGGGTGATCTCTGGCGGGAAAACAAATCCGGTGTCGCGTCTCGGAGGCATCTGATGGGTTTAGAAAAGATGAGAATTAAGAATAGAATGAGGTCTAGAGAGAAAACACTACCCATATGCTCATGAGACAAATTCAACCAATATCACTCAATCAATCCAAACAAGGCAAAACAATCGATCTAACTAGCGTTACAAAGTGCTTGAGCTATACTACTAAATGGGGGAAAACTACTACTGATATGGTAGTCTACTAAAAATTCTGATCCGTTGAAGACTCCATGATGTCTGCTCCAGCTTCATCAATCCATTCGTCTTCACTTGGTTCCGAGTCGGTGTCGTCGATGATGATGTAGTTATCCGGACAAGTGCATTCGTCGACTTCTGCTTTTGGCACTGGATTTCCCACGAATGCTCCAATTTTATTCTCCAGGTCGTCAATCTTCCCGACTAGTGCGTTGATTTCCTCCAAATAATCTTCGCGTGTAGCCTTGAGTTCTTCTTGGAGCTCCTTGATCTTCGTGAATGCCTTCTTCAGTTCTTCCTTGTCCGTGCACATCTGGTTCTCCTGGCGTCGAATATGTTGGTTCTGCTCCTAGATGAAAGCTGCAATTGATCCATCCTTCTTGGTCTTGATCATCTCCCATTGCGCGTCTCGACGTCCACAAATTTGATAAATCGTATCCTTAAGCTTCTGGTGATAGACTTCTCCAATGCGTCCCATGGCGATATGTGCGGCCATGCTCTTCCCTAAACTCCAAGTTGGTGCTTCGAAAACCAATCTCATGGCACTAAACATCCTTCCTGGAATGATAACTTGAATTTTCCAGCTCTCCTCTTCAGGTAATGTAGCGTTGTAGGTTCCGGTGACGCTTGGTATTCCTATGTTCAAGTACTTGGTGACTTCCTTCAAATGTCGTCCAAACGGCGTATCTTCATCTGGTTGCATAAACTTGCTCCTTGCATTCACCATTCCTAAAAGAGTAGAAAGTGGAGAGGGGTCAGAAATGAGAAGAGAGAAGTTTTCTAGGGCTTAAGCTTAGTGGTCGTGTCCTATAGTCAGCGTGTGCTCTAATACCAACTTTGTAGCGACCAGACCTCAAATGGTCTGTGCTGCTGTGCACCAGTGTCATCCCTGGATCAGTAATGCTGACACGCACAGTACAAATGGAGGATTTATAACAGAGTAGCAATCACACACTTATTACATCGAATATCTCCAAAGAGATAAGTATGATAAACATGGCTTAAGGCCATCTAATAACGATAACAGCGGAAGACTTGGAAGATAAGTGAGTCCATCAACTCCAGCGGCATCACTGAGTATAAGACCACGACCTAAGGCACCTTACTCGTCGTCTGAAAAGTCTGCAACATGAAACGTTGCAGCCCGAAAACGGGTCAGCACATAGAATATGCTGGCAATGTAACACATAGAGAGCAATGAACAATAATAATGCTATACTATATGCATATATGGCTGGTGGAAAGCTCTATGGTTACAGTTTTGCGAAAAGCCAATTTTATCCTACTGCAAAGGAATAAATTTTATTTAACTATCATGGTGGTTGAAACATTGAGAAGGTACCTCCAACTCAATCCCAATTAAATAACATCATTAACCCAACAAAATTAATTATAAGTATCACGGTGATGAGATTCAAATGATAATCCAGATACTAGATACTCAAGTTGTCCATAACCGGGGACACGGCTAATCATGATCAGTTTGTACACTCTGCAGAGGTTTGTGCACTTTTCCCCACAAGACTCGATCGCCTCCGCTTGATTCTCGCACTGCATGATGTTTGAGAAACGGATGACCGAGACATAGTCTTTCAGGAACAATCACTCTTTACTCTGGGTGGACCGATACACCTACTTTCCCCTACATCTGCTAGTCCACCTCTTCAAGAGATCCTGTAACCTACTCAGCTATGCTAGAGCCCATAATAGCTTGTGGCTGCACACGGAAGTTTCTAGCATGAATAATCTTATGATCCCTTTGAGCCTGGGTGGCGGACCTTATACATACAGACAACACTGGGTTCTCCGGGTGCCTCAATCCACCCAGATGTGAGTTTTAGTTGCCACCTTAAGTTGAACCATTAATTAACATCTCACATCTGTCATGGATATCACTCAAACCCAATCCACGTCTACGAGCATAGCATGGCAACATAATAGCAACGTAGAAGTAACTCCCAAGGGTTTGATAAAGAACAGGTAATAGGTACTACCTCAACTACTTCCCAATACCCACAGTTTATTTAGATCCTAATCATGCAATGTTTGAGGGAATAGGTCTAATGCAATAAAACTGGGTATGAACGGGATATGATCAAAGTGTTACTTGCCTTGCTGATGATCCGCAAAACCTAGCGAGTCGAAGTAACAAGCGGCACACTCCGGGTACTCTATCGCAAACAAACAAGCATACAATCAGTACTCAGCTAATGCACAGGTAAAACTCGAACGAAAGATCCAACTAGAAAGTTCAACTTAAGAACTCCAGTTTGCAAAAAGAATCAACTCGAAAGAAGCAACGAAAGTCAAACGGCGAAAGAAAGAAACTTCGTTTGCTAATCTGGATCTAGGTCAAATTTTACTGTAGCAAAAACTTGTTTGAGTAGGTTAAATGGAAAGAAAATTTCGAGATGAAACTCTAGGCGCTTGAATCGCCTGATTCCGACAAACGAGCGAGAAGTTAAATAGATTCGAAGATTCGATTTAGAAATCGAATTTGAGAAAATAACGAGAAAATCTGACGAAAAAGAAAAACGGACGAACGGTTAAATAACGGACATTCATTAACAGAGAAAAACTGATGAACGCGTTCGTTAAAACGAACGGTTCGGTGAACGCTCGCGAAATAAGAAAACCGAAAAAAACCGATCTAGGGTTTTTTTTAAACAAAAGGTTTTTTTTACAGAAAACCGGTCAACAACGAAGACGGCCGGCGGCAGTACCTCGACGGCGGCGAGGGGCTCCAGTGGCGGGGCTCGGGCGCGAGGGGCGGCGGGGCTCGGGCAACGAGGGGCGGCGGCGGCGGCGGCGAGGCAAACGGCGGCGGCGCGGGATGAGTGCGGGCGGCGGCGGTGAGAGGAAACGGAGAGGGAGGGGCTATTTATGGAAGGGGGGGGCTAGGGAGGCTTGGGGAAGGGGCATCCGAGGCGGCGGCGGCGTCGTGCTCCCGGCGGACTCCGGCGGCGGCGTCGCGTGCGGGAAGAGGAGAGGGGCGACGGGGCGGGCCGTCGGCTTGGGCTCGGCCCAGCCGGCGCGGGCGCGTGTTTTTTTTTTAAATAAGTTCCGCGGAAAATATTGCGTAGAAAAATAAATAAAAATCAGAAAAATATGAAATAAATTTTCCCCGTCTAGTTAGAAAATCTAGAATAGGGTGAACAGTTTTAAAATCAAAAATAAATATTTTGAACACAAGCATATTTTTAAATGCAATAAAAATTGCAAATAAAATCCAAATAAATTCCAAATAATGATTTTAACATTTTTCCTCCAGTATTTCAATGTTTTGGAGAAGTCATATTTTCTCCTCTCGTTTATTTAAGATTGAAATATTTTTCCGGAGAAAAAAATAATTAAAATCCCAATCCTCGTTTGAAAAATCAGATTCAAAAATTCGAGAAAATCCCCAACTCTTTCCGAGGGTCCTTGAGTTGCTTAGGATTTATCGAGGATTTGTCAAAATGCAACAAAACATGATATGCAAATGATGATCTATGTATAACATTCCAAATTGAAAATTTGGGATGTTACATCTGTTTTGCGCAGTGTTAACTGAAACATGGATATCTGACTCATACGGAGTCCGTTTTAGCTCCACAGGTAGTCAAAACATTTGTGACGACCAGACACTTCAAAGGATTTTTTCATAGGGAATTTTTGGAGAACTTTACTTAAGGAGTTCGTTCAAAAACTTGTATAGAAACTTTCTTATTGAGCACTCGACAAACGCATTTCGAGAACATACAGAAAGTCCCAGCTCTGGACCTAGTGCATCATCATAACTGAGGTCTCTTGCATTTCCCTACAACTAATTGGATCTCATATGGAGATGTTTAGTGAAGTAGAATGGAAAAAAATCGAATGCAACTACACAAGAACCAGTCTGTAACTGTCGTTCGGAATCAGTTTTGCGCAGTGTTAACTGAAACATGGATATCTGACTCATACGGAGTCCGTTTTGGCTCAACAAGTGGTCAAAACGTTTGTGACGACCAGATGCTTCAAAGGATTCTTTCATAGGGAACTTTTGGAGCACTTTTCATCAGGAGTTCGTTCAGAAACTTGTATAGAAACTTTCTTAATGAGTACTCGACAAACGCATTTCGAGAACATACACAAAGTCCCAGCTATGGACCTAGTGCATCATCATAACTGAGGTCTCTTGCATTTCCCTACAAGTAATTGGATCTCATATGGAGATGTTTAGTGAAGTAGAATGGAAAAAATCGAATGCAACTACACAAGAACTAGTCTGTAACTATTGTTCGGAATCAGTTTTGTGCAGTGTTAACTGAAACATGGATATCTGACTCATACGGAGTCCGTTTTGGCTCCACAAGTAGTCAAAACGTTTGTGACAACCAGATTCTTCAAAGGATTCTTTCATAGTGAACTTTTGGAGAACTTTTCTTAAGGAGTTCATTCAGAAACTTGTATAGAAACTTTCTTAATGAGCACTCGACAAACGCATTTCGAGAAGATACACCAAGTCCCGGCTCTGGACCTAGTGCATCATCATAACTGAGGTCTCTTGCATTTCCCTACAAGTAATTGGATCTCATATGGAGATGTTTAGTGAAGTAGAATGGGAAAAATCGAATGCAACTACACAAGAACCAGTCTGTAACTGTCGTTCGGAATCAGTTTTGCGCAGTGTTAACTGAAATATGGATATCTGACTCATACGGAGTCCGTTTTGGCTCAAAAAGTGGTCAAAACGTTTGTGACGACCAGATGCTTCAAAGGATTCTTTCATAGGGAACTTTTGGAGAAATTTTCTTAAGAAGTTCGTTCAAAAACTTGTATAGAAACATTCTTAATGAGCACTCGACAAACGCATTTCGAGAACATACACAAAGTCCCAGCTATGGACCTAGTGCATCATCATAACTGAGGTCTCTTGCATTTCCCTACAAGTAATTGGATCTCTGTAACATCCCAAAATTCTAAATTTTGGAATGTTATATTAAATAAATTATTATGATTGTTTGTTTGATTGATTGACTGAAAGTGAGTGAAATTTGAAACTTTTGAAGTTGGATGAGAGGGAACGAAATGACTTTCCCAAACTTTCATCCTTCCATTTTATCTCAATGAATTCAAATTCATTTCAACACAAAACCCCAGAGTGAAGATGACATGACTTCTTCCATTTGAAATCCAAAGGGTTTTTTGAAAAGATTTGAATTCCATTTGGAAATATTTCAAATTCTAAAAAACTTTATGCAACTCAATGATTTTCATGAGAGAAGATAACATGACTTCTTCAATTATATGAAATATGAGTTGGAAGTCAAAAAGAATCAAATTGAAAGTCATTTGAAAGTATTTTGAAACTCCCTTTCAAATTTGGAATTATTTGGATTTTATTCAAATTATTTTTCTCCTAAAGATAAATAAATGGAAATAAGGGTAAAATGATTCCCTTCAATGGAAAATTAGGAGAAAATAAATTTGAAATCATTTTGGTATTTTAAAAATGATTTTTTTTGGGTTTTAATGCAACAGTAGCACTGTTTGCTTTATTTGATTTTTTGTGGATTTTATTTGAACTATATAAATAGTTCATGTTTTAGGAAATGTTTTTCTGAACATTTTTATATATATTATGCCTATATATAGTTTTTATTATTTTGGTTCTTTTTACTTTTGTTTGTCTGTTAAAAACAAAAAAAAACAAAAAACCTAGCGCTAGCAGGCCAGGCGGCCCAGGAGCGAGCCGGCCCAGCCAGCGCCGTCGCCCGAAGCCCCTCTCCTTCGGTCGCCCGCTCCTCTCTCTCTCGCCCTTGTGCCACTGACCGCTGGGCCCCACTGCCCGATCGCCCTCGCCCGCTGCTTCTTCTTCCTCTCCACGCCAAACCGCGTCGCCGCCACCGCCGAATCCCGCGATCCTCGGGATCCTCTCCCCGATCTTCCCCCTCCTCCAAGTCGACCCCGCCCCTATAAATACCCCTCCCCTCACCCCGTTCCGCCCCTTCCCGACCCCCGAACCCCTCTCCACTCGCCGCCATTTCTCGCCGGAGCCCGAGCTCCGCCGCCCGCCATTGCTGCTGCTAGCTCTCCACTACGACCACCTCATCGTCGTCCGAACCCACCACCGAACCCCCCTCGCTCGCCCGCACCTCCCCGTGCCCTCGCACTCGCCCGAAACCCACCGGAGCGCCGCCACCGCCGACGCCCGAACGCCACCGCCACCTCGACCTCGCCGCCGACCTCCTCCGTCAACCTACGACGCCGCCTCGACCACCGCTGGACTCGCCGTCGAACGCCTCGTCCGCCCGTGCCCTCGCCGGAGCTCTCCGACGACCGGAGCGCCGCCACCGACGACGTCCGAGCCGCATCGCCGGCGACCACCACCGCTGTAAGCAACCTCCACCGTCTGATCTGTTATTGACGGCATAGATTAGATCTAACGAACGGTTCGTTTTTTTAATTAGATCGGTTTAGTTCCGGTTTGTTACGGTTTTTATTCAGTTTAGATCGGTTCAAGTCTAGTCGGTTTAGCCAACCGGTCTTTCTGTTTTAGCCCGTACACGTTTGTGTTATTTTACGACCGAGCGCTAGATAGTTCAGATCGCCCACCTCCCTGGCCCGATAGCAGTAGGCCACGTAGCTAGTGCCCGATTTTTTTTTTGATTTTCGTTTCTGTTTTAAAAACAGAATAGTTCTGATTCTATATTGCTTATAACTTTTATGTTTTAGATCCAAATTTAGTGTTTCTTTTTTGCATTAGTTTTATAATTTCTTGAAGTTTCTGCTAGTGCAATTGGATTTCATATTTGAGTTGTTTAAAATTAAATTTGATGAAATTTGTTCAAATCACCAATTTGGTCGTATCTTGAGTTTTATAAAATATTTTTGATTGATTCTTTTTGCTACTGTTTTGTTATAGTTTTGTCTATCCAGTAGCATATAGTGATTTATTTTTAGTTTATTTTAAATTAATTTTTTAGCAAAACAGTACTGTTTTAGTTATAGTTTTGTTTTAGTCTTTTCTTTATTGTTTTTATTAGTTTTAAATTATTTCTTTTGTCACTCTTGAAAAAAATTAGTTTAGTTTCTGTTAGTCAACAAGAGAAAATTTTGTTTTTGTTTTAAAAATTTATTTTACTTAGTTTTGTAGGAAAACTTGTTTAGGTCATAGTTAGTGTTTCATAAAAGCTTTTTATTTGTTTATTTTTGCTATTAAAAGTTTATGAAAAATACTTTCTGTTAAAATTAGTTGTTTTATATTTTCTTTTCTGTTTATTTATTATGTTAGTATTTTCTTTGTTGTTAAATTTTACTTAGGACAAAGCTATTTTTGGTTATGTCTTAGAATTTTCATTAGTAGTTTTCTTGTGTAGTTTTCATTGGTTTTTTTTGTGTTCTTTGTGATTTGCATTTTATTTGTTGATTTTTTTGTGAGTGTTAGAAATTGCTTGCTAGTATGTTTGCTTATGTGAATACTATGTTTTACTATATAGATTTTCATCGGAGAGTTGCGTATAGTGCTATCAAGTTTTGCGAGAGCGATATTATCTTCATCAAGTAATACCAGGCAAGTTCACTTTGACCATGTTTTTCATACCTATGTTTTATTGCATTTAGTGTCATCTTTGCAACAATCCCTCCAGTAGTGATATTGAATTCTTGTAGTTGAGTAGTATGCATGAGGTAGGAACCCATCACCCTGTTACCAAGCCCGGGACGTTATTTATTTTAATGCTACGCTATAGTAGACGGGGTTTGGTATGAGTGCACGAGAGTGGTGTGAAGAAGGAGGACTCTACGTCAATGACGACAACTCCATGATGGCATATGCGAGGACTGCATCTTCAAGGCCTCAAGACTTCATCACTCGAGACAAGAATTCAATACACACTACTGGGTGAAGGACGGTTGACGGGCACCCTGGAGAAACCAGTGGATGGCCGGGATGCATGGAGAAGCGCCATGACATCTTGCGGAAAGCTTCACCCAGACTCAAAGAGACGGAAGAATACTTCATGCCCGGAAGCATACCTGTGCAACCGCAAGTCACTATGGGCTCTGGCTTGGTTGACCTTAGTTGTGACTCTGGCTGGGACGGTGCTAGCAGATGTAGAACTAAGGTAGGATTGGATGAGCACCGGACAGTGGTCAGAGGAACTCTTTGGAAGACCATGTTTCGGTCATCTTGTTCTCAAACACCCTGAAGTGCGAGAACGTAAAAAGAGGGATCGAATCTTGCGGGTAAAGTGTACAAACCTCTGCAGAGGGTTTAAACCTAATCGATTAGCCGTGTCCCCGGTTACGGACAATTTGAGCCTCTGGACTTGGATTTATCTCGGAACTCTCAACATCGGACTGATAACATAATTGTGGGCAACTTATGATGATTTGGGCCATGAGACATCGGTTGGCGGAACCATGTCATGATAGGAAACTCCGTAGTATAGACTCCTGAATTTCTTTGATGTAGGGAAAATAAAACCAGCTTTTATGCAAAACAAAACTCAGATACAGAGCCACAAAGCCATATTGCATATAGTATAGTTTTATCATCTGTTTTCTCATGTTGTGATCTTGCCGGTACATTCAATGTACTGACCTACACGGCTGCAAAGTATCATGTTGCAGGATTCTCTTCGACGAGTAAGAGTTATAATTCAGGGTTACGGTCTACACTCAACTTGCCGATGGCGTTGATGGGACTCCACCCCCGTTTAATTGTTTCCGCTGAGTATTATGAGGTATATATCAGTTTTACGTTATTTATACATGTGATTGCACTTTGATATATACATTGATGTGCTGTGTGTGCCAGCATACTGATCCAGGGATGGCACAGAAACACAGAGACTTGACCATCTGAGGTCTCTTGCATTTCCCTACAAGTAATTGGATCTCATATGGAGATGTTTAGTGAAGTAGAATGGAAAAAAATCGAATGCAACTACACAAGAACTAGTCTGTAACTATCGTTCAGAATCAGTTTTGTGCAGTGTTAACTGAAACATGGATATCTGACTCATACGGAGTCCATTTTGGCTCCACAAGTAGTCAAAACGTTTGTGACAACCAGATGCTTCAAAGGATTCTTTCATAGTGAACTTTTGGAGAACTTTTATTCAGGAGTTCGTTCAGAAACTTGTATAGAAACTTTCTTAATGAGCACTCGACAAACGCATTTCGAGAACATACACAAAATCCCAGATATGGACCAGGTGCATCATCATAACTGAGGTCTCTTGCATTTCCCTACAAGTAATTGGATCTCATATGGAGATGTTTAGTGAAGTAGAATGGAAAAAATCGAATGCAACTACACAAGAACCAGTCTGTAACTGTCGTTCGGAATCAGTTTTGCGCAGTGTTCACTGAAACATGGATATCTGACTCATATGGAGTCCGTTTTGGCACCACAAGTAGTCAAAACGTTTGTGACGACCAGATGCTTCAAAGGATTCTTTCATAGGAAACTTTTGGAGAACTTTTCTGAAGGAGTTCGTTCAGAAACTTGTATAGAAACTTTCTTAATGAGCACTCGACAAACGCATTTCGAGAACATACACAAAGTCCCAGCTATGGACCTAGTGCATCATCATAACTAAGGTCTCTTGCATCACCCTACAAGTAATTGGATCTCATATGGAGATTTTTAGAGAAGTAGAATGGAAAAAATCGAGTGCACCTACACAAGAACCAGTCTGTAACTGTCGTTCGGAATCAGTTTTGCGCAGTGTTAACTGAAACATGGATATCTGGCTCATACGGAGTCCGTTTTGGCTCCACAAGTAGTCAAGACGTTTGTGATGACCAGATGCTTCAAAGGATTCTTTCATAGGGAACTTTTGGAGAACTTTACTTAAGGAGTTCGTTCAGAAACTTGTATAGAAACTTTCTTAATGAGCACTCGACAAACGCATTTCGAGAAGATACACCAAGTCCCAGCTCTGGACCTAGTGCATCATCATAACTGAGGTCTATTGCATTTCCCAACAAGTAATTGGATCTCATATGGAGATGTTTAGTGAAGTAGAATGGGAAAAATTGAATGCAACTACACAAGAACCAGTCTGTAACTCTCGTTCGGAATCAGTTTTGCGCAGTGTTTACTGAAACATGGATATCTGACTCATACGGAGTCCGTTTTGGCTCAAAAAGTGGTCAAAACGTTTGTGACGACCAGATGATTCAAAGGATTCTTTCATAGGGAACTTTTGGAAAAAAATTCTTAAGAAGTTCGTTCAAAAACTTGTATAGAAACATTCTTAATGAGCACTCGACAAACGCATTTCGAGACATACACAAAGTCCCAGCTATGGACCTAGTGCATCATCATAACTGAGGTCTCTTGCATATCCCTACAAGTAATTGGATCTCATATGGAGATGTTTAGTGAAGTAGAATGGAAAAAATCGAATGCAACTACACAAGAACTAGTCTGTAACTATCGTTCGGAATCAGTTTTGCGCAGTGTTAACTGAAACATGGATATCTGACTCATACGGAGTCCGTTTTGGCTCCACAAGTAGTCAAAACGTTTGTGACAACCAGATGCTTCAAAGGATTCTTTCATAGTGAACTTTTGCAGAACTTTTGTTAAGGAGTTCGTTCAGAAACTTGTATAGAAACTTTCTTAATGAGCACTCGACAAACGCATTTCGAGAACATACACAAAATCACAGATATGGACCAGGTGCATCATCATAACTGAGGTCTCTTGCATTTCCCTACAAGTAATTGAATCTCATACGGAGATGTTTAGTGAAGTAGAATGGAAAAAATCGAATGCAACTACACAAGAACAAGTGTGTAACTGTCGTTCGGAATCAGTTTTGCGTAGTGTTCATTGAAACATGGATACCTGACTCATATGGAGTCCGTTTTGGCACCACAAGTAGTCGAAACATTTGTGACGACAAAATGCTTCAAAGGATTCTTTCATAGGAAACTTTTGGAGAACTTTTCTGAAGGAGTTCATTCAGAAACTTGTATAGAAACTTTCTTAATGAGCACTCGACAAACGCATTTCGAGAACATACACAAAGTCCCAGCTATGGACCTAGTGCATCATCATAACTAAGGTCACTTGCATCACCCTACAAGTAATTGGATCTCATATGGAGATTTTTAGAGAAGTAGAATGGAAAAAATCGAGTGCAACTACACAAGAACCAGTCTGTAACTGTCGTTCGGAATCAATTTTGCGCAGTGTTAACTGAAACATGGATATCTGACTCATACAGAGTCCGTTTTGGCTCCACAAGTAGTCAAAACGTTTGTGACGACCAGATGCTTCAAAGGATTCTTTCATAGGGAACTTTTGGAAAAAAATTCTTAAGAAGTTCGTTCAAAAACTTGTATAGAAACATTCTTAATGAGCACTCGACAAACGCATTTCGAGACATACACAAAGTCCCAGCTATGGACCTAGTGCATCATCATAACTGAGGTCTCTTGCATATCCCTACAAGTAATTGGATCTCATATGGAGATGTTTAGTGAAGTAGAATGGAAAAAATCTAATGCAACTACACAAGAACTAGTCTGTAACTATCGTTCGGAATCAGTTTTGCGCAGTGTTAACTGAAACATGGATATCTGACTCATACGGAGTCCGTTTTGGCTCCACAAGTAGTCAAAACGTTTGTGACAACCAGATGCTTCAAAGGTTTCTTTCATAGTGAACTTTTGCAGAACTTTTGTTAAGGACTTCGTTCAGAAACTTGTATAGAAACTTTCTTAATGAGCACTCGACAAACGCATTTCGAGAACATACACATAATCCCAGATATGGACCAGGTGCATCATCATAACTGAGGTCTCTTGCATTTCCCTACAAGTAATTGGATCTCATACGGAGATGTTTAGTGAAGTAGAATGGAAAAAATCGAATGCAACTACACAAGAACCAGTCTTTAACTGTCGTTCGGAATCAGTTTTGCGCAGTGTTAACTTTAACATGGATATCTGACTCATACGGAGTCCGTTTTGGCTCCACAAGTAGTCAAAACGTTTGTGACGACCAGATGCTTCAAAGGATTCTTTCATAGGGAACTTTTGGATAACTTTTCTTAAGGAGTTCGTTCAGAAACTTGTATAGAAACTTTCTTAATGAGGACTCGACAAACGCATTTCGAGAACATACACAAAGTCCCAGCTATGGACCTAGTGCATCATCATAACAAAGGTCTCTTGCATCACCCCACAAGTAATTGTATCTCATATGGAGATTTTTAGTGAAGTAGAATGGAAAAAATCGAGTGCAACTCCACAAGAACCAGTCCGTAACTGTCGTTCGGAATCATTTTTGCGCAGTGTTAACTGAAACATGGATATCTGACTCATACGGAGTCCGTTTTGGCTCCACAAGTAGTCAAAACTTTTGTGACGACCAGATGCTTCAAAGTATTCTTTCATAGGGAAATTTTGGAGAACTTTACTTAAGGAGTTCGTTCAGAAACTTGTATAGAAACTTTCTTAATGAGCACTCGACAAACACATTTCGAGAAGATACACCAAGTCCCAGCTCTGGTCCTAGTGCATCATCATAACTGAGGTCTATTGCATTTCCCTACAAGTAATTGGATCTCATATGGAGATGTTTAGTGAAGTAGAATGGGAAAAATCGAATGCAACTACACAAGAACCAGTCTGTAACTGTAGTTCGGAATCAGTTTTGCGCAGTGTTAACTGAAATATGGATATCTGACTCATACGGAGTCTGTTTTGCCTCAAAAAGTGGTCAAAACATTTGTGACGACCAGATGCTTCAAAGGATTCTTTCATAGGGAACTTTTGGAAAAAAATTCTTACGAAGTTCGTTCAAAAACTTGTATAGAAACATTCTTAATGAGCACTCGACAAACGCATTTCGAGACATACACAAAGTCCCAGCTATGGACCTAGTGCATCATCATAACTGAGGTCTCCTGCATTTCCCTACAAGTAATTGGATCTCATATGGAGATGTTTAGTGAAGTAGAATGGAAAAAATCGAATGCAACTACACAAGAACTAGTCTGTAACTATCGTTCGGAATCAGTTTTGCGCAGTGTTAACTGAAACATGGATATCTGACTCATACGGAGTCCGTTTTGGCTCCACAAGTAGTCAAAACGTTTGTGACAACCAGATGCTTCAAAGGATTCTTTCATAGTGAACTTTTGCAGAACTTTTGTTAAGGAGTTCGTTAAGAAACTTGTATAGAAACTTTCTTAATGAGCACTCGACAAACGCATTTTGAGAACATACACAAAATCCCAAATATGGACCAGGTGCATCATCATAACTGAGGTCTCTTGCATTTCCCTACAAGTAATTGGATCTCATATGGAGATGTTTAGTGAAGTAGAATGAAAAAAATCGAATGCAATTACACAAGAACCAGTCTGTAACTGTCGTTCGGAATCAGTTTTGCGCAGTGTTAACTGAAACATGGATATCTGACTCATACGGAGTTTGTTTTGGCTCCACAAGTAGTCAAAACGTTTGTGACGACCAGATGCTTAAAGGATTCTTTCATAGGGAACTTTTGGATAACTTTTCTTAAGGAGTTCGTTCAGAAACTTGTATAGAAACTTTCTTAATGAGCACTCGACAAACGCATTTCGAGAACATACACAAAGTCCCAGCTATGGACCTAGTGCATCATCATAACTAAGGTCTCTTGCATCTCCCTACAAGTAATTGGATCTCATATGGAGATGTTTAGTGAAGTAGAATGGAAAAAATCGAATGCAACTACACAAGAACCAGTCTGCAACTGTTGTTCGGAATCAGTTTTGTGCAGTGTTAACTGAAACATGGATATCTGACTCATACGGAGTCCGTTTTGGCTCCACAAGTAGTCAGAATGTTTGTGATGACCATATGCTTCAAAGGATTTTTTCATAGGGAACTTTTGGAGAACTTTACTTAAGGAGTTCGTTCAGAAACTTGTATAGAAACTTTCTTAATGAGCACTCGACAAACGCATTTCAAGAAGATACACATAGTCCCAGCTCTTGACCAATGCATCATCATAACTGAGGTCTCTTGCATTTCCCTAAAAGTAATTGGATGTCATATGTGATGTTTAGTGAAGTAGAATGGAAAAAAACAAATGAACCTACACTAGAACCAGTCTGTAACTGTCGTTCGGAATTAGTTTTGCGCAGTGTTAACTGAAACGTGGATATCTGACTCACACGGAGTCCGTTTTGCCTGAAAAAGTGGTCAAAACGTTTGTGATGACCATATGCTTCAAAGGATTCTTTCATAGGTTACTTTTGGAGAACTTTTCTTAAGGAGTTCGTTCCGAAACTTTTATAGAAACATTCTTAATGAGCACTCGACAAACGCATTTCGAGAACATACACAAAGTCCGAGCTATGGACCTAGTGCATCATCATAACTGAGGTCTCTTGCATTTCCCTACAAGTAATTGGATCTCATATGGAGATGATTAGTGAAGTAGAATGGAAAAATCAAATGAACCTACACTAGAACCAGTCTGTAACTGTCGTTCGGAATTAGTTTTGCGCAGTGTTAACTGAAACATGGATATCTGACTCATACGGAGTCCGTTTTGGCTCAAAAAGTGGTCAAAACGTTTGTGACGACCACATGCTTTAAAGGATTCTTTCATAGGGAACTTTTGGAGAACTTTTCTTAAGGAGTTCGTTCCGAAACTTTTATAGAAGCATTCTTAATGAGCACTCGACAAACGCATTTCGAGAACATACACAAAGTCCGAGCTATGGACCTAGTGCATCATCATAACTGAGGTCTCTTGCATTTCCCTACAAGTAATTGGATCTCATATGGAGATGATTAGTGAAGTAGAATGGAAAAATCGAATGCAACTACACAAGAACTAGTCTGTAACTATCGTTCGGAATCAGTTTTGCGCAGTGTTAACTGAAACATGGATATCTGACTCATACGGAGTCCGATTTGGCTCCACAAGTAGTCAAAACGTTTGTGACAACCAGATGCTTCAAATGATTCTTTCATAGTGAACTCTTGCAGAACTTTTGTTAAGGAGTTCGTTCAGAAACTTGTATAGAAACTTTCTTAATGAGCACTCGACAAACGCATTTCGAGAACATACACAAAGTCCGAGATATGGACCAGGTGCATCATCATAACTGAGGTCTCTTGCATTTCCCTACAAGTAACTAGATCTCATATGGAGATGTTTAGTGAAGTGGAATGGAAAAAATCGAATGCAACTACACAAGAACCAGTCTGTAACTGTCGTTCGGAATCAGTTTTGCACAGTGTTAACTGAAACATGGATATCTGACTCATACGGAGTCCATTTTGGCTCCACAAGTAGTCAAAAGGTTTGTGACGACCAGATGCTTCAAAGGATTTTTTCATAGGGAACTTTTGGAGAACTTTACTTAAGGAGTTCGTTCGGAAACTTGTATATAAACTTTCTTAATGAGCACTCGACAAACGCATTTCAAGAAGATACACATAGTCCCAGCTCTTGACCAATGCATGAGCACAACTGAGGTCTCGTGCATTTCCCTACAAGTAATTGGATCTCATATGGAGATGTTTAGTGAAGTAGAATGGAAAAAATCAAATGAACCTACACTAGAACCAGTCTGTAACTGTCGTTCGGAATTAGTTTTGCGAGTGTTAACTGAAACGTGGATATCTGACTCATACGGAGTCCGTTTTGGCTCAAAAAGTGGTCAAAACGTTTGTGACGACCACATGCTTTAAAGGATTCTTTCATAGGGAACTTTTGGACAACTTTTCTTAAGGAGTTCGTTCCGAAACTTTTATAGAAACATTCTTAATGAGCACTCGACAAACGCATTTCGAGAACATACACAAAGTCCGAGCTATGGACCTAGTGCATCATCATAACTGAGGTCTCTTGCATTTCCCTACAAGTAATTGGATCTCATATGGAGATGTTTAGTGAAGTAGAATGGAAAAAATCGAATGCAACTACACAAGAACTAGTCTGTAACTATCGTTCGGAATCAGTTTTGCGCAGTGTTAACTGAAACATGGATATCTGACTCATACGGAGTCCGACTTGGCTCCACAAGTAGTCAAAACGTTTGTGATGACCAGATGCTTCAAAGGATTCTTTCATAGTGAACTTTTGCAGAACTTTTGTTAAGGAGTTCGTTCAGAAACTTGTATAGAAACTTTCTTAATGAGCACTCGACAAACGCATTTCGAGAACAATCACAAAGTCCGAGATATGGACCAGGTGCATCATCATAACAGAGGTCTCTTGCATTTCCCTACAAGTAACTACATGTCATATGGAGATGTTTAGTGAAGTAGAATGGAAAAATCGAATGCAACTACACAAGAACCAGTTTGTAACTGTCGTTCGGAATCAGTTTTGCGCAGTGTTAACTGAAACATGGATATCTGACTCATACGGAGTCCGTTTTGGCTCCACAAGTAGTCAAAACGTTTGTGACGACCAGATGCTTCAAAGGATTTTTTCGTAGAGAACTTTTGGAGAACTTTACTTAAGGAGTTTGTTCGGAAACTTGTATATAAACTTTCTTAATGAGCACTCGACAAACGCATTTCGAGAACATACACAAAGTCCCAGCTATGGACCTAGTGCATCATCATAACTAAGGTCTCTTGCATCTCCCTACAAGTAATTGGATCTCATATGGAGATGTTTAGTGAAGTAGAATGGAAAAAATCGAATGCAACTACACAAGAACCAGTCTGTAACTGTTGTTCGGAATCAGTTTTGCGCAGTGTTAACTGAAACATGGATATCTGACTCATACCGAGTCCGTTTTGGCTCCACAAGTAGTCAGAACGTTTGTGATGACCATATGCTTCAAAGGATTTTTTCATAGGGAACTTTTGGAGAACTTTACTCAAGGAGTTCGTTCAGAAACTTGTATAGAAACTTTCTTAATGAGCACTCGACAAACGCATTTCAAGAAGATACACATAGTCCCAGCTCTTGACCAATGCATCATCATAACTGAGGTCTCTTGCATTTTCCTACAAGTAATTGGATCTCATATGTGATGTTTAGTGAAGTAGAATGGAAAAAATCAAATGAACCAGGACTAGAACCAGTCTGTAACTGTCGTTCGGAATTAGTTTTGCGGAGTGTTAACTGAAACGTGGTTATCTGACTCATACGGAGTCCGTTTTGCCTGAAAGAGTGGTCAAAACTTTTGTGATGACCATATGCTTCAAAGGATTTTTTTCATAGGGAAATTTTGGAGAACTTTACTTAAGGAGTTCGTTCAGAAACTTGTATAGAAACTTTCTTAATGAGCACTCGACAAACGCATTTCAAGAAGATACACATACTCCCAGCTCTTGACGAATGCATCATCATAACTGAGGTCTCTTGCATTTCCCTACAAGTAGCTAGATCTCATATGGAGATGTTTAGTGAAGTAGAATGGAATAAATCGAATGCAACTACACAAGAACTAGTATGTAACTATCGTTCGGAATCAGTTTTGCGCAGTGTTAACTGAAACAAGGATATCTGACTCATACGGAGTCCGATTTGGCTCCACAAGTAGTCAAAATGTTTGTGACAACCAGATGCTTCAAAGGATTCTTTCATAGTGAACTTTTTCAGAACTTTTGTTAAGGAGTTCGTTCAGAAACTTGTATAGAAACTTTCTTAATGAGCACTCGACAAACGCATTTCGAGAACATACACAAAGTCCCAGCTATGGACCAGGTGCATCATCATAACTGAGGTCTCTTGCATTTCCCTACAAGTAACTAGATCTCATATGGAGATGTTTAGTGAAGTAGAATGGAAAAAATCGAATGCAACTACAGAAGAACCAGTCTGTAACTGTCGTTCGGAATCAGTTTTGCGCAGTGTTAACTAAAACATGTATATCTGACTCATACGCAGTCCGTTTTGGCTCCACAAGTAGTCAAAACGTTTGTGACGACCAGATGCTTCAAAGGATTTTTTTCGTAGGGAACTTTTGGAGAACTTTACTTAAGGAGTTCGTTCAGAAACTTGTATAGAAACTTACTTAATGAGCACTCGACAAACGCATTTCAAGAAGATACACATAGTCCCAGCTCTTGACCGATGCATCATCATAACTGAGGTCTCTTGCATTTCCCTACAAGTAATTGGATCTCATATGTGATGTTTAGTGAAGTAGAATGGAAAAAATCAAATGAACCTACACTAGAACCAGTCTGTAACTGTCGTTCGGAATTAGTTTTGCGCAGTGTTAACTGAAACGTGGATATCTGACTCATACGGAGTCCGTTTTGGCTCAAAAAGTGGTCAAAACGTTTGTGACGACCACATGCTTTAAAGGATTCTTTCATAGGGAACTTGTGGAGAACTTTTCTTAAGGAGTTCGTTCCGAAACTTTTATACAAGCATTCTTAATGAGCACTCGACAAACGCATTTCGAGAACATACACAAAGTCCGAGCTATGGACCTAGTGCATCATCATAACTGAGGTCTCTTGCATTTCCCTACAAGTAATTGGATCTCATATGGAGATGTTTAGTGAAGTAGAATGGAAAAATCGAATGCAACTACACAAAAACTAGTCTGTAACTATCGTTCGGAATCAGTTTTGCGCAGTGTTAACTGAAACATGGATATCTGACTCATACGGAGTCCGATTTGGCTCCACAAGTAGTCAAAACATTTGTGACAACCAGATGCTTCAAAGGATTCTTTCATAGTGAAATTTTTCAGAAGTTTTGTTAAGGAGTTCATTCAGAAACTTGTATAGAAACTTTCTTAATGAGCACTCGACAAACGCATTTCGAGAACATACACAAAGTCCGAGATATGGACCAGGTGCATCATCATAACTGAGGTCTCTTGCATTTCCCTACAAGTAACTAGATGTCATATGGAGATGTTTAGTGAAGTAGAATGGAAAAAATCGAATGCAACTACACAAGAACCAGTCTGTAACTGTCGTTCGGAATCAGTTTTGCGCAGTGTTAACTGAAACATGGATATCTGACTCATACGGAGTCCGTTTTGGCTCCACAAGTAGTCAAAACGATTGTGACGACCAGATGCTTCAAAGGATTTTTTCATAGGGAACTTTTGGAGAACTTTACTTAAGGAATTTGTTCGGAAACTTGTATATAAACTTTCTTAATGAGCACTCGACAAACGCATTTCGAGAACATACACAAAGCCCCAGCTATGGACCTAGTGCATCATCATAACTAAGGTCTCTTGCATCTCCCTAAAAATAATTGGATCTCATATGGAGATTTTTAGTGAAGTAGAATGGAAAAAATCCAATGCAACTACACAAGAACCAGTCTGTAACTGTTGTTCCGAATCAGTTTTGCGCAGTGTTAACTGAAACATGGATATCTGACTCATACCGAGTCCGTTTTGGCTCCACAAGTAGTCAGAACGTTTGTGACGACCAGATGCTTCAAAGGATTTTTTTCATAGGGAACTTTTGGAGAACTTTACTTAAGGAGTTCGTTCAGAAACTTGTATAGAAACTTTCTTAATGAGGACTCGACAAACGCATTTCAAGAAGATACACATAGTCCCAGCTCTTGACCAATGCATCATCATAACTGAGGTCTCTTGCATTTCCTACAAGTAATTGGATCTCATATGTGATGTTTAGTGAAGTAGAATGGAAAAAATGAAATGAACCTACACTAGAACCAGTCTGTAACTGTCGTTCGGAATTAGTTTTGCGCAGTCTTAACTGAAACGTGGATATCTGACTCATACGGAGTCCGTTTTGCCTGAAAAAGTGGTCAAAACGTTTGTGATGACCATATGCTTCAAAGGATTTTTTCATAGGGTACTTTTGGAGAACTTTACTTAAGGAGTTCGTTCAGAAACTTGTATAGAAACTTTCTTAATGAGCACTCGACAAACGCATTTCAAGAAGATACACATAGTCCCAGCTCTTGACCAATGCATCATCATAACTGAGGTCTCTTGCATTTCCCTACAAGTAATTGGATCTCATATGTGATGTTTAGTGAAGTAGAATGGAAAAAATCAAGTGAACCTACACTAGAACCAGTCTGTAACTGTCGTTCGGAATTAGTTTTGCGCAGTGTTAACTGAAATGTGGATATGTGACTCATACGGAGTCCGTTTTGCCAGAAAAAGTGGTCAAAACTTTTGTGATGACCATATGATTCAAAGGATTTTTTCATAGGGAACTTTTGGAGAACTTTACTTAAGGAGTTCGTTTAGAAACTTGTATAGAAACTTTCTTAATGAGCACTCGACAAACGCATTTCAAGAAGATACACATAGTCCCAGCTCTTGACCAATGCATCATCATAACTGAGGTCTCTTGCATTTCCCTACAAGTAATTGGATCTCATATGGAGATGTTTAGTGAAGTAGAATGGAAAAAATCGAATGCAACTACACAAGAACCAGTCTGTAATTGTCGTTCGGAATCAGTTTTGCGCAGTGTTAACTGAAACATGGATATCTGACTCATACGGAGTCCGTTTTGGCTCCACAAGTAGTCAAAACGTTTGTGACGACCAGATGCTTCAATGGATTCTTTCGTAGTGAACTTTTTCAGAGCTTTTCTTAAGGAGTTCGTTCAGAAACTTGTATAGAAACTTTCTTAATGAGCACTCGACAAACGCATTTCGAGAACATACACAAAGTCCCAGCTATGGACCTAGTGCATCATCATAACTGAGGTCTCTTGCATCTCCCTACAAGTAATTGGATCTCATATGGAGATGTTTAGTGAAGTAGAATGGAAAAAATCGAATGCAACTACACAAGAACCAGTCTGTAACTGTCGTTCGGAATCAGTTTTGCGCAGTGTTAACTGAAACATGGATATCTGACTCATACGGAGTCCGTTTTGGCTCCACAAGTAGTCAGAACGTTTGTGATGACCATATGCTTCAAAGGATTTTTTCATAGGGAACTTTTGGAGAACTTCACTTAAGGAGTTCGTTCAGAAACTTGTATAGAAACTTTCTTAATGAGCACTCGACAAACGCATTTCAAGAAGATACACATAGTCCCAGCTCTTGACCAATGCATCATCATAACTGAGGTCTCTTGCATTTCCCTACAAGTAATTGGATCTCATATGGAGATGTTTAGTGAAGTAGAATGGAAAAAATCAAATGAACCTACACTAGAACCAGTCTGTAACTGTCGTTCGGAATTAGTTTTGCGCAGTGTTAACTGAAACGTGGATATCTGACTAATACGGGGTCCGTTTTGGCTCAAAAAGTGGTCAAAACATTTGTGACGACCACATGCTTTAAAGGATTCTTTCATAGGTTACTTTTGGAGAACTTTTCTTAAGGAGTTCGTTCCGAAACTTTTATAGAAACATTCTTAATGAGCACTCGACAAACGCATTTCGAGAACATACACAAAGTCCGAGCTATGGACCTAGTGCATCATCATAACTGAGGTCTCTTGCATTTCCCTACAAGTAATTGGATCTCATATGGAGATGTTTAGTGAAGTAGAATGGAAAAAATCGAATGCAACTACACAAGAACCAGGCTGTAACTATCGTTCGGAATCAGTTTTGCGCAGTGTTAACTGAAACATGGATATCTGACTCATACGGAGTCCGATTTGGCTCCACAAGTAGTCAAAACGTTTGTGACAACCAGATGCTTCAAAGGATTCTTTCATAGTGAACTTTTTCAGAACTTTTGTTAAGGAGTTCGTTCAGAAACTTGTATAGAAACTTTCTTAATCAGCACTCAACAAACGCATTTCGAGAACATACACAAAGTCCGAGATATGGACCAGGTGCATCATAATAACTGAGGTCTCTTGCATTTCCCTACAAGTAACTAGATCTCATATGGAGATGTTTAGTGAAGTAGAATGCAAAAAATCGAATGCAACTACAGAAGAACCAGTCTGTAACTGTCGTTCGGAATCAGTTTTGCACAGTGTTAACTAAAACATGGATATCTAACTCATACGGAGTCCGTTTTGGCTCCACAAGTAGTCAAAACGTTTGTGACGACCAGATGCTTCAAAGGATTTTTTCATAGGGAACTTTTGGAGAACTTTACTTAAGGAGTTCGTTCGGAAACTTGTATAGAAACTTTCTTAATGAGCACTCGACAAACGCATTTCAAGAAGATACACATAGTCCCAGCTCTTGACCAATGCATCAGCATAACTGAGGTCTCTTGCATTTCCCTACAAGTAATTGGATCTCATATGGAGATGTTTAGTGAAGTAGAATGGAAAAAATCAAATGAACCTACACTAGAACCAGTCTGTAACTGTCGTTCAGAATTAGTTTTGCGAAGTGTTAACTGAAGCATGGATGTCTGACTCATACGGAGTCCGTTTTGGACCAAAAAGTGGTCAAAACGTTTGTGAAGACCACATGCTTTAAAGGATTCTTTCATAGGGAACTTTTGGAGAATTTTCTTAAGGAGTTCGTTCCGAAACTTTTATAGAAACTTTCTTAATGAGCACTCGACAAACGCATTTCGAGAACATACACAAAGTCCGAGCTATGGACCTAGTGCATCATCATAACTGAGGTCTTTTGCATTTCCCTACAAGTAATTGGATCTCATATGGAGATGTTTAGTGAAGTAGAATGGAAAAAATCGAATGCAACTACACAAGAACTAGTCTGTAACTATCGTTCGGAATCAGTTTTGCGCAGTGTTAACTGAAACATGGATATCTGACTCATACGGAGTCCGTTTCGGCTCCACAAGTAGTCAGAACGTTTGTGATGACCATATGCTTCAAAGGATTTTTTCATAGGGAACTTTTGGAGAATTTTACTTAAGGAGTTTGTTCAGAAACTTGTATAGAAACTTTCTTAATGAGCACTCGACAAACGCATTTCAAGAAGATACACATAGTCCCAGCTCTTGACCAATGCATCAGCATAACTGAGGTCTTTGGCATTTCCCTACAAGTAATTGGATCTCATATGTAGATGTTTAGTGAAGTAGAATGGAAAAAATCAAATGAACCTACACTAGAACCAGTCTGTAACTGTCGTTCGGAATTAGTTTTGCGCAGTGTTAACTGAAACGTGGATATCTGACTCATACGGAGTCCGTTTTGGCTCAAAAAGTGGTCAAAACGTTTGTGACGACCACATGCTTTAAAGGATTCTTTCATAGGGAACTTTTGGAGAACTTTTCTTAAGGAGTTCGTTCCAAAACTTTTATAGAAACATTCTTAATGAGCACTCGACAAACGCATTTCGAGAACATACACAATGTCCGAGCTATGGACCTAGTGCATCATCATAACTGAGGTCTCTTGAATTTCCCTACAAGTAATTGGATCTCATATGGAGATGTTTAGTGAAGTAGAATAGAAAAAATTGAATGCAACTACACAAGAACTAGTCTGTAACTATCGTTCGGAATCAGTTTTGCGCAGTGTTAACTGAAACATGGATATCTGACTCATACGGAGTCCGATTTGGCTCCACAAGTAGTCAAAACGTTTGTGACAACCAGATGCTTCAAAGGATTCTTTCATAGTGAACTTTTGCAAAACTTTTGTTAAGGAGTTCGTTCAGAAACTTGTATAGAAAGTTTCCTAATGAGCACTCGACAAACGCATCTCGAGAACATACACAAAGTCCGAGATATGGACCAGGTGCATCATCATAACTGAGGTCTCTTGCATTTCCCTACAAGTAACTAGATCTCATATGGAGATGTTTAGTGAAGTAGAATGGAAAAAATTGAATGCAACTACACAAGAACCAGTCTGTAACTGTCGTTCGGAATCAGTTTTGCGCAGTGTTAACTGAAACTTGGATATCTGACTCATACGGAGTCCGTTTTGGCTCCACAAGTAGTCAAAACGTTTGTGACGACCAGGTGCTTCAAAGGATTTTTTCATGGGGAACTTTTGGAGAACTTTACTTAAGGAGTTTGTTCGGAAACTTGTATATAAACTTTCTTAATGAGCACTCGACAAACGCATTTCGAGAACATACACAAAGTCCCAGCTATGGACCTAGTGCATCATCATAACTAAGGTCTCTTGCATCTCCCTACAAGTAATTGGATCTCATATGGAGATGTTTAGTGAAGTAGAATGGAAAAAATCGAATGCAACTACACAAGAACCAGTCTGTAACTGTTTTTCGGAATCAGTTTTGCGCAGTGTTAACTGAAACATGGATATCTGACTCATACGGAGTCCGTTTTGGCTCCATAAGTAGTCAGAACGTTTGTGATGACCATATGCTTCAAAGGATTTTTTCATAGGGAACTTTTGGAGAACTTTACTTAAGGAGTTCGTTCAGAAACTTGTATAGAAACTTTCTTAATGAGCACTCGACAAACGCATTTCAAGAAGATACACATAGTCCCAGCTCTTGACCAATGCATCATCATAACTTAGGTCTCTTGCATTTCCCTACAAGTAATGGGATCTCATATGTGATGTTTAGTGAAGTAGAATGGAAAAAATCAAGTGAACCTACACTAGAACCAGTCTGTAACTGTCGTTCGGAATTAGTTTTGCGCAGTGTTAACTGAAATGTGGATATCTGACTCATACGGAGTCCGTTTTGCCTGAAAAAGTGCTCAAAACGTTTGTGATGACCATATGCTTCAAAGGATTTTTTCATAGGGAACTTTTGGAGAACTTTACTTAAGGAGTTCGTTCAGAAACATGTATAGAAACTTTCTTAATGAGCACTCGACAAACGCATTTCAAGAAGATACACATAGTCCCAGCTCTTGACCAATGCATCATCATAACTGAGGTCTCTTGCATTTCCCGACAAGTAATTGGATCTCATATGGAGATGTTTAGTGAAGTAGAATGGAAAAAATCAAATGAACCTACACTAGAACCAGTCTGTAACTGTCGTTCGGAATTAGTTTTGCGCAGTGTTAACTGAAACGTGGATATCTGACTCATACGGAGTCCGATTTGGCTCAAAAAGTGGTCAAAACGTTTGTGACGACCACATGCTTTAAAGGATTCTTTCATAGGGAACTTTTGGAGAACTTTTCTTAAGGAGTTCGTTCCGAAACTTTTATAGAAACATTCTTAATGACCACTCGACAAACGCATTTCGAGAACATACACAATGTCCGAGCTATGGACCTAGTGCATCATCATAACTGAGGTCTCTTGCATTTCCCTACAAGTAATTGGATCTCATATGGAGATGTTTATTGAAGTAGAATGGAAAAAATCGAATGCAACTACACAAGAACTAGTCTGTAACTATCGTTCGGAATCAGTTTTGCGCAGTGTTAACTGAAACATGGATATCTGACTCATACAGAGTCCGATTTGGCTCCACAAGTAGTCAAAACGTTTGTGACAACCATATGCTTCAAAGGATTCTTTCATAGGGAACTTTTGGAGAACTTTTTCTTAAGGAGTTCGTTCCGAAACTTTAATAGAAACATTCTTAATGAGCACTCGACAAATGCATTTCGAGAACATACACAAAGTCCCAGCTATGGACCTAGTGCATCATCATAACCGAGGTCTCTTGCATTTCCCTACAAGTAATTGGATCTCATATGGAGATGTTTAGTGAAGTAGAATGGAAAAAATCGAATGCAACTACACAAGAACTAGTCTGTAACTATCGTTCGGAATCAGTTTTGCGCAGTGTTAACTCAAACATGGATATCTGACTCATACGGAGTCCGTTTTGGCTCCACAAGTAGTCAAAACATTTGTGATGACCAGATGCTTCAAAGGATTCTTTCATAGGGAACTTTTGGAGAACTTTTCTCACGGAGTTCGTTCAGAAACTTGTATAGAAACTTTCTTAATGAGCACTTGACAAACGCATTTCGAGAGCATACACAAAGTCCCAGCTATGGACCTAGTGCATCATCCTAACTGACGTATCTTCCAATTCCCTACAAGTAATTGGATCTCATATGGACGTGTTTAGTGAACTAGAATGGAAAAAATCGAATGAAACTACACAAGAACCAGTCTGTAACTGTCGTTCAGAATCAGTTTTGCGCAGTGTTAACTGAAACATGGATATCTGACTCATACGGAGTCCGTTTTGGATCCACAAGTAGTCAAAACGTTTGTGAAGACCATATCCTTCAAAGGATTCTTACATAGGGAACTTTTGGAGAACTTTTCTTAAGGAGTTCGTTTAGAAACTTGTATAGAAACTTTCTTAATGAGCACTCGACAAACGCATTTCGAGAACATACACAAAGTCCCAGATATGGACGAGGTGCATCTTCATAACTGAGGTCTCTTGCATTTCCCTACAAATAATTGGATCTCATATGGAGATGTTTAGTGAAGTTGAATGGAATAAAATCAAATGGAACTACACAAGAACCAGTCTGTAACAGTCGTTCGGAATCAGTTTTGCGCAGTGTTAACCTAAACATGGATATCTGACGCATACGGAGTCCGTTTTGGATCCACAAGTAGTCAAAACGTTTGCGATGACCAGATGCTTTAAAGGATTCTTTCATAGTGAACTTTTGGAGAACTGTTCTTAAGGAGTTCGTTCAGAAACTTGTATAGAAACTTTCTTAATGAGCACTCGACAAACGCATTTCGAGAACATACACAAAGTCCCAGCTATGGACCTAGTGCATCATCATAACTAAGGTCTCTTGCATCTCCCTACAAGTAATTGGATCTCATATGGAGATGTTTAGTGAAGTAGAATGGAAAAAATCAAATGGAACTACACAAGAACCAGTCTGTAACTGTCGTTCGGAATCAGTTTTGCGCAGTGTTAACTGAAACATGGATATCTGACTCATACGGAGTCCATTTTGGCTCCACAAGTAGTCAAAAGGTTTGTGACGACCAGATGCTTCAAAGGATTCTTTCATAGGGAACTTTTGGAGAACTTTTTCTTAAGGAGTTCGTTCAGAAACTTGTATAGAAACATTCTTAATGAGCACTCGACAAACGCATTTCGGGAACATACACAAAGTCCCAGCTATGGACCTAGTGCATCATCATAACTAAGGTCTCTTGCATCTCCCTACAAGTAATTGGATCTCATATGGAGATGTTTAGTGAAGTAGAATGGAAAAAATCAAATGGAACTACACAAGAACAAGTCTGTAACTGTCGTTCGGAATCAGTTTTGCGCAGTGTTAACTGAAACATGGATATCTGACTCATACGGAGTCCGTTTTGGCTCCACAAGTAGTCAAAACGTTTGTGAAAACTAGATGCTTCAAAGGATTCTTTCATAGGGAACTTTTGGAGAATGTTTCTCAAGGAGTTTGTTCAGAAACTTGTATAGAAACTTTCTTAATGAGCACTCGACAAACGCATTTCGAGAACATACAAAAAGTCCCAGCTATGGCCTAGTGCATCATCGTAAGTGAGGTCTCTTGCATTTCCCTACAAGTGGTCAAAATGTTTGTGACGACCACACGCTTCAAAGGATTCTTTCATAGGGAACTTTTGGAGAACTTTTTCTTAAGGAGTTCGTTCCGAAACTTTAATAGAAACATTCTTAATGAGCACTCGACAAACGCATTTCGAGAACATACACAAAGTCCCAGCTATGGACCTAGTGCATCATCATAACCGAGGTCTCTTGCATTTCCCTACAAGTAATTGGATCTCATATGGAGATGTTTAGTGAAGTAGAATGGAAAAAATCGAATGCAACTACACAAGTGTTAACTCAAATCGAATGCAACTACATACGGAGTCCGTTTTGGCTCCACAAGTAGTCAAAACATTTGTGACAACTAGATGCTTCAAAGGATTCTTTCATAGTGAACTTTTGAAGAACTTTTTTTAAAGAGTTCGTTCAGAAAATTGTATAGAAACTTTCTTAATGAGCACTCGACAGACACATTTCGAGAACATACACAAAATCCCAGATATGGACCAAGTGCAGCATCATAACTGAGGTCTCTTGCATTTCCCTACAAGTAATTGGATCTCATATGGAGATGTTTAGTGAAGTAGAATGGAAAAAATCGAATGCAACTACACAAGAACCAGTCTGTAACCGTCGTTCGGAATCAGTTTTGCGTAGTGTTAACTGAAACATGGATACCTGACTCATACGGAGTCCGTTTTGGCTCCACAAGTAGTCAAAACATTTGTGATGACCAGATGCTTCAAAGGATTCTTTCATAGGGAACTTTTGGAGAACGTTTCTCAAGGAGTTTGTTCAGAAACTTGTATAGAAACTTTCTTAATGAGCACTCGACAAACGCATTTCGAGAACATACAAAAAGTCCCAGCTATGGTCTAGTGCATCATCGTAACTGAGGTCTATTGCATTTCCCTACAAGTAATTGGATCTCATATGGAGATGTTTAGTGAAGTAGAAAGGAAAAAATCGAATACAACTACACAAGAACCAGTCTGTATCTGTCGTTCAGAATCAGTTTTGCGCAGTGTTAACTGAAGCATGGATATCTGACTCATACGGAGTCCGTTTTGGCTCCGTAAGTAGTCAAAACGTTTGTGATGACTAGATGCTTCAATGGATTCATTCATGGGGAACGTTCTTTCATAGGGAACTTTTGGAGAACTTTTCTTAAGGAGTTCGTTCAGAAACTTGTATAGAAACTTTCTTAATGAGCACTCGACAAATGCATTTCGAGAACATACACAAAGTCACAGCTATGGACCTAGTGCATCATCATAACTGATGTCTCTTGCATTTCCCTACAAGTAAATGGATCTCATATGGAGATGTTTAGTGAAGTAGAATGGAAAAAATCGAAAGCAACTACACAAGAACCAGTTTGCAACTATCGTTCGGAATCAGTTTTGCGTAGTGTTAACTGAAACATGGATATCTGACTCATACGGAGTCCATTTTGGCTCAACAAGTGGTCAAAACGTTTGTGACGACCAGATACTTCAAAGGATTCTTTCATAGGGAACTTTTGGAGAATTTTCTTGAGGAGTTCGTTCAGAAACTTGTATAGAAACTTTCTTAATAAGCACTCGACAAACGCATTTCGAGAAGATACACAAAGTCCCAGCTCTGGACCTAGTGCATCATCATAACTGAGGTCTCTTGCATTTCCCTACAAGTAATTGGATCTCATATGGAGATGTTTAGTGAAGTATAATGGAAAAAATCGAATGCAAGTACACAAGAACCAGTGTGTAACTGTCGTTCAGAATCAGTTTTGCGCAGTGTTAACTGAAACATGGATATCGGACTCATACGGAGTCCGTTTTGGCTCAACAAGTGGTCAAAACGTTTGTGACGACCAGATGCTTCAATGGTTTCATTCATGGGGAACGTTTGGAGAACTTTTCTTCAGGAGTTCGTTCGGAAACTTGTATAGAAACATTCTTAATGAGCACTCGACAAAGGCAATTCGAGAACATACACAAAGTCACAGCTATGGACGTAGTGCATCATCATAACCGAGGTCTCTTGCATTTCCCTACAAGTAATTGGATCTTATATGGAGATGTTTAGTGAAGTAGAATGGAAAAAACCGAATGCAACAACACAAGAACCAGTCTGTAACTGTCGTTCGGAATCAGTTTTGCGCAGTGTTAACTAAAACCTGGATATCTGACTCATATGGAGTCCGTTTTGGCTCCACAAGTGGTCAAAACGTTTGTGACGACCAGATGCTTCAAAGGATTATTTCATAGGGAACTTTTGGAGATCTTTTCCTAAGGAGTTCGTTCAGAAACTTGTATAGAAACTTTCTTAATGAGCACTCGACAAACGCATTTCGAGAACATACACAAAGTCCCAGCTATGGACCTAGTGCATCATCATAACTGAGGTCTCTTGAATTTGCCTACAAGTAATTGGATCTCATATGAAGATGTTTAGTGAAGTAGAAAGAAAAAATCGAATGCAACTACACAAGAACCAGTTTGTAACTGTCGTTCGGAATCAGTTTTCCGCAGTGTTAACTGAAACATGGATATCTGACCCATACGGAGTCTGTTTTGGCTCCACAAGTAGTCAAAACGTTTGTGACAACCAGATGCTGCAAAGGATTCTTTCAAAGGGAACTTTTGGAGAACTTTACTTAAGGATTTCGTTCAGAAACTTGTATAGAAACTTTCTTAATGAGCACTCGACAAACGCATTTCGAGAAGATACACAAAGTCCTAGCTCTAGACCTAGTGCATCATCATAACTGAGGTCTCTTGCATTTCCCTACAAGTAATTGGATCTCGTATGGAGATGTTTAGTGAAGTAGAATGGAAAAAATCGAATGCAACTACATAAGAACCAGTCTGTAACTGTCGTTCGGAATCAGTTTTGCGCAGTATTAACTGAAACATGGATATCTGAGTCGTACGGAGTCCGTTTTGGCTGAACAAGTGTTCAAAACGTTTGTGACGACTAGATGCTTCAAAGGATTCTTTCATAGGGAACTTTTGGAGAACTTTTCATCAGGAGTTCGTTCAGAAACTAGTATAGAAACATTCTTAATGAGCACTCGACAAACGCATTTCGAGAACATACACAAAGTTCCAGCTATGGACCTAGTGCATCATCATAACTAAGGTCTCTTGCATTTCCCTACAAGTAATTGGATCTCATATGGAGATTTTTAGTGAAGTAGAATGGAAAAAATCGAATGGAACTACAAAAGAACTAGTGTGTAACTGTCGTTCGGAATCCGTTCTACGCGGTGTTAACTGAAACATGGATATCTGACTCATACGGAGTCCGTCTTGGCTCCACAAGTAGTCAAAACGTTTGTGATGACCAGATGCTTCAAAGGATTCTTTCATAGTGAACTTTTGGAGAACTTTTCTTAAGGAGTTCGTTCAGGAACTTGTATAGAAACTTTCTTAATGAGCACTCGACAAACGCATTTCGAGAACATACACAAAGTCCCGGATATGGACCAGGTGCATCATCATAACTGAGGTCTCTTGCATTAACTTACAAGTAATTGGATCTCATATGGAGATGTTTAGTGAAGTAGAATGGAAAAAATCGAATGCAACTACACAAGAACCAGTCTGTAACTGTCGTTCGGAATCAGTTTTGCGCGGCGTTAACTGAAACATGGATATCTGACTCATATGGAGTCCGTTTTGGCTCCACAAGTAGTCAAAACGTTTGTGATGACAAGATGCTTCAAAGGATTGTTTCATAGGGAACTTTTGCAGAACTTTTCTGAAGGAGTTCGTTCAGAAACTTGTATAGAAACTTCCTTAATGAGCACTCGACAAACGCATTTCGAGAACATACACAAAGTCCCAGCTATGGACCTAGTGCATCATCATAACTGAGGTCTCTAGCATTTCCCTACAAGTAATTGAATCTCATATGGAGATGTTTAGTGAAGTAGAATAGAAAAAATCGAATGCAACTACACAAGAACCAATCTGTAACTGTCGTTCGGAATCAGTTTTGCGTAGTGTTAACTGAAACATGGATATCTGTCTCATACGGAGTCCGTTTTGGCTCCGCAACTAGTCAAAACGTTTGTGACGACCAGATGCTTCAAAGGATTCTTTCATAGGGAACTTCTGGAGAACTTTACTTAAGGAGTTCGTTCAGAAACTTGTATAGAAACTTTCTTAATGAGCACTCGACAAATGCATTTCGAGAAGATACACAAAGTCCCAGCTCTGGACCTAATGCATCATCATAACTGAGGTCTCTTGCATTTCCCTACAAGTAATTGGATCTCATATGGAGATTGTTAGTGAAGTAGAATGGGAAAAATCGAATGCAACTACACAAGAACCAGTCTGTAAGTATCGTTCGGAATCAGTTTTGCGCAGTGTTAACTGAAACATGGATATCTGACTCATACGGAGTCCGTTTTGGCTCAACTAGTGGTCTAAACGTTTGTGACGACCAGATGCTTCGAAGCATTCTTTCATAGGGAACTTTTGGAGAACTTTTCTGAAGGAGTTCGTTCAGAAACTTGTATAGAAACATTCTTAATGCGCACTCGCCAAACGCATTTCGAGAACATACACAAAGTCCCAGCTATGGACCTAGTGCATCATCATAAGTGAGGTCTCTTGCATTTCCCTACAAGTAATTGGGTCTCATATGCAGATGTTTAGTGAAGTAGAATGGAAAAAATCAAATGCAACTACACAAGAACCAGTCTGTAACTGTCGTTCGGAATTAGTTTTGCGCAGTCTTAACTAAAACATGGATATCTGACTCATACGGAGTCCATTTTGGCTCCACAAGTGGTCAAAACTTTTGTGACGACCAGATGCTTCAAAGGACTCTTTCATAGGGAACTTTTGGAGAAATTTTCTTAAGGAGTTCGTTCAGAAACTTGTATAGAAACTTTCTTAATGAGCACTCGACAAACGCATTTCGAGAACATACACAAAGTCCCAGCTATGGACCTAGTGCATCATCATAACTAAGGTCACTTGCATTTCCCTACAAGTAATTGGATCTCATATGGAGATTTTTAGTGAAGTAGAATGGAAAAAATCGAATGGAACTACAAAAGAACTAGTGTGTAACTGTCGTTCGGAATCCGTTCTACGCGGTGTTAACTGAAACATGGATATCTGACTCATATGGAGTCCGTCTTGGCTCCACAAGTAGTCAAAACGTTTGTGACGACCAGATGCTTCAAAGGATTCTTTCATAGTGAACTTTTGGAGAACTTTTCTTAAGGAGTTCGTTCAGGAACTTGTATAGAAACTTTCTTAATGAGCACTCGACAAACGCATTTCGAGAACATACACAAAGTCCCGGATATGGACCAGGTGCATCATCATAACTGAGGTCTCTTGCATTAACTTACAAGTAATTGGATCTCATATGGAGATGTTTAGTGAAGTAGAATGGAAAAAATCGAATGCAACTACACAAGAACCAGTCTGTAACTGTCGTTCGGAATCAGTTTTGCGCGGTGTTAACTGAAACATGGATATCTGACTCATATGGAGTCCGTTTTGGCTCCACAAGTAGTCAAAACGTTTGTGACGACAAGATGCTTCAAAGGATTGTTTCATAGGGAACTTTTGCAGAACTTTTCTGCAAGAGTTCGTTCAGAAACTTGTATAGAAACTTCCTTAATGAGCACTCGACAAACGCATTTCGAGAACATACACAAAGTCCCAGCTATGGACCTAGTGCATCATCATAACTGAGGTCTCTAGCATTTCCCTACAAGTAACTGAATCTCATATGGAGATGTTTAGTGAAGTAGAATAGAAAAAATCGAATGCAACTACACAAGAACCAGTCTGTAACTGTCGTTCGGAATCAGTTTTGCGTAGTGTTAACTGAAACATGGATATCTGACTCATACGGAGTCCGTTTTGGCTCCGCAAGTGGTCAAAACGTTTGTGACGACCAGATGCTTCAAAGGGTTCTTTCATAGGGAACTTCTGGAGAACTTTACTTAAGGAGTTCGTTCAGAAACTTGTATAGAAACTTCCTTAATGAGCACTCGACAAATGCATTTCGAGAAGATACACAAAGTCCCAGCTCTGGACCTAATGCATCATCATAACAGAGGTCTCTTGCATTTCCCTACAAGTAATTGGATCTCATATGGAGATTGTTAGTGAAGTAGAATGGAAAAAATCGAATGCAAGTACACAAGAACCAGTCTGTAACTGTCGTTCGGAATCAGTTTTGCGCAGTGTTAACTGAAACATGGATATCGGACTCATACGGAGTCCGTTTTGGCTCAACAAGTGGTCAAAACGTTTGTGACGACCAGATGCTTCAATGGATTCATTCATGGGGAACGTTTGGAGAACTTTTCTTCAGGAGTTCGTTCAGAAACTTGTATAGAAACATTCTTAATGAGCACTCGACAAAGGCAATTCGAGAACATACACAAAGTCACAGCTATGGACCTAGTGCATCATCATAACCGAGGTCTCTTGCATTTCCCTACAAGTAATTGGATCTTATATGGAGATGTTTAGTGAAGTAGAATGGAAAAAACCGAATGCAACTACATAAGAACCAGTCTGTAACTGTCGTTCGGAATCAGTTTTGCGCAGTATTAACTGAAACGTGGATATCTGAGTCGTACGGAGTCCGTTTTGGTTCAACAAGTGTTCAAAACGTTTGTGACGACTAGATGCTTCAAAGGATTCTTTCATAGGGAACTTTTGGAGAACTTTTCATCAGGAGTTCATTCAGAAACTTGTATAGAAACTTCCTTAATGAGCACTCGACAAACGCATTTCGAGAACATACACAAAGTTCCAGCTATGGACCTAGTGCATCATCATAACTGAGGTCTCTAGCATTTCCCTACAAGTAATTGAATCTCATATGGAGATGTTTAGTGAAGTAGAATAGAAAAAATCGAATGCAACTACACAAGAACCAGTCTGTAACTGTCGTTCGAAATCAGTTTTGCGTAGTGTTAACTGAAACATGGATATCTGACTCATACTGAGTCCGTTTTGGCTCCGCAAGTAGTCAAAACGTTTGTGACGACCAGATGCTTCTAAGGATTCTTTCATAGGGAACTTCTGGAGAACTTTACTTAAGGAGTTCGTTCAGAAACTTTTATAGAAACTTTCTTAATGAGCACTCGACAAATGCATTTCGAGAAGATACACAAAGTCCCAGCTCTGGACCTAATGCATCATCATAACTGAGGTCTCTTGAATTTCCCTAATAGTAATTGGATTTCATATGGAGATTGTTAGTGAAGTAGAATGGAAAAAATCGAATGCAAGTACACAAGAACCAGTCTGTAACTGTCGTTCGGAATCAGTTTTGCGCAGTGTTAACTGAAACATGGATATCGGACTCATACGGAGTCCGTTTTGGCTCAACAAGTGGTCAAAACGTTTGTGACGACCAGATGCTTCAATGGATTCATTCATGGGGAACGTTTGGAGAACCTTTCTTCAGGAGTTCGTTCAGAAACTTGTATAGAAACATTCTTAATGAGCACTCGACAAAGGCAATTCGAGAACATACACAAAGTCACAGCTATGGACCTAGTGCATTATCATAACCGAGGTCTCTTGCATTTCCCTACAAGTAATTGGATCTTATATGGAGATGTTTAGTGAAGTAGAATGGAAAAAACCGAATGCAACTACACAAGAACCAGTCTGTAACTGTCGTTCGGAATTAGTTTTGCGCAGTGTTAACTAAAACCTGGATATCTGACTCATATGGAGTTCGTTTTGGCTCCACAAGTGGTCAAAACGTTTGTGACGACCAAATGCTTCAAAGGATTCTTTCATAGGGAACTTTTGGAGATCTTTTCCTAAGGAGTTCGTTCAGAAACTTGTATAGAAACTTTCTTAATGAGCACTCGACAAACGCATTTCGAGAACATACACAAAGTCCCAGCTATGGACCTAGTGCATCATCATAACTGAGGTCTCTTGAATTTGCCTACAAGTAATTGGATCTCATATGGAGATGTTTAGTGAAGTAGAAAGAAAAAATCGAATGCAACTACACAAGAACCAGTCTGTAACTGTCGTTCGGAATCAGTTTTGCGCAGTGTTAACTGAAACATGGATATCTGACTCATACGGAGTCCGTTTTGGCTCCACAAGTAGTCAAAACGTTTGTGACGACCAGATGCTGCAAAGGATTCTTTCAAAGGGAACTTTTGGAGAACTTTACTTAAGGATTTCGTTCAGAAACTTGTATAGAAACTTTCTTAATGAGCACTCGACAAACGCATTTCGAGAAGATACACAAAGTCCCAGCTCTGGACCTAGTGCATCATCATAACTGAGGTCTCTTGCATTTCCCTACAAGTAATTGGATCTCGTATGGAGATGTTTAGTGAAGTAGAATGGAAAAAATCGAATGCAACTACATAAGAACCAGTCTGTAACTGTCGTTCGGAATCAGTTTTGCGCAGTATTAACTGAAACATGGATATCTGAGTCGTACGGAGTCCGTTTTGGTTCAACAAGTGTTCAAAACGTTTGTGACGACTAGATGCTTCAAAGGATTCTTTCATAGGGAACTTTTGGAGAACTTTTCATCAGGAGTTCGTTCAGAAACTTGTCTAGAAACATTCTTAATGAGCACTCGACAAACGCATTTCGAGAACATACACAAAGTCCCAGCTATGGACCTAGTGCATCATCATAACTAAGGTCTCTTGCATTTCCCTACAAGTAATTGGATCTCATATGGAGATTTTTAGTGAAGTAGAATGGAAAAAATCGAATGGAACTACAAAAGAACTAGTGTGTAACTGTCGTTCGGAATCCGTTCTACGCGGTGTTAACTGAAACATGGATATCTGACTCACACGGAGTCCGTCTTGGCTCCACAAGTAGTCAAAACGTTTGTGACGACCAGATGCTTCAAAGGATTCTTTCATAGTGAACTTTTGGAGAACTTTTCTTAAGGAGTTCGTTCAGGAACTTGTATAGAAACTTTCTTAATGAGCACTCGACAAACGCATTTCGAGAACATACACAAAGTCCCGGATATGGACCAGGTGCATCATCATAACTGGTCTCTTGCATTAACTTACAAGTAATTGGATCTCATATGGAGATGTTTAGTGAAGTTGAATGGAAAAAATTGAATGCAACTACACAAGAACCAGTCTGTAACTGTCGTTCGGAATCAGTTTTGCGCGGTGTTAACTGAAAAATGGATATCTGACTCATATGGAGTCCGTTTTGGCTCCACAAGTAGTCAAAACGTTTGTGACGACAAGATGGTTCAAAGGATTGTTTCTTAGGGAACTTTTGCAGAACTTTTCTGAAGGAGTTCGTTCAGAAACTTGTATAGAAACTTCCTTAATGAGCACTCGACAAACGCATTTCGAGAACATACACAAAGTCCCAGCTATGGACCTAGTGCATCATCATAACTGAGGTCTCTAGCATTTCCCTACAAGTAATTGAATCTCATATGGAGATGTTTAGTGAAGTAGAATAGAAAAAATCTAATGCAACTACACAAGAACCAGTCTGTAACCGTCGTTCGGAATCAGTTTTGCGTAGTGTTAACTGAAACATGGATATCTGACTCATACGGAGTCCGTTTTGGCTCCGCAATTAGTCAAAATGTTTGTGACGTCCAGATGCTTCAAAGAATTCTTTCATAGGGAACTTCTGGAGAACTTTACTTAAGGAGTTCGTTCAGAAACTTGTATAGAAACTTTCTTAATGAGCACTCGACAAATGCATTTCGTGAAGATACACAAAGTCCCAGCTCTGGACCTAATGCATCATCATAACTGAGGTCTCTTGCATTTCCCTACAAGTAATTGGATCTCATGTGGAGATTGTTAGTGAAGTAGAATGGAAAAAATCGAATGCAACTACACAAGAACCAGTCTGTAACTATCGTTCGGAATCAGTTTTGCGCAGTGTTAACTGAAACATGGATATCTGACTCATACGGAGTCCGTTTTGGCCCAACTAGTGGTCTAAACGTTTGTGACGACCAGATGCTTCGAAGCATTCTTTCATAGGGAACTTTTGGAGAACTTTTCTGAAGGAGTTCGTTCAGAAACTTGTATTGAAACATTCTTAATGAGCACTCGCCAAACGCATTTCGAGAACATACACAAAGTCCCAGCTATGGACCTAGTGCATCATCATAAGTGAGGTCTCTTGCATTTCCCTACAAGTAATTGGATCTCATATGCAGATGTTTAGTGAAGTAGAATGGAAAAAATCAAATGCAACTACACAAGAACCAGTCTGTAACTGTCGTTCGGAATTAGTTTTGCGCAGTCTTAACTAAAACATGGATATCTGACTCATACGGAGTCCGTTTTGGCTCCAGAAGTGGTCAAAACTTTTGTGACGACCAGATGCTTCAAAGGATTCTTTCATAGGGAACTTTTGGAGAACTTTTCTTAAGGAGTTCGTTCAGAAACTTGTATAGAAACTTTCTTAATGAGCACTCGACAAACGCATTTCGAGAACATACACAAAGTCCCAGCTATGGACCTAGTGCATCATCATAACTAAGGTCTCTTGCATTTCCCTACAAGTAATTGGATCTCATATGGAGATTTTTAGTGAAGTAGAATGGAAAAAATCGAATGGAACTACAAAAGAACTAGTGTGTAACTGTCGTTCGGAATCCGTTCTACGCGGTGTTAACTGAAACATGGATATCTGACTCATACGGAGTCCGTTTTGGCTCCACAAGTAGTCAAAACGTTTGTGACGACCAGATGCTTCAAAGGATTCTTTAATAGTGAACTTTTGGAGAACTTTTCTTCAGGAGTTCGTTCAGAAACTTGTATAGAAACTTTCTTAATGAGCACTCGACAAACGAATTTCGAGAACATACGCAAAGTCCCGGATATGGACCAGGTGCATCATCATAACTGAGGTCTCTTGCATTTCCTTACAAGTAATTGGATCTCATATGGAGATGTTTAGTGAATTAGAATGGAAAAAATCGAATGCAACTACACAAGAACCAGTCTGTAACTGTCGTTCGGAATCAGTTTTGCGCAGTGTTAACTGAAACATGGATATCTGACTCATATGGAGTCCGTTTTGGCTCCACAAGTAGTCAAAACGTTTGTGAGGACCAGATTCTTCAAAGGATTCTTTCATAGGGAACTTTTGCAGAACTTTTCTGAAGGAGTTCGTTCAGAAACTTGTATAGAAACTTCCTTAATGAGCACTCGACAAACGCATTTCGAGAACATACACAAAGTCCCAGCTATGGACCTAGTGCATCATCATAACTGAGGTCTCTTGCATTTCCCTACAAGTAATTGGATCTCATATGGAGATGTTAAGTGAAGTAGAATGGAAAAAATCGAATGCAACTACACAAGAACCAGTCTGTAACTATCGTTCGGAATCAGTTTTGCGCAGTGTTAACTGAAACATGGATATCTGACTCATACGGAGTCCGTTTTGGCTCAACTAGTGGTCTAAACGTTTGTGACAACCAGATGCTTCGAAGCATTCTTTCATAGGGAACTTTTGGAGGCCTTTTCTTAAGGAGTTCGTTCAGAAACTTGTATAGAAACTTTCTTAATGAGCACTCGACAAACGCATTTCGAGAACATACACAAAGTCCCAGCTATGGACCTAGTGCATCATCATAACTAAGGTCTCTTGCATTCCCTACAAGTAATTGGATCTCATATGCAGATGTTTAGTGAAGTAGAATGGAAAAAATCGAATGCAACTACACAAGAACCCGTTTGTAACTGTCGTTCGGAATTAGTTTTGCGCAGTCTTAACTAAAACATGGATATCTGACTCATACGGAGTCCGTTTTGGCTCCACAAGTGGTCAAAACTTTTGAGACGACCAGATGCTTCAAAGGATTCTTTCATAGGGAAATTTTGGAGAACTTTTCTTATGGAGTTCGTTCAGAAACTTGTATAGAAACTTTCTTAATGAGCACTCGACAAACGCATTTCGAGAACATACACAAAGTCCCAGCTATGGACCTAGTGCATCATCATAACTAAGGTCTCTTGCATTTCCCTCCAAGTAATTGGATCTCATATGGATATTTTTAGTGAAGTAGAATGGAAAAAATCGAATAGAACTACAAATGAACTAGTGTGTAACTGTCGTTCGGAATCCGTTCTACGCGGTGTTAACTGAAACATGGATATCTGACTCATACGGAGTCCGTCTTGGCTCCACAAGTAGTCGAAACGTTTGTGACGACCAGTTGCTTCAAAGGATTCTTTCATAGTGAACTTTTGGAGAACTTTTCTTAAGGAGTTCGTTCAGAAACTTGTATAGAAACTTTCTTAATGAGCACTCGACAAACGCATTTCGAGAAAATACACAAAGTCCCGGATATGGACCAGGCGGATCATCATAACTGAGGTCTCTTGCATTTCCTTACAAGTAATTGGATCTCATATGGAGATGTTTAGTGAAGTAGAATGGAAAAAATCGAATGCAACTACACAAGAACCAGTCTGTAACTGTCGTTCGGAATCAGTTTTGCGCAGTGTTAACTGAAACATGGATATCTGACTCATATGGAGTCCGTTTTGGCTCCACAAGTAGTCAAAACGTTTGGGACGACCAGATTCTTTAAAGGATTCTTTCATAGGGAACTTTTGCAGAACTTTTCTGAAGGAGTTCGTTCAGAAACTTGTATAGAAACTTCCTTAATGAGCACTCGACAAACGCATTTCGAGAATATACACAAAGTCCCAGCTATGGACCTAGTGCATCATCATAACTTAGGTCTCTTGCATTTCCCCGCAAGTAATTGAATCTCATATGGAGATGTTTAGTGAAGTAGAATGGAAAAAATCGAATGCAACTACACAAGAACCAGTCTGTAACTGTCGTTCGGAATCAGTTTTGTGTAGTGTTAACTAAAACATGGATATCTGACTCATACGGAGTCCGTTTTGGCTCCGCAAGTCGTCAAAACGTTTTGACGACCAGATGCTTCAAAGGATTCTTTCATAGTGAACTTCTGGAGAACTTTTCTTAAGGAGTTCGTTCAGAAACTTGTATAGAAACTTTCTTAATGAGCACTCGACAAACGCATTTCGAGAACATACACAAGGTCCCAACTATGGACCTAGTGCATCATCATAACCGAGGTCTCTTGCATTTCCCAACAAGTAAATGGATCTCACATGGATATGTTTAGTGAAGTAGAATGGGAAAAGTCGAATGCAACTACACAAGAACCAGTATGTAACTGTCGTTCAGAATCAGTTTTGCGGAGTGTTAACTGAAACATGGATATCTGACTCATACAGAGTCCGTTTTGGCTCCACAAGTAGTCAAATCGTTTTGACGACCAGATGCTTCAAAGGATTCTTTCATAGGGAACTTCTAGAGAACTTTTCTTAAGGAGTTCGTTCAGAAACTTGTATAGAAACTTTCTTAATGAGCACTCGACAAACGCATTTCGAGAACATACACAAAGTCCCAGCTATGAACCTAGTGCATCATCATAAAAAAGGTCTCTTGCATTTCCCTACAAGTAACAGGATCTCATATGGAGATGTTTAGTGAAGTATAATGGAAAAAATCGAATGCAACTACACAAGAACCAGTCTATAACTGTCGTTCGGAATCAGTTATTCGCAGTGTTAACAGAAACATGGATATCTGACTCATACGGAGTCTATTTTGGCTCAACTAGTGGTCTAAACGTTTGTGACGACCAGATGCTTCAAAGCATTCTTTCATAGGGAACTTTTGGAGAACTTTTCCTAAGGAGTTCGTTCAGAAACTTGTGTAGAAACTTTCTTAATGAGCACTCGACAAATGCATTTCGAGAAGATACACAAAGTCCCAGCTCTGGACCTAGTGCATCATCATAACTAAGGTCTCTTGCATTTCCCTACAAGTAATTGGATCTCATATGGAGATGTTTAGTGATGTAGAATGGAAAAAATCGAATGCAACTACACAAGAACCAGTGTGTCACTATCGTTCGAAATCAATTTTGCGCAGTGTTAACTGAAACATGGATATCTGACTCATACGGAGTCCGTTTTGGCTCAACTAGTGGTCTAAACGTTTGTGACGACCAGATGCTTCGAAGCATTCTTTCATAGGGAACTTTTGGAGAACTTTTCTGAAGGAGTTCGTTCAGAAACTTGTATAGAAACATTCTTAATGAGCACTCGATAAACGCATTTCGAGAACATACACAAAGTCCCAGCGATGGACCTAGTGCATCATCATAAGTGAGGTCTCTTGCATTTCCCTACAAGTAATTGGATCTCATATGCAGATGTTTAGTGAAGTAGAATGGAAAAAATCGAATGCAACTACACAAGAACCAGTGTGTAACTGTCGTGCGGAATTAGTTTTGCGCAGTGTTAACTAAAACATGGATATCTGACTCATACGGAGTCTGTTTTGGCTCCACAAGTGGTCAAAACTTTTGTAACGACCAGATGCTTCAAAGATTCTTCCATAGGGAACTTTTGGGGAACTTTTCTTAAGGAGTTCGTTCAGAAACTTGTATAGAAACTTTCTTAATGAGCACTCGACAAACGCATTTCGAGAACATACACAAAGTCCCAGCTATGAACCTAGTGCATCATCATAAAAAAGGTCTCTTGCATTTCCGTACAAGTAACAGGATCTCATATGGAGATGTTTAGTGAAGTAGAATGGAAAAAAACGAATGCAACTACACAAGAACTAGTCAGTAACTGTCGTTCGGAATCAGTTTTGCGAAGTGTTAACTAAAACATGGATATCTGACTCATACGGAGTCCGTTTTGGCTCCACAAGTAGTCCAAACGTTTGTGACGACCAGATTCTTCAATGGATTCTTTCATAGGGAACTTTTGGGGAACTTTTCTTAAGGAGTTCGTTCAGAAACTTGTATGGAAACATTCTTAATGAGCACTGGATAAACGCATTTCCAGAAGATACACAAAGTCCCAGCTCTGGACCTAGTGCATCATCATAACTGAGGTCTCTTGCATTTCCCTACAAGTAATTAGATCTCATATGGAGATGTTTAGTGAAATAGAATGGAAAAAATAGAATGCAACTACACAAGAACCAGTTTGTAACTGTCGTTCGGAATCAGTTTTGCGCAGTGTTAACTGAAACATCGATATCTGACTCATACGGAGTCTGTTTTGGCTCAACTAGTGGTCTAAACGTTTGTGACGACCAGATGCTTCTAAGCATTCTTTCAAAGGGAATTTTTGGAGAACTTTTCTTAAGGAGTTCGTTCAGAAACTTGTATAGAAACATTCTTAATGAGCACTCGACAAACGCATTTCGAGAACATACACAAAGTCCCAGCTATGGACCTAGTGCATCATCATAAGTGTGGTCTCTTGCATTTCCCTACAAGTAATTGGATCTCATATGCAGATGTTTATTGAAGTAGAATGGAAAAAAACGAATGCAACAACACAAGAACCAGTCTGTAACTGTCGTTCGGAATCAGTTTTGCGCAGTGTTAACTAAAACATGGATATCTGACTCATACGCAGTCCGTTTTGGCTCCACAAGTGGTCAAAACGTTTGTGACGACCGGATGCTTCAAAGGATTCTTTCATAGGGAACTTTTGGAGAACTTTTCTTAAGGAGTTCGTTCAGAAACTTGTATAGAAACTTTCTTAATGAGCACTCGACAAACGCATTTCCAGAACATACATAAAGTCCCAACTATGGACCTAGTGCATCATCATAACTAAGGTCTCTTGCATTTCCCAACAAGTAAATGGATCTCATATCGAGATGTTTAGTGAAGTAGAATGGAAAAAATCGAATGCAACTACACAAGAACCAGTCTGTAACAGTCGTTCGGAATCAGTTTTGCGCAGTGTTAACTGAAACATGGATATCTGACTCATACGGAGTCCGTTTTGGCTCCACAAGTGGTCAAAACATTTGTGACGACCAGATGCTTCAAAGGATTCTTTCATCGGGAACTTTTGGAGAACTTTTCTTAAGGAGTTCGTTCAGAAACTTGTGTAGAAACTTTCTTAATGAGCACTCGACAAACGCATTTCGAGAACATACACAAAGTCCCAGCTATGGACCTAGTGCATCATCATAACTGAGGTCTCTTGCATTTCCCTACAAGTAATTGGATCTCATATGGAGAAGTTTAGTGAAGTAGAATGGAAAAAATCGAATGCAACTACACAAGAACCAGTCTGTAACTGTCGTTCGGAATCAGTTTTGCGCAGTGTTAACTGAAACATGGATATCTGACTCATACGGAATCCGTTTTGGCTCCACAAGTAGGCAAAACGTTTTTGACAACCAGATGCTTCAGAGGATTCTTTCATAGTGAACTTTTGCAGAACTTTTCTTAAGGAGTTCGTTCAGAAACTTGTATAGAAACTTTCTTAATGAGCACTCGACAAACGCAGTTCGAGAACATACACAAAGTCCCAGATATGGACCAGGTGCATCATCATAACTGAGGTCTGTTGCATTTCCCTACAATTAATTGGATATCATATGGATATGGAGATGTTTAGTGAAGTAGAATGGGAAAAATCGAATGCAACTACACAAGAACCAGTTTGTAACTGTCGTTCGGAATCAGTTTTGCGCAATGTTAACTGAAACATGGATATCTGACTCATACGGAGTTTGTTTTGGCTCCACAAGTAGTCAAAACGTTTGTGACGACCAGATGCTTCAAAGGATTCTTTCATAGGGAACTTTTGGAGAACTTTTCTTAAGGAGTTTGTTCAGAAACTTGTATAGAAACTTTCTTAATGAGCACTCGACAAACGCATTTCGAGAACATACACAAAGTCCCAGCTATGGACCTAGTGCATCACCATAACTGAGGTCTCTTGCATTTCCCAACAAGTAAATTGATCTCATATGGAGATGTTTAGTGAAGTAGAATGGAAAAAATCGAATGCAACTACACAAGAACCAGTCTGTAACTGTCGTTCGGAATCAGATTTGCGAAGTGTTAACTAAAACATGAATATCTGACTCATACGGAGTCCGTTTTGGCTCCACAAGTAGTCCAAACGTTTGTGACGACCAGATTCTTCAATGGATTCTTTCATAGGGAACTTTTGGGGAACTTTTCTTAAGGAGTTCGTTCAGAAACTTGTATAGAAACATTCTTAATGAGCACTCGATAAACGCATTTCGAGAACATACACAAAGTCCCAGCGATGGACCTAGTGCATCATCATAAGTGAGGTCTCTTGCATTTCCCTACAAGTAATTGGATCTCATATGCAGATGTTTAGTGAAGTAGAATGGAAAAAATCGAATGCAACTACACAAGAACCAGTGTGTAACTGTCGTGCGGAATTAGTTTTGCGCAGTGTTAACTAAAACATGGATATCTGACTCATACAGAGTCCGTTTTGGCTCCACGAGTGGTCAAAACTTTTGTGATGACCAGATTCTTCAAAGGATTCTTTCATAGGGAACTTTTGGAGAACTTTTCTTAAGGAGTTCGTTCAGAAACTTGTATAGAAACTTTCTTAATGAGCACTCGACAAACGCATTTCGAGAACATACACAAAGTCCCAACTATGTACCTAGTGCATCATCATAACCGAGGTCTCTTGCATTTCCCAACAAGTAAATGGATCTCATATGCAAATGTTTAGTGAAGTAGAATGGGAAAAATTGAATGCAACTACATAAGAACCAGTATGTAACTGTCGTTCAGAATCAGTTTTGCGGAGTGTTAACTGAAACATGGATATCTGACTCATACAGAGTCCGTTTTGGCTCCACAAGTAGTCAAAACGTTTTTGACGACCAGATGCTTCAAAGGATTCTTTCATAGGGAACTTCTAGAGAACTTTACTTAAGGAGTTCGTTTAGAAACTTGTATAGAAACTTTCTTAATGAGCACTCGACAAATGCATTTCCAGAAGATACACAAAGTCCCAGCTCTGGACCTAGTGCATCATCATAACTGAGGTCTCTTGCATTTCCCTACAAGTAATTAGATCTCATATGGAGATGTTTAGTGAAATAGAATGGAAAAAATAGAATGCAACTACACAAGAACCAGTCTATAACTGTCGTTCGGAATCAGTTTTGCGCAGTGTTAACTGAAACATGGATATCTGACTCATACGGAGTCTGTTTTGGCTCAACTAGTGGTCTAAACGTTTGTGACGACCAGATGCTTCTAAGCATTCTTTCATAGGGAATTTTTGGAGAACTTTTCTTAAGGAGTTCGTTCAGAAACTTGTATAGAAACATTCTTAATGAGCACTCGACAAACGCATTTCGAGAACATACACAAAGTCCCAGCTATGGACCTAGTGCATCATCATAAGTGTGGTCTCTTGCATTTCCCTACCAGTAATTGGATCTCATATGATGATGTTTATTGAAGTAGAATGGAAAAAAACGAATGCAACTACACAAGAACCAGTCTGTAACTGTCGTTCGGAATCAGTTTTGCGCAGTGTTAACTAAAACATGGATATCTGACTCATACGCAGTCCGTTTTGGCTCCACAAGTGGTCAAAACGTTTGTGACGACCAGATGCTTCAAAGGATTCTTTCATAGGGAACTTTTGGAGAACTTTTCTTAAGGAGTTCGTTCAGAAACTTGTATAGAAACTTTCTTAATGAGCACTCGACAAACGCATTTCCAGAACATACATAAAGTCCCAACTATGGACCTAGTGCATCATCATAACTAAGGTCTCTTGCATTTCCCAACAAGTAAATGGATCTCATATCGAGATGTTTAGTGAAGTAGAATGGAAAAAATCGAATGCAACTACACAAGAACCAGTCTGTAATTGTCGTTCGGAATCAGTTTTGCGCAGTGTTAACTGAAACATGGATATCTGACTCATACGGAGTCCGTTTTGGCTCCACAATTAGTCAAAACGTTTGTAACGACCAGATGCTTCAAATATTCTTTCATAGGGAACTTTTGGGGAACTTTTCTTAAGGAGTTCGTTCAGAAACTTGTATAGAAACTTTCTTAATGAGCACTCGACAAACGCATTTCGAGAACATACACAAAGTCCCAGCTATGAACCTAGTGCATCATCATAAAAAAGGTCTCTTGCATTTCCCTACAAGTAACAGGATCTCATATGGAGATGTTTAGTGACGTAGAATGGAAAAAAACGAATGCAACTACACAAGAACTAGTCAGTAACTGTCGTTCGGAATCAGTTTTGCGAAGTGTTAACTAAAACATGGATATCTGACTCATACGGAGTCCGTTTTGGCTCCACAAGTAGTCCAAACGTTTGTGACGACCAGATTCTTCAATGGATTCTTTCATAGGGAACTTTTGGGGAACTTTTCTTAAGGAGTTCGTTCAGAAACTTGTATAGAAACATTCTTAATGAGCACTCGATAAACGCATTTTGAGAACATACACAAAGTCCCAGCGATGGACCTAGTGCATCATCATAAGTGAGGTCTCTTGCATTTCCCTACAAGTAATTGGATCTCATATGCAGATGTTTAGTGAAGTAGAATGGAAAAAATCGAATGCAACTACACAAGAACCAGTGTGTAACTGTCGTGCGGAATTAGTTTTGCGCAGTGTTAACTGAAACATGGATATCTGACTCATACGGAGTCTGTTTTGGCTCAACTAGTGGTCTAAACGTTTGTGACGACCAGATGCTTCTAAGCATTCTTTCATAGGGAATTTTTGGAGAACTTTTCTTAAGGAGTTCGTTCAGAAACTTGTATAGAAACATTCTTAATGAGCACTCGACAAACGCATTTCGAGAACATACACAAAGTCCCAGCTATGGACCTAGTGCATCATCATAAGTGTGGTCTCTTGCATTTCCCTACAAGTGATTGGATCTCATATGCAGATGTTTATTGAAGTAGAATGGAAAAAAACGAATGCAACTACACAAGAACCAGTCTGTAACTGTCGTTCGGAATCAGTTTTGCGCAGTGTTAACTAAAACATGGATATCTGACTCATACGCAGTCCGTTTTGGCTCCACAAGTGGTCAAAACGTTTGTGATGACCAGATGCTTCAAAGGATTCTTTCATAGGGAACTTTTGGAGAACTTTTCTTAAGGAGTTCGTTCAGAAACTTGTATAGAAACTTTCTTAATGAGCACTCGACAAACGCATTTCCAGAACATACATAAAGTCCCAACTATGGACCTAGTGCATCATGATAACTAAGGTCTCTTGCATTTCCCAACAAGTAAATGGATCTCATATCGAGATGTTTAGTGAAGTAGAATGGAAAAAATCGAATGCAACTACACAAGAACCAGTCTGTAACTGTCGTTCGGAATCAGTTTTGCGCAGTGTTAACTGAAACATGGATATCTGACTCATACGGAGTCCGTTTTGGCTCCACAATTAGTCAAAACGTTTGTAACGACCATATGCTTCAAAGATTCTTTCATAGGGAACTTTTGGGGAACTTTTCTTAAGGAGTTCGTTCAGAAACTTGTATAGAAACTTTCTTAATGAGCACTCGACAAACGCATTTCGAGAACATACACAAAGTCCCAGCTATGAACCTAGTGCATCATCATAAAAAAGGTCTCTTGCATTTCCCTACAAGTAACAGGATCTCATATGGAGTTGTTTAGTGAAGTAGAATGGAAAAAATCGAATGCAACTACACAAGAACCAGTCTGTAACTGTCGTTCGGAATCAGTTTTGCGAAGTGTTAACTAAAACATGGATATCTGACTCATACGGAGTCCGTTTTGGCTCCACAAGTAGTCCAAACGTTTGTGACGACCAGATTCTTCAATGGATTCTTTCATAGGGAACTTTTGGGGAACTTTTCTTAAGGAGTTCGTTCAGAAACTTGTATAGAAACATTCTTAATGAGCACTCGATAAACGCATTTCGAGAACATACACAAAGTCCCAGCGATGGACCTAGTGCATCATCATAAGTGAGGTCTCTTGCATTTCCCTACAAGTAATTGGATCTCATATGCAGATGTTTAGTGAAGTAGAATGGAAAAAATCGAATGCAACTACACAAGAACCAGTGTGTAACTGTCGTGCGGAATTAGTTTTGCGCAGTGTTAACTAAAACATGGATATCTGACTCATACGGAGTCCGTTTTGGCTCCACAAGTGGTCAAAACTTTTGTGATGACCAGATTCTTCAAAGGATTCTTTCATAGGGAACTTTTGGAGAACTTTTCTTAAGGAGTTCGTTCACAAACTTGTATAGAAACTTTCTTAATGAGCACTCGACAAACGCATTTCGAGAACATACACAAAGTCCCAACTATGTACCTAGTGCATCATCATAACCGAGGTCTCTTGCATTTCCCAACAAGTAAATGGATCTATATGCATATGTTTAGTGAAGTAGAATGGGAAAAATTTAATGCAACTACATAAGAACCAGTATATAACTGTCGTTCAGAATCAGTTTTGCGGAGTGTTAACTGAAACATGGATATCTGACTCATACAGAGTCCGTTTTGGCTCCACAAGTAGTCAAAACGTTTTTGACGACCAGATGCTTCAAAGGATTCTTTCATAGGGAACTTCTAGAGAACTTTACTTAAGGAGTTCGTTTAGAAACTTGTATAGAAACTTTCTTAATGAGCACTCGACAAATGCATTTCCAGAAGATACACAAAGTCCCAGCTCTGGACCTAGTGCATCATCATAACTGAGGTCTCTTGCATTTCCCTACAAGTAATTAGATCTCATATGGAGATGTTTAGTGAAATAGAATGGAAAAAATAGAATGCAACTACACAAGAACCAGTCTATAACTGTCGTTCGGAATCAGTTTTGCGCAGTGTTAACTGAAACATGGATATCTGACTCATACGGAGTCTGTTTTGGCTCAACTAGTGGTCTAAACGTTTGTGACGACCAGATGCTTCTAAGCATTCTTTCATCGGGAATTTTTGGAGAACTTTTCTTAAGGAGTTCGTTCAGAAACTTGTATAGAAACATTCTTAATGAGCACTCGACAAACGCATTTCGAGAACATACACAAAGTCCCAGCTATGGACCTAGTGCATCATCATAAGTGTGGTCTCTTGCATTTCCCTACAAGTAATTGGATCTCATATGATGATGTTTATTGAAGTAGAATGGAAAAAAACGAATGCAACTACACAAGAACCAGTCTGTAACTGTCGTTCGGAATCAGTTTTGCGCAGTGTTAACTAAAACATGGATATCTGACTCATACGCAGTCCGTTTTGGCTCCACAAGTGGTCAAAACGTTTGTGACGACCAGATGCTTCAAAGGATTCTTTCATAGGGAACTTTTGGAGAACTTTTCTTAAGGAGTTCGTTCAGAAACTTGTATAGAAACTTTCTTAATGAGCACTCGACAAACGCATTTCCAGAACATACATAAAGTCCCAACTATGGACCTAGTGCATCATCATAACTAAGGTCTCTTGCATTTCCCAACAAGTAAATGGATCTCATATCGAGATGTTTAGTGAAGTAGAATGGAAAAAATCGAATGCAACTACACAAGAACCAGTCTGTAACTGTCGTTCGGAATCAGTTTTGCGCAGTGTTAACTGAAACATGGATATCTGACTCATACGGAGTCCGTTTTGGCTCCACAATTAGTCAAAACGTTTGTAACGACCAGATGCTTCAAAGATTCTTTCATAGGGAACTTTTGGGGAACTTTTCTTAAGGAGTTCGTTCAGAAACTTGTATAGAAACTTTCTTAATGAGCACTCGACAAACGCATTTCGAGAACATACATAAAGTCCCAGCTATGAACCTAGTGCATCATCATAAAAAAGGTCTCTTGCATTTCCCTACAAGTAACAGGATCTCATATGGAGATGTTTAGTGAAGTAGAATGGAAAAAAACGAATGCAACTACACAAGAACTAGTCAGTAACTGTCGTTCGGAATCAGTTTTGCGAAGTGTTAACTAAAACATGGATATCTGACTCATACGGAGTCCGTTTTGGCTCCACAAGTAGTCCAAACGTTTGTGACGACCAGATTCTTCAATGGATTCTTTCATAGGGAACTTTTGGGGAACTTTTCTTAAGGAGTTCGTTCAGAAACTTGTATAGAAACATTCTTAATGAGCACTCGATAAACGCATTTCGAGAACATACACAAAGTCCCAGCGATGGACCTAGTGCATCATCATAAGTGAGGTCTCTTGCATTTCCCTACAAGTAATTGGATCTCATATGCAGATGTTTAGTGAAGTAGAATGGAAAAAATCGAATGCAACTACACAAGAACCAGTGTGTAACTGTCGTGCGGAATTAGTTTTGCGCAGTGTTAACTGAAACATGGATATCTGACTCATACGGAGTCTGTTTTGGCTCAACTAGTGGTCTAAACGTTTGTGACGACCAGATGCTTCTAAGCATTCTTTCATAGGGAATTTTTGGAGAACTTTTCTTAAGGAGTTCGTTCAGAAACTTGTATAGAAACATTCTTAATGAGCACTCGACAAACGCATTTCGAGAACATACACAAAGTCCCAGCTATGGACCTAGTGCATCATCATAAGTGTGGTCTCTTGCATTTCCCTACAAGTAATTGGATATCATATGCAGATGTTTATTGAAGTAGAATGGAAAAAAACGAATGCAACTACACAAGAACCAGTCTGTAACTGTCGTTCGGAATCAGTTTTGCGCAATGTTAACTAAAACATGGATATCTGACTCATACGCAGTCCGTTTTGGCTCCACAAGTGGTCAAAACATTTGTGATGACCAGATGCTTCAAAGGATTCTTTCATAGGGAACTTTTGGAGAACTTTTCTTAAGGAGTTCGTTCAGAAACTTGTATAGAAACTTTCTTAATGAGCACTCGACAAACGCATTTCCAGAACATACATAAAGTCCCAACTATGGACCTAGTGCATCATGATAACTAAGGTCTCTTGCATTTCCCAACAAGTAAATGGATCTCATATCGAGATGTTTAGTGAAGTAGAATGGAAAAAATCGAATGCAACTACACAAGAACCAGTCTGTAACTGTCGTTCGGAATCAGTTTTGCGCAGTGTTAACTGAAACATGGATATCTGACTCATACGGAGTCCGTTTTGGCTCCACAATTAGTCAAAACGTTTGTAACGACCATATGCTTCAAAGATTCTTTCATAGGGAACTTTTGGGGAACTTTTCTTAAGGAGTTCGTTCAGAAACTTGTATAGAAACTTTCTTAATGAGCACTCGACAAACGCATTTCGAGAACATACACAAAGTCCCAGCTATGAACCTAGTGCATCATCATAAAAAAGGTCTCTTGCATTTCCCTACAAGTAACAGGATCTCATATGGAGTTGTTTAGTGAAGTAGAATGGAAAAAATCGAATGCAACTACACAAGAACCAGTCTGTAACTGTCGTTCGGAATCAGTTTTGCGAAGTGTTAACTAAAACATGGATATCTGACTCATACGGAGTCCGTTTTGGCTCCACAAGTAGTCCAAACGTTTGTGACGACCAGATTCTTCAATGGATTCTTTCATAGGGAACTTTTGGGGAACTTTTCTTAAGGAGTTCGTTCAGAAACTTGTATAGAAACTTTCTTAATGAGCACTCGACAAACGCATTTCGAGAACATAAACAAAGTCCCAGCTATGAACCTAGTGCATCATCATAACTGAGGTCTCTTGCATTTACCTACAAGTAATTGGATCTTATATGGAGATGTTTAGTGAAGTAGAATGGAAAAAATCGAATGCAACTACACAAGAACCAGTTTGTAACTGTCGTTCGGAATCAGTTTTGCGCAGTGTTAACTGAAATATGGATATCTGACTCATACGGAGTTTGTTTTGGCTCCACCAGTAGTCAAAACGTTTGTGAAGACCAGATGCTTCAAAGGATTCTTTCATAGGGAACTTTTGGGGAACTTTTCTTAAGGAGTTCGTTCAGAAACTTGTATAGAAACTTTCTTAATGAGCACTCGACAAACGCATTTCGAGAACATACACAAAGTCCCAGCTATGGACCTAGTGCATCATCATAAAAAAGGTCTCTTGCATTTCCGTACAAGTAATTGGTTCTCATATGGAGATGTTTAGTGAAGTAGAATGGAAAAAATTGAATGCAACTACACAAGAACTAGTCTGTAACTATCGTTCGGAATCAGTTTTGCGCAGTGTTAACTGAAACATGGATATCTGACTCATACGGAGTCCATTTTGGCTCTAAAAGTAGGCAAAATGTTTGTGACAACCAGATGCTTCAAAGGATTCTTTCATAGTGAACTTTTGCAGAACTTTTCTTAAGGAGTTCGTTCAGAAACTTGTATAGAAACATTCTTAATGAGCACTCGACAAACGCAGTTCGAGAACATACACAAAGTCCCAGATATGGACCAGGTGCATCATCATAACTGAGGTCTCATGCATTTCCCTACAAATAATTGGATCTCATATGGAGATGTTTAGTGAAGTAGAATGAAAATAATCAAATGCAACTACACAAGAACCGTTTTTAACTGTCGTTCGGAATCAGTTTTGCGCAGTGTTAACTGAAACATGGATATCTGACTCATACAGAGTTAATTTTGGCTCCACAAGTAGTCAAAACGTTTGTGACGACCAGATGCTTCAAAGGATTCTTTCATAGGGAGCTTTTGGAGAACTTTTCTTAAGGAGTTCGTTCAGAAACTTGTATAGAAACTTTCTTAATAAGCACTCGACAAACGCATTTCGGGAACATACACAAAGTCCCAGCTATGGACCTAGTGCATCACCATAACTGAGGTCTCTTGCATTTCCCAACAACTAAATGGATCTCATATGGAGATGTTTAGTGAAGTAGAATGGAAAAAATCGAGTGGAACTACACAAGAACCAGTCTGTAACTGTCGTTCGGAATCAGGTTTGCGAAGTGTTAACTAAAACATGGATATCTGACTCATACGGAGTCCGTTTTGGCTCCACAAGTAGTCCAAACGTTTGTGACGACCAGATTCTTCAAAGGGTTCTTTCATAGGGAACTTTTGGGGAACTTGTTTTAAGGAGTTTGTTCAGAAACTTGTATAGAAACTTTCTTAATGAGCACTCGACAAACACATTTCGAGAACATACACAAAGTCCCAGCTATGAACCTAGTGCATCATCATAACTGAGGTCTCTTGCATTTACCTACAAGTAAATGGATCTCATATGGAGATGTTTAGTGAAGTAGAATGGAAAAAATCGGGTGCAACTACACAAGAACCAGTCTGTAACTGTCGTTCGGAATCAGTTTTGCGAAGTGTTGACTAAAACATTAATATCTGACTCATACGGAGTCCGTTTTGGCTCCACAAATAGTCCAAACATTTGTGATGACCAGATTCTTCAAAGGATTCTTTCATAGGGAACTTTTGGGGAACTTTTTTTAAGGAGTTCGTTCAGAAACTTGTATAGAAACTTTCTTAATGAGCACTCGGCAAACGCATTTCGAGAACATACACAATGTCCCAGCTATGAACCTAGTGCATCATCATAACTGAGGTCTCTTGCATTTACCTACAAGTAATTGGATCTTATATGGAGATGTTTAGTGAAGTAGAATGGAAAAAATCGAATGCAACTACAAAAGAGCCAGTCTGTAACTGTCGTTCGGAATCAGTTTTGCGCAGTGTTAACTGAAACATGGATATCTGACTCATACGGAGTTTGTTTTGGCTCCACAAGTAGTCAAAACGTTTGTGACGACCAGATGCTTCAAAGGATTCTTTCATGGGGAACTTTTGGAGAACTTTTCTTAAGGAGTTCGTTCAAAAACATGTATAGAAAATTTCTTAATGAGCACTCGACAAACGCATTTCGAGAACATGCACAAAGTCCCAGCTATGGACCTAGTGCATCATCATAAGTGAGGTCTCTTGCATTTCCCAACAAGTAAATGGATCTCATATTGAGATGTTTAGTGAAGTAGAATGTAACATCCCAAAATTCTAAATTTTGGAATGTTATAATAAACAGATAGATTGGATTGATTGTTTGATTGGTTGAATGAAAGTGAGTGAATTCGAAACCTTTTGAAAGTTAAATGAGAGGGAATAAAAGGACTTTCCCAAAACTTTCATTTTGCTTTTATGATCTCCATGAATTCAAATTCTTTTCATCACAAAACCCTGGAGAGAAGATGACATGACTTCTTCCATTATTTAAATGAAAAGGGGTGTTGAAAATATTTGAATTTCATTTGAGAATATTTCCAATTTTGAAACTTTATGCAACTCATTGATTTTCACGAGAGAAGATAAAATGACTTCCTCAAAACAAATGAAATATGAGTTGGGAGTTTCAAAGAAGTAAATTCAAAGTCCCATTGAAATTATTTTCCAATATTGGAGTCATTTGAGTCTTATTCAAATTATTTTTCTCCAAAAATAAAATATACAGAAAATAGGGTAACATGATTCCCTACATCAGAAAATTGGAGAAAAATAAATTTGAAATCATTTTGGTATTTTTAAAATGATTTTTATTGGATTTTGATATGGCAGCAGCACTGTTTGATTTATTAAAATTTGTGTGGATTTTATTTGAATTTACAAAAATGTTCACGTTGTAGGAAATCTTTTTCTGAAAATTTTGATATATTATATGCCTATATAATATTTTTATTTATTTCGTTTTATTATATTTCTTTGTCTGAGAAATGTTTAAAAAAAAATCCTCCCCTCCGAACTGGGCCGGCCCAACAGGCCACGGCCCAGCCCAGCCAGCGCGCCGCCGCCTTCCTCTCGCGTGCCCCAGCGGGACTCGCCGGAGTCCGCCGCCCCCACGGCGCCCGTCGCCCCCTCCTCCACGCCACCGCGCCACCCCTCCCCCCTTAAATAGCGCCGCCCCGGGCCCCCTCTCTCTCTCTCTCTGCCCCGCCGCCGCCGCTCCCGCATAGCCGCCGCCGCCGGCGAGATCTGCCGCGCCGCCGGACTTCTGCCGCTGCCGCGCCGCCGCAGCTGCTCCACCCCGCGCCGCTCCTCGCCACCGCGCCGCCTGCCGCACCACCCCGCCGCGCCGGAGCTCGCCGTCGCCACTGCTCCGCCTCGTCGGAGTCCGCCGCCTCGCCGGAGCCGCTGCCGGTTTTTCTCAGCCGAACCGCCGACCCGGTATAACCTCCCCGGTCCGGTTTATTGTTATTTTTTTAGGTTTTCTGCGGTTTTTCTTTTAAAAGCCGGTTTTATATTTTAGATAGGTTAATCAGTGGACGTTCTCTGTTTAGAACTAGTTAGCGAGCGTTCGCTATTTAGACTTTTCCTTTTATTTTAGTTTTCTACCAGGGACCCGTTTGTGATGTTTTTACTTACAGATTAGCCCCTGGTTTTCAAACGATCATAACTTTTCACCCGTTTGTCCAAATCCAACGAAACCAACGCCCACGTCTTCGTTATGATCTCCTCTATCCAGTAAAACAACTTAAACATGTTTTGAAAGTTTTAAAATTTAAATTCAAACAGATTTGTATTCAAACTTCTTTTGTTCATAACTTGAGTTCCGTAGCTCCGTTTGAGTTGATTCTTTTTGCAAATCGAAGCTCTTGACCTAAACTTTCTGATAAGGCCAAATTCATACAATTTTGGTACTGTTAGAAATTGTTTTATGTTGCAAGAGTTATTTGCTTGGTTTTGATATTTCCCGAATCGTCTTCTTCGATCTTTTGAGTGATTGCTTATGTGTGGTTACTATTGCTTGCTCTCGATAGATTGACCGGAGTGAGACGAATAGATCTATCAAGAGTTTTGAGTGCGAATCATCTTCATCATCATTGCAGGCAAGTAACACTTTGATCATACCCCGTTCATACCCAGTTTTATTGCATTAGATCTATTCCTTCAAACACATTGCATGATTAGGATCTAATTAAATTGTGGGTACTGGGAAGTAGTTGAGGTAGTACCTATTACCTGTTTTCTTATCAAACCCTTGGGAGTTACTTCTACGTTGCTTTTATTATTGCCATGCTATGCTCGTAGACGTGGATTTGGGTTTGAGAGATATTCATGACAGATGTGAGTGTTTAATAATGGTTTAACTTAAGGTGGCAACTAAAACCCACATCTGGGTGGATTGAGACACCTGGAGAACCCAGTGTTGTCTGTATGTATAAGGTCCGCCACCCAGGCTCAAAGGGATCATAAGATTATTCATGCTAGAAACTTCCGTGTGCAGCCACAAGCTATTATGGGCTCTAGCATAGCTGAGTAGGTTACAGGATCTCTTGAAGAGGTGGACTAGCAGATGTAGGGGAAAGTAGGTGTACCGGTCCATCCAGAGTAAAGAGTGATTGTTTCTGAAAGACTGTGTCTCAGTCATCCGTTTCTCAAACATCATGCAGTGCGAGAATCAAGCGGAGGCGACCGAGTCTTGTGGGAAAAGTGCACAAACCTCTGCAGAGTGTACAAACTGATCATGATTAGCCGTGTCCCCGGTTATGGACATCTTGAGTATCTAGTTCTTGGATTATCCCGTTGATCTCATCATCATGTTACTTTTAATTAATATTTGTTGGGTTAATGATGATACTTAATTGGGATTGAGATGCTATCAACCATCTCAATGTTTCACAACCACCATGATAGTTAAATAAAATTTATTCCTTTGAAGTAGGGAAAAATTGGCTTTTCGCAAAAACATTATAACCATAGAGCTTTTCCACCAGCCATATATGCATGTAGTGATAGCCTTTGTTCATCATTTCTCTATGGTGTGAATTTTGCCAGTACATTCAATGTACTGACCCGTTTTCGGGCTGCAACGTTTCATGTTGCAGGATATCTTACGACGAGTAAGTGATACGTTAGGGTTACAATTTCTACACTCAACTTTGCCGTTGGTGTTGATGGGAATCCACAACCTTGTTACTTCCGCTATTTGGATTGAGGTAATAGTATTTACGTTATTTTATACATGTGATTTACCTCTGTTATAAATCCTCGAGTACTGTGTGTGTCAGCATACCGATCCAGGGATGACACTTAAGCACAGAGACTTGATCCATTCGGGTCGGGTCGCTACAAGATGGTATCAGAGCACATGTTGACTGTAGGACGTGACCCTAGAAACTGGCAAGCCCATAGGAAGGATTTTCTCTAAAAACTTTCCTTTTCAAAAAGATCTTTTACCTCTCTTCTCTTCTGAGTTAATTCAAATATTCCCTTTTAGTGAGACCATACCCTTTTTCCTTTTGGACCACTCGAAGATTCGACGGATGAGACCACTTCAAGAAGTACAAGATATCGGACAACCAAGACCATTTGGAATAAAGAAGACTTTACCGTGCATTATGATGGAAACTACAATGGTTGAAGACTCCGAAGACTGGGAGAATTGAAGGCTCTGAAGAATTGCCAGATGTGTATGACCTAGGAAGGTTACCCTTATGGAACATGGCAGACTATGGAAGCCGTCAATACCCGAGATCAAGGTGTATCGGAGAAAGACCGGAACATGGAGCATAAGAATCCAAAGTTTTGAAGGAAAACCCAAAGACAGGAGATATCAACTATGGAGAGATAGCTCACGGAAATGACAAGAGCAGAAACACGGATACCCATGAGGTTATCACCCGCTTATGATATTGTCACCGTGCGGAGTTAAGCATGCAGAAGCATGGAAGGATTGGATGGTAGAAAGCTGATGGATCACCTCTCAGCAAGATGAAGTTTTTTTTAGACCGGTGTATCACCAGGATCTGGAGTATTACATCAGGAAGTTAAGATGAACCTTCAGGAAGCAGTATTCGACAAGTAAGCATTTCGTGAAGGACTCAGAACCCAGAAACTGAAAGTAGCCAAGCTGGGAAAGCAAAACCTCGAGATAACGGAGACTCGTCAAGGAACTGAAGGACAGTAGGATCATGGTTCATGTCAAGGATGTTGAAACCCAGAAGTTGGAGCGCAACTCCAGAAATATTAAAGGACGTCATGAGAGACTTCGCGTCAACAGAGATGATTTGGCAAAAGAACTTGAGAAAGACAAGCATGATTGGAAGAAGCCATCGGAGACATGAACAAGATTTCAAAGATTTTGGCGACTTTGAAGATTTTGACCTCTAGAAGACCCAACCCCTGCTATACCTACGTTAGATGCGACGTTTGTGAGCTGTCATTTGTTTGTTGTTTTTCCGACAGCCACAATAAAATCTTCTTTTCAAAAACTATTGTTTGCATTGTGTGTATCCCTCTCTACCTCTCTTATCTCACCCCAAACCCATGGACCCAACAGAGGATGAATGGAGATGAGCTTGTATTTTCTGGACCGATGAGTCAATTGGAGACGGACCGATGGATTCAGAACATGGAGGATCACATGAAGAATAACCCTATAGTCGGAAAGGATATGACCCGGCATGCTCTTCAATGTTTTGAAAGAGGTGCTGCTACTTGGTGGAGGATGTACCAAACCATCAATGGATGGCAAGAAGTAACCACTTGGAAAGAATTTAAGTGGACTCTACAAAGATCTCGTCTTGTGTCCCAGAAATTGAAGCCTTATGGAAAGGATATGAAGGAACCTTGTGCATACAAGCCTTGTGGAGAAATAGGACACAACCATAAGGAACACAAGGATGAATGCCCAAATTGTGAAGGAAGCCACCCAGCTGAAGAATGCCCAACTCGTCAGATCACTTGTTTCTTGTGTGAAGGGACTACCCACTACCCTGCTCAGTGTCACATCTACCCCATGGTACAAAGGACTATCCAGCCGAAGAAAGAAGCAATGAAAAGAGCCCACATGGAAATTTTAGAGGAATCTGTGATGAAGGAAGAGGTGGAGGACACACCCAAAGAAGAACCAATTAAACCCTGCATCAAGTCATGCTATTCATGTGGAGAAGAAGGACACATCTCCCAAAATTGTCTGAATGGGGATTTAGTAGAATTCCCGACAGAGGAAGTAGAGTATGACCCACAGGAAATAGAAGCCCTGATTGGAACGGAAAAGTCCAGGAAGAGAAGTAGATTGGATCTCAGGAACAACCCAATTTCTACAAAGAGAGACCTGAGTCATATCACATGTTTCAGGTGCAAAAATTCAGGACACTACTTCAGTGATTGCCCAAAAAGGGAAGATGAGGACCCCAGGAGGTTGTATAATCACAAGGAAACCTCGAGATATGTCAGAAGTAATATGTTTCCGTTGTGATGAAGCAGGGCACTTTGCCAGGGAATGCCCCAAGGAGACGGAGACTTGTGGCAAATAGTTGAGTGCAACGAGAAATGTAGTAGTAGTGTGGACATTTCTTGTATTAGTGAAGAGTCGGATTGAGGAATGTAATGGAATGAAGGAGTTTGTAATATTTGAGAATCAATAAAGTTAGCATCATTGATGCTGATTTGGATTTTATGAGTTGTTACTCTATGAAGAAAGATTTTGACCATTTTCGAGGATATGAGAAATATGGTCTATGGAAGATTGTGCATTTTAAGGGTGGTAGTACCCTGTGAGGAAACTTGACCCTTGGAAAAGGTAATGATATTCCACGAAGTGGATTTCGAACAAAATAAGTATGAGTTTTATCTCGACATGTTGGATACCCCAAGAATATGAGGGTATGGAGTATTATTGAATGTAAAGGAGGTAGTCTATGAAATTGGAGACGGAACATGTCTTTGTGTGTTCCCTCTGCAAGGAGTTGAACTATTTGGAGTTAAGGGAAAGTAAGCCCCGAGATTTGTAGGACCATACCGAGTTTTGGAGCGTATGGGAGAAGTGGCCAACAAGTTGGAGTCACCCGAAGGACTGTCAGGAGTTCATGATGTGTTTCACGTTTTCCCAGTTGAAGAAGTGCCATGCAGAGATGGTCAATTTTCCCCTGTAAGAATGCTTGACCCTAGAAAGGATAATGATGTTCCACGAAGTGGAGTATGGACTTCATAAGTATAAGTTTTTATCTCGGTATGTGGGAAATCCCACAAGAAAGAAGAGATAAATTATTATTGGATATAAAGGAGGTATGATGTTGGAAATATGGATCAATAGAATTCCATGATGAGTCTGAGTAATCATGTCCTAGTTTGGTGCCAATAGAAGGAAGGAAGACAGTACAATTGGATGGATTTAAGAATACTAGGAAGTTGGATGTTGGATTAAGGATCAGTTGCCCGATGATAAGTTCAAGGAACTACAAGTGATGAGATGGGCCATAACCCGCAGGCCCCAGGACCTGCCAAGAAGCAAGCACATTCTTGCTGAAGGGAAGACCCTGGAAGGAGTTACGATTTTTATCGACAGACGATTTTATAGTTGTAACGCAAAAACTGAGAGTTGTGAAGGAACGATAGATGTTTGTTTGGCTTGAAGAATCCTTGGATTTATCTGAACTTGGTTCGTCGACAAGAGAAATTCTGCAATGCTTGCGAGGATGACCGAGTGTTAGAATGCGAGATTCGCTAAACCATACACAAGGTAATGATTTGGGTGCGGGATGGATTGATCACCATACCGACTTACTCTTATTGTTCGCTTTGCTATATGGGATGGTAAATCTGAGTGACTTACCTATAGTAGAGTGACGACGATTTAAACCTTGTTTGAACCTTAGAATGGTATAAGAATGTTTCCCTTGTACACGGCAGTTGATGCCAATCGTAGGTTATACGGTGAGGTTCAACCCAGACCCATTTCCTGCAGGAGAAACCGTAATTTGTTGACCACCAGGAGATGTCGATAGTTGTTTAGTATTGGCGCCTAACCCGTCAGCTAAGAAGACCCAGTAATGGAATAACCTTACCAAGATGAAAGGACAAAAGAATTGAGGAAAAGGTTATGCCGCTACCTAAAGAGCCAGAGAAGGAATTTTTCCGAGAATCTGAGAAGACTGACACTGTCAAAGATGGATGGAGTATATGAGTTTTGATGGAACAGTAACAATGATTTTAAGGGTGGTAGCACCCCAGACCCCCTGTGATGATCGATGGATTTTGAGGAGACCCCCAAACCCTAACCTTTTTCTTGCTAGCCTCTCCGAATCTCGAGGACGAGATTCATTTTAAGGGTGGTAGGTTTGTAACATCCCAAAATTCTAAATTTTGGAATGTTATAATAAACAGATAGATTGGATTGATTGTTTGATTGATTGAATGAAAGTGAGTGAATTCGAAACCTTTTGAAAGTTAAATGAGAGGGAATAAAAGGACTTTCCCAAAACTTTCATTTTGCTTTTATGATCTCCATGAATTCAAATTCTTTTCATCACAAAACCCTGGAGAGAAGATGACATGACTTCTTCCATTATTTAAATGAAAAGGGGTGTTGAAAATATTTGAATTTCATTTGAGAATATTTCCAATTTTGAAACTTTATGCAACTCAATGATTTTCACGAGAGAAGATAAAATGACTTCCTCAAAACAAATGAAATATGAGTTGGGAGTTTCAAAGAATTAAATTCAAAGTCCCATTGAAATTATTTTCCAATATTGGAGTCATTTGAGTTTTATTCAAATTATTTTTCTCCAAAAATAAAATATACAGAAAATAGGGTAACATGATTCCCTACATCAGAAAATTGGAGAAAAATAAATTTGATATCATTTTGGTATTTTTAAAATGATTTTTATTGGATTTTGATAAGTCAGCAGCACTGTTTGATTTATTAAAATTTGTGTGGATTTTATTTGAATTTACAAAAATGTTCAGGTTGTAGGAAATCTTTTTCTGAAAATTTTGATATATTATATGCCTATATAATATTTTTATTTATTTCGTTTTATTATATTTCTTTGTCTGAGAAATGTTTAAAAAAAATCCTCCCCTCCGAACTGGGCCGGCCCAACAGGCCACGGCCCAGCCCAGCCAGCGCGCCGCCGCCTTCCTCTCGCGTGCCCCAGCGGGACTCGCCGGAGTCCGCCGCCCCCACGGCGCCCGTCGCCCCCTCCTCCACGCCACCGCGCCGCCCCTCCCCCCCTTAAATAGCGCCGCCCCGGGCCCCCTCTCTCTCTCTCTGCCCCGCCGCCGCCGCTCCCGCATAGCCGCCGCCGCCGGCGAGATCTGCCGCGCCGCCGCACTTCTGCCGCTGCCGCGCCGCCGCAGCTGCTCCACCCCGCGCCACTCCTCGCCACCGCGCCGCCTGCCGCACCACCCCGCCGCGCCGGAGCTCGCCGTCGCCACTGCTCCGCCTCGCCGGAGTCCACCGACTCGCCGAAGCCGCTGCCGGTTTTTCTCAGCCGAACCGCCGACCCGGTATAACCCCCCCGGTCCGGTTTATTGTTTTTTTAGGTTTTCTGCGGTTTTTCTTTTAAAAGCCGGTTTTATATTTTAGATAGGTTAATCAGTGGACGTTCTCTGTTTAGAACTAGTTAGCGAGCGTTCGCTATTTAGACTTTTCCTTTTATTTTAGTTTTCTGCCAGGGACCCGTTTGTGATGTTTTTACTTACAGATTAGCCCCTGGTTTTCAAACGATCATAACTTTTCACCCGTTTGTCCAAATCCAACGAAACCAACGCCCACGTCTTCGTTATGATCTCGAAACCAACGCCCACGTCTTCGTTATGATCTCCTCTATCCATTAAAACAACTTAAACATGTTTTGAAAGTTTTAAAATTTGAATTCAAACAGATTTGTATTCAAACTTCTTTTGTTCATAACTTGAGTTCCGTAGCTCCGTTTGAGTTGATTCTTTTTGCAAATCGAAGCTCTTGACCTAAACTTTCTGATAAGGCCAAATTCATACAATTTTGGTACTGTTAGAAATTGTTTTATGTTGCAAGAGTTATTTGCTTGGTTTTGATATTTCCCGAATCGTCTTCTTCGATCTTTTGAGTGATTGCTTATGTGTGGTTACTATTGCTTGCTCTCGATAGATTGACCGGAGTGAGACGAATAGATCTATCAAGAGTTTTGAGTGCGAATCATCTTCATCATCATTGCAGGCAAGTAACACTTTGATCATACCCCGTTCATACCCAGTTTTATTGCATTAGATCTATTCCTTCAAACACATTGCATGATTAGGATCTAATTAAATTGTGGGTACTGGGAAGTAGTTGAGGTAGTACCTATTACCTGTTTTCTTATCAAACCCTTGGGAGTTACTTCTACGTTGCTTTTATTATTGCCATGCTATGCTCGTAGACGTGGATTTGGGTTTGAGAGATATTCATGACAGATGTGAGTGTTTAATAATGGTTTAACTTAAGGTGGCAACTAAAACTCACATCTGGGTGGATTGAGACACCTGGAGAACCCAGTGTTGTCTGTATGTATAAGGTCCGCCACCCAGGCTCAAAGGGATCATAAGATTATTCATGCTAGAAACTTCCGTGTGCAGCCACAAGCTATTATGGGCTCTAGCATAGCTGAGTAGGTTACAGGATCTCTTGAAGAGGTGGACTAGCAGATGTAGGGGAAAGTAGGTGTACCGGTCCATCCAGAGTAAAGAGTGATTGTTTCTGAAAGACTGTGTCTCGGTCATCCGTTTCTCAAACATCATGCAGTGCGAGAATCAAGCGGAGGCGATCGAGTCTTGTGGGAAAAGTGCACAAACCTCTGCAGAGTGTACAAACTGATCATGATTAGCCGTGTCCCCGGTTATGGACATCTTGAGTATCTAGTTCTTGGATTATCCCGTTGATCTCATCATCATGTAACTTTTAATTAATATTTGTTGGGTTAATGATGATACTTAATTGGGATTGAGATGCTGTCAACCATCTCAATGTTTCACAACCACCATGATAGTTAAATAAAATTTATTCCTTTGAAGTAGGGAAAAATTGGCTTTTCGCAAAAACATTATAACCATAGAGCTTTTCCACCAGCCATATATGCATGTAGTGATAGCCTTTGTTCATCATTTCTCTATGGTGTGAATTTTGCCAGTACATTCAATGTACTGACCCGTTTTCGGGCTACAACGTTTCATGTTGCAGGATATCTTACGACGAGTAAGTGATACGTTAGGGTTACGATTTCTACACTCAACTTTGCCGTTGGTGTTGATGGGAATCCACAACCTTGTTACTTCCGCTATTTGGATTGAGGTAATAGTATTTACGTTATTTTATACATGTGATTTACCTCTGTTATAAATCCTCGAGTACTGTGTGTGTCAGCATACCGATCCAGGGATGACACTTAAGCACAGAGACTTGATCCATTCGGGTCGAGTCGCTACATAGAATGGAAAAAAATCGAATGCAACTACACAAGAACCAGTCTGTAACTGTCGATCGGAATCAGTTTTGCGTAGTGTTAACTGAAACATGGCTATCTGACTCATACGGAGTCCGTTTTGGCTCAACAAGTGGTCAAAATGTTTGTGACGACCAGATGCTTCAAAGGATTCTTTCATAGGGAACTTTTGGAGAACTTTTCTTAAGGAGTTCGTTCAGAAACTTGTATAGAAACTTTCTTAATGAGCACTCGACAAACGCATTTCGAGAACATACACAAAGTCCCAGCTATGGACCTAGTGCATCATCATAACTGAGGTCTCTTGCATCTCCCTACAAGTAATTGGATCTCATATGGAGATGTTTAGTGAAGTAGAGTGGAAAAAATCGAATGCAACTACACAAGAACCAGTCTGTAACTATCGTTCCGAATCAGTTTTGTGCAGTGTTAACTGAAACATGGATATCTAACTCATACGGAGTCCGTTTTGGCTCCACAAGTAGTCAAAACGTTTGTGACACTAGATGCTTCAAAGGATTCTTTCATAGGGAACTTTTGGAGAACTTTACTTAAGGAGTTCGTTCAGAAACTTGTGTAGAAACTTTATTAATGAGCACTATTAAAAATATTATTTGGAATACTGGAGGAAAAAGGATAAAAACATTATTTGGAATTTATTTGCAATTTTTATTGCATTAAAAATATTGCATGTTTTCAAAATATTTATTTTTGATTTTAAAAATGTTCACCCTATTCTAGATTTTCTAACTAGACGGGGAAAATTTATTTCATATTTTTCTGATTTTTATTTATTTTTTCTACGCAATATTTTCCGCGGAACTGATTTAAAAAAAACGCCTGCGCTTACTGGGCCAAAGGCCCAGCCGACGGCCCGCCCGCGCCCTCTCCTCCGCCCGCACGGGAGCTCGCCACCGGAGTCCGTCCCGGGCACGGTAGCCGCCGCCGCCTCGGGTGCCCCCTTCCCCAAGCACCGACGCACCCCCCCTCCTCAAATACCCCCCCTCTCTCTCCTCACCTCGAGCCGCCGCCGCCGATCTCGCCGCCGCCGCCGCCCGCCCGCATCTCGCCCGCCGCCGCCGCCGGTTGCCTTGCCCGCCGCCGCCGCCGGGAAGCCGCCGCCGCCGCCCCTCGCCGCTCCCTCGCGCCCCCCCCCCCCCCCCCCGAGCCCCGAGCCGCCGAGCCCCGCACCCCGCCGGAGCCCCTCGCCGGAGCCCGCCGTCGAGGTACTGCCACCGGCCGTTATCCGTTGTTGACCGGTTTTCTTTTAAAAAAAACCCCTTCGTTTAAAAAAACCCTAGATCGGTTTTTTTTCGGTTTTCTTATTTTGCGAGCGTTCACCGAACCGTTCGTTTTAACGAACGCGTTCGTCGGTTTTTCTCTGTTAACGAACGTCCATTCTTTAACCGTTCGTCCGTTTTTCTTTTTCGTCGGATTTTCTCGTTATTTTCTCAGATTCGATTTCTGATCGAATTTTCGATTCTGTTTAACTTCTCGCTCGTTTATCGGAATCAGGCGATTCAAGCGCCCAGAGTTTCGTCTCGAAATTCTTTTTCCGTTTAATCTACTCAAACAAGTTTTTGCTACAGTAAAATTTGAACTAGATCCAGATTAGCAAACGAAGTTTCTTTCTTTCGCCGTTTGACTTTCGTTGCTTCTTTCGAGTTGATTCTTTTTGCAAACCGGAGTTCTTAAGTTGAACGTTCTGGTTGGATCTTTCATTCGAGTTTTACCTGTGCATTAGATGAGTACTGATTGTATGCTTGTTTGTTTGCGATAGAGTACCCGGAGTGTGCCGCTTGTTACTTTGAATCGCTAGGTTTTGCGGATCATCAGCAAGGCAAGTAACACTTTGATCATATCCCGTTCATACCCAGTTTTATTGCATTAGATCTATTTTTCTCAAACACATTGCATGATTAGGATCTAATTAAATTGTGGGTATCTGGGAAGTAGTTGAGGTAGTACCTATTACCTGTTTTACTCTACCAAACCCTTGGGAGTTACTTCTATGTTGCTTTTATTATTGCCATGCTATGCTCGTAGACGTGGATTGGGTTTGAGAGATATTCATGACAGATGTGAGATGTTTATTAATGGTTCAACTTAAGGTGGCAACTAAAACTCACATCTGGGTGGATTGAGGCACCTGGAGAACCCAGTGTTGTCTGTATGTATAAGGTCCGCCACCCAGGCTCAAAGGGATCATAAGATTATTCATGCTAGAAACTTCCGTGTGCAGCCACAAGCTATTATGGGCTCTAGCATAGCTGAGTAGGTTACAGGATCTCTTGAAGAGGTGGACTAGCAGATGTAGGGGAAAGTAGGTGTACCGGTCCATCCAGAGTAAAGAGTGATTGTTTCTGAAAGACTGTGTCTCGGTCATCCGTTTCTCAAACATCATGCAGTGCAAGAATCAAGCGGAGGCGATCGAGTCTTGTGGGGAAAAGTGCACAAACCTCTGCAGAGTGTACAAACTGATCATGATTAGCCGTGTCCCCGGTTATGGACAACTTGAGTATCTAGTACCTGGATTTTCATTTGAATCTCATCACCGTGATACTTATAATTAATTTTGTTGGGTTAATGATGATACTTAATTGGGATTGAGTTGGAGGTACCTTCTCAATGTTTCAACCACCATGATAGTTAAATAAAATTTATTCCTTTTGAAGTAGGATAAAATTGGCTTTTCGCAAAACTGTAACCATAGAGCTTTCCACCAGCCATATATGCATATAGTATAGCATTATTATTGTTCATTGTCCTCTATGTGTTACATTGCCAGCATATTCTATGTGCTGACCCGTTTTCGGGCTGCAACGTTTCATGTTGCAGACTTTTCAGATGACGAGTAAGGTGCCTTAGGTCGTGGTCTTATACTCAGTGATGCCGCTGGAGTTGATGGACTCACTTATCTTCCAAGTCTTCCGCTGTTATCGTTATTAGATGGCCTTAAGCCATGTTTATCATACTTAATCTCTTCGGAGATATTCGATGTAATAAGTGTGTGATTGCTACTCTGTTATAAATCCTCCATTTGTACTGTGCGTGTCAGCATTACTGATCCAGGGATGACACTGGTGCACAGCAGCACAGACCATTTGAGGTCTGGTCGCTACAAAGTTGGTATCAGAGCACACGCTGACTGTAGGACACGACCACTAAGCTTAAGCCCTAGAAAAACTTCTCTCTTCTCATTTCTGACCCCTCTCCACTTTCTACTCTTTTAGGAATGGCGAATGCAAGGAGCAAGTTCATGCAACCAGATGAAGACACGCCGTTTGGACGACACTTGAAGGAAGTCACCAAGTACTTGAACATAGGAATACCAAGCATCACCGAAACCTACAACGCTACATTACCTGAAGAGGAGAGCTGGAAGATTCAAGTTATCATTCCAGGAAGAACGTTTGCGCCAATTACGGAACCCATGAGATTGGTTTTCGAAGCACCAACTTGGAGTTTAGGGAAGAGCATGGCCGCACATATCGCCATGGGACGCATTGGAGAAGTCTACCACCAGGAGCTTAAGGATACAAGTTACCAAATTTGTGGACGTCGAGACGCGCAATGGGAGATGATCAAGACCAAGAAGGATGGATCCATTGCAGCTTTCATCCAGGAGCAGAACCAACATATTCGACGCCAGGAGAATCAGATGTGCACGGACAAGGAAGAACTGAAGAAGGCATTCACGAAGATCAAGGAACTCCAAGAAGAACTCAAGGCTACACGCGAAGATTACTTGGAGGAAATCAACGCACTAGTAGGGAAGATTGACGACCTGGAGAATAAGATTGGATCATTCGTGGGAAATCCAGTGCCAAAAGCAGAAGTCGACGAATGCACTTGTCCGGATAACTACATCATCATCGACGACACCGACTCGGAACCAAGTGAAGACGACTGGATTGATGAAGCTGGAGCAGACATCATGGAGTCTTCAACGGATCAGAATTTCTAGTAGACCACCATATCAGTAGTAGTTTTTCCCCCATTTAGTAGTATAGTTCAAGCACTTTGTAATGCTAGTTAGATCGATTGTTTTGCCTTGTTTGGATTGATTGAGTGATATTGATTGAATTTGTCTCATGAGCATATGGGTAGTGTTTTCTCTCTAGACCTCATTCTATTCTTAATTCTCATCTTTTCTAAACCTATCAGATGCCTCCGAGACGCGACACCGGATTTGTTTTCCCGCCAGAGATCACCCAGTTGATTCAGCAGCAGAATGCCCTAATGCAAGTGTTAGTGCAGAACCAAGACAACAACAACAACAACAACAACCCACCGCCACCACCACCTGTTGATCACTTAGCCCGTTTCTTAAGGCTAAACCCGCTGGTGTTTTCCAGTAGCACCGAGCCGATTGTAGCAGATGATTGGCTCTGCAAAGTTGGAAGGGAGTTGACCACTGCAGGATGCACAGATGCGGAAAGAGTGCGCTTTGCCGCACATCAGCTTGATGGACCCGCAGCATCATGGTGGGAGAATTATACAGCCACGCACCCTATTGACACTGTCACATGGGACCAGTTTCAGCAAGCTTTCCGTACAGCTCATGTTTCAGCAGGAGCTATGGCTATGAAGAAGCGTGAGTTTCGCAACCTACGCCAAGGAGGACGCACCGTAGGCCAGTATGTGGAGGATTTCAGTAAGTTAGCACGTTATGCACCAGATGACGTTGCTACAGATGCAGCCAAGCAGGAGAAGTTTCTGGAAGGATTGAATGATGAGCTGAGTATGCAGTTGATGGTAGCAACCTTCAACAACTACCAGGAGCTGGTAGATAGAGCTCTCATGATTGAAGGGAAGCATCAGCAGATTGAAAACCGTAATAGGAAGTATGGACAAGGGAAGTACAATTCTGGAGCCCAGCAGAAGCCATGATTTACCCCGAAGCCGGGAGGACAGTTTCAGCATACCCATGGAGGAGGTAGCTCGCACAACCATAATGGCTCCAAGAATGGTAATGGGAATGGAGGAGGAAACGGACAGAACCGCACCAACCCATCTACCCCAACCAAGAGAGATCTAAGTCACATTACCTGTTTCAAGTGCCAGAAGACGGGACATTATGCTACTGATTGTCCCGAAGCCCAAAATGGAAATGGCAATGGAAGCTCTGGGAAGAAGCCGAACCCGTTCAACAAAGGACATGTGAACCACGTGAGCGTGGAGGAGGTTGAAGCTCAGCCTGATGCAGTAATAGGTAAGTTTTTGGTTAAGTCATTTACTGCAACTGTTCTTTTCGATACTGGTGCATCGCATTCATACATATCAAGGGGATTCGTAAACAAGTTTAAGATGTCCACCCAAGTTCTCAAAAGCCCCATGTTAGTAACCTCGCCAGGAGCAGAGTATATGGCCACCCAAGGATGTTTTCAGATACCATTGGCCATTGGTAGGCATGTTTTCCCCTCAGACCTCATTGTTTTGGAATCGCAAGGTTTGGATGTGATTTTGGGAATGGATTGGCTATCGTTGTATGGAGGAAACATCGATTGTGCCAGCAAGACGATTTTGCTTACCACCCCGGAAGGAAAAAGGATCAAGTATGTATCCCGGCATATGCCGAGGAGGACTCAAGTGAATTCCTTATCAGGAGTTGTACAGGAGGAAGTACCAGTGGTGAAGGACTATCCGGATGTATTTCCAGAAGAATTGCCAGGCATGCCACCAGATAGAGACATTGAGTTTTTGATTGAACTTTTGCCAGGCACAGGGCCAATATCTAAGAGACCGTACAGGATGCCCGCAAAGGATTTGGAGGAAATTAAGAAGCAGATCAAGGAGTTACTGGATAAAGGCTATATTCGCCCAAGTTCGTCACCTTGGGGATCACCAGTACTTCTAGTGGAGAAGAAAGATGGATCACTAAGGATGGTTGTTGATTACCGAGGATTGAATGAGGTGACCATAAAAAACAAGTACCCACTGCCGATGATCAATGATTTGTTTGACCGCCTGCAAGGAGCTAAAGTATTTTCCAAGATCGATCTACGATCAGGGTACCATCAGTTAAAGATTCGAGAGCAGGATATACCCAAGACGGCATTTACCACCAGATATGGATTGTATGAGTATACCGTTATGTCATTTGGTCTGACTAACGCACCTGCCTATTTCATGAACCTGATGAACAAAGTGTTTATGGAGTTTTTGGATAAGTTCGTCGTGGTGTTCATTGATGATATTTTAATCTTTTCCAAGGATGAAGAAGAGCATGAGGAGCATTTACGATTGGTACTTGAGAAGCTCAGAGAACATCAATTATATGCCAAGTTCAGCAAATGTGAGTTTTGGCTGAAGGAAGTTGGATTCCTTGGACATGTTATTTCTGGAGAAGGAATAGCAGTAGACCCTGCCAAGGTTGACACACTGACAAGTTGGGAATCACCCACGACAGTTGGAGAAATCCGGAGTTTTCTTGGACTTGCAGGATACTACCGGAGATTCATCGAGAATTTCTCAAAGATTGCTAAGCCCATGACTGAGCTATTGAAGAAGGACACCAAATTCAATTGGACTGAGGAATGTGAAGCTAGTTTCCAAGAGTTGAAGAAACGATTGGTTACATCACCAGTGTTGATTCTGCCAGATCAACGCAAGGATTATGAAGTTTATTGCGACGCTTCTCGTCGAGGACTTGGAGCAGTGCTTATGCAGGAAGGAAGAGTTGTGTCATATGCTTCACGACAACTTAAACCCCATGAGAAGAATTATGCTACGCATGATTTGGAATTAGCAGCCGTGGTGCATGCATTAAAGACCTAGAGACATTTTCTCATTGGAAACCATTGTGAGGTGTACACGGATCACAAGAGTTTGAAGTACATTTTCACGCAGAAGGAGTTAAATCTCAGACAGAGGAGATGGTTGGAGCTCATTAAAGACTATGATATGAGATTGCATTATCACCCTGGAAAGGCTAACGTAGTAGCAGACGCGTTGAGCCGCAAGAGTCATGTCAACACCCTCATGACCGGAGAGTTACCTCAGGAGTTAGCCGAGGACCTACGTGAGCTATGTTTGGAGATAGTCCCTAGAGGCTATTTAGCGACATTGGAGATTCAGTCTACCTTGATGGAAAGGATCAGAGAAGCTCAGAAGACAGACAAGGAGATTGAAGAGATAAAGGAGAAGATGAGCAAAGGAAAAGCCAAGGGATTTCGTGAGGATGAGCACGATACCTTATGGTTCGAGGACCGCGTATATGTGCCAAATGATCCGGAGATCAGGAAGTTGATTTTGCAAGAAGCCCATGATTCACCGTACTCGATTCACCCAGGAAATACCAAGATGTATTTGGATTTGAAGAATACTTTCTGGTGGACCGGAATGAAGAAGGATATTGCGGAGTATGTAGCAGTTTGTGATGTATGTCAGAGAGTGAAGGCAGAGCATCAGAAGCCAGCAGGATTGCTGCAACCATTGCCGATACCCGAATGGAAGTGGGATAAAATAGGCATGGATTTTATCACGGGATTACCCAGGACTCGTTCAGGCTATGACTCGATATGGGTTGTAGTCGACCGTTTAACGAAAGTGGCTCATTTCATTTCAGTGAAGACCACTTACACCAGTGCTAAGTTGGCAAAGATATACATGACCAGGATCGTATGTTTGCATGGAGTTCCGAGAACCATTGTATCAGACAGAGGAACCCAATTTACCTCGAAGTTTTGGAAGCAGTTACATGAAACATTGGGAACCAGGCTGGAATTTAGTACAGCATTTCACCCACAGACAGATGGACAGACCGAGAGAGTCAACCAGATTTTGGAGGACATGTTGAGAGCATGTGCACTAGATTATGGATCTAGTTGGGACGACAATTTGCCATATGCGGAGTTTTCATATAACAACAGTTATCAGACCAGTTTGAAGATGGCCCCTTTCGAAGCATTGTACGGAAGGAGGTGTAGAACACCGTTGTTGTGGGACGAAGTTGGAGATCGTCAGTTGTTTGGACCAGATTTGATTAAGGAGTCTGAACAGAAAGTAAGGTGGATTCGCGATAGGCTCAAGGTAGCCCAGTCCAGGCAGAAGAGTTATGCTGATTCTAAACGAAAGGAGACAGTTCACGAAGTCGGAGACAGAGTGTATCTTAGAGTATCACCCCTTCGAGGAGTGAAGCGCTTTGGAGTTAAAGGAAAGTTAGCACCCCGTTTTATCGGACCATACAGAGTGTTGGAACGTATGGGAGAAGTTGCCTACAAGCTGGAATTGCCCGAAGGATTGTCTGGAGTACATGATGTATTTCATGTTTCGCAGTTGAAGAAGTGCCACACAGAGATGGCTGAGATACCACTGAGAGATACCGTGCCACTGGAAGCGATACAACTGGAAAGTGATTTGACTTATGAGGAGAAACCAGTTAAGATTCTCGAGTATGCCAGCCGAGTTACCCGCAGCAAGGTTATCATGTTTTGCAAAGTTCAGTGGAGTCACCACACAGAGGATGAAGCCACCTGGGAGCGAGAGGAAGATCTACGGAAAAACCACTCCCACCTGATTTCTAGCCAACCCGAATCTCGAGGGCGAGATTCATCTTAAGGGGGGTAGGTTTGTAACATCCCAAATTTTCAATTTGGAATGTTGTACATAGATCATCTTTTGCATATCATGTTTTGTTGCATTTTGACAAATCCTCGATAAATCCTAAGCAACTCAAGGACCCTCGGAGAGAGTTGGGGATTTTCCCGAATTTTTCAAATTAATTTTTCCAACGAGGATTTTGGTTTTAATTATTTTTCTCTCCGGAAAAATATTTCATTTTAAATAAACGAGAGGAGAAAATATGACTTCTCCAAAACAATTGAAATACTGGAGGAAAAAGGTTAAAAACATTATTTGGAATTTATTTGCAATTTTTATTGCATTAAAAATATTGCATGTTTTCAAAATATTTATTTTTGATTTTAAAAATGTTCACCCTATTCTAGATTTTCTAACTATACAGGGAAAATTTATTTCATATTTTTCTGATTTTTATTTATTTTTTCTACGCAATATTTTTTGCGGAACTTATTAAAAAAAACGCCCGCGCTGACTGGGCCAAAGGCCCAGCCGACGGCCCGCCCGCGCCCTCTCCTCCGCCCGCACGGGAGCTCGCCGCCGGAGTCCGTCCCGGGCACGGTAGCCGCCGCCGCCTCGGGTGCCCCCTTCCCCAAGCACCGACGCACCCCCCCTCCTTAAATACCCCCCTCTCTCTCTCCTCACCTCGAGCCGCCGCCGCCGATCTCGCCGCCCGCCCGCATCTCGCCCGCCGCCGCCGCCGGGAAGCCGCCGCCGCCGCCCCTCGCCGCCCCCTCGCGCCCCCCGAGCCCCGAGCCGCCGAGCCCCGCACCCCGCCGGAGCCCCTCGCCGGAGCCCGCCGTCGAGGTACTGCCACCGGCCGTTTTCCGTCGTTGACCGGTTTTCTGTAAAAAAAAAACCCCCTTCGTTTTAAAAAAAAAACCCTAGATCATTTTTTTTCGGTTTTCTTATTTTGCGAGCGTTCACCGAACCGTTCGTTTTAACGAACGCGTTCGTCGGTTTTTCTCTGTTAACGAACGTCCGTTCTTTAACCGTTCGTCCGTTTTTCTTTTTCGTCGAATTTTCTCGTTATTTTCTCAGATTCGATTTCTGATCGAATTTTCGATTCTGTTTAACTTCTCGCTCGTTAATCGGAATCAGGCGATTCAAGCGCCTAGAGTTTCGTCTCGAAATTCTTTTTCCGTTTAATCTACTCAAACAAATTTTTGCTACAGTAAAATTTGACCTAGATCCAGATTAGCAAACGAAGTTTCTTTCTTTCGCCGTTTGACTTTCGTTGCTTCTTTCAAGTTGATTCTTTTTGCAAACCGGAGTTCTTAAGTTGAACTTTCTGGTTGGATCTTTCATTCGAGTTTTACCTGTGCATTAGATGAGTACTGATTGTATGCTTGTTTGTTTGCGATAGAGTACCCGGAGTGTGCCGCTTGTTACTTCGAATCGCTAGGTTTTGCGGATCATCAGCAAGGCAAGTAACACTTTGATCATATCCCGTTCATACCCAGTTTTATTGCATTAGATCTATTTTTCTCAAACACATTGCATGATTAGGATCTAATTAAATTGTGGGTATCTGGGAAGTAGTTGAGGTAGTACCTATTACCTGTTTTACTCTACCAAACCCTTGGGAGTTACTTCTACGTTGCTTTTATTATTGCCATGCTATGCTCGTAGACATGGATTGGGTTTGAGAGATATTCATGACAGATGTGAGATGTTTATTAATGGTTCAACTTAAGGTGGCAACTAAAACTCACATCTGGGTGGATTGAGGCACCTGGAGAACCCAGTGTTGTCTGTATGTATAAGGTCCGCCACCCAGGCTCAAAGGGATCATGAGATTATTCATGCTAGAAACTTCCGTGTGCAGCCACAAGCTATTATGGGCTCTAGCATAGCTGAGTAGGTTACAGGATCTCTTGAAGAGGTGGACTAGCAGATGTAGGGGAAAGTAGGTGTACCGGTCCATCCAGAGTAGAGAGTGATTGTTTCTGAAAGACTGTGTCTCGGTCATCCGTTTCTCAAACATCATGCAGTGCAAGAATCAAGCGGAGGCGATCGAGTCTTGTGGGGAAAAGTGCACAAACCTCTGCAGAGTGTACAAACTGATCATGATTAGCCGTGTCCCCGGTTATGGACAACTTGAGTATCCAGTACCTGGATTTTCATTTGAATCTCATCACCGTGATACTTATAATTAATTTTGTTGGGTTAATGATGATACTTAATTGGGATTGAGTTGGAGGTACCTTCTCAATGTTTCAACCACCATGATAGTTAAATAAAATTTATTCCTTTTGAAGTAGGATAAAATTGGCTTTTCGCAAAACTGTAACCATAGAGCTTTCCACCAGCCATATATGCATATAGTATAGCATTATTATTGTTCATTGTCCTCTATGTGTTACATTGCCAGCATATTCTATGTGCTGACCCGTTTTCGGGCTGCAACGTGTCATGTTGCAGACTTTCCAGACGACGAGTAAGGTGCCTTAGGTCGTGGTCTTATACTCAGTGATGCCGCTGGAGTTGATGGACTCACTTATCTTCCAAGTGTTCCGCTGTTATCGTTATTAGATGGCCTTAAGCCATGTTTATCATACTTAATCTCTTTGGAGATATTCGATGTAATAAGTGTATGATTGCTACTCTGTTATAAATCATCCATTTGTACTGTGCGTGTCAGCATTACTGATCCAGGGATGACACTGTTGCACAGCAGCACAGACCATTTGAGGTCTGGTCGCTACAAACTCATATAGAATCCGTTTTGGCTCAACAAGTGGTCAAAACGTTTGTGACGACCAGATGCTTCAAAGGATTCTTTCATAGGGAACTTTTGGAGAACTTTTCTTAAGGACTTCGTTAAGAAACCTGTGTAGAAACATTCTTAATGAGCACTCGACAAACGCATTTCGAGAACATACACAAAGTCCCAGCTATGGACCTAGTGCATCATCATAACTGAGGTCTCTTGCATTTCCCTACAAGTAATTGGATCTCATATGGAGATGTTTAGTGAAGTAGAATGGAAAAAATCGAATGCAACTACACAAGAACCAGTTTGTAACCGTCGTTCGGAATCAGTTTTGCGCAGTGTTAACTAAAACATGGATATCTGACTCATACGGAGTCCGTTTTGGCTCCACAAGTGGTCAAAACGTTTGTGACGACCAGATGCTTCAAAGGATTCTTTCATAGGCAACTTTTGGAGAACTATTCTTAAGTTGTTCGTTCAGAAACATGTATAGAAACTTTCTTAATGAGCACTCGACAAACGCATTTCGAGAACATGCACAAAGTCCCAGCTATGGACCTAGTGGATCATCATAACTGAGGTCTCTTTCATTTCCCAACAAGTAAATGTATCTCATATGGAGATGTTTAGTGAAGTAGAATGGAAAAAATCGAATGCAACTACACAAGAACCAGTCTATAACTATCGTTCGGAATCAGTTTTGCGAAGTGTTAACTAAAACATGGATATCTGACTCATACGGAGTCCGTTTTGGCTCCACAAGTAGTCAAAACGTTTGTGACGACCAGATTCTTCAAAGGATTCTTTCATAGGGAACTTCTGGGGAAATTTCTTAAGGAGTTCATTCAGAAACTTGTATAGAAACTTTCTTAATGCGCACTCGACAAACGCATTTCGAGAACATACACAAAGTCCCTGCTATGGACCTAGTGCATCATCATAACTGAGGTGTCTTGCATTTAGCTACAAGTAATTGGATCTCATATGGAGATGTTTAGTGAAGTAGAATGGAAAAAATCGAATGCAACTACACAAGAACCAGTCTGTAACTGTCGTTCGGAATCAGTTTTGCGAAGTGTTCACTGAAACATGGATATCTGACTCATACGGAGTCCGTTTTGGCTCCACAAGTAGTCAAAACATTTGTGACGACCAGATATTTCAAAGGATTCTTTCATAGGGAACTTTTGAGGAACATTTCTTGAGGAGTTCATTCAGAAACTTGTATAGAAACTTTCTTAATGAGCACTCGACAAACGCATTTCGAGAACATACACAAAGTCCCAGCTATGGACCTAGTGCATCATCATAACTGAGGTCTCTCTCATTTACCTACAAGTAATTGGATCTCATATGGAGATGTTTAGTGAAGTAGAATGGAAAAAATTGAATGCAACTACACAAGAACCAGTCTGTAACTGTCGTTCGGAATCAGTTTTGCGTAGTGTTAACTCAAACATGGATATCTGACTCATACGGAGTCCGTTTTGGCTCAACAAGTGGTTAAAACGTTTGTGACGACCAGATGCTTCAAAGGGTTCTTTCATAGGGAACTTTTGGAGAACTTTTCTTAAGGAGTTCGTTCAGAAACTTGTATAGAAACTTTGTTAATGAGCACTCGACAAACGCATTTCGAGAACATACACAAAGTCCCAGCTATGGACCTAGTGCATCATAAAAACTGAGGTCTCTTGCATCTCCCTACAAGTAATTGGATCTCATATGGAGATGTTTAGTGAAGTAGAATGGAAAAAATCGAATGCAACTACACAAGAACTAGTCTGTAACTGTCGTTCCGAATCAGTTTTGCGAAGTGTTCACTGAAACATGGATATCTGACTCATACGGAGTCCGTTTTGGCTCCACAAGTAGTCAAAACGTTTGTGACGACCAGATGCTTCAAAGGATTTTTTCATAGGGAACTTTTGGAGAACTCTACTTAAGGAGTTCCTTCAGAAACTTGTATAGAAACTTTCTTAATGAGCACTCGACAAACGCATTTCGGGAACATACACAAAGTCCCAGCTATGGACCTAGTGCATCACCATAACTGAGGTCTCTTGCATTTCCCAACAAGTAAATGAATCTCATATGGAGATGTTTAGTGAAGTAGAATGGAAAAAATCGAGTGCAACTACACAAGAACCAGTCTGTAACTGTCGTTCGGAATCAGGTTTGCGAAGTGTTAACTAAAACATGGATATCTGACTCTTACGGAGTCCGTTTTGGCTCCACAAGTAGTCCAAACGTTTGTGACGACCAGATTCTTCAAAGGGTTCTTTCATAGGGAACTTTTGGGGAACTTTTTTTAAGGAGTTTGTTCAGAAACTTGTATAGAAACTTTCTTAATGAGCACTCGACAAACGCATTTCGAGAACATACACAAAGTTCCAGTTATGGACCTAGTGCATCATAATAACTGAGGTCTCTCTCATTTACCTACAAGTAATTGGATCTCATATGGAGATGTTTAGTGAAGTAGAATGGAAAAAATTGAATGCAACTACACAAGAACCAGTCTGTAACTGTCGTTCGGAATCAGTTTTGCGTAGTGTTAACTGAAACATGGATATCTGACTCATACGGAGTCCGTTTTGGCTCAACAAGTGGTCAAAACGTTTGTGACGACCAGATGCTTCAAAGGGTTCTTTCATAGGGAACTTTTGGAGAACTTTTCTTAAGGAGTTCGTTCAGAAACTTGTATAGAAACTTTGTTAATGAGCACTCGACAAACGCATTTCGAGAACATACACAAAGTCCCAGCTATGGACCTAGTGCATCATCATAACTGAGGTCTCTTGCATTTCCCTACAAGTAAATGGATCTCATATGGAGATGTTTAGTGAAGTAGAATGGAAAAAATCGAAAGCAACTACACAAGAACCAGTCTGCAACTGTCGTTCGGAATCAATTTTGCGCAGTGTTAACTGAAACATGGATATCTGACTCATATGGAGTCCGTTTTGGCTCCACAAGTAGTCAAAACGTTTGTGACGACCAGATGCTTCAAACGATTCTTTCATAGGGAACTTTTGGAGAACTTTTCTTAAGGAGTTCGTTCAGAAACTTGTATAGAAACTTTCTTAATGAGCACTCGACAAACGCATTTCGAGAACATACACAATGTCCCAGCTATGAACCTAGTGCATCATCATAACTGAGGTCTCTTGCATTTACCTACAAGTAATTGGATATCATATGGAGATGTTTAGTGAAGTAGAATGGAAAAAATCGAATGCAACTACAGAAGAACCAGTTTGTAACTGTCGTTCGGAATCTGTTTTGCGCAGTGTTAACTGAAACATGGATATCTGACTCATACGGAGTTTGTTTTGGCTTCACAAGTAGTCGAAACGTTTGTGACGACCAGATGCTTCAAAGGATTCTTTCATAGGGAACTTTTGGAGAACTTTTCTTAAGGAGTTCGTTCAGAAACTTGTATAGAAAATTTCTTAATGAGCACTCGACAAACGCATTTCGAGAACATGCAAAAAGTCCCAGCTATGGACCTAGTGCATCAGCATAACTGAGGTCTCTTGCATTTCCCAACAAGTAAATGGATCTCATATTGAGCTGTTTAGTGAAGTAGAATGGAAAAAATCGAATGCAACTACACAAGAACCAGTCTGTAACTGTCGTTCGGAATCTGTTTTGCGAAGTGTTAACTAAAACATGGATATCTGACTCATACGGAATCCGTTTTGGCTCCACAAGCAGTCCAAACGTTTGTGACGACCAGATTCTTCAAAGGATTCTTTCGTAGGGAACTTTCCTTAAGGAGTACGTTCAGAAACTTGTATAGAAACTTTCTTAATGAGCACTCGACAAACGCATTTCTTGAACATACACAAAGTCCCAGCTATGAACCTAGTGCATCATCATAACTGAGGTCTCTTGCATTTACCTACAAGTAATTGGATCTCATATGGAGATGTTTAGTGAAGTAGAATGAAAAAAATCGAATGCAACTACACAAGAACCAGTCTGTAACTGTCGTTCGGAATCAGTTTTGCATAGTGTTAACTGAAACATGGCTATCTGACTCATACGGAGTCCGTTTTGGCTCAACAAGTGGTCAAAACATTTGTGACGACCAGATGCTTCAAAGGATTCTTTCATAGGGAACTTTTGGAGAACTTTTCTTAAGGAGTTCGTTCAGAAACTTGTATAGAAACTTTCTTAATGAGCACTCGACAAACGCATTTCGAGAACATACACAAAGTCCCAGCTATGGACCTAGTGCATCATCATAACTGAGGTCTCTTGCATCTCCCTACAAGTAATTGGATCTCATATGGAGATTTTTAGTGAAGTAGAGTGGAAAAAATCGAATGCAACCACACAAGAACCAGTCTGTAACTATCGTTCGGAATCAGTTTATTGCAGTGTTAACTGAAACATGGATATCTAACTCATACGGAGTCCGTTTTGGCTCCACAAGTAGTCAAAACATTTGTGACGAATAGATGCTTGAAAGGATTCTTTCATTGGGAACTTTTGGAGAACTTTACTTAAGGAGTTCGTTCAGAAACTTGTGTAGAAACTTTCTTAATGAGCACTCGACAAATGCATTTCGAGAAGATACACAAAGTCCCAGCTCTGGACCTAGTGCATCATCATAATTGAGGTCTCTTGCATTTCCCTACAAGTAATTGGGTCTCATATGGAAATGTTTAGTGAAGTAGAATGGAAAAAATCGAATGCAACTACACAAGAACCAGTCTGTAACTGTCGTTCGGAATCAGTTTTGCGTAGTGTTAACTGAAAGATGGATATCTAACTCATATAGAATCCGTTTTGGCTCAACAAGTGGTCAAAACGTTTGTGACGACCAGATGCTTCAAAGGATTCTTTCATAGGGAACTTTTGGAGAACTTTTCTTAAGGAGTTCGTTCAGAAACTTGTATAGAAACATTCTTAATGAGCACTCGAATAACGCATTTCGAGAACATACACAAAATCCCAGCTATGGACCTAGTGCATCATCATAACTGAGGTTTCTTGCATTTCCCTACAAGTAATTGGATCTCATATGGAGATGTTTAGTGAAGTAGAATGGAAAAAATCGACTGCAACTACACAAGAACCAGTTTGTAACCGTCGTTCGGAATCAGTTTTGCGCAGTGTTAACTAAAACATGGATATCTGACTCATACGGAGTCCGTTTGGGCTCCACAAGTGGTTAAAACGTTTGTGACGACCAGATGCTTTAAAGGATTCTTTGATAGGCAGCTTTTGGAGAACTTTTCTTCAGTTGTTCGTTCAGAAACTTGTATAGAAACTTTCTTAATGAGCACTCGACAAAGGCATTTCGAGAACATGCACAAAGTCCCAGCTATGGACCTAGTGGATCATCAGAACTGAGGTCTCTTTCATTTCCCAACAAGTAAATGTATCTCATATGGAGATGTTTAGTGAAGTAGAATGGAAAAAATCGAATGCAACTACACAAGAACCAGTCTATAACTATCGTTCGGAATCAGTTTTGCGAAGTGTTAACTAAAACATGGATATCTGACTCATACGGAGTCCGTTTTGGCTCCACAAGTAGTCAAAACGTTTGTGACGACCCGATTCTTCAAAGGATTCTTTCATAGGGAACTTTTGGGGAAATTTCTTAAGGAGTTCATTCAGAAACTTGTATAGAAACTTTCTTAATGCGCACTCGACAAACGCATTTCGAGAACATACACAAAGTCCCTGCTATGGACCTAGTGCATCATCATAACTGAGGTGTCTTGGATTTAGCTACAAGTAATTGCATCTCATATGGAGATGTTTAGTGAAGTAGAATGGAAAAAATCGAATGCAACTACACAAGAACCAGTCTGTAACTGTCGTTCGAAATCAGTTTTGCGAAGTGTTCACTGAAACATGGATATCTGACTCATACGGAGTCCGTTTTGGCTCCACAAGTAGTCAAAACATTTGTGACAACCAGATATTTCAAAGGATTCTTTCATAGGGAACTTCTGGGGAACATTTCTTGAGGAGTTCATTCAGAAACTTGTATAGAAACTTTCTTAATGAGCACTCGACAAACGCATTTCGAGAACATACACAAAGTTCCAGCTATGGACCTAGTGCATCATCATAACTGAGGTCTCTCTCATTTACCTACAAGTAATTGGATCTCATATGGAGATGTTTAGTGAAGTAGAATGGAAAAAATTGAATGCAACTACACAAGAACCAGTCTGTAACTGTTGGTCGGAATCAGTTTTGCGTAGTGTTAACTGAAACATGGATATCTGACTCATACGGAGTTCGTTTTGGCTCAACAAGTGGTCAAAACGTTTGTGACGACCAGATGCTTCAAAGGGTTCTTTCATAGGGAACTTTTGGAGAACTTTTCTTAAGGAGTTCGTTCAGAAACATGTATAGAAACTTTGTTAATGAGCACTCGACAAACGCATTTCGAGAACATACACAAAGTCCCAGCTATGGACCTAGTGCATCATCGTAACTGAGGTCTCTTGCATTTCCCTACAAGTAAATGGATCTCATATGGAGATGTTTAGTGAAGTAGAATGGAAAAAATCGAAAGCAACTACACAAGAACCAGTCTGCAACTGTCGTTCGGAATCAATTTTGCGCAGTGTTAACTGAAACATGGATATCTGACTCATATGGAGTCCGTTTTGGCTCCACAAGTAGTCAAAACGTTTGTGACGACCAGATGCTTCAAACGATTCTTTCATAGGGAACTTTTGGAGAAATTTTCTTAAGGAGTTCGTTCAGAAACTTGTATAGAAACTTTCTTAATGAGCACTCGAGAAACGCATTTCGAGAACATACACAAAGTCCCAGCTATGGACCTAGTGCATCATCATAACTGAGGTCTCTTGCATTTCCCTCCAAGTAATTGGATCTCATATGGAGATGTTTTGTGACGTAGAATGGAAAAAAATGAATGCAACTACACAAGAACCAGTTTGTAACCGTCGTTCGAAATCAGTTTTGCGCAGTGTTAACTAAAACATGGATATCTGACTCATACGGAGTCTGTTTGGGCTCCACAAGTGGTCGAAACATTTGTGACGACCAGATGCTTCAAAGGATTCTTTCATAGGCAACTTTTGGAGAACTTTTCTTAAGTTGTTCGTTGAGAAACTTGTATAGAAACTTTCTTAATGAGCACTCGACAAACGCATTTCGAGAACATGCACAAAGTCCCAGCTATGGACCTAGTGGATCATCATAACTGAGGTCTCTTGCATTTCCCAACAAGTAAATGGATCTCATATGGAGATGTTTAGTGAAGTAGAATGGAAAAAATCGAATGCAACTACACAAGAACCAGTCTGTAACTGTCGTTCGGAATCAGTTTTGCGCAGTGTTAACTAAAACATGGAGATCCGATTCATACGGAATCCGTTTTGGCTCCACAAGTAGTCAAAACATTTGTGACGACCAGATGCTTCAAAGGATTCTTTCATAGGGAACTTTTGGGGAACTTTTCTTAAGGAGTTCATTCAGAAACTTGTATAGAAATTTCTTAATGAGCACTCGACAAATGCATTTCGAGAACATACACAAAGTCCCTGCTATGGACCTAGTGCATCATCATAACTGAGGTGTCTTGCATTTAGCTACAAGTAATTGGATCTCATATGGAGATGTTTAGTGAAGTAGAATGGAAAAAATCGAATGCAACTACACAAGAACCAGTTTGTAACCGTCGTTCGGAATCAGTTTTGCGCAGTGTTAACTAAAACATGGATATCTGACTCATACGGAGTCCGTTTTGGCTCCACAAGTGGACAAAGCATTTGTGACGACCAGATGCTTCAAAGGATTCTTTCATAGGCAACTTTTGGAGAAATTTTCTTAAGTTGTTCGTTCAGAAACATGTATAGAAACTTTCTTAATGAGCACTCGACAAACGCATTTCGAGAACATGCACAAAGTCCCAGCTATGGACCTAGTGGATCATCATAACTGAGGTCTCTTGCATTTCCCAACAAGTAAATGGATCTCATATGGAGAATTTTAGTGAAGTAGAATGGAAAAAATCAAATGCAATTACACAAGAACCAGTCTATAACTGTCGTTCAGAATCAGTTTTGCGAAGTGTTAACTAAAACATGGATATCTAACTCATACGGAGTCCGTTTTGGCTCCACAAGTAGTCAAAACGTTTGTGACGACCAGATGCTTCAAAGGATTCTTTCATAGGGAACTTTTGGGGAACTTTTCTTAAGGAGTTCATTCAGAAACTTGTATAGAAACTTTCTTAATGAGCACTCGACAAACGCATTTCGAGAACATACACAAAGTCCCTGCTATGGACCTAGTGCATCATCATAACTGAGGTGTCTTGCATTTATCTACAAGCAATTGGATCCCATATGGAGATGTTTAGTGAAGTAGAATGGAAAAAATCGAATGCAACTACACAAGAACCAGTCTGTAACTGTCGTTCGGAATCAGTTTTGCGAAGTGTTCACTGAAACATGGATATCTGACTCTTACGGAGTCCATTTTGGCTCCATAAGTAGTCAAAACATTTGTGATGACCAGATATTTCAAAGGATTCTTTCATAGGGAACTTTTGGGGAACTTTTCTTGAGGAGTTCATTCAGAAACTTGTATAGAAACTTTCTTAATGAGCACTCGACAAACGCATTTCGAGGACATACACAAAGTCCCAGCTATGGACCTAGTGCATCATCGTAACTGAGGTCTCTTGCATTTACCTACAAGTAAATGGATCTCATATGGAGATGTTTAGTGAAGTAGAATGGAAAAAATCGAATGCAACTACACAAGAACCAGTCTGTAACTGTCGTTCGGAATCAGTTTTGCGTAGTGTTAACTGAAACATGGATATCTGACTCATACGGAGTCCGTTTTTGCTTAACAAGTGGTCAAAACGTTTGTGACGACCAGATGCTTCAAAGGTTTCTTTCATAGGGAACTTTTGGAGAACTTTTCTTAAGGAGTTCGTTCAGAAACTTGTATAGAAACTTTGTTAATGAGCACTCGACTAACGGATTGCGAGAACATACACAAAGTCCCAGCTATGGACCTAGTGCATCATCATAACTGAGGTCTGTTGCATCTCCCTACAAGTAACTGGATCTCATATGGAGATGTTAGTGAAGTAGAATGGAAAAAATCGAATGCAACTGCACAAGAACCAGTCTGTAACTGTCGTTCCGAATCAGTTTTGCGAAGTGTTCACTGAAACATGGATATCTGACTCATACGGAGTCCGTTTTGGCTCCACAAGTAGTCAAAACATTTGTGACGACCAGATGCTTCAAAGGATTCTTTCATAGGGAACTTTTGGAGATCTTTTCTTAAGGAGATCGTTCAGAAACTTGTATAGAAACTTTCTTAATGAGCAGTCGACAAACGCATTTCGAGAACATACACAAAGTCCGAGCTATGGACCTAGTGCATCATCATAACTGAGGTCTCTTGCATTTCCCTACAAGTAATTGGATCTCATATGGAGATGTTTAGTGAAGTAGAATGGAAAAAATCGAATGCAACTGCACAAGAACCAGTTTGTAACTGTCGTTCGCAATTAGTTTTGCGCAGTGTTAACTGAAACATGGATATCTGACTCATACAGAGTCCGTTTTGGGTTCACAAGTAGTCAAAATGTTTGTGACGACCTGATGCTTCAAAGGATTCTTTCATAGGGATCTTTTGGAGAACTTTTCTTAAGGAGTTCGTTCAGAAACTTGTATAGAAACTTTCTTAATGAGCACTCGACAAACGCATTTCGAGAACATACACAAAGTCCGAGCTATGGACCTAGTGCATCATCATAAGTGAGGTCTCTTGCATTTCCCTACAAGCAATTGGATCTCATATGGATATGTTTAGTGAAGTAGAATGGAAAAAATCGAATGCAACTACACAAGAACCAGTCTGTAACTGTCGTTCGGGATTAGTTTTGCGCAGTGTTAACTGAAACATGGATATTTGACTCATACAGAGTCCGTTTTGGCTCCACAAGTAGGCAAAACATTTCTGACGACCTGACGCTTCAAGGGAACTTTTGGAGAACATTTCTTAAGGAGTTCGTTCAGAAACGTGTATAGAAACTTTCTTAATGAGCACTCGACAAACGCATTTCGAGAGCATACACAAAGTGCCTGCTATGGACCTAGTGCATCATCATAACTGAGATCTCTTGCATTTCCCTACAAGTAAATGGATCTCATATGGAGATGTTTAGTGAAGTAGAATGGAAAAAATCGAAAGCAACTACACAAGAACCAGTCTGCAACTGTCGTTCCAAATCAATTTTGCGCAGTGTTAACTGAAACAAGGATATCTGACTCATATGGAGTCCGTTTTGGCTCCACAAGTAGTCAAAACGTTTGTGATGACCAGATGCTTCAAACGATTCTTTCATAGGGAACTTTTGGAGAACTTTTCTTAAGGAGTTCGTTCAGAAACTTGTATAGAAACTTTCTTAATGAGCACTCGACAAACGCATTTCGAGAACATACACAAAGTCCCAGCTATGGACCTAGTGCATCATCATAACTGAGGTCTCTTGCATTTCCCTACAAGTAATTGTATCTCATATGGAGATGTTTAGTGACGTAGAATGGAAAAAAATGAATGCAACTACACAAGAACCAGTTTGTAACCGTCGTTCGGAATTAGTTTTGCGCAGTGTTAACTAAAACATGGATATCTGACTCATACGGAGTCCGTTTGGGCTCCACAAGTAGTCAAAACATTTGTGACGACCAGATGCTTCAAAGGATTCTTTCATAGGGAACTTTTGGAGAACTTTTCTTAAGTTGTTCGTTCAGAAACTTGTATAGAAACTTTCTTAATGAGCACTCGACAAACGCATTTCTAGAACATGCACAAAGTCCCAGCTATGGACCTAGTGGATCATCATAACTGAGGTCTCTTGCATTTCCCAACAAGTAAATGGATCTCATATGCAGATGTTTAGTGAAGTGGAATGGAAAAAATCGAATGCAACTACACAAGAACCAGTCTATAACTGTCGTTCGGAATCAGTTTTGCAAAGTGTTAACTAAAACATGGAGATCTGACTCATACGGAGTCCGTTTTGGCTCCACAAGTAGTCAAAACATTTGTGAAGACCAGATGCTTCGAAGGATTCTTTCATAGGGAACTTTTGGGGAACTTTTCTTAAGGAGTTCATTCAGAAACTTGTATAGAAACTTTCTTAATGAGCACTCGACAAAGGCATTTCGAGAACATACACAAAGTCCCAGCTATGGACCTAGTGCATCATCATAACTGAGGTGTCTTGCATTTACCTACAAGTAATTGGATCTCTTATGGAGATTTTTAGTGAAGTAGAATGGAAAAAATCGAATGCAACTACACAAGAACCAGTCTGTAACTGTCGTTCGGAATCAGTTTTGCATAGTGTTAACTGAAACATGGCTATCTGACTCATACGGAGTCCGTTTTGGCTCAATAAGTGGTCAAAACATTTGTGACGACCAGATGCTTCAAAGGATTCTTTCATAGGGAACTTTTGGAGAACTTTTCTTAAGGAGTTCGTTCAGAAACTTGTATAGAAACTTTCTTAATGAGCACTCGAGAAACGCATTTCGAGAACATACACAAAGTCCCAGCTATGGACCTAGTGCATCATCATAACTGAGGTCTCTTGGATCTCCCTACAAGTAATTGGATCTCATATGGAGATGTTTAGTGAAGTAGAGTGGAAAAAATCGAATGCAACCACACAAGAACCAGTCTGTAACTATCGTTCGGAATCAGTTTATTGCAGTGTTAACTGAAACATGGATATCTAACTCATACGGAGTCCGTTTTGGCTCCACAAGTAGTCAAAACGTTTGTGACGAATAGATGCTTCAAAGGATTTTTTCATAGGGAACTTTTGGAGAACTTTCCTTAAGGAGTTCGTTCAGAAACTTGTGTAGAAACTTTCTTAATGAGCACTCGACAAATGCATTTCGAGAAGATACACAAAGTCCCAGCTCTGGACCTAGTGCATCATCATAATTGAGGTCTCTTGCATTTCCCTACAAGTAATTGGATCTCATATGGAGATGTTTTGTGAAGTAGAATGGAAAAAATCGAATGCAACTACACAAGAACCAGTCTGTAACTGTCGTTCGGAATCAGTTTTGCGTAGTGTTAACAGAAAGATGGATATCTAACTCATATAGAATCCGTTTTGGCTCAACAAGTGGTCAAAACGTTTGTGACGACCAGATGCTTCAAAGGATTCTTTCATAGGGAACTTTTGGAGAACTTTTCTTCAGGAGTTTGTTCAGAAACTTGTATAGAAACTTTGTTAATGAGCACTCGACTAACGCATTGCGAGAACATACACAAAGTCCCAGCTATGGACCTAGTGCATCATCATAACTGAGGTCTGTTGCATCTCCCTACAAGTAATTGGATCTCATATGGAGATGTTAGTGAAGTAGAATGGAAAAAATCGAATGCAACTACACAAGAACCAGTCTGTAACTGTCGTTCCGAATCATATTTGCGAAGTGTTCACCGAAACATGGATATCTGACTCATACGGAGTCCGTTTTGGCTCCACAAGTAGTCAAAATATTTGTGACGACCAGATGCTTCAAAGGATTCTTTCATAGGGAACTTTTGGAGACCTTTTCTTAAGGAGATCGTTCAGAAACTTGTATAGAAACTTTCTTAATGAGCAGTCGACAAACGCATTTCGAGAACATACACAAAGTCCGAGCTATGGACCTAGTGCATCATCATAAATGAGGTCGCTTGCATTTCCCTACAAGTAATTGGATCTCATATGGAGATGTTTAGTGAAGTAGAATGGAAAAGATCGAATGCAACTACACAATAACCAGTTTGTAACTGTCGTTCGGAATTAGTTTTGCGCAGTGTTAACTGAGACATGGATATCTGACTCATACAGAGTCCGTTTTGGGTTCACAAGTAGTCAAAACATTTGTGACGACCTGATGCTTCAAAGGATTCTTTCATAGGGAACGTTTGGAGAACTTTTCTTAAGGAGTTCGTTCAGAAACTTGTATAGAAACTTTTTTAATGAGCACTCGACAAATGCATTTCGAGAAGATACACAAAGTCCCAGCTCTGGACCTAGTGCATCATCATAATTGAGGTCTCTTGCATTTCCCTACAAGTAATTGGATCTCATATGGAGATGTTTAGTGAAGTAGAATGGAAAAAATCGAATGCAACTACACAAGAACCAGTCTGTAACTGTCGTTCGGAATCAGTTTTGCGCAGTGTTAACTGAAAGATGGATATCTAACTCATATAGAATCCGTTTTGGCTCAACAAGTGGTCAAAACGTTTGTGACGACCAGATGCTTCAAAAGATTCTTTCATAGGGAACTTTTGGAGAACTTTTCTTATGGAGTTCGTTCAGAAACTTGTATAGAAACTTTCTTAATGAGCACTCGACAAACGCATTTCGAGAACATACACAAAGTCCCAGCTATGGACCTAGTGCATCATCATAACTGAGGTCTCTTGCATCTCCTAAAAGTAATTGGATCTCATATGGAGATGTTTAGTGAAGTAGAGTGGAAAAAATCGAATGCAACCACACAAGAACCAGTCTGTAACTATCGTTCGGAATCAGTTTATTGCAGTGTTAACTGAAACATGGATATCTAACTCATACGGAGTCCGTTTTGGCTCCACAAGTAGTCAAAACGTTTGTGACGAATAGATGCTTCAAAGGATTTTTTCATAGGGAACTTTTGGAGAACTTTACTTAAGGAGTTCGTTCAGAAACTTGTGTAGAAACTTTCTTAATGAGCACTCGACAAATGCATTTCGAGAAGATACACAAAGTCCCAGCTCTGGACCTAGTGCATCATCATAATTGAGGTCTCTTGCATTTCCCTACAAGTAATTGGATCTCATATGGAGATGTTTAGTGAAGTAGAATGGAAAAAATCGAATGCAACTACACAAGAACCAGTCTGTAACTGTCGTTCGGAATCAGTTTTGCGCAGTGTTAACTGAAAGATGGATATCTAACTCATATAGAATCCGTTTTGGCTCAACAAGTGGTCAAAACGTTTGTGACGACCAGATGCTTCAAAGGATTCTTTCATAGGGAACTTTTGGAGAACTTTTCTTAAGGAGTTTGTTCAGAAACTTGTATAGAAACTTTGTTAATGAGCACTCGACTAACGCATTGCGAGAACATACACAAAGTCCCAGCTATGGACCTAGTGCATCATCATAACTGAGGTCTGTTGCATCTCCCTACAAGTAATTGGATCTCATATGGAGATGTTAGTGAAGTAGAATGGAAAAAATCGAATGCAACTACACAAGAACCAGTCTGTAACTGTCGTTCCGAATCATATTTGCGAAGTGTTCACTGAAACATGGATATCTGACTCATACGGAGTCCTTTTTGGCTCCACAAGTAGTCAAAACGTTTGTGACGACCACATGCTTCAAAGGATTCTTTCATAGGGAACTTTTGGAGACCTTTTCTTAAGGAGATCGTTCAGAAACTTGTATAGAAACTTTCTTAATGAGCAGTCGACAAACGCATTTCGAGAACATACACAAAGTCCGAGCTATGGACCTAGTGCATCATCATAAATGAGGTCGCTTGCATTTCCCTACAAGTAATTGGATCTCATATGGAGATGTTTAGTGAAGTAGGATGGAAAAGATCGAATGCAACTACACAAGAACCAGTTTGTAACTGTCTTTCGGAATTAGTTTTGCGCAGTGTTAACTGAAACATGGATATCTGACTCATACAGAGTCCGTTTTGGGTTCACAAGTAGTCAAAACATTTGTGACGACCTGATGCTTCAAAGGATTCTTTCATAGGGAACGTTTGGAGAACTTTTCTTAAGGAGTTCGTTCAGAAACTTGTATAGAAACTTTCTTAATGAGCACTCGACAAATGCATTTCGAGAAGATACACAAAGTCCCAGCTCTGGACCTAGTGCATCATCATAATTGAGGTCTCTTGCATTTCCCTACAAGTAATTGGATCTCATATGGAGATGTTTAGTGAAGTAGAATGGAAAAAATCGAATGCAACTACACAAGAACCAGTCTGTAACTATCGTTCGGAATCAGTTTTGCGCAGTGTTAACTGAAAGATGGATATCTAACTCATATAGAATCCGTTTTGGCTCAACAAGTGGTCAAAACGTTTGTGACGACCAAATGCTTCAAAGGATTCTTTCATAGGGAACTTTTGGAGAACTTTTCTTAAGGAGTTTGTTCAGAAACTTGTATAGAAACTTTGTTAATGAGCACTCGACTAACGCATTGCGAGAACATACACAAAGTCCCAGCTATGGACCTAGTGCATCATCATAACTGAGGTCTGTTGCATCTCCCTACAAGTAATTGGATCTCATATGGAGATGTTAGTGAAGTAGAATGGAAAAAATCGAATGCAAGTACACAAGAACCAGTCTGTAACTGTCGTTCCGAATCATATTTGCGAAGTGTTCACTGAAACATGGATATCTGACTCATACGGAGTCCGTTTTGGCTCCACAGGTAGTCAAAATATTTGTGACGACCAGATGCTTCAAAGGATTCTTTCATAGGGAACTTTTGGAGACCTTTTCTTAAGGAGATCGTTAAGAAACTTGTATAGAAACTTTCTTAATGAGCAGTCGACAAACGCATTTCGAGAACATACACAAAGTCCGAGCTATGGACCTAGTGCATCATCATAACTGAGGTCGCTTGCATTTCCCTACAAGTAATTGGATCTCATATGGAGATGTTTAGTGAAGTAGAATGGAAAAGATCGAATGCAACTACACAAGAACCAGTTTGTAACTGTCGTTCGGAATTAGTTTTGCGCAGTGTTAACTGAAACATGGATATCTGACTCATACAGAGTCCGTTTTGGGTTCACAAGTAGTCAAAACATTTGTGACGACCTGATGCTTCAAAGGATTCTTTCATAGGGAACTTTTGGAGAACTTTTCCTAAGGAGTTCGTTCAGAAACTTGTATAGAAACTTTCTTAATGAGCACTCGACAAACGCATTTCGAGAACATACACAAAGTCCCAGCTATGGATGTAGTGCATCATCATAACTGATGTCTCTTGCATTTCCCTACAAGTAAATGGATCTCATATGGAGATGTTTAGTGAAGTAGAATGGAAAAAATTGAAAGCAACTACACAAGAACCTGTATGCAACTGTCGTTCGGAATCAATTTTACGCAGTGTTAACTGAAACATGGATATCTGACTCATATGGAGTCCGTTTTGGCTCCACAAGTAGTCAAAACGTTTGTGACGACCAGATGCTTCAAAGGATTCTTTCGTAGGGAACTTTTGGAGAACTTTTCTTAAGGAGTTCGTTCAGAAACTTGTATAGAAACTTTCTTAATGAGCACTCGACAAACGCATTTCGAGAACATACACAAAGCCCCAGCTATGGACCTAGTGCATCATCATAACTGAGGTCTCTTGCATCTCCCTACAAGTAATTGGATCTCATGGAGATGTTTAGTGAAGTAGAGTGGAAAAAATCGAATGCAACTACACAAGAACCTGTCTGTAACTGTCGTTCCGAATCAGTTTCGTGCAGTGTTAACTCAAACATGGATATCTGACTCATACGAAGTCCGTTTTGGCTCCACAAGTAGTCAAAACGCTTGTGACGACCAGATGCTTCAAAGGATTCTTTCATAGGGAACTTTTGGCGAACTTTACTTAAGGAGTTCGTTCAGAAACTTGTGTAGAAACTTTCTTAATGAGCACTCGACAAATGCATTTCGAGAAGATACACAAAGTCCCAGCTCTGGACCTAGTGCATCATCATAAATGAGGTTTCTTGCATTTCCCTACAAGTAAATGGATCTCATATGGAGATGTTTAGTGAAGTAGAATGGAAAAAATCGAATGCAACTACACAAGAACCAGTCTGTAACTGTCGTTCGGAATCAGTTTTGCGAAGTGTTAACTGAAACATAGAGATCTGACTCATACGGAGTCCGTTTTGGCTCCACAAGTATTGAAAATGTTTGTGACGACCAGATGCTTGAAAGGATTCTTTCATAGGGAAATTTTGGGGAACTTTTCTTAAGGAGTTCCTTCAGAAACTGGTATAGAAACTTTCTTAATGAGCACTCGACAAACGCATTTCGAGAACATACACAAAGTCCCAGCCATGGACCTAGTGGATCATCATAACTGAGGTCTCTTGCATTTCCCAACAAGTAAATGGATCTCATATGGAGATGTTTAGTGAAGTAGAATGGAAAAAATCGAATGCAACTACACAAGAACCAGTCTGTAACCGTCGTTCGGAATCAGTTTTGCGGAGTGTTAACTAAAACATGGATATCTGACTCATACGGAGTCCGTTTTGGCTCCACAAGTGGTCAAAACGTTTGTGACGACCAGATGCTTCAAAGGATTCTTTCATAGGCAACTTTTGGAGAACTTTTCTTAAGTTGTTCGTTCAGAAACTTGTATAGAAACTTTGTTAATGAGCACTCGACAAACGCATTTCGAGAACATACACAAAGTCCCAGCTATTGACCTAGTGGATCATCATAACTGAGGTCTCTTGCATCTCCCAACAAGTAAATGGATCTCATATGGAGATGTTTAGTGAAGTAGAATGGAAAAAATCGAATGCAACTACACAAGAACCACTCTATAACTGTCGTTCGGAATCAGTTTTGCGAAGTGTTAACTAAAACATGGATATCTAACTCATACGGAGTCCGTTTTGGCTCCACAAGTAGTCAAAACGTTTGTGACGACCAGATGCTTCAAAGGATTCTTTCATAGGGAACTTTTCTTATGGAGTTCGTTCAGAAACTTGTATAGAAACTTTCTTAATGAGCACTCGACAAACGCATTTCGAGAACATACACAAAGTCCCAGCTATGGACCTAGTTCATCATCGTAACTGAGGTGTCTTGCATTTCCCTACAAGTAATTGGATCTCATATGGAGATGTTTAGTGAAGTAGAATGGAAAAAATCGAATGCAACTACACAAGAACCAGTCTGTAACTGTAGTTCGGAATTAGTTTTGCGCAGTGTTAACTGAAACATGGATATCTGACTCATACAGAGTCCGTTTTGGCTTCACAAGTAGTCAAAATGTTTGTGACGACCAGATGCTTCAAAGGATTCTTTCATAGGGAACTTTTGGAGAACTTTTCTTAAGGAGTTTGTTCAGAAACTTGTATATAAACTTTCTTAATGAGCACTCGACAAACGCATTTCGAGAACATACACGAAGTCCCAGCTATGGACCTAGTGCATCATCATAACTGAGGTCTCTTGCATTTCCCTACAAGTAATTGGATCTCATATGGAGGTGTTTAGTGAAGTAGAATGGAAAAAATCGAATGCAACTACACAAGAACCAGTCTGTAACTGTTGTTCCGAATTAGGTTTGCGCAGTGTTAACTGAAACATGGATATCTGACTCATACGGAGTCCGTTTTGGCTCAACAAGTAGTCAAAATGTTTGTGAAGACCAGATGCTTCAAAGGATTCTTTCATAGGGAACTTTTGGAGAATTTTACTTAAGGAGTTCGTTCAGAAACTTGTGTAGAAACTTTCTTAATGAGCACTCGACAAATGCATTTCGAGAAGATACACAAAGTCCCAGCTCTGGACCTAGTGCATCAACATAACTGAGGTCTCCTGCATTTCCCTACAAGTAATTGGATCTCATATGGAGATGTTTAGTGAAGTAGAATGGAAAAAATCGAATGCAACTACACAAGAACCAGTCTGTAACTGTCGTTCGGAATCAGTTTTGCGCAGTGTTAACGGAAACATGGATATCTGACTCATACGGAGTCCGTTTTGGCTCAACTAGTGGTCTAAACGTTTGTGACGACCAGATGCTTCAAAGCATTCTTTCATAGGGAACTTTTGGAGAACTTTTCTCAAGGAGTTCGTTCAGAAACTTGTATAGAAACTATCTCAATGAGCACTCGACAAACGCATTTCGAGAACATACACAAAGTCCCAGCTATGGACCTAGTGCATCATCATAACTGAGGTCTCTTGCATCTCCCTACAAGTAATTGGATCTCATGGAGATGTTTAGTGAAGTAGAGTGGAAAAAATCGAATGCAACTACACAAGAACCAATCTGTAACTGTCGTTCCGAATCAGTTTTGTGAAGTGTTAACTCAAACATGGATATCTGACTCATACGAAGTCCGTTTTGGCTCCACAAGTAGTCGAAACACTTGTGACGACCAGATGCTTCAAAGGATTCTTTCATAGGGAACTTTTGGAGAACTTTACTTAAGGAGTTCGTTCAGAAACTTGTGTAGAAACTTTCTTAATGAGCACTCGACAAATGCATTTCGAGAAGATACACAAAGTCCCAGCTCTGGACCTAGTGCATCATCATAACTGAGGTCTCTTGCATTTCCCTACAAGTAATTGGATCTCATATGGAGATGTTTAGTGAAGTAGAATGGAAAAAATCGAATGCAACTACACAAGAACCAGTCTGTAACTGTCGTTCGGAATCAGTTTTGCGCAGTGTTAACTGAAAGATGGATATCTAACTCATCCGGAATCCGTTTTGGCTCAACAAGTGGTCAAAACGTTTGTGACGACAAGATGCTTCAAAGGATTCTTTCATAGGGAACTTTTGGAGAACTTTTCTTAATGAGTTCGTTCAGAAACTTGTACATAAACTTTCTTAATGTACACTTGACAAACGCATGTCGAGAACATACACAAAGTCCTAGCTATGGACCTAGTGCATCATCATAACTGAGGTCTCTTGCATTTCCCTACAAGTAATTGTATCTCATATGGAGATGTTTAGTGAAGTAGAATGGAAAAAATCGAATGCAACTACACAAGAACCAGTCTGTAACTGTCGTTCGGAATCAGTTTTGCGTAGTGTTAACTGAAACATGGATATCTGACTTATACGGAGTCCGTTTTTCTCAACAAGTGGTCAAAATGTTTGTGACGACCACATGCTTCAAAGGATTCTTTCATAGGGAACTTTTGGGGAACTTTTCTTGGGGAGTTCATTCAGAAACTGGTATAGAAACTTTCTTAATGAGCACTCGACAAACGCATTTCGAGAACATACACAAAGTCCCAGCTATGGACCTAGTGGATCATCATAACTGAGGTCTCTTGCATTTCCCAACAAGTAAATGGATCTCATATGGATATGTTTAGTGAAGTAGAATGGAAAAAATCGAATGCAACTACACAAGAACCAGGCTGTAACTATCGTTCGGAATCAGTTTTGCGTAGTGTTAACTGAAACATGGATATCTGACTCATACGGAGTCCGTTTTGGCTCAACAAGTGGTCAAAACGTTTGTGACAACCTGATGCTTCAAATGGTTCTTTCATAGGGAACTTTGGGGGAACTTTTCTTAAGGAGTTCGTTCATAAACTTGTATAGAAACATTGTTAATGAGCACTCGACAAACGCATTTCGAGAACATACACAAAGTCCCAGCTATTGACCTAGTGCATCATCATAAATGAGGTCTCTTGCATCTCCCTACAAGTAATTGGATATCATATGGAGATCTTAAGTGAAGTAGAATGGAAAAAATCGAATGCAACTACACAAGAACCAGTCTGTAACTGTCGTTCCGAATCAGTTTTGCGAAGTGCTAACTGAAACATGGATATCTGACTCATACGGAGTCCGTTTTGGCTCCACAAGTAGTAAAAATGTTTGTGACGACCAGATGCTTCAAAGGATTCTTTCATAGGGAACTTTTCTTATGGAGTTCGTTCAGAAACTTGTATAGAAACTTTCTTAATGAGCACTCGACAAACGCATTTCGAGAACATACACAAAGTCCCAGCTATGGACCTAGTGCATCATCATAACTGAGGTCTCTTGCATTTCGCTACAAGTAATTGGATCTCAGATGCAGATGTTTAGTGAAGTAGAATGGAAAAAATCGAATGCAACTACACAAGAACCAGTCCGTAACTGTCGTTCGGAATTAGTTTTGCGCAGTGTTAACTGAAACATGGATATCTGACTCATACAGAGTCCGTTTTGGCTTCACAAGTAGTCAAAACGTTTGTGACGACTAGATGCTTCAAAGGATTCTTTCATAGGGAACTTTTGGAGAACTTTTCTTAAGGAGTTCGTTCAGAAACTTGTATAGAAACTTTCTTAATGAGCACTCGACAAATGCATTTCGAGAACATACACAAAGTCCCAGCTATGGACCTAGTGCATCATCATAACTGATGTCTCTTGCATTTCCCTACAAGTAAATGGATCTCATATGGAGATGTTTAGTGAAGTAGAATGGAAAAAATCAAAAGCAACTACACAAGAACCAGTTTGCAACTGTCGTTCGGAATCGATTTTGCGCAGTGTTAACTGACACATGGATATCTGTCTCATATGGAGTCCGTTTTGGCTCCACAAGTAGTCAAAATGTTTGTGACGACCAGATGCTTCAAACGACTCTTACATAGGGAACTTTTGGAGAACTTTTCTTAAGGAGTTCGTTCAGAAACTTGTATAGAAACTTTCTTAATGAGCACTCGACAAACGCATTTCGAGAACATACACAAAGTCCCAGCTATGGACCTAGTGCATCATCATAACTGAGGACTCTTGCATTTCCCTACAAGTAATTGGATCTCATATGGAGATGTTTAGTGAAGTAGAATGGAAAAAATCGAATGCAACTACACAAGAACCAGTCTGTAACTGTTGTTCCGAATCAGTTTTGCGCAGTTTTAACTGAAACATGGATATCTGACTCATACGGAGTCCGTTTTGGCTCAACAAGTAGTCAAAACGTTTGTGAAGACCAGATGCTTCAAAGGATTCTTTCATAGGGAACTTTTGGAGAATTTTATTTAAGGAGTTCCTTCAGAAACTTGTATAGAAACTTTCTTAATGAGCACTCGACAAAGGCATTTCGAGAACATACACAAAGTCCGAGCTATGGACCTAGTGCATCATCATTACTGAGGTCTCTTGCATTTCCCTACAAGTAATTGGATCTCATATCGAGATGTTTAGTGAAGTAGAATGGAAAAAATCGAATGCAACTACACAAGAACCAGTCTGTAACTGTCGTCCGGAATTAGTTTTGCGAAGTGTTAACTGAAACATGGATATTTGACTCATACAGAGTCCGTTTTGGCTCCACAAGTAGTCAAAACATTTGTGACGACCTGATGCTTCAAAGGATTCTTTCATAGGGAACTTTTGGAGAACTTTTCTTAAAAAGTTCGTTCAGAAACTTGTATAGAAACTTTCTTAATGAGCACTGGACAAACGCATTTCGAGAACATACACAAAGTCCCAGCTATGGACCTAGTGCATCATCATAACTAAGGTCTCCTGCATCTCCCTACAAGTAATTGGTTCTCATGGAGATGTTTAGTGAAGTAGAGTGGTAAAAATCGAATGCAACTACACAAGAACCAGTCTGTAACTGTCGTTCCGAATCAGTTTTGTGCAGTGTTAACTCAAACATGGATATCTGACTCATACGAAGTCCATTTTGGCTCCACAAGTAGTCAAAACGCTTGTGACGACCAGATGCTTCAAAGGATTCTTTCATAGGGAACTTTTGGAGAACTTTACTTAAGGAGTTCGTTCAGAAACTTGTGTAGAAAATTTCTTAAATAGCACTCGACAAATGCATTTCGAGAAGATACACAAAGTCCCAGCTCTGGACCTAGTGCATCATCATAACTGAGGTTTCTTGCATTTCCCAACAAGTAAATGGATCTCATATGGAGATGTTTAGTGAAGTAGAATGGAAAAAATCGAATGCAACTACACAAGAACCAGTCTGTAACTATCGTTCGGAATTAGTTTTGCGAAGTGTTAACTGAAACATGGATATCTGACTCATACGGAGTCCGTTTTGGCTCCACAAGTAGTCAAAACGTTTGTGACGACCAGATGCTTCAAAGGATTCTTTCATAGGGAACTTTTGGGGATCTTTTCTTAAGGAGTTCATTCAGAAACTTGTATAGAAACTTTCTCAATGAGCACTCGACAAACGCATTTCGAGAACATACACAAAGTCCCTGCTATGGACCTAGTGCATCATCATAACTGAGGTGTCTTGCATTTAGCTACAAGTAATTGGATCCCATATGGAGATGTTTAGTGAAGTAGAATGGAAAAAATCGAATGCAACTACACAAGAACCAGTCTGTAACTGTTGTTCCGAATCAGTTTTGCGAAGTGTTCACTGAAACATGGATATCTGACACATACGGAGTCCGTTTTGGCTCCACAAGTAGTCAAAACATTTGTGACGACCAGATATTTCAAAGGATTCTTTCATAGGGAACATTTGGGGAACTTTTCTTAAGGAGTTCATTCAGAAACTGGTATAGAAACATTCTTAATGAGCACTCGACAAACGCATTTCGAGAACATACACAAAGTCCCAGCTATGGACCTAGTGCATCATCATAACTGGGGTCTCTTGCATTTACCTACAAGTAATTGGATCTCATATGGAGATGTTTAGTGAAGTAGAATGGAAAAAATCGAATGCAACTACACAAGAACCAGTCTGTAACTGTCGTTCGGAATCAGTTTTGCGTAGTGTTAACTTAAACATGGATATCTGACTCATAGGGAGTCCGTTTTGGCTCAACAAGTGGTCAAAACGTTTGTGACGACCAGATGCTTCAAAGGGTTCTTTCATAGGGAACTTTTGAAGAACTTTTCTTAAGGAGTTCGTTCAGAAACTTGTATAGAAACTTTGTTAATGAGCACTCGACAAATGCATTTCGAGAACATACACAAAGTCCCAGCTATGGACCTAGTGCATCATCATAACTGAGGTCTCCTGCATCTCCCTACAAGTAATTGGATCTCATGGAGATGTTTAGTGAAGTAGAGTGGAAAAAATCGAATGCAACTACACAAGAACCAGTCTGTAACTGTCGTCCGGAATTAGTTTTGCGAAGTGTTAACTGAAACATGGATATTTGACTCATACAGAGTTCGTTTTGGCTCCACAAGTAGTCAAAACATTTCTGACGACCTGATGCTTCAAAGGATTCTTTCATAGGGAACTTTTGGAGAACTTTTCTTAAAGAGTTCGTTCAGAAACTTGTATAGAAACTTTCTTAATGAGCACTGGACAAACGCATTTCGAGAACATACACAAAGTCCCAGCTATGGACCTAGTGCATCATCATAACTAAGGTCTCTTGCATCTCCCTACAAGTAATTGGATCTCATGGAGATATTTAGTGAAGTAGAGTGGAAAAAATCGAATGCAACTACACATGAACCAGTCTGTAACTGTCGTTCCGAATCAGTTTTGTGCAGTGTTAACTCAAACATGGATATCTGACTCATACGAAGTCCATTTTGGCTCCACAAGTAGTCAAAACGCTTGTGACGACTAGATGCTTCAAAGGATTCTTTCATAGGGAACTTTTGGAGAACTTTACTTAAGGAGTTCGTTCAGAAACTTGTGTAGAAACTTTCTTAAATAGCACTCGACAAATGCATTTCGAGAAGATACACAAAGTCCCAGCTCTGGACCTAGTGTATCATCATAACTGAGGTTTCTTGCATTTCCCTACAAGTAAATGGATCTCATATGGAGATGTTTAGTGAAGTAGAATGGAAAAAATCGAATGCAACTACACAAGAACCAGTCTGTAACTATCGTTCGGAATTAGTTTTGCGAAGTGTTAACTGAAACATGGATATCTGACTCATACGGAGTCCTTTTTGGCTCCACAAGTAGTCAAAACGTTTGTGACGACCAGATGCTTCAAAGGATTCTTTCATAGGGAACTTTTCTTAAGGAGTTCATTCAGAAACTTGTATAGAAACTTTCTTAATGAGCACTCGACAAACGCATTTCGAGAACATACACAAAGTCCCTGCTATGGACCTAGTGCATCATCATAACCGAGGTATCTTGCGTTTATCTAGAAGTAATTGGATCCCATATGGAGATGTTTAGTGAAGTAGAATGGAAAAAATCGAATGCTACTACACAAGAACCAGTCTGTAACTGTCGTTCGGAATCAGTTTTGCGAAGTGTTCACTGAAACATGGATATCTGACTCATACGGAGTCCGTTTTGGCTCCACAAGTAGTCAAAACGTTTGTGACGACCAGATATTTCAAAGGATTCTTTCATAGGGAACTTTGGGGAACTTTTCTTAAGGAGTTCATTCAGAAACTGGTATAGAAACTTTCTTAATGAGCACTCGACAAACGCATTTCGAGAACATACACAAAGTCCCAGCTATGGACCTAGTGCATCATCATAACTGGGGTCTCTTGCATTTACCTACAAGTAATTGGATCTCATATGGAGATGTTTAGTGAAGTAGAATGGAAAAAATCGAATGCAACTACACAAGAACCAGTCTGGAACTGTCGTTCGGAATCAGTTTTGCGTAGTGTTAACTTAAACATGGATATCTGACTCATACGGAGTCCGTTTTGGCTCAACAAGTGGTCAAAACGTTTGTGACGACTAGATGCTTCAAAGGGTTCTTTCATAGGGAAATTTTGGAGAACTTTTCTTAAGGAGTTCGTTCAGAAACTTGTATAGAAACTTTGTTAATGAGCACTCGACAAACGCATTTCGAGAACATACACAAAGTCCCAGCTATGGACCTAGTGCATCATCATAACTGAGGTCTCTGGTATCTCCCTACAAGTAATTGGATCTCATATGGAGATGTTTAGTGAAGTAGAATGGAAAAAATCGAATGCAACTACACAAGAACCAGTTTGTAACTGTCGTTCCGAATCAGTTTTGCGAAGTGTTAACTGAAACATGGATATCTGACTCATACGGAGTCTGTTTTGGCTCCACAAGTAGTCAAAATGTTTGTGACGACCAGATGCTTCAAAGGATTCTTTCATAGGGAACTTTTGGAGACATTTTCTTAAGGAGTTCGTTCATAAACTTGTATAGAAACTTTCTTAATGAGCACTCGACAAACGCATTTCGAGAACATACACAAAGTCCCAGCTATGGACATAGTGCATCATCATAACTGAGGTCTCTTGCATTTGCCTACAAGTAATTGGATCTCATATGGAGATGTTTAGTGAAGTAGAATGGAAAAAATTGAATGCAACTACACAAGAACCAGTTTGTAACTGTCGTTCGGAATTAGTTTTGCGCAGTGTTAACTGAAACATGGATATCTGACTCATACAGTGTCCGTTTTGGGTTCACAAGTAGTCAAAACGTTTGTGACGACCTGATGCTTCAAAGGATTCTTTCATAGGGAACTTGTGGAGAACTTTTCTTAAGGAGTTCGTTCAGAAACTTGTATAGAAACTTTCTTAATGAGCACTCGACAAACGCATTTCGAGAACATACACAAAGTCCCAGCTATGGACGTAGTGCATCATCATAACTGATGTCTCTTGCATTTCCCTACAAGTAAATGGATCTTATATGGAGATGTTTAGTGAAGTAGAATGGAAAAAATCGAAAGCAACTACACAAGAACCTGTCTGCAACTGTCGTTCGGAATCAATTTTGCGCAGTGTTAACTGAAACATGGATATCTGACTCATATGGAGTCCGTTTTGGCTCCACAAGTAGTCAAAACGTTTGTGACGACCAGATGCTTCAAAGGATTCTTTCATAGGGAACTTTTGGAGAACTTTTCTTAAGGAGTTCGTTCAGAAACTTGTATAGAAACTTTCTTAATGAGCACTCGACAAACGCATTTCGAGAACATACACAAAGCCCCAGCTATGGACCTAGTGCATCATCATAACTGAGGTCTCTTGCATCTCCCTACAAGTAATTGGATCTCATGGAGATGTTTAGTGAAGTAGAGTGGAAAAAATCGAATGCAACTACACAAGAACCAGTCTGTAACTGTCGTTCCGAATCAGTTTTGTGCAGTGTTAGCTCAAACATGGATATCTTACTCATACGACGTCCGTTTTGGCTCCACAAGTAGTCAAAACGCTTGTGACGACCAGATGCTTCAAAGGATTCTTTCATAGGGAACTTTTGGCGAACTTTACTTAAGCAGTTCGTTCAGAAACTTGTGTAGAAACTTTCTTAAATAGCAGTCGACAAATGCATTTCGAGGAGATACACAAAGTCCCAGCTCTGGACCTAGTGCATCATCATAACTGAGGTTTCTTGCATTTCCCTACAAGTAAATGGATCTCATATGGAGAAGTTTAGTGAAGTAGAATGGAAAAAATCGAATGCAACTACACAAGAACGAGTCTCTAACTATCGTTCGGAATTAGTTTTGCGAACTGTTAACTAAAACATGGATATCTGACTCATACGGAGTCCGTTTTGGCTCCACAAGTAGTCAAAACGTTTGTGACGACCAGATGCTTCAATGGATTCTTTCATAGGGAACTTTTGGGGAACTTCTCTTACGGAGTTCATTCAGAAACTTGTATAGAAACTTTCTTAATGAGCACTAGACAAACGCATTTCGAGAACATACACAAAGTCCCTGCTATGGACCTAGTGCATCATCATAACTGAGGTGTCTTGCATTTAGCTACAAGTAATTGGATCCCATATGGAGATGTTTAGTGAAGTAGAATGGAAAAAATCAAATGCAACTACACAAGAACCCGTTTGTAACTGTCGTTCGGAATCAGTTTTGCGAAGTGTTCACTGAAACATGGATATCTGACTCATACGGAGTCCGTTTTGGCTCCACAAGTAGTCAAAACATTTGTGACGACCAGATATTTCAAAGGATTCTTTCATAGGGAACTTTTGGGTAACTTTTCTTAAGGAGTTCATTCAGAAACTTGTATAGAAACTTTCTTAATGAGCACTCGACAAACGCATTTCGAGAAGATACACAAAGTCCCAGCTATGGACCTAGTGCATCATCATAACTGAGGTCTCTTGCATTTACCTACAAGTAATTGGATCTCATATGGAGATGTTTAGTGAAGTAGAATGGAAAAAATCGAATGCAACTACACAAGAACCAGTCTGTAACTGTCGTTCGGAATCAGTTTTGCGTAGTGTTAACTAAAACATGGATATCTGACTCATACGGAGTCCGTTTTGGCTCAACAAGTGGTCAAAACGTTTGTGACGACCAGATGCTTCAAAGGGTTCTTTCATAGGGAACTTTTGGAGAACTTTTCTTAAGGAGTTCATTCAGAAACTTGTATAGAAACTTTGTTAATGAGCACTCGACAAACGCATTTCGAGAACATACACAAAGTCCCAGCTATGGACCTAGTGCATTATCATAACTGAGGTCTCTTGCATTTCCCTACAAGTAATTGGATCTCATATGGAGATGTTTAGTGAAGTAGAATGGAAAAAATCGAATGAAACTACACAAGAACCAGTCTGTAACTGTCGTTCGGAATTAGTTTTGCGAAGTGTTAACTGAAACATGGATATCTGACTCATACGGAGTCCGTTTTGGCTCCACAAGTAGTCAAAACGTTTGTGACGACCAGATGCTTCAAAGGATTCTTTCATAGGGAACTTTTGGAGACATTTTCTTAAGGAGTTCGTTCAGAAACTTGTATAGAAACTTTCTTAATGAGCACTCGACAAACGCATTTCGAGAACATACCAAAGTCCCAGCTATGGACCTAGTGCATCATCATAACTGAGGTCTCTTGCATTTCCCTACAAGTAATTGGATCTCATATGGAGATGTTTAGTGAAGTAGAATGGAAAAAATCGAATGCAACTACACAAGAACCAGTTTGTAACTGTCGTTCGGAATTAGTTTTGCGCAGTGTTAACTGAAACATGGATATCTGACTCATACAGAGTCTGTTCTGGGTTCACAAGTAGTCAAAACGTTTGTGACGACCTGATGCTTCAAAGGATTCTTTCATAGGGAACTTTTGGAGAACTTTTCTTAAGGAGTTCGTTCAGAAACTTGTATAGAAACTTTCTTAATGAGCACTCGACAAACGCATTTCGAGAACATACACAAAGTCCCAGCTATGGACGTAGTGCATCATCATAACTGATGTCTCTTGCATTTCCCTACAAGTAAATGGATCTCATATGGAGATGTTTAGTGAAGTAGAATGGAAAAAATCGAAAGCAACTACACAAGAACCAGTTTGCAACTGTCGTCCGGAATCAATTTTGCGCAGTGTTAACTGAAACATGGATATCTGACTCATATGGAGTCCGTTTTGGCTCCACAAGTAGTCAAAATGTTTGTGACGACCAGATGCTTAAAAGGATTCTTTCATAGGGAACTTTTGGAGAACTTTTCTTAAGGAGTTCGTTCAGAAACTTGTATAGAAACTTTCTTAATGAGCACTCGACAAACGCATTTCGAGAACATGCACAAAGTCCCAGCTATGGACCTAGTGCATCATCATAACTGAGGTCTCTTGCATTTCCCTACAAGTAATTGGATCTCATATGGAGATGTTTAGTGAAGTAGAATGGAAAAAATCGAATGCAACTACACAAGAACCAGTCTGTAACTGTTGTTCCGAATCAGTTTTGCGCAGTGTTAACTGAAACATGGATATCTGACTCATACGGAGTCCGTTTTGGCTCAATAAGTAGTCAAAATATTTGTGAAGACCAGATGCTTCAAAGGATTCTTTCATAGGGAACTTTTGGAGAATTTTACTTAAGGAGTTCGTTCAGAAACTTGTGTGGAAACTTTCTTAATGAGCACTCGACAAATGCATTTCGAGAAGATACACAAAGTCCCAGCTCTGGACCTAGTGCATCAACATAACTGAGGTCTCTTGCATTTCCCTACAAGTAATTGGATCTCATATGGAGATGTTTAGTGAAGTAGAATGGAAAAAATCGAATGCAACTACACAAGAACCAGTCTGTAACTGTCGTTCGGAATCAGTTTTGCGCAGTGTTAACTGAAACATGGATATCTGACTCATACGGAGTCCATTTTGGCTCAACTAGTGGTCTAAACGTTTGTGACGACCAGATGCTTCAAAGCATTCTTTCATAGGGAACTTTTGGAGAACTTTTCTCAAGGAGTTCGTTCAGAAACTTGTATAGAAACTATCTTAATGAGCACTCGACAAACGCATTTCGAGAACATACACAAAGTCCCAGCTATGGACCTAGTGCATCATCATAACTGAGGTATCTTGCATCTCCCCAAAGTAATTGGATCTCATGGAGATGTTTAGTGAAGTAGAGTGGAAAAAATCGAATGCAACTGCACAAGAACCAGTCTGTAACTGTCGTTCCGAATTAGTTTTGTGAAGTGTTAACTCAAACATGGATATCTGACTCATACGAAGTCCGTTTTTGCTCCACAAGTAGTCAAAACGCTTGTGACGACCAGATGCTTCAAAGGATTCTTTCATAGGGAACTTTTGGAGAACTTTACTTAAGGAGTTCGTTCAGAAACTTATGTAGAAACTTTCTTAATGAGCACTCGACAAATGCATTTCGAGAAGATACACAAAGTCCCAGCTCTGGACCTAGTGCATCATCATAACTGAGGTCTCTTGCATTTCCCTACAGGAAATTGGATCTCATATGGAGATGTTTAGTTAAGTAGAATGGAAAAAATCGAATGCAACTACACAAGAACCAGTCTGTAACTGTCGTTCGGAATTAGTTTTGCGCAGTGTTAACTGAAACATGGATATCTGACTCATCCGGAGTCCGTTTTGGCTCAACAAGTGGTCAAAACGTTTGTGACGACCAGTTGCTTCAAAGGATTCTTTCATAGGGAACTTTTGCGGAACTTTTCTTATGGAGTTCGTTCAGAAAGTTGTATAGAAACTTTCTTAATGAGCACTCGACAAACGCATTTCGAGAACATACACAAAGTCCCAGCTATGGACCTAGTGCATCATCATAACTGAGGTCTCTTGCATTTCCCTACAAGTAATTGGATCTCATATGGAGATGTTTAGTGAAGTAGAATGGAAAAAATCGAATGCAACTACACAAGAACCAGTCTGTAACTGTCGTTCGGAATTAGTTTTGCGCAGTGTTAACTGAAACATGGATATCTGACTCATACAGAGTCCGTTTTGGCTTCACAAGTAGTCAAAACATTTGTGACGACCAGATATTTCAAAGGATTCTTTCATAGGGAACTTTTGGAGAACTTTTCTTAAGGAGTTCGTTCAGAAACTTGTATAGAAACTTTCTTAATGAGCACTCGACAAACGCATTTCGAGAACATCCACAAAGTCCCAGCTATGGACCTAGTGCATCATCATAACTGATGTCTCTTGCATTTCCCTACAATAAGTGGATCTCATATGGAGATGTTTAGTGAAGTAGAATGGAAAAAATCGAAAGCAACTACACAAGAACCAGTTCGCAACTGTCGTTCGGAATCAATTTTGCGCAGTGTTAACTGAAACATGGATATCTGACTCATATGGAGTCCGTTTTGGCTCCACAAGTAGTCAAAATGTTTGTGACGACCAGATGCTTCAAAGGATTCTTTCATACGGAACTTTTGGAGAACTTTTCTAAAGGAGTTCGTTCAGAAACTTGTATAGAAACTTTCTTAATGAGCACTCGACAAACGCACTTCGAGAACATACACAAAGTCCCAGCTATGGACCTAGTGCATCATCATAACTGAGGTCTCTTGCATTTCCCTACAAGTAATCGGATCTCATATGGAGCTGTTTAGTGAAGAAGAATGGAAAAAATCGAATGCAACTACACAAGAACCAGTCTGTAACTGTCGTTCGGAATTAGTTTTGCGCAGTGTTAACTAAAACACGGATATCTGACTCATACAGAGTCCGTTTTGGCTTCACAAGTAGTCAAAACATTTGTGACGACCAGATGCTTCAAAGGATTCTTTCATAGGGAACTTTTCTTATGGAGTTCGTTCAGAAACTTGTATAGAAACTTTCTTAATGAGCACTCGACAAACGCATTTCGAGAACATACACAAAGTCCCAGCTATGGACCTAGTGCATCATCATAACTGAGGTCTCTTGCATTTCCCTACAAGTAATTGGATCTCATATGGAGATGTTTAGTGAAGTAGAATGGAAAAAATCGAATGCAACTACACAAGAACCAGTCTGTAACTGTCGTTCGGAATTAGTTTTGCGCAGTGTTAACTGAAACATGGATATCTGACTCATACAGAGTCCGTTTTGGCTCCACAAGTAGTCAAAACATTTGTGACGACCAGATGCTTCAAAGGATTCTTTCATAGGGAACTTTTGGAGAACTTTACTTAAGGAGTTCGTTCAGAAACTTGTGTCGAAACTTTCTTATTGAGCACTCGACAAATGCATTTCGAGAAGATACACAAAGTCCCAGCTCTGGACCTAGTGCATCAACATAACTGAGGTCTCTTGCATTTCCCTACAAGTAATTGGATCTCATATGGAGATGTTTAGTGAAGTAGAATGGAAAAAATCGAATGCAACTACACAAGAACCGGTCTGTAACTGTCGTTCGGAATCAGTTTTGCGCAGTGTTAACTGAAACATGGATATCTGACTCACACGGAGTCCGTTTTGGCTCAACTAGTGGTCTAAACGTTTGTGACGACTAGATGCTTCAAAGCATTCTTTCATAGGGAACTTTTGGAGAACTTTTCTCAAGGAGTTCGTTCAGAAACTTGTATAGAAACTATCTTAATGAGCACTCGACAAACGCATTTCGAGAACACACACAAATTCCCAGCTATGGACCTAGTGCATCATCATAACTGAGGTCTCTTGCATCTCCCTACAAGTAATTGGATCTCATGGAGATGTTTAGTGAAGTAGAGTGGAAAAAATCGAATGCAACTACACAAAAACCAGTCCGTAACTGTCGTTCCGAATCAGTTTTGTGAAGTGTTAACTAAAACATGGATATCTGACTCATACGAAGTCCTTTTTGGCTCCACAAGTAGTCAAAACGCTTGTGACTACCAGATGCTTCAAAGGATTCTTTCATAGGGAACTTTTGGAGAACTTTACTTAAGGAGTTCGTTCAGAAACTTCTGTAGAAACTTTCTTAATGAGCACTCGACAAATGCATTTCGAGAAGATACACAAAGTCCCAGCTCTGGACCTAGTGCATCATCATAACTGAGGTCTCTTGCATTTCCCTACAAGTAATTGGATCTCATATGGAGATGTTTAGTGAAGTAGAATGGAAAAAATCGAATGCAACTACACAAGAACCAGTCTGTAACTGTCGTTCGGAATCAGTTTTGCGCAGTGTTAACTGAAAGATGGATATCTAACTCATCCGGAATGCGTTTTGGCTCAACAAGTGGTCAAACCGTTTGTGACAACCAGTTGCTTCAAAGGATTCTTTCATAGGGAACTTTTGGAGAACTTTTCTTAAGGAGTTCGTTCAGAAACTTGTATAGAAACTTTGTTAATGTACACTCGACAAACGCATTTCGAGAACATACACAAAGTCCTATCTATGGACCTAGTGCATCGTCATAACTGAGGTCTCTTGCATTTCCCTACAAGTAATTGTATCTCATGTGGAGATGTTTAGTGAAGTAGAATGGAAAAAATCGAATGCAACTACACAAGAACTAGTCTGTAACTGTCGTTCGGAATCAGTTTTGCGAAGTGTTAATTGAAATAGGGATATCTGACTCATACGGAGTCCGTTCTGGCTTCACAAGTAGTCAAAACGTTTGTGTTGACCACATGCTTCAAAGGATTCTATCATAGGGAACTTTTGGGGAACTTTTCTTAAGGAGTTCATTCAGAAACTGGTATAGAAACTTTCTTAATGAGCACTCGACAAACGCATTTCGAGAACATACACAAAGTCCCAGGTATGGACCTAGTGGATCATCATAACTGAGGTCTCTTGCATTTCCCAACAAGTAAATGGATCTCATATGGAGATGTTTAGTGAAGTAGAATGGAAAAAATCGAATGCAACTACACAAGGACCAGTCTGTAACTGTCGTTCGGAATCAGTTTTGCGTAGTGTTAACTGAAACATGGATATCTGACTCATACGGAGTCCGTTTTGGCTCAACAAGTGGTCAAAACGTTTGTGACGACCTGATGCTTCAAAGGCTTCTTTCATAGGGAACTTTTGGAGAACTTTTCTTAAGGAGTTCGTTCAGAAACTTGTATAGAAACTTTCTTAATGAGCACTCGACAAACGCATTTCGAGAACATACACAAAGTCCCAGCTATTGACCTAGTGCATCATCATAACTGAGGTCTCTTGCATCTCCCTACAAGTAATTTGATATCATATGGAGATGTTTAGTGAAGTAGAATGGAAAAAATCAAATGCAACTACACAAGAACCAGTCTGTAACTGTCGTTCCGAATCAGTTTTGCAAAGTGTTAACTGAAACATGGATATCTGACTCATACGGAGTCCTTTTTGGCTCCACAGGTAGTAAAAACGTTTGTGACGACCAGATGCTTCAAAGGATTCTTTAATAGGGAACTTTTCTTATGGAGTTCGTTCATAAACTTGTATAGAAACTTTCTTAATGAGCACTCGACAAACGCATTTCGAGAACATACACAAAGTCCCAGCTATGGACCTAGTGCATCATCATAACTGATGTCTCTTGCATTTCCCTACAAGTAAATGGATCTCATATGGATATGTTTAGTGAAGTAGAATGGAAAAAATCAAAAGCAACCACACAAGAACCAGTTTGCAACTGTCGTTCGGAATCAATTTTGCGCAGTGTTAACTGAAACATGGATATCTGACTCATATGGAGTCCGTTTTGGCTCCACAAGTAGTCAAAATGTTTGTGACGACCAGATGCTTCAAAGGATTCTTTCATAGGGAACTTTTGGAGAACTTTTCTTAAGGAGTTCGTTCAGAAACTTGTATAGAAACTTTCTTAATGAGCACTCGACAAACGCATTTCGAGAACATACACAAAGTCCCAGCTATGGACCTAGTGCATCATCATAACTGAGGTCTCTTGCATTTCCCTACAAGTAATTGGATCTCATATGGAGATGTTTAGTGATGTAGAATGGAAAAAATCGAATGCAACTACACAAGAACCAGTCTGTAATTGTTGTTCCGAATCAGTTTTGCGCAGTGTTAACTGAAACATGGATATCTGACTCATACGGAGTTCGTTTTGGCTCCACAAATAGTCAAAACGTTTGTGAAGACCAGATGCTTCAAAGGATTCTTTCATAGGGAACTTTTGGACAATTTTACTTAAGGAGTTCGTTCAGAAAATTGTGTAGAAACTTTCTTAATGAGCACTCGACAAATGCATTTCGAGAAGATACACGAAGTCCCAGCTCTAGACCTAGTGCATCATCATAACTGAGGTCTCTTGCATTTCCCTACAAGTAATTGGATCTCATATGGAGATGTTTAGTGAAGTAGAATGGAAAAAATCGAATGCAACTACACAAGAACCAGTCTGTAACTGTCGTTCGGAATCTGTTTTGCGTAGTGTTAACTGAAACATCGATATCTGACTCATACGGAGTCCGTTTTGGCTCAACTAGTGGTCTAAACGTTTGTGACGACCAGATGCTTCAAAGCATTCTTTCATAGGGAACTTTTTGAGAACTTTTCTCAAGGAGTTCATTCAGAAACTTGTATAGAAACTATCTTAATGAGCACTCGACAAACGCATTTCGAGAACATACACAAAGTCCCAGGTATGGACCTAGTGCATCATCATAACTGAGGTCTCTTGCACCTCCCTACAAGTAATTGGATCTCATGGAGATGTTTAGTGAAGTAGAGTGGAAAAAATTGAATGCAACTAAGCAAGACCAGTCTGTAACTGTCGTTCCGAATCAGTTTTGTGCAGTGTTAACTCAAACATGGATCTCTGACTCGTACGGAGTCCGTTTTGGCTCCACAAGTAGTCAAAACGCTTGTGATGACCAGATGCTTCAAAGGATTCTTTCATAGGGAACTTTTGGAGAACTTTACTTAAGGAGTTCGTTCAGAAACTTGTGTAGAAACTTTCTTAATGAGCACTCGACAAATGCATTTCGAGAAGATACACAAAGTCCCAGCTCTGGACCTAGGGCATCATCATAACTGAGGTCCCTTGCATTTCCCTACAAGTAATTGGATCTCATATGGAGATGTTTAGTGAAGTAGAATGGAAAAAATCGAATGCAACTACACAAGAACCAGTCTGTAACTGTCGTTCGGAATCAGTTTTGCGCAGTGTTAACTGAATGATGGATATCTAACTCATCCGGAATCCGTTTTGGCTCAACAAGTGGTCAAAACATTTGTGACGACCAGATGCTTCAAAGGATTCCTTCATAGGGAACTTTTGGAGAACTTTTCTTAAGGAGTTCGTTCAGAAACTTGTATAGGTTTTGTTAATGTACACTCGACAAACGCATTTCGAGGACATACACAAAGTCCTAGCTATGGACCTAGTGCAGCGTCATAACTGAGGTCTCTTGCATTTCCCTACAAGTAATAGTATCTCATATGGAGATGTTTAGTGAAGTAGAATGGAAAAAATCGAATGCAACTACACAAGAACCAGTCTGTAACTGTCGTTCGGAATCAGTTTTGCGAAGTGTTAACTGAAACAGGGATATCTGACTCATACGGAGTCCGTTCTGGCTTCACAAGTAGTCAAAACGTTTGTGAAGCCCACATGCTTCAAACGATTCTTTCATAGGGAACTTTTGGGGAACTTTTCTTAAGGAGTTCATTCAGAAACTGGTATAGAAACTTTCTTAATGAGCACTCGACAAACGCATTTCGAGAACATACACAAAGTCCCAGCTATGGACCTAGTGGATCATCATAACTGAGGTCTCTTGCATTTCCCAACAAGTAAATGGATCTCATATGGAGATGTTTAGTGAAGTAGAATGGAAAAAATCGAATGCAACTACACAAGAACCAGTCTGTTACTGTCGTTCGGAATCAGTTTTGCGTAGTGTTAACTGAAACATGGATATCTGACTCATACGGAGTCTGTTTTGGCTCAACAAGTGGTCAAAACGTTTGTGACAACCTGATACTTCAAAGGGTTCTTTCATAGGGAACTTTTGGGGAACTTTTCTTAAGGAGTTCGTTTAGAAACTTGTATAGAAACTTTGTTAATGAGCACTCGACAAACGCATTTCGAGAACATACACAAAGTCCCAGCTATTGACCTAGTGCATCATCATAAATGAGGTCTCTTGCATCTCCCTACAAGTAATTGGATATCATATGGAGATGTTTAGTGAAGTAGAATGGAAAAAATCGAATGCAACTACACAAGAACCAGTCTATAACTGTCGTTCCGAATCAGTTTTGCGAAGTGTTAACTGAAACATGGATATCTGACTCATACGGAGTCCGTTTTGGCTCCACAAGTAGTGAAAACATTTGTGGCGACCAGATGCTTCAAAGGATTCTTTCATAGGGAACTTTTCTTATGGAGTTCGTTTAGAAACTTGTATAGAAACTTTCTTAATGAGCACTCGACAAACGCATTTCAAGAACATACACAAAGTCCCAGCTATGGACCTAGTGCATCATCATAACTGAGGTCTCTTGCATTTCGCTACAAGGAATTGGATCTCAGATGGAGATGTTTAGTGAAGTAGAATGGAAAAAATCGAATGCAACTACACAAGAACCAGTCTGTAACTGTCGTTCGGAATTAGTTTTGCGCAGTGTTAACTGAAACATGGATATCTGACTCATACAGAGTCCGTTTTGGCTTCACAAGTAGTCAAAACGTTTGTGACGACCAGATGCTTCAAAGGATTCTTTCATAGGGAACTTTTGGAGAACTTTTCTTAAGGAGTTCGTTCAGAAACTTGTATAGAAACTTTCTTAATGAGCACTCGACAAATGCATTTCGAAAACATACACAAAGTCCCAGCTATGGACCTAGTGCATCATCATAAATGATGTCTCTTGCATTTCCCTACAAGTAAATGGATCTCATATGGAGATGTTTAGTGAAGTAGAATGGAAAAAATCGAAAGCAACTACACAAGAACCAGTTTGCAACTGTCGTTCGGAATCAATTTTGCGCAGCGTTAACTGAAACATGGATATCTGACTCATATGGAGTCCGTTTTGGCTCCACAAGTAGTCAAAATGTTTGTGACGACCAGATGCTTCAATAGATTCTTTCATAGGGAACTTTTGGAGAACTTTTCTTAAGGAGTTCGTTCAGAAACTTGTATAGAAACTTTCTTAATGAGCACTCGACAAACGCATTTCGAGAACATACACAAAGTCCCAGCTATGGACCTAGTGCATCATCATAACTGAGGTCTCTTGCATTTCCCTACAAGTAATTGGATCTCATATGGAGATGTTTAGTGAAGTAGAATGGAAAAAATCGAATGCAACTACACAAGAACCAGTTTGTAACTGTTGTTCCGAATCAGTTTTGCGCAGTTTTAACTGAAACATGGATATCTGACTCATACGGAGTCCGTTTTGGCTCAACAAGTAGTCAAAACGTTTGTGAAGACCAGATGCTTCAAAGGATTCTTTCATAGGGAACTTGTGGAGAACTTTACTTAAGGAGTTCGTTCAGAAACTTGTATAGAAACTTTCTTAAATAGCACTCGACAAATGCATTTCGAGAAGATACACAAAGTCCCAGCCCTGGACCTAGTGCATCATCATAACTGAGGTTTCTTGCATTTCCCTACAAGTAAATGGATCTCATATGGAGATGTTTAGTGAAGTAGAATGGAAAAAATCGAATGCAACTACACAAGAACCAGTCTCTAACTATCGTTTGGAATTTGTTTTGCGAAGTGTTAACTGAAACATGGATATCTGACTCATACGGAGTCCGTTTTGGCTCCACAAGTAGTCAAAACGTTTGTGATGACCAGATGCTTCAAAGGAATCTTTCATAGGGAACTTTTGGGGAACTTTTCTTAAGGAGTTTATTCAGAAACTGGTATAGAAACTTTCTTAATGAGCACTCGACAAACGCATTTCGAGAACATACACAAAGTCCCAGCTATGGACCTAGTGGATCATCATAAATGAGGTCTCTTGCATTTCCAAACAAGTAAATGGATCTCATATGGAGATGTTTAGTGAAGTAGAATGGAAAAAATCGAATGCAACTACACAAGAACCAGTCTGTAACTGTCGTTCGGAATCATTTTTGCGTAGTGTTAACTGAAACATGGATATCTCACTCATACGGAGTCTGTTTTGGCTCAACAAGTGGTCAAAACGTTTGTGACGACCAGATGCTTCAAAGGGTTCTTTCATAGGGAACTTTTGGGGACCTTTTCTTAAGGAGTTCGTTCAGAAACTTGTATAGAAACTTTGTTAATGAGCACTCGACAAACGCATTTCGAGAACATACACAAAGTCCCAGCTATTGACCTAGTGCATCATCATAACTGAGGTCTCTTGCATCTCCCTACAAGTAATTGGATATCATATGGAGATGTTTAGTGAAGTAGAATGGAAAAAATCGAATGCAACTACACAAGAACCAGTCTGTAACTGTCGTTCCGACTCAGTTTTGCGAAGTGTTAACTGAAACATGGATATCTGACTCATACAGAGTCCGTTTTGGCTCCAAAAGTAGTAAAAACGTTTGTGACGACCAGATGCTTCAAAGGATTCTTTCATAGGGAACTTTTCTTATGGAGTTCGTTCAGAAACTTGTATACAAACTTTCTTAATGAGCACTCGACTAACGGATTTCGAGAACATACACAAAGTCCCAGCTATGGACCTAGTGCATTATCATAACTGAGGTCTCTTGCATTTCCCTACAAGTAATTGGATCTCATATGGAGATGTTTAGTGAAGTTGAATGGAAAAAATCGAATGCAACTACACAAGAACCAGTCTGTAACTGTCGTTCGGAATTAGTTTTGCGCAGTGTTAACTGAAACATGGATATCGGACACATACAGAGTCCGTTTTGGCTTCACAAGTAGTCAAAACGTTTGTGACGACCAAATGCTTCAAAGGATTCTTTCATAGGGAACTTTTGGAGAACTTTTCTTAAGGAGTTCGTTCAGAAACTTGTATAGAAACTTTCTTAATGAGCACTCGACAAACGCATTTCGAGAACATACACAAAGTCCCAGCTATGGACCTAGTGCATCATCATAACTGACGTATCTTGCATTTCCCTACAAGTAATTGGATCTCATATGGAGATGTTTAGTGAAGTAGAATGGCAAAAATCGAATGCAACTACACAAGAACCAGTCTGTAACTGTTGTTCCGAATCAGTTTTGCGCAGTGTTAACTGAAACATGGATATCTGACTCATACGGAGTCCATTTTGGCTCAACAAGTAGTCAGAACGTTTGTGAAGACCAAATGCTTCAAAGGATTCTTTCATAGGGAACTTTTGGAGTATTTTACTTAAGGAGTTCGTTCAGAAACTTGTGTAGAAACTTTCTTAATGAGCACTCGACAAATGCATTTCGAGAAGATAGACAAAGTCCCAGCTCTGAACCTAGTGCATCATCATAACTGAGGTCTCTTGCATTTCCCTACAAGTAATTGGATCTCATATGGAGATGTTTAGTGAAGTAGAATGGAAAAAATCGAATGCAACTACACAAGAACCAGTCTGTAACTGTCGTTCGGAATCAGTTTTGCGCAGTGTTAACTGAAACATGGATATCTGACTCATACGGAGTCCGTTTTGGCTCAACTAGTGGCTAAACGTTTGTGACGACCAGATGCTTCAAAGCATTCTTTCATAGGGAACTTTTGGAGAACTTTTCTCAAGGAGTTCGTTCAGAAACTTGTATAGAAACTATCTTAATGAGCACTCGACAAACGCATTTCAAGAACATACACAAAGTCCCAGCTATGGACATAGTGCATCATCATAACTGAGGTCTCTTGCATCTCCCTACAAGTAATTGGATCTCATGGAGATGTTTAGTGAAGTAGAGTGGAAAAAATCGAATGCAACTACACAAGAACCAGTCTGTAACTGTCGTTCCGAATCAGTTTTGTGCAGTGTTAACTCAAAGATGCATATCTGACTCATACGAAGTCCGTTTTGGCTCCACAAGTAGTCAAAATGCTTGTGACGACCAGATGCTTCAAAGGATTCTTTCATAGGGAAATTTTGGAGAACTTTACTTAAGGAGTTCGTTCAGAAACTTGTGTACAAACTTTCTTAATGAGCACTCGACAAATGCATTTCGAGAAGATACACAAAGTCCCAGCTCTGGACCTAGTGCATCATCATAACTGAGGTCTCTTGCATTTCCCTACAAGTAATTGGATCTCATATGGAGATTATTCGTGAAGTAGAATGGGAAAAATCGAATGCAACTACACAAGAACCAGTCTGTAACTGTCGTTCAGAATTAGTTTTTCGCAGTGTTAACTGAAACATGGATATTTGACCCATACAGAGTCTGTTTTGGCTCCACAAGTAGTCAAAACATTTGTGACGACCTGATGCTTCAAAGGATTCTTTCATAGGGAACTTTTGGAGAACTTGTCTTAAAGAGTTCGTTCAGAAACTTGTATAGAAACTTTCTTAATGAGCAGTCGACAAACGCATTTCGAGAACATACACAAAGTCCCAGCTATGGACCTAGCGCATCATCATAACTGAGGTCTCTTTCATCTCCCTACAAGTAATTGGATCTCATGGAGATGTTTAGTGAAGTAGAGTGGAAAAAATCGAATGCAACTACACAAGAACCAGTCTGTAACTGTCGGTCCGAATCAGTTTTGTGAAGTGTTAACTCAAACATGGATATCTGACTCATACGAAGTCCGTTTTGGCTCCACAAGTAGTCAAAATGCTTGTGACGACCAGATGCTTCAAAGGATTCTTTCATAGGGAACTTTTGGAGAACTTTACTTAAGGAGTTCGTTCAGAAACTTGTATAGAAACTTTCTTAAATAGCACTCGACAAATGCATTTCGAGAAGATACACAAAGTCCCAGCCCTGGACCTAGTGCATCATCATAACTGAGGTTTCTTGCATTTCCCTACAAGTAAATGGATCTCATATGGAGATGTTTAGTGAAGTAGAATGGAAAAAATCGAATGCAACTACACAAGAACCAGTCTCTAACTATCGTTTGGAATTAGTTTTGCGAAGTGTTAACTGAAACATGGATATCTGACTCATACGGAGTCCGTTTTGGCTCCACAAGTAGTCAAAACGTTTGTGACGACCAGATGCTTCAAAGGAATCTTTCATAGGGAACTTTTGGGGAACTTTTCTTGAGGAGTTTATTCAGAAACTGGTATAGAAACTTTCTTAATGAGCACTCGACAAACGCATTTCGAGAACATACACAAAGTCCCAGCTATGGACCTAGTGGATCATGATAAATGAGGTCTCTTGCATTTCCCAACAAGTAAATGGATCTCATATGGAGATGTTTAGTGAAGTAGAATGGAAAAAATCGAATGCAACTACACAAGAACCAGTCTGTAACTGTCGTTCGGAATCATTTTTGCGTAGTGTTAACTGAAACATGGATATCTGACTCATACGGAGTCTGTTTTGGCTCAACAAGTGGTCAAAACGTTTGTGACGACCAGATGCTTCAAAGGGTTCTTTCATAGGGAACTTTTGGGGACCTTTTCTTAAGGAGTTCGTTCAGAAACTTGTATAGAAACTTTCTTAATGAGCAGTCGACAAACGCATTTCGAGAACATACACAAAGTCCCAGCTATGGACCTAGCGCATCATCATAACTGAGGTCTCTTTCATCTCCCTACAAGTAATTGGATCTCATGGAGATGTTTAGTGAAGTAGAGTGGAAAAAATCGAATGCAACTACACAAGAACCAGTCTGTAACTGTCGGTCCGAATCAGTTTTGTGAAGTGTTAACTCAAACATGGATATCTGACTCATACGAAGTCCGTTTTGGCTCCACAAGTAGTCAAAACGCTTGTGACGACCAGATGCTTCAAAGGATTCTTTCATAGGGAACTTTTGGAGAACTTTTCTCAAGGAGTTCGTTCAGAAACTTGTATAGAAACTATCTTAATGAGCACTCGACAAACGCATTTCAAGAACATACACAAAGTCCCAGCTATGGACCTAGTGCATCATCATAACTGAGGTCTCTTGCATCTCCCTACAAGTAATTGGATCTCATGGAGATGTTTAGTGAAGTAGAGTGGAAAAAATCGAATGCAACTACACAAGAACCAGTCTGTAACTGTCGTTCCGAATCAGTTTTGTGCAGTGTTAACTCAAAGATGCATATCTGACTCATACGAAGTCCGTTTTGGCTCCACAAGTAGTCAAAATGCTTGTGACGACCAGATGCTTCAAAGGATTCTTTCATAGGGAAATTTTGGAGAACTTTACTTAAGGAGTTCGTTCAGAAACTTGTGTACAAACTTTCTTAATGAGCACTCGACAAATGCATTTCGAGAAGATACACAAAGTCCCAGCTCTGGACCTAGTGCATCATCATAACTGAGGTCTCTTGCATTTCCCTACAAGTAATTGGATCTCATATGGAGATTATTCGTGAAGTAGAATGGGAAAAATCGAATGCAACTACACAAGAACCAGTCTGTAACTGTCGTTCGGAATTAGTTTTTCGCAGTGTTAACTGAAACATGGATATTTGACCCATACAGAGTCTGTTTTGGCTCCACAAGTAGTCAAAACATTTGTGACGACCTGATGCTTCAAAGGATTCTTTCATAGGGAACTTTTGGAGAACTTGTCTTAAAGAGTTCGTTCAGAAACTTGTATAGAAACTTTCTTAATGAGCAGTCGACAAACGCATTTCGAGAACATACACAAAGTCCCAGCTATGGACCTAGCGAATCATCATAACTGAGGTCTCTTTCATCTCCCTACAAGTAATTGGATCTCATGGAGATGTTTAGTGAAGTAGAGTGGAAAAAATCGAATGCAACTACACAAGAACCAGTCTGTAACTGTCGGTCCGAATCAGTTTTGTGAAGTGTTAACTCAAACATGGATATCTGACTCATACGAAGTCCGTTTTGGCTCCACAAGTAGTCAAAACGCTTGTGACGACCAGATGCTTCAAAGGATTCTTTCATAGGGAACTTTTGGAGAACTTTACTTAAGGAGTTCGTTCAGAAACTTGTATAGAAATTTTCTTAAATAGCACTCGACAAATGCATTTCGAGAAGATACACAAAGTCCCAGCCCTGGACCTAGTGCATCATCATAACTGAGGTTTCTTGCATTTCCCTACAAGTAAATGGATCTCATATGGAGATGTTTAGTGAAGTAGAATGGAAAAAATCGAATGCAACTACACAAGAACCAGTCTCTAACTATCGTTTGGAATTAGTTTTGCGAAGTGTTAACTGAAACATGGATATCTGACTCATACGGAGTCCGTTTTGGCTCCACAAGTAGTCAAAACGTTTGTGACGACCAGATGCTTCAAAGGAATCTTTCATAGGGAACTTTTGGGGAACTTTTCTTGAGGAGTTTATTCAGAAACTGGTATAGAAACTTTCTTAATGAGCACTCGACAAACGCATTTCGAGAACATACACAAAGTCCCAGCTATGGACCTAGTGGATCATCATAAATGAGGTCTCTTGCATTTCCCAACAAGTAAATGGATCTCATATGGAGATGTTTAGTGAAGTAGAATGGAAAAAATCGAATGCAACTACACAAGAACCAGTCTGTAACTGTCGTTCGGAATCATTTTTGCGTAGTGTTAACTGAAACATGGATATCTGACTCATACGGAGTCTGTTTTGGCTCAACAAGTGGTAAAAACGTTTGTGACGACCAGATGCTTCAAAGGGTTCTTTCATAGGGAACTTTTGGGGACCTTTTCTTAAGGAGTTCGTTCAGAAACTTGTATAGAAACTTTGTTAATGAGCACTCGACAAACGCATTTCGAGAACATACACAAAGTCCCAGCTATTGACCTAGTGCATCATCATAACTGAGGTCTCTTGCATCTCCCTACAAGTAATTGGATATCATATGGAGATGTTTAGTGAAGTAGAATGGAAAAAATCGAATGCAACTACACAAGAACCAGTCTGTAACTGTCGTTCCGAATCAGTTTTGCGAAGTGTTAACTGAAACATGGATATCTAACTCATACGGAGTCTGTTTTGGCTCCAAAAGTAGTAAAAACGTTTGTGACGACCAGATGCTTCAAAGGATTCTTTCATAGGGAACTTTTCTTATGGAGTTCGTTCAGAAACTTGTATACAAACTTTCTTAATGAGCACTCGACTAACGCATTTCGAGAACATACACAAAGTCCCAGCTATGGACCTAGTGCATTATCATAACTGAGGTCTCTTGCATTACCCTACAAGTAATTGGATCTCATATGGAGATGTTTAGTGAAGTTGAATGGAAAAAATCGAATGCAACTACACAAGAACCAGTCTGTAACTGTCGTTCGGAATTAGTTTTGCGCAGTGTTAACTGAAACATGGATATCGGACTCATACAGAGTCCGTTTTGGCTTCACAAGTAGTCCAAACGTTTGTGACGACCAAATGCTTCAAAGGATTCTTTCATAGGGAAGTTTTGGAGAACTTTTCTGAAGGAGTTCGTTCAGAAACTTGTATAGAAACTTTCTTAATGAGCACTCGACAAACGCATTTCGAGAACATACACAAAGTCCCAGCTATGGACCTAGTGCATCATCATAACTGACGTATCTTGCATTTCCCTACATGTAATTGGATCTCATATGGAGATGTTTAGTGAAGTAGAATGGCAAAAATCGAATGCAACTACACAAGAACCAGTCTGTAACTGTCGTTTCGAATCAGTTTTGTGCAGTGTTAGCTGAAACATGGATATCTTACTCATACGACGTCCGTTTTGGCTCGACAAGTAGTCAAAACGCTTGTGACGACCAGATGCTTCAAAGGATTCTTTCATAGGGAACTTTTGGCGAACTTTACTTAAGGAGTTCGTTCAGAAACTTGTGTAGAAACTTTCTTAAATAGCAGTCGACAAATGCATTTCGAGGAGATACACAAAGTCCCAGCTCTGGACCTAGTGCATCATCATAACTGAGGTCTCTTGCATTTCCCTACAAGTAATTGGATCTCATATGGAGATGTTTAGTGAAGTAGAATGGAAAAAATCGAATGCAACTACACAAGAACCAGTGTGTAACTGTCGTTCGGAATCAGTTTTGCGCAGTGTTAACTGAAACATGGATATCTGACTCATACGGAGTCCGTTTTGGCTCAACTAGTGGCTAAACGTTTGTGACGACCAGATGCTTCAAAGCATTCTTTCATAGGGAACTTTTGGAGAACCTTTCTCAAGGAGTTCGTTCAGAAACTTGTATAGAAACTATCTTAATGAGCACTCGATCAACGCATTTCGAGAACATACACAAAGTCCCAGCTATGGACCTAGTGCATCATCATAACTGAGGTCTCTTGCATCTCCCTACAAGTAATTGGATCTCATGGAGATGTTTAGTGAAGTAGAGTGGAAAAAATCGAATGCAACTACACAAGAACCAGTCTGTAACTGTCGTTCGGAATCAGTTTTGCGCAGTGTTAACTGAAACATGGATATCTGACTCATACGGAGTCCGTTTTGGCTCAACTAGTGGCTAAACGTTTGTGACGACCAGATGCTTCAAAGCATTCTTTCATAGGGAACTTTTGGAGAACTTTTCTCAAGGAGTTCGTTCAGAAACTTGTATAGAAACTATCTTAATGAGCACTCGATCAACGCATTTCGAGAACATACACAAAGTCCCAGCTATGGACCTAGTGCATCATCATAACTGAGGTCTCTTGCATTTCCCTACAAGTAATTGGATCTCATATCGAGATGTTTAGTGAAGTAGAATGGAAAAAATCGAATGCAACTACACAAGAACCAGTCTGTAACTGTCGTTCGGAATCAGTTTTGCGAAGTGTTAACTGAAACATGGATATCTGACTCATACGGAGTCTGTTCTGGCTTCACAAGTAGTCAAAACGTTTGTGACGACCACATGCTTGAAAGGATTCTTTCATAGGGAACTTTTGGGGAACTTTTCTTAAGGAGTTCGTTCAGAAACTTGTGTAGAAACTTTCTTAATGAGCACTCGACAAACGCATTTTGAGAACATACACAAAGTCCCAGCTATGGACCTAGTGCATCATCATAACTGAGGTCTCTTGCATTTACCTACAAGTAATTGGATCTCATATGGAGATGTTTAGTGAAGTAGAATGGAAAAAATCGAATGCAACTACACAAGAACTAGTCTGTAACTGTCGTTCGGAATCAGTTTTGCGTAGTGTTAACTGAAACATGGATATCTGACTCATACGGAGTCCGTTTTGGCTCATCAAGTGGTCAAAAAGTTTGTGACGACCAGATGCTTCAAAGGATTCTTTCATAGGGAACTTTTGGAGAAGTTTTCTTAAGGAGTTCGTTCAGAAACTTGTATAGAAACTTTCTGAATGAGCACTCGACAAACGCATTTCGAGAAGATACACAAAGTCCCAGCTATGGACCTAGTGCATCATCATAACTGAGGTCTCTTGCATTTCCCTACAAGTAATTGGATCTCATATGGAGATGTTTAGTGAAGTAGAATGGAAAAAATTGAATGCAACTACACAAGAACCAGTGTGTAACTGTCGTTCGGAATTAGTTTTGCGCAGTGTTAACTGAAACATGGATATCTGACTCATACGGAGTCCGTTTTGGCTCCACAAGTGGTCAAACCGTTTGTGACGACCATATGCTTCAAAGGATTCTTTCATATGGAACTTTTGGAGAGCTTTTCTTAAGGAGTTCGTTCAGAAACTTGTATAGAAACATTCTTAATGAGCACTCGACAAACGCATTCGAGAACATACACAAAGTCCCAGCTATGGACCTAGTGCATCATCATAACTGAGGTCTCTTGTATTTCCCTAGAAGTAATTGGATCTCATATGGAGATGTTTAGTGAAGTAGAATGGAAAATATCGAATGCAACTACACAAGAACCAGTCTGTAACCGTCGTTCGGAATCAGTTTTGCGCAGTGTTAACTAAAACAAGGATATCTGACTCATACGGAGTCCATTTTGGCTCCACAAGTGGTAAAACATTTGTGACGACCAGACACTTCAAAGGATTCTTTCATCCGAAACTTTTGGAGAACTTTTCTTAAGGAGTTCGTTCAGAAACTTGTATAGAAACTTTCTTAATGAGCACTCGACAAACACATTTCGCGAACATGCACAAAGTCCCAGCTATGGACCTAGTGCATCATCATAACTGAAGTCTCTTGCATTTCCCAATAAGTAAATGGATCTCATATGGAGATGTTTAGTGAAGTAGAATGGAAAAAATCGAATGCAACTACACAAGAACCAGTCTGTAATTGTCGTTCGTAATCTGTTTTGCCAAGTGTTAACTGAAACATGGATATCTAACTCATACGGAGTCCGTTTTGGCTCCACAAGTAGTCAAAACATTTGTGACGACCAGGTGCTTGAAAGGATTCTTTCAATAGGGAACCTTTCTTATGAAGTTCGTTCAGAAACTTGTATAGAAACTTTCTTAATGATCACTCGACAACCGCATTTCGAGAACATACACAAAGTCCCAGCTATGGACCTAGTGCAACATCATAACTGACGTCTCTTGCATTTACCTACAAGTAATGGGATCTCATATGGAGATGTTTAGTGAAGTAGAATGGAAAAAATCGAATGCAACTACACAAGAACCAGTCTGTAACTGTCGTTCGGAATCAGTTATGCGCAGTGTTAACTAAAACATGGATATCTGACTCATACGGAGTCCGTTTTGGCTCCACAAGTAGTCAAAACATTTGTGACGACCATATGCATCCAAGGATTCTTTCATGCTGAACTTTTGGATACCTTTTCTTAAGGAGTTCGTTCAGAAACTTGTATAGAAACTTTCTTACTGAGCACTCGACAAACGCATTCCGAGAACATACACAAAGTTCCAGCTATGGACCTAGTGCATTATCATAACTGAGGTCTCTTGGATTTCCCTACAAGTAATTGGATCTCATATGGAGATGTTTAGTGAAGTAGAATGGAAAAAATCGAATGCAACTACACAAGAACCAGTCTGTAACTGTCGTTCGGAATCAGTTTTGCGCAGTGTTAATTGAAACATGGATATCTGACTCATACGGAGTCCGTTTTGGCTCCACAAGTAGTCAAGACATTTGTGACGACCAGATGCTTCAAAGAATTCTTTCATAGGGAACTTTTGGAGAAGTTTTCTTAAGGAGTTCGTTCAGAAACTTTTATAGAAACTTTCTTAATGAGCACTCGACAAACGCATTTTGAGAACACACACAGAGTCCCAGCTATGGACCTAGTGCATCATCATAACTGAGGTCTCTTGAATTTCCCTACAAGTAATTGGATCTCATATGGATATGTTTAGTGAAGTAGAATGGAAAAAATCGAATGCAACTACACAAGAACTAGTCTGTAACTGTCGTTCGGAATCAGTTTTGCGCAGTGTTAACTGAAACATGGATATCTGACTCATACGGAGTCCGTTTTGGCTCCACAAGTAGTCAAAACGTTTGTGACGACTAGATGCATCAAAGGATTCTTTATAGGGAACTTTTGGATAACTTTTCTTAAGGAGTTCGTTCAGAAACTTGTGTAGAAACTTTCTTAATGAGCTCTCCACAAACGCATTTCGCGAACATGCACAAAGTCCCAGCTATGGACCTAGTGCATCATCATAACTGAGGTCTCTTGCATTTCCCAACAAGTAATTGGATCTCATATGGAGATGTTTAGTGAAGTAGAATGGAAAAAGTCGAATGCAACTACACAAGAACCAGTCTGTAACTATCGTTCGGAATTAGTTTTGCGCATAGTTAACTGAAACATGGATATCTGACTCATACGGAGTCCGTTTTTGATCGACAAGCAGTCAAAACATTTGTGATAACCAGATGCTTTAAAATATTCTTTCATAGGGAACTTTTGGAGAACTTTTCTTAAGGAGTTCGTTCAGAAACATGTATAGAAATTTCTTAATGAGCACTCGACAAACGCATTTCGAGAACGTACACAAAGTACCAGCTATGGACCTAGTGCATCATCATAACTGAGGTCTTTTGCATTTCCCTACAAGTAATTGGATCTCATATGGAGATGTTTAGTGAAGTAGAATGGAAAAAATCAAACGCTACTATACAAGAAACAGTCTGTAACTCTCGTTCGGAATCAGTCTTGCGCAGTGTTAACTGAAACATGGATATCTGACACATACGGAGTCCGTTTTGGCTCAACAAGTGGTCAAAACGTTGGTGACGACCAGATGCTTCAAAGGATTCTTTCAAACGGAACTTTTGGAGAACTTTTCTTAAGGAGTTCGTTCAGAAACTTGTATATAAACTTTCTTAATGAGCACTCGACAAACGCATTTCGAGAACATACACAAAGTCCTAGCTATGGACCTAGTGCAGCATCATAACTGAGGTCTCCTGAATTTCAATACAAGTAAACGGATCTCATATGGAGATGTTTAGTGAAGTAGAATGGAAAAAATCGAATGCAACTACACAAGAACCAGTATGTAACTGTCGTTCGGAATCAGTTTTGCGCAGTGTTAACTGAAACATGGATATTTGACTCATACGGAGTCCGTTTTGGCTCCATAAGTAGTCAAAACGTTTCTGACGGCTAGATGCTTCCAAGGATTCTTTCATAGGGAACTTTTGGAGAACTTTTCTTAAGGAGTTCGTTCAGAAACTTGTATAGAAACTTTCTTAATGAGCACTCGACAAACGCATTTCGAGAACATACACAAAGTCCTAGCTATGGACCTAGTGCAGCATCATAACTGAGGTCTCCTGAATTTCAATACAAGTAAATGGATCTCATATGGAGATGTTTAGTGAAGTAGAATGAAAAAATCGAATGCAACTACACAACAACTAGTCTGTAACTTTCGTTCGGAATCAGTTTTGCGCAGTGTTAACTGAAACATGGATATCTGACTCATACGGAGTCCGTTTTGGCTCCACAAGTGGTCAAAATGTTTGTGACGACCAGATGCTTGAAAGGATTATTTCATAGGGAACAATTGGAGAACTTTTCTTAAGGAGTTCATTCAGAAACTTGTATAGAAACTTTCTTAATAAGCACTCGACAAACGCATTTCGAGAACATACACAAAGTCCCAGCTATGGACCTAGTGCATCATCATAGCTGAGGTCTCTTGCATTTCCCTACAAGTAATTCGATCCCATATGGAGATGTTTAGTGAAGTAGAATGGAAAAAATTGAATGCATTTACACAAGAACCAGTATGTAACTGTCGTTCGGAATCAGTTTTGCGCAGTGTTAATTGAAACATGGATATCTGACTCATACGGAGTCCGTTTGGGCTCAACAAGTTGTCAAAACGTTTGTGATGACCAGATGCTTCAAAGGATTCTTTCATAGGGAACTTTTGGAGAGCTTTCTTAAGGAGTTCGTTCAGAAACTTGTATAGAAACATTCTTAATGAGCACTCGACAAACGCATTTCGAGAACATACACAAAGTCCCAGCTATGGACCTAGTGCATCATCAAAACTGAGGTCTCATGAATTTCCCTACAAGTAATTGGATCTCATATAGAGATGTTTAGTGAAGTAGAATGGAAAAACATCAAATGCAACTACACAAGAACAACTCTGTAACTGTCGTTCGAAATCAGTTTTGCGCAGTGTTAACTGAAACATGGATATCTGACTCATACGGAGTCCGTTTTGGATCCACTAGTAGTCAAAACGTTTGTGACGACCAGATGCTTCAAAGGATTCTGTCATAGGGAACTTTAGGAGAACCTTTCTTCAGGAGTTCTGTAGCGACCAGACCTCAAATGGTCTGTGCTGCTGTGCACCAGTGTCATCCCTGGATCAGTAATGCTGACACGCACAGTACAAATGGAGGATTTATAACAGAGTGGCAATCACACACTTATTACATCGAATATCTCCAAAGAGAATAAGTATGATAAATATGGCTTAAGGCCATCTAAAAACGATAACAACGGAAGACTTGGAAGATATGTGAGTCCATCAACTCCAACGGCATCACTGAGTATAAGACCACGACCTAAGGCACCTTACTCGTCGTCTGAAAAGTCTGCAACATGAAACGTTGCAGCCCGAAAACGGGTCAGCACATGGAATATGCTGGCAAAATAACACATGGAGAATAATGAACATAATAATGCTATAATACATGCATATATGGCTGGTGGAAAGCTCTATGGTTAAAGTTTTTGCGAAAAGCCAATTTTTCCCTAGTGCAAAGGAATAAATTTTATTTAACTATCATGGTGGTTGTTAAACATTGAGATGGTTGACAGAATCTCAATCCCAATTAAAAGTCATCATTAACCCAACAAAATTAATTAAAAGTAACATGGTGATGAGATTCAAATGATAATCCAGGTACTAGATACTCAAATTGTCCATAACCGGGGACACGGCTAACCATGATTAGTTTGTACACTCTGCAGAGGTTTGCGCACTTTTCCCCATAAGACTCGATCGCCTCCGCTTGATTCTCGCACTACATGATGTTTGAGAAACGGATGACCGAGACACAGTCTTTCAGAAACAATCACTCTTTACTCCGGATGGACAGTTACACCTACTTTCCCCTACATGTGCTAGCCCACCTCTTCAAGAGATCATGTAACCTACTCAACTATGCTAGAGCCCATAATAGCTTGTGGCTGCACACGGAAGTTTCTAGCATGAATAATCTTATGATCCCTTTGAGCCTGGGTGGCGGTCCTTATACAAACAGACAACACTGGGTTCCCCAGGTGCCTCAATCCACCCAGATGTGAGTTTTAGTTGCCACCTTAAGTAAACCATTATTAACAATCTCACATATGTCGTGAATGTCTCTCAAACCCAATCCACGTCTACGAGCATAGCATGGCAATATAATAGCAAACGTAGAAGTAACTCCCAAGGGTTTGATAATTGAAACAGGTAATAGGTACTACCTCAACTACTTCCCAATACCCACAATTTAATTAGATCCTAATCATGCAATGTTTGAGGAATAGATCTAATGCAATAAAAACTGGGTATGGAAGGGTATGATCAAAGTGTTACTTGCCTTGCTGATTATCCGCGAAACCTAGCGATTCGAAGTAACAAGCGGCACACTCCGGGTACTCTATCGCAAACAAACAAGCAAACAATAAGTACTTATCTAATGCACAAGTAAAACTCGAATGAAAGATCCAACCAGAAAGTTCAACTTAAGAACTCCTGTTTGCAAAAAGAATCAACTCGAACGAAGCAACGAAAGTCAAACGGCGAAAGAAACAAGCTTCGTTTACTAATCTGGATCTAGGTCAAATTTTACAGTAGCAAAAACTTGTTTGAGTAGGTTAAACGGAAAGAGAATTTCGAGACAAAACTCTAGGCGCTTGAATCGCCTGATTCCGATAAACGAGCGAAAAGTTAAACAGAAATGAAGATCCGATCAGAAATCGAGATCTGAGATAATCGCGGAAAAATCCGACAAAAAGAAAAACTGACGAACGGTTAAAGAACGGACGTTCGTTAACAGAGAAAATCCGACGAACATATTCGCTAAAACGAACGGGTCAGTGAACGTTCACAAAATAACAAAACCAAAGAAATAAACCGATCTAGGGTTTTTTTTTAAAACAAACGAACGGTTTTTTTTTAAAAAAACCGGCAAACGACGACGAGGTGTACCTCGTCGGGGCGGGGCTCTGGCGGGGCTCGGCTGGGCTCCGGCGAGGGCGGCGGGGTGCGGCGGGGCTCGGGGGGCTCGGGGGCGGCGAGGGGCGGCTCCGGTGGCGGGGTTTGGCGAGCGGGGCGGTGGCTCCTCGAGCTCCGGCGACGGCGGCGGGGTGCGGGTCGAGGCGGGGCTCAGGGTGGCGAGGGAGGGGGCGGCGGAGGGATATAAAAGGAGGGGGCAGTGCTTGGAGGAGGGGGCAAGGCGCGGCGGCGGTGTCCGAGGCGGTCACGGCGGCGGCGTCCGGCGTGCGCGCGGAGGAGATGCGGGGATGGGCCGGCGGCTCGGCTGGGCATCGGCCCGGTCGGGCGCGAATTTTTTTTTAAAACATTCCGTCGAGAAAAATTCATAGAAAAATAAATAAAAATCCAAAAAAATAAAACAAATTTTCCCCGTCTAGTTAGAATATTTAGAACAGGGTGAACATTTTTTTGACACAAAAAATACAGTTTTGAAAACGTGCAATATTTTTAATGCAATTAAAATTGCAAATAAAATCCGAATAAAATCCAATAAATGATTTTAATATTTTTCCTCCAATATTTCAATCGTTTTGGAGAACTCATATTTTCTCCTCTCATTAATTTTTTAATGAAATACTTTTTTCGGAGAGAAAATAATGAAAACCAAAAATCCTCGTTTTATTATTTGATGAAAATCAAATATGAAAAATTCGAGAAAATCCCCAACTCTCTCCGAGGGTCCTTGAGTTGCTTAGGATTTATCGAGGATTTGTCAAAATGCAATAAAATTATGATATGCAATGATGATCTATGTATAACATACCAAATTGAAAATTTGGGATGTTACAAGTTCGTTCAAAAACTAGTATAGAAACTTTCTTAATGAGCACTCAACAAACGCATTTCGAGAACATGCACAAAGTCCAAGCTATGGACCTAGTGCATCATCATAACCAAGGTCTCTTGCATTTCCCACCAAGTAATTGGATCACATATGGAGATGTTTAGTGAAGTAGAATGGAAAAAATCGAATGCAACTACACAAGAAACAGTCTGTAACTGTCGTTCGGAATCAGTTTTGCGCAGTGTTAACTGAAACATGGATATCTGACTCATACGGAGTCCGTTTTGGCTCCACAAGTAGTCAAAACATTTGTGACGACCAGATGCTTCAAAGGATTCTTTCATAGGGAAATTTTGGAGAACTTTTCTTAAGGAGTTCGTTCAGAAACTTGTATAGAAACTTTCTTAATGAGCACTCGACAAATGCATTTCGAGAACATACATAAAGTCCCATCTATGGACCTAGTGCATCATCATAACTGAGGTCTCTTGAATTTCCCTACAAGTAAATGGATCTCATATGGAGATGTTTAGTGAAGTAGAATGGAAAAAATCGAATGCAACTACACAAGAACCAGTATGTAACTGTCGTTCGGAATCAGTTTTGCACAGTGTTAACTGAAACACGGATATCTCACTCATACTGAGACTGTTTTGGATCCACAAGTAGTCAAAACGTTTGTGACGACCAGATGCTTGAAAGGATTTTTTCATAGGGAACTTTTGGAGAACTTTTCCTAAGGAGTTCGTTCAGAAACATGTATAGAAACTTGTATGGAAACTTTCTTAATGAACACTAGACAAACACATTTCGAGAACATACACAAAGTCCCAGCTATGGACCTAGTGCATCATCATAACTGAGGTCTCTTGCATTTCCCTACAAGTAATTGGATCTCATATGGAGATGTTTAGTGAAGTAGAATGGAAAAAATCGAATGCAACTACACAAGCACCAGTCTGTAACTGTCGTTCGGAATCAGTTTTGCGTAGTGTTAACTGAAACATGGATATCTAACTCATACGGAGTCCGTTTTGGCTCCACAAGTAGTCAAAAAGTTTGTGACGACCAGATGCTTCAAAGGATTCTTTCATAGGGACCTTTTGGAGAACTTTTCTTAAGGAGTTTGTTCAGAAACTTGTATAGAAACTATCTTAATGAGCACTCGACAAACGCATTTCAAGAACATACACAAATTCCCAGCTATGGACTTAGTGCATGATCATAACTGAGGTCTCTCGCATTTCCCTACAAGTAATTGGATCTCATATGGAGATATTTAGTGAAGTAGAATGGAAAAAATCGAATGCAACTACACAAGAACCAGTCTATAACTGTCGTTCGGAATCAGTTTTGCGAAGTGTTAACTGAAAGAAGGATATCTGACTCATACGTCGTCCGTTTTTGCTCCACAAGTAGTCAAAACGTTTGTGACGACCAGCTGCTTCAAAGGATTCTTTCATAGGGAACTTTTGGGGAACTTTTCTTAAGGAGTTTGTTCAGAAACTTGTTTAGGAACTTTCTTAATGAGCACTCGACAAACGCATTTCGAGAACATACACAAAGTCCCAGCTATGGAATTAGTGCATGATCATAACTGAGGTCTCTTGCATTTCCCTACAAGTAATTGGAGCTCATATGGAGATATTTAGTGAAGTAGAATGCAAAAAAATCGAATGCAACTACACAAGAACCATTCTGTAACTGTCGTTCGAAATCACTTTTGCGCATTATTAACTGAAACATGGATATCTGAATCATACGGAGTCCGTTTTGGCTGCACAAGTAGTCAAAACGTTTGTGACGACCAGATGCTTCAAAGGATTCTTTCATAGGGAACTTTTGGAGAACCTTTCTTAAGGAGTTCGTTCAGAAACTAGTATAGAAACTTCCTTAATGAGCACTTGACAAACGCATTTCGAGAACATGCACAAAGTCCCAGCTATGGACCTAGTGCATCATCATAACCAAGGTCTCTTGCATTTCCCTACAAGTAATTGGAGCTCATATGGAGATGTTTAGTGAAGTAGAATCGAAAAAATCGAATGCAACTACACAAGAACCAGTCTGTAACTGTCGTTCGGAATCAGTTTTGCGCAGTATTAACTGAAACATGGATATCTGACTCATACGGAGTCCGTTTTGGATCCACAAGTAGTCGAAACGTTTGTGACGACCATATGCTTCCAAGAATTCTTTAATAGGGAAATTTTGGAGAACTTTTCTTAAGGAGTTCGTTCAGAAACTTGTATAAAAACTTTCTTAATGACCACTCGACAAATGCATTTGGAGAACATACACAAAGTCCCAGCTATGTACCTAGTGCATCATCGTAACTGAGGTCTCTTGAATTTCCCTAAAAGTAAATGGATCTCATGTGGAGATGTTTCGTGAAGTAGAATGGAAAAAATCGAATGCAACTACACAAGAACCAGTCTGTAACTGTCGTTCGGAATTCGTTTTGCGCAGTGTTAACTGAAACATGGATATCTGACTCATACGGAGTCCGTTTTGGCTCCAAAAGTCGGCAAAACGTTTGTGACGAGCAGATGATTCAAAGGATTCTGTCGTAGGGAACTTTTGGAGAACTTTTCTTAAGGAGTTCATTCAGAAACTTGTATAGAAACTTTCTTAATGAGCACTCGACAAACGCATTTCGAGAACATACATAAAGTCCCATCTATGGACCTAGTGTATCATCATAACTGAGGTCTCTTGAATTTCCCTACAAGTAATTGGATCTCATATGGAGATGTTTAGTGAAGTAGAATGGAAAAAATCGAATGCAACTACACAAGAACCAGTATGTAACTGTCGTTCGGAATCAGTTTTGCACAGTGTTAACTGAAACACGGATATCTGACTCATACTGAGACTGTTTTGGATCCACAAGTAGTCAAAACGTTTGTGACGACCAGATGCTTGAAAGGATTTTTTCATAGGGAACTTTTGGAGAACTTTTCCTAAGGAGTTCGTTCAGAAACATGTATAGAAACTTGTATGGAAACTTTCTTAATGAACACTAGACAAACACATTTCGAGAACATACACAAAGTCCCAGCTATGGACCTAGTGCATCATCATAACTGAGGTCTCTTGCATTTCCCTACAAGTAATTGGATCTCATATGGAGATGTTTAGTGAAGTAGAATGGAAAAAATCGAATGCAACTACACAAGCACCAGTCTGTAACTGTCGTTCGGAATCAGTTTTGCGTAGTGTTAACTGAAACATGGATATCTAACTCATACGGAGTCCGTTTTGGCTCCACAAGTAGTCAAAAAGTTTGTGACGACCAGATGCTTCAAAGGATTCTTTCATAGGGACCTTTTGGAGAACTTTTCTTACGGAGTTTGTTCAGAAACTTGTATAGAAACTATCTTAATGAGCACTCGACAAACGCATTTCAAGAACATACACAAATTCCCAGCTATGGACTTAGTGCATGATCATAACTGAGGTCTCTCGCATTTCCCTACAAGTAATTGGATCTCATATGGAGATATTTAGTGAAGTAGAATGGAAAAAATCGAATGCAACTACACAAGAACCAGTCTATAACTGTCGTTCGGAATCAGTTTTGCGAAGTGTTAACTGAAACAAGGATATCTGACTCATACGGCGTCCGTTTTTGCTCCACAAGTAGTCAAAACGTTTGTGACGACCAGCTGCTTCAAAGGATTCTTTCATAGGGAACTTTTGGGGAACTTTTCTTAAGGAGTTCGTTCAGAAACTTGTTTAGAAACTTTCTTAATGAGCACTCGACAAACGCATTTCGAGAACATACACAAAGTCCCAGCTATGGAATTAGTGCATGATCATAACTGAGGTCTCTTGCATTTCCCTACAAGTAATTGGAGCTCATATGGAGATATTTAGTGAAGTAGAATGCAAAAAAATCGAATGCAACTACACAAGAACCATTCTGTAACTGTCGTTCGAAATCACTTTTGCGCATTATTAACTGAAACATGGATATCTGAATCATACGGAGTCCGTTTTGGCTGCACAAGTAGTCAAAACGTTTGTGACGACCAGATGCTTCAAAGGATTCTTTCATAGGGAACTTTTGGAGAACCTTTCTTAAGGAGTTCGTTCAGAAACTAGTATAGAAACTTTCTTAATGAGCACTTGACAAACGCATTTCGAGAACATGCACAAAGTCCCAGCTATGGACCTAGTGCATCATCATAACCAAGGTCTCTTGCATTTCCCTACAAGTAATTGGAGCTCATATGGAGATGTTTAGTGAAGTAGAATCGAAAAAATCGAATGCAACTACACAAGAACCAGTCTGTAACTGTCGTTCGGAATCAGTTTTGCGCAGTATTAACTGAAACATGGATATCTGACTCATACGGAGTCCGTTTTGGATCCACAAGTAGTCGAAACGTTTGTGACGACCATATGCTTCCAAGAATTCTTTCATAGGGAAATTTTGGAGAACTTTTCTTAAGGAGTTCGTTCAGAAACTTGTATAAAAACTTTCTTAATGACCACTCGACAAATGCATTTGGAGAACATACACAAAGTCCCAGCTATGTACCTAGTGCATCATCGTAACTGAGGTCTCTTGAATTTCCCTAAAAGTAAATGGATCTCATGTGGAGATGTTTCGTGAAGTAGAATGGAAAAAATCGAATGCAACTACACAAGAACCAGTCTGTAACTGTCGTTCGGAATTCGTTTTGCGCAGTGTTAACTGAAACATGGATATCTGACTCATACGGAGTCCGTTTTGGCTCCAAAAGTCGGCAAAACGTTTGTGACGAGCAGATGATTCAAAGGATTCTGTCGTAGGGAACTTTTGGAGAACTTTTCTTAAGGAGTTCATTCAGAAACTTGTATAGAAACTTTCTTAATGAGCACTCGACAAACGCATTTCGAGAACATACAGAAAGTCCCATCTATGGACCTAGTGCATCATCATAACTGAGGTCTCTTGAATTTCCCTACAAGTAATTGGATCTCATATGGAGATGTTTAGTGAAGTAGAATGGAAAAAATCGAATGCAACTACACAAGAACCAGTATGTAACTGTCGTTCGGAATCAGTTTTGCGAAGTGTTAACTGAAACACGGATATCTGACTCATACTGAGACTGTTTTGGATCCACAAGTAGTCAAAACGTTTGTGACGACCAGATGCTTGAAAGGATTTTTTCATAGGGAACTTTTGGAGAACTTTTCCTAAGGAGTTCGTTCAGAAACATGTATAGAAACTTGTATGGAAACTTTCTTAATGAACACTAGACAAACACATTTCGAGAACATACACAAAGTCCCAGCTATGGACCTAGTGCATCATCATAACTGAGGTCTCTTGCATTTCCCTACAAGTAATTGGATATCATATGGAGATGTTTAGTGAAGTAGAATGGAAAAAATCGAATGCAACTACACAAGCACCAGTCTGTAACTGTCGTTCGGAATCAGTTTTGCGTAGTGTTAACTGAAACATGGATATCTAACTCATACGGAGTCCGTTTTGGCTCCACAAGTAGTCAAAAAGTTTGTGACGACCAGATGCTTCAAAGGATTCTTTCATAGGGACCTTTTGGAGAACTTTTCTTACGGAGTTTGTTCAGAAACTTGTATAGAAACTATCTTAATGAGCACTCGACAAACGCATTTCAAGAACATACACAAATTCCCAGCTATGGACTTAGTGCATGATCATAACTGAGGTCTCTCGCATTTCCCTACAAGTAATTGGATCTCATATGGAGATATTTAGTGAAGTAGAATGGAAAAAATCGAATGCAACTACACAAGAACCAGTCTATAACTGTCGTTCGGAATCAGTTTTGCGAAGTGTTAACTGAAACAAGGATATCTGACTCATACGGCGTCCGTTTTTGCTCCACAAGTAGTCAAAACGTTTGTGACGACCAGCTGCTTCAAAGGATTCTTTCATAGGGAACTTTTGGGGAACTTTTCTTAAGGAGTTCGTTCAGAAACTTGTATAGAAACTTTCTTAATGAGCACTCGACAAACGCATTTCGAGAACATACACAAAGTCCCAGCTATGGAATTAGTGCATGATCATATCTGAGGTCTCTTGCATTTCCCTACAAGTAATTGGAGCTCATATGGAGATATTTAGTGAAGTAGAATGCAAAAAAATCGAATGCAACTACACAAGAACCATTCTGTAACTGTCGTTCGAAATCACTTTTGCGCATTATTAACTGAAACATGGATATCTGAATCATACGGAGTCCGTTTTGGCTGCACAAGTAGTCAAAACGTTTGTGACGACCAGATGCTTCAAAGGATTCTTTCATAGGGAACTTTTGGAGAACCTTTCTTAAGGAGTTCGTTCAGAAACTAGTATAGAAACTTTCTTAATGAGCACTTGACAAACGCATTTCGAGAACATGCACAAAGTCCCAGCTATGGACCTAGTGCATCATCATAACCAAGGTCTCTTGCATTTCCCTACAAGTAATTGGAGCTCATATGGAGATGTTTAGTGAAGTAGAATCGAAAAAATCGAATGCAACTACACAAGAACCAGTCTGTAACTATCGTTCGGAATCAGTTTTGCGCAGTATTAACTGAAACATGGATATTTGACTCATACGGAGTCCGTTTTGGATCCACAAGTAGTCGAAACGTTTGTGACGACCATATGCTTCCAAGAATTCTTTCATAGGGAAATTTTGGAGAACTTTTCTTACGGAGTTCGTTCAGAAACTTGTATAAAAACTTTCTTAATGACCACTCGACAAATGCATTTGGAGAACATACACAAAGTCCCAGCTATGTACCTAGTGCATCATCGTAACTGAGGTCTCTTGAATTTCCCTAAAAGTAAATGGATCTCATGTGGAGATGTTTCGTGAAGTAGAATGGAAAAAATCGAATGCAACTACACAAGAACCAGTCTGTAACTGTCGTTCGGAATTCGTTTTGCGCAGTGTTAACTGAAACATGGATATCTGACTCATACGGAGTCCGTTTTGGCTCCAAAATTCGGCAAAACGTTTGTGACGAGCAGATGATTCAAAGGATTCTGTCGTAGGGAACTTTTGGAGAACTTTTCTTAAGGAGTTCATTCAGAAACTTGTATAGAAACTTTCTTAATGAGCACTCGACAAACGCATTTCGAGAACATACATAAAGTCCCATCTATGGACCTAGTGCATCATCATAACTGAGGTCTCTTGAATTTCCCTACAAGTAATTGGATCTCATATGGAGATGTTTAGTGAAGTAGAATGGAAAAAATCGAATGCAACTACACAAGAACCAGTATGTAACTGTCGTTCGGAATCAGTTTTGCACAGTGTTAACTGAAACACGGATATCTGACTCATACTGAGACTGTTTTGCATCCACAAGTAGTCAAAACGTTTGTGACGACCAGATGCTTGAAAGGATTTTTTCATAGGGAACTTTTGGAGAACTTTTCCTAAGGAGTTCGTTCAGAAACATGTATAGAAACTTGTATGGAAACTTTCTTAATGAACACTAGACAAACACATTTCGAGAACATACACAAAGTCCCAGCTATGGACCTAGTGCATCATCATAACTGAGGTCTCTTGCATTTCCCTACAAGTAATTGGATCTCATATGGAGATGTTTAGTGAAGTAGAATGGAAAAAATCAAATGCAACTACACAAGCACCAGTCTGTAACTGTCGTTCGGAATCAGTTTTGCGTAGTGTTAACTGAAACATGGATATCTAACTCATACGGAGTCCGTTTTGGCTCCACAAGTAGTCAAAAAGTTTGTGACGACCAGATGCTTCAAAGGATTCTTTCATAGGGACCTTTTGGAGAACTTTTCTTAAGGAGTTTGTTCAGAAACTTGTATAGAAACTATCTTAATGAGCACTCGACAAACGCATTTCGAGAACATACACAAATTCCCAGCTATGGACCTAGTGCATGATCATAACTGAGGTCTCTCGCATTTCCCTACAAGTAATTGGATCTCATATGGAGATATTTAGTGAAGTATAATGGAAAAAATCGAATGCAACTACACAAGAACCAGTCTATAACTGTCGTTCGGAATCAATTTTGCGAAATGTTAACTGAAACATGGATATCTGACTCATACGGCGTCCGTTTTTGCTCCACAAGTAGTCAAAACGGTTGTGACGACGAGCTGCTTCAAAGGATTCTTTCATAGGGAACTTTCGGAGAACTTTTCTTCAGGAGTTCGTTCAGAAACTTGTATAGAAACTTTCTTAATGAGCACTCGACAAACGCATTTCGAGAACATACACAAAGTCCCAGCTATGGACTTAGTGCATGATCATAACTGAGGTCTCTTGCATTTCCCAACAAGTAATTGGAGCTCATATGGAGATATTTAGTGAAGTAGAATGGAAAAAATCGAATACAACTACACAAGAACCAGTCTATAACTGTCGTTCGGAATCAGTTTTGCGAAGTGTTAACTGAAACATGGATATCTGAATCATACGGAGTCTTCATAGGATTCTTTCATAGGGAACTTTTGGAGAACCTTTGTTAAGGAGTTCGTTCAGAAACTAGTATAGAAACTTTCTTAATGAGCACTTGACAAACGCATTTCGACAACATGCACAAAGTCCCAGCTATGGACCTAGTGCATCATCGTAACCAAGGTCTCTTGCATTTCCCTACAAGTAATTGGAGCTCATATGGAGATGTTTAGTGAAGTAGAATGGAAAAAATCGAATGCAACTACACAAGAACCAGTCTGTAACTGTCGTTTGGAATCAGTTTTGCGCAGTATTAACTGAAACATGGATATCTGACTCATACAGAGTCCGTTTTGGATCCACAAGTAGTCGAAACGTTTGTGACGACCATATGCTTCCAAGAATTCTTTCAAAGGGAAATTTTGGAGAACTTTTCTTAAGGAGTTCGTTCAGAAACTTGTATAAAAACTTTCTTAATGACCACTCGACAAATGCATTTCGAGAACATACACAAAGTCCCAGCTATGGACCTAGTGCATCATCATAACTGAGGTCTCTTGAATTTCCCTAAAAGTAAATGGATCTCATGTGGAGATGTTTCGTGAAGTAGAATGGAAAAAATCGAATGCAACTACAAAAGAACCAATCTGTAACTGTCGTTCGGAATTCGTTTTGTGCAGTGTTAACTGAAACATGGATATCTGACTCATACGGAGTCCGTTTTGGCTCCACAAGTCGGAAAAACGTTTGTGACGAGCAGATGATTCAAAGGATTCTGTCGTAGGGAACTTTTGGAGAACTTTTCTTAAGGAGTTCATTCAGAAACTTGTATAGAAACTTTCTTAATGAGCACTCGACAAACGCATTTCGAGAACATACACAAAGTCCCAGCTATGGACCTAGTACATCATCATAACTGAGGTCTCTTGCATCTCCCTACAAGTAATTGGATCTCATATGGAGATGTTTAGTGAAGTAGAATGGAAAAAATCGAATGCAACTACACAAGAACTAGTTTGTAACTGTCGTTCGGAATCAGTTTTGGGCAGTATTAACTGAAACATGGATATATCTAACTCATACGGAGTCTGTTTTGGCTCCACAAGTAGTCAAAACGTTTGTGACAACCAGATGCTTCAAAGGGTTCTTTCATAGGGAAATTTTGGAGAACTTTTCTTAAGGAGTTTGTTCAGAAACTTGTATAGAAACATTCTTAATGAGCACTCGACAAACGCATTTCGAGAACGTACACAAAGTCCCAGCTATGGACCTAGTGCATCATCGTAACTGAGGTCTCTTGAATTTCCCTACAAGTAAATGTATCTCATATGGAGATGTTTAGTGAAGTAGAATGGAAAAAATCAAATGCAACTACACAAGAACCAGTCTGTAACTGTCGTTCGGAATCAGTTTTGCGCAGTGTTAACTGAAACATGGATATCTGACTCATACGGAGTCCGTTTTGGCTCCACATGTAGTCAAAACGTTTTTGATGACCAGATGCTTCAAAGTATTCTTTCATAGGGAACTTTTGGAGAAATTTTCTGAAGGAGTTCGTTCAGAAACTTGTATAGAAACTTTCTTAACGAGCACTCGACAAACGCATTTCGAGAACATGCACAAAGTCCCAGCTATGGACCTAGTGCATCATCATAACCGAGGTCTCTTGCATTTCCCTACAAGTAATTGGATCACATATGGAGATGTTTAATGAAGTAGAATGGAAAAAATGAATGCAACTACAAAAGAACCGGTCTGTAACTGTCGTTTGGAATCAGTTTTGCGCAGTGTTAACTGAAACATGGATATCTGACTCATACGGAGTCCGTTTTGGATCCACAAGTAGTCAAAACGTTTGTGATGACCAGATGCATCAAAGGATTCTTTGATAGGGAAATTTGGGAGAACTTTTCGTAAGGAGTTCGTTCAGAAACTTGTATGAAAACTTTCTTAATGAGCACTCGACAAACGCATTTCGAGAAAATACACAAAGTCCCAGCTATGGACCTAGTGCATCATCATAACTGAGGTCTCTTGAATTTCCCTAAAAGTAAATGGATCTCATATGGAGATGTTTCGTGAAGTAGAATGGAAAAAATCGAATGCAACTACACAAGAACTAGTCTGTAACTGTCGTTCGGAATCAGTTTTGCGCAGTGTTAACTGAAACATGGATATCTGACTCATACGGAGTCCGTTTTGGACCACAAGTAGTCAAAGTGTTTGTGACCAGCAGATGCTTCCAAGATTCTTTCATAGGGAACTTTTGGAGAACTTTTCTTAAGGAGTTCGTTCAGAAACATGTATAGAAACTTTCTTAATGAGCACTCGACAAATGCATTTCGAGAACATACACAAAGTCCCAGCTTTTACCTAGTGCAGCATCATAACTGAGGTCTCTTGCATCTCCCTACAAGTAATTGGATCTCATATGGTGATGTTTAGTGAAATAGAATGGAAAAATCGAATGCAACTACACAAGAACCAGTCCGTAATTGTCGTTCGGAATCAGTTTTGTGTAGTGTTAACTGAAACATGGATATTTGACTCATACGGAGTCCGTTTTGGCTCCACAAGTTGTCAAAACATTTGTGACGAGCAGATGCTTTAAAGGATTCTTTCATAGGAAACTTTTGGAGAACTTTTCTTAAGGAGTTCGTTCAGAAACTTGTATAAAAACTTTCTTAATGACCACTCGACAAATGCATTTGGAGAACATACACAAAGTCCCAGCTATGGACCTAGTGCATCATCATAACTGAGGTCTCTTGAATTTCCCTAAAAGTAAATGTATCTCCTGTGGAGATGTTTCGTGAAGTAGAATGGAAAAAATCGAATGCAACTACACAAGAACCAGTCTGTAACTGTCGTTCGGAATTCGTTTTGCGCAGTGTTAACTGAAACATGGATATTTGACTCATACGGAGTCCGTTTTGGCTCCAAAAGTCGGCAAAACGTTTGTGACGAGCAGATGATTCAAAGGATTCTGTCGTAGGGAACTTTTGGAGAACTTTTCTTAAGGAGTTCATTCAGAAACTTGTATAGAAACTTTCTTAATGAGCACTCGACAAACGCATTTCGAGAACATACACAAAGTCCCAGCTATGGACCTAGTGCATCATCATAACTGAGGTCTCTTGCATCTCCCTACAAGTAATTGGATCTCATATGGAGATGTTTAGTGAAGTAGAATGGAAAAAATCGAATGCAACTACACAAGAACTAGTTTGTAACTATCGTTCGGAATCAGTTTTGGGCAGTGTTAACTGAAACATGGATATATCTAACTCATACGGAGTCTGTTTTGGCTCCGCAAGTAGTCAAAACGTTTGTGACGACCAGATGCTTCAAAGGATTTTTTCATAGGGAACTTTTGGAGAACTTTTCCTAAGGAGTTCGTTCAGAAACATGTATAGAAACTTGTATGGAAACTTTCTTAATGAACACTAGACAAACACATTTCGAGAACATACACAAAGTCCTAGCTATGGACCTAGTGCATCATCATAACTGAGGTCTCTTGCATTTCCCTACAAGTAATTGGATCTCATATGGAGATGTTAAGTGAAGTAGAATGGAAAAAATCAAATGCAACTACACAAGCACCAGTCTGTAACTGTCGTTCGGAATCAGTTTTGCGTAGTGTTAACTGAAACATGGATATCTAACTTATACGGAGTCCGTTTTGGCTCCACAAGTAGTCAAAATGTTTGTGACGACCAGATGCTTCAAAGGATTCTTTCATAGGGACCTTTTGGAGAACTTTTCTTAAGGAGTTTGTTCAGAAACTTGTATAGAAACTATCTTAATGAGCACTCGACAAACGCATTTCGAGAACATACACAAATTCCCAGCTATGGACTTAGTGCATGATCATAACTGAGGTCTCTCGCATTTCCCTACAAGTAATTGGATCTCATATGGAGATATTTAGTGAAGTAGAATGGAAAAAATCGAATGCAACTACACAAGAACCAGTCTATAACTGTCGTTCGGAATCAGTTTTGCGAAATGTTAATTGAAACAGGGATATCTGACTCATACTGCGTCCGTTTTTGCTCCACAAGTAGTCAAAACGTTTGTGACGACCAGCTGCTTCAAAGGATTCTTTCATAGGGAACTTTTGGAGAACTTTTCTTAAGGAGTTCGTTCAGAAACTTGTATAGAAACTTTCTTAATGAGCACTCGACAAACGCATTTCGAGAACATACACAAAGTCCCAGCTATGGACTTAGTGCATGATCATAACTGAGGTCTCTTGCATTTCCCAACAAGTAATTGGAGCTCATATGGAGATATTTAGTGAAGTAGAATGGAAAAAATCGAATGCAACTACACAAGAACCATTCTGTAACTGTCGTTCGAAATCACTTTTGCGCATTATTAACTGAAACATGGATATCTGAATCATACGGAGTCCCTTTTGGCTGCACAAGTAGTCAAAACGTTTGTGAAGACCAGATGCTTCAAAGGATTCTTTCATAGGGAACTTTTGGAGAACCTTTCTTAAGGAGTTCGTTCAGAAACTAGTATGGAAACTTTCTTAATGAGCACTTGACAAACGCATTTCGAGAACATGCACAAAGTCCCAGCTATGGACCTAGTGCATCATCATAACCAAGGTCTCTTGCATTTCCCTACAAGTAATTGGAGCTCATATGGAGATGATTAGTGAAGTAGAATGGAAAAAATCGAATGCAACTACACAAGAACCAGTCTGTAACTGTCGTTTGGAATCAGTTTTGCGCAGTATTAACTGAAACATGGATATCTGACTCATACGGAGTCTGTTTTGGATCCACAAGTAGTCGAAACATTCGTGAAGACCATATGCTTCCAAGAATTCTTTCATAGGGAAATTTTGGAGAAATTTTCTTAAGTTGTTCGTTCAGAAACTTGTATAAAAACTTTCTTAATGACCACTCGACAAATGCATTTCGAGAACATACACAAAGTCCCAGCTATGGACCTAGTGCATCATCATACCTGAGGTCTCTTGAATTTCCCTAAAAGTAAATGGATCTCATGTGGAGATGTTTCGTGAAGTAGAATGGAAAAAATCGAATGCAACTACACAAGAACCAGTCTGTAACTGTCGTTCGGAATTCGTTTTGCGCAGTGTTAACTGAAACATGGATATCTGACTCATACGGAGTCCGTTTTGGCTCCACAAGTCGGCAAAACGTTTATGACGAGCAGATGATTCAAAGGATTCTGTCGTAGGGAAATTTTGGAGAACTTTTCTTAAGGAGTTCATTCAGAAACTTGTATAGAAACTTTCTAAATGAGCACTCGACAAACGCATTTCGAGAACATACACAAAGTCCCAGCTATGGACCTAGTACATCATCATAACTGAGGTCTCTTGCATCTCCCTACAAGTAATTGGATCTCATATGGAGATGTTTAGTGAAGTAGAATGGAAAAAATCGAATGCAACTCCACAAGAACTAGTTTGTAACTGTCGTTCGGAATCAGTTTTGGGCAGTGTTAACTGAAACATGGATATATCTAACTCATACGGAGTCTGTTTTGGCTCCACAAGTAGTCAAAACGTTTGTGACAACCAGATGCTTCAAAGGGTTCTTTCATAGGGAAATTTTGGAGAACTTTTCTTAAGGAGTTCGTTCAGAAACTTGTATAGAAACATTCTTAATGAGCACTCGACAAACGCATTTCGAGAACGTACACAAAGTCCCAGCTATGGACCTAGTGCATCATCGTAACTGAGGTCTCTCGAATTTCCCTACAAGTAAATGTATCTCATATGGAGATGTTTAGTGAAGTGGAATGGAAAAAATCAAATGCAACTACACAAGAACCAGTCTGTAACTGTCGTTCGGAATCAGTTTTGCGCAGTGTTAACTGAAACATGCATATCTGACTCATACGGAGTCCGTCTTGGCTCCACATGTAGTCAAAACGTTTGTGATGACCAGATGCTTCAAAGTATTCTTTCATAGGGAACTTTTGGAGAAATTTTCTGAAGGAGTTCGTTCAGAAACTTGTATAGAAACTTTCTTAACGAGCACTCGACAAACGCATTTCGAGAACATGCACAAAGTCCCAGCTATGGACCTAGTGCATCATCATAACCGAGGTCTCTTGCATTTCCCTACAAGTAATTGGATCACATATGGAGATGTTTAATGAAGTAGAATGGAAAAAATGAATGCAACTACACAAGAACCGGTCTGTAACTGTCGTTTGGAATCAGTTTTGCGCAGTGTTAACTGAAACATGGATATCTGACTCATACGGACTCCGTTTTGGATCCACAAGTAGTCAAAACGTTTGTGATGACCAGATGCATCAAAGGATTCTTTCATAGGGAAATTTTGGAGAACTTTTCTTAAGGAGTTCGTTCAGAAACTTGTATAAAAACTTTCTTAATGAGCACTCGACAAACGCATTTCGAGAACATACACAAAGTCCCAGCTATGGACCTAGTGCATCGTCATAACTGAGGTCTCTTGAATTTCCCTAAAAGTAAATGGATCTCATATGGAGATGTTTCGTGAAGTAGAATGGAAAAAATCGAATGCAACTACACAAGAACCAGTCTGTAACTGTCGTTCGGAATCAGTTTTGCGCAGTGTTAACTGAAACATGGATATCTGACTCATACGGAGTCCGTTTTGGACCACAAGTAGTCAAAGTGTTTGTGACCAGCAGATGCTTCCAAGATTCTTTCATAGGGAACTTTTGGAGAACTTTTCTTAAGGAGTTCGTTCAGAAACATGTATAGAAACTTTCTTAATGAGCACTCGACAAATGCATTTCGAGAACATACACAAAGTCCCAGCTTTTACCTAGTGCATCATCATAACTGAGGTCTCTTGCATCTCCCTACAAGTAATTGGATCTCATATGGTGATGTTTAGTGAAGTAGAATGGAAAAAATCGAATGCAACTACACAAGAACGAGTCTGTAACTGTCTTTCGGAATCAGTTTTGCGCAGTGTTAACTGAAACATGGATATCTGACTCATACGGAGTCCGTTTTGGCCCCACAAGTAGTCAAAATGTTTGTGACGACCAGATGCTTCAAATGATTCTTTCATAGGGAACTTTTGGAGACCTTTTCTTAAGGAGTTCGTTCAGAAACTTGTATAGAAACTTTCTTAATGAGCACTCGACAAACGCATTTCGAGAACATACACAAATTCCCAGCTATGGACCTAGTGCATCATCATAACTGAGCTCTCTTGCATTTCCCTACAAGTAATTGGATCTCATATGGAGATGTTTAGTGAAATAGAATGGAAAAATCGAATGCAACTACACAAGAACCAGTCCGTAATTGTCGTTCGGAATCAGTTTTGTGTAGTGTTAACTGAAACATGGATATTTGACTCATACGGAGTCCGTTTTGGCTCCACAAGTAGTCAAAACATTTGTGACGAGCAGATGCTTTAAAGGATTCTTTCATAGGAAACTTTTGGAGAACTTTTCTTAAGGAGTTCGTTCAGAAACTTGTATAGAAACTTTCTCAATGAGCACTCGACAAACGCATTCCGAGAACATACACAAAGTCCCAGCTGTGGACCTAGTGCATCATCATAACTGAGGTCTCTTGCATTTCCCAACAAGTAATTGGATCTCATATGGACATGTTTAGTGAAATAGAATAGAAAAAATCAAATGCAACTACACAAGAACCAGTCTATAACTGTCGTTCGGAATCAGTTTTGAGCAGTGTTAACTGAAACATGGATATGTCACTCATACGGAGTCTGTTTTGGCTCCACAAGTAGTCAAAACATTTGTGATGACCAGATGCTTCAAAGGATTCTTTCATTGGGAACTTTTGGATAACTTTTCTTAAGGAGTTCGTTCAGAAACTTGTATAGAAACTTTCTTAATGAGCACTCGACAAACGCATTTCGAGAACATACACAATGTCCCAGCTATGGACCTAGTGCATCATCATACTGAGGTCTCTTGCATCTCCCTACAGCTAATTGGCTCTTATATGGAGATGTTTAGTGAAGTAGAATGGAAAAAATCGAATGCAACTACACAAGAACCAGTCTGTAACTGTCGTTCTGAATCAGTTATGCGCGGAGTTAACTGAAACATGGATATCTGACTCATACGGATTCCGTTTTGGCTCCACAAGTACTCAAAACGTTTGTGATGACCAGATGCTTCAAAGGATTCTTTCATAGGGAACTTTTGGAGACCTGAGTTCGTTCAGAAACTTGTATAGAAACTTTCTTAATGAGCACTCGACAAACGCATTTCAAGACCATACACAAAGTCCCAGCTATAGACCTAGTGCATCATCATAACTGAGGTCTCTTGCATTTCCCTACATGTAATTGGATCTCATATGGAGATGTTTAGTGAAGTAGACGGGAAAACATCGAATGCAACTACACAAGAACCACTCTATAACTGTTGTTCGGAATAAGTTTTGCGCAGTGTTAACTGAAACATGGATATCTGACTCATACGGAGTCCGTTTTGGATCCACAAGTAGTCAAAACGTTTTTGACGACCAGATTCTTCAAAGGATTCTTTCATAGGGAACTTTTGGAGAAATTTTCTTAAGGAGTTTGTTCAGAAACTTTTATAGAAACTTTCTTAATGAGCACTCGAGAAACGCATTTCGAGAAGATACACAAAGTCCCAGCTATGGACCTAGTGCATCATCATAACCGAGGTCTCTTGCATTTCCCTACAAGTAATTGGATCTCATATGGAGATGTTTAGTGAAATAATATGGAAAAAATCGAATGCAACTACACAAGAACCAGTCTGTAATAGTCCTTCGGAATTAGTTTTGCGCAGTGTCAACTGAAACATGGATATCTCACTCATACGGAGTCTATTTTGGCTCCACAAGTAGTGAAACCATTTGTGACGACCTGATGCTTCAAAGGATTCTTTCATCGGGAACTTTTGGAGAACTTCTCTTAAGGAGTTCGTTCAGAAACTTGTATAAAAACTTTCTTAATGAGCACTCGACAAACGCATTTCGAGAACATACACAAAGTCCCAGCTATGGACCTAGTGCATCATCATAACTGAGGTCTCTTGAATTTCCCTAAAATTAAATGGATCTCATATGGAGATGTTTCGTGAAGTAGAATGGAAAAAATCGAATGCAACTACACAAGAACCAGTCTGTAATAGTCCTTCGGAATTACTTTTGCGCAGTGTTAACTGAAACATGGATATCTCACTCATACGGAGTCTGTTTTGGCTCCACAAGTAGTCAAAACATTTGTGACGACCTGATGCTTCAAAGGATTCTTTCATAGGGAACTTTTGGATAACTTTTCTTAAGGAGTTCGTCGAAAAACTTGTATAGAAACTTTCTTAATGAGAACTCGACAAACGCATTTCGAGAACATACACAAAGTCCCAGCTATGGACCTAGTGCATCATCATAACTGAGGTCTCTTGCATCTCCGTACAACTAATTGGATCTCATATGGAGATGTTTAGTGAAGTAGAATGGAAAAAATCAAATGCAACTACACAAGAACCACTCTGTAACTGTCGTTCGAAATCAGTTTTGCGCAGTGTTAACTGAAACATAGATATCTGACTCATACGGAGTCCGTTTTGGCTCAACAAGTGGTCAAAACGTTTGTGACGACCAGATGCTTCAAAGGATTCTTTCATAGGGAACTTTTGGAGAACTTTTCTTAAGGAGTTCGTTCAGAAACTTGTATAGAAACTTACTTAATGAGCACTCGACAAACGCATTTCGAGAACATCCACAAAGTCCCAGCTATGGACCTAGTGCATCATCATAACTGAGGTCTCTTGCATCTCCCTACAAGTAATTGGATCTCATATGGAGATGTTTAGTGAAGTAGAATGGAAAAAATTGAATGAAACAACACAAGAACCAGTCTATAACTGTCGTTCGGAATGAGTTTTGCGCAGTGTTAACTGAAACATGGATATCTCACTCATACGGAGTCCGTTTTGGCTCCACATGTAGTCAAAACGCTTTTGACGACCAGATGCTTCAAAGGATTCTTTCATAGGGAACTTTTGGAGACCTTTTCTTCGGGAGTTCGTTCAGAAACTTGTATAGAAACTTTTTAATGAGCACTCGACAAACGCATTTCGAGAAGATACACAAAGTCCCAGCTATGGACCTAGTGCATCATCATAACTGAGGTCTCTTGCATTTGCCTACAAGTAATTGGATCTCATATAGAGATGTTTAGTGAAGTACAATGGAAAAAATCAAATGCAACTACACAAGAACCACTCTGTAACTGTCGTTCGAAATCAGTTTTGCGCAGTGTTAACTGAAACATAGATATCTGACTCATACGGAGTCCGTTTTGGCTGCACAAGTAGTCAAAACGTTTGTGACGACCAGATGCTTCAAAGGATTCTTTCATAGGGAACTTTTGGAGAAACTTTCTTAAGAAGTTCGTTCAGAAACTAGTATAGAAACTTTCTTAATGAGCACTTGACAAACGCATTTAGAGAACATGCACAGAGTCCCAGCTATGGACCTAGTGCATCATCATAACTGAGGTCTCTTGCATTTCCCTACAAGTAATTGGATCACATATGGAGATGTTTAGTGAAGTAGAATGGAAAAAATCGAATGCAACTACACAAGAACCAGTCTGTAACTGTCGTTTGGAATCAGTTTTGCGCAGTGTTAACTGAAACATGGATATCTGACTCATACGGAGTCCGTTTTGGGTCCACAAGTAGTCAAAACTTTCGTGATGACCAGATGCTTCAAAGGATTCTTTCATAGGGAAATTTGGGAGAACTTTTCTGAAGGAGTTCGTTCAAAAACTTGTATAAAAACTTTCTTAATGAGCACTCGACAAACACATTTCGAGAACATACACAAAGTCCCAGCTATGGACCTAGTGCATCATCATAACTGAGGTCTCTTGAATTTCCCTAGAACTAAATGGATCTCATATGCAGATGTTTCGTGAAGTAGAATGGAAAAAATCGAATGCAACTACACAAGAACCAGTCTGTAAGTGTCGTTCGAAATAAGTTTTGCGCAGTGTTAACTGAAACATGGATATCTGACTCATACGGAGTCCGTTTTGGCTCCAAAAGTCGTCAAAACGTTTGTGACGACCAGATGATTCAAAGGATTCTGACATAGGGAACTTTTGGATAATTTTTCTTAAGGAGTTCAATCAGAAACTTGTATAGAAACTTTCTTAATGAGCACTCGACAAACACATTTCGAGAACATACACAAAGTCCCATCTATGGACCTAGTGCATCATTATAACTGAGGACTCTTGCATATCCCTACATGTAATTGAATCTCATATGGATATGTTTAGTGAAGTAGAATGGAAAAAATCGAATCCAACTACACAAGAACCAGTTTGTAACTGTCGTTCGGAATCAATTTTGCGCAGTGTTAACTGAAACATGGATATCTGACTCATACGGAGTCCGTTTTGGCTCCGCAATTAGTCAGAACGTTATTGACGACCAGATGCTTCAAAGGGTTCTTTCATAGGGAAATTTTGGAGAACTTTTCTTAAGGAGTTCGTTCAGAAACTTGTATAGAAACTTTCTTAATGAGCACTCGACAAACACATTTCAAGAACGTACACAAAGTCCCAGCTATGGACCTAGTGCATCATCGTAACTGAGGTCTCTTGAATTTCCCTACAAGTAAATGGATATCATATGCAGATGTTTAGTGAAGTAGAATGGAAAAAATCGAATGCAACTACACAAGAACCAGTCTGTAACTGTCGTTCGGAATCAGTTTTGCGCAGTGTTAACTGAAACATGGATATCTGACTCATACGGAGTCCGTTTTGGCTCCACCAGTAGTCAAAACGTTTGTTGCGACTAGATGCTTCAAAGGATTCTTTCATAGGGAACTTTTGGAGAAATTTTCTTAAGGAGTTCGTTCAGAAACTTGTATAGAAACTTTCTTAATGAGCACTCGACAAACGCATTTCGAGAACAAGCACAAAGTCCCAGCTATGGACCTAATGCATCATCATAACCGAGGTCTCTTGCATTTCCCTACAAGTAATTGGATCTCATATGGAGATGTTTAGTGAAATAGAATGGAAAAAATCGAATGCAACTCGACAAGAACTAGTCTGCAACTGTCGTTCAGAATTAGTTTTGCGCAGTGTTAACTGAAACATGGATATCTGTCTCATACGGAGTCCGTTTTGGCTCCACAAGTAGTCAAAACGTTTGTGACGACCAGATGCTTCAAAGGATTCTTTCATAGGGAACTTTTGGAGAACTTTTCTTAAGGAGTTCATTTAGAAACTTGTATAGAAACTTTCTTAATGAGCACTCGACAAACGCATTTCGAGAACATACACAAAGTCCAGCTATGGACCTAGTGCATCATCATAACTGAGGTCTCTTGATTTTCCCAACAAGTAAATGGATCTCATATCGAGATGTTTAGTGAAGTAGAATGGAAAAAATCGAATGCAACTACACAAGAACCTGTCTGTAACTGTCGTTCGGAATCAGTTTTGCGCAGTGTTAACTGAAACATGGATACTGACTCATACGGAGTCCGTTTTGGATCCACAAGTAGTCAAAACATTTGTGACGAGCAGATGCTTCAAAGATTCTTTCGTAGGGAACTTTTGCAGAACTTTTCTTAAGGAGTTCGTTCAGAAACATGTATAGAAACTTTCTTAATGAGCACTCGACAAACGCATTTCGAGAACATACACAAAGTCCCAGCTTTTACCTAGTGCATCGTCATAACTGAGGTCTCTTGCATCTCCCTACAAGTAATTGGATCTCATATGGAGATGTTTAGTGAAGTATAATGGAAAAAATCGAATGCAACTACACAAGAACCAGTCTGTAACTGCCGTTCGGAATCAGTTTTGTGCAGTGTTAACTGAAACATGGATATCTGACTCATACGGAGTCCGTTTTGGCCCCACAAGTAGTCAAAACGTTTGTGACGACCAGATGCTTCAAAGGATTCTTTCATAGGGAACTTTTGGAGACCTTCTCTTAAGAAGTTCGTTCAGAAACTTGTATAGAAACTTTCTTAATGAGCACTCGACAAACGCATTTCGAGAACATACACAAAGTCCCAGCTATGGACCTAGTGCATCATCATAACCGAGGTCTCTTGCATTTACCTACAAGTAATTGGATCTCATATGGAGATGTTTAGTGAAATAGAATGGAAAAATTGAATGTAACTACATAAGAACCAGTCCGTAACTGTCGTTCGGAATCAGTTTTGTGTAGTGTTAACTGAAACATGGATATTTGACTCATACGGAGTCCGTTTTGGCTCAACAAGTAGTCAAAACATTTGTGACGACCAGATGCTTCAAAGGATTCTTTCATAGGGAACTTTTGGAGAACTTTTCTTAAGGAGTTCGTTCAGAAACTTGTATAGTAACTTTCTTAATGAGCACTCGAAAAACGCATTTCGAGAACATACACAAAGTCCCAGCTATGGACCTAGTGCATCATCATAACCGAGGTCTCTTGCATTTCCCAACAAGTAATTGGATCTCGTATGGAGATGTTTAGTGAAATAGAATAGAAAAAATCGAATGCAACTACACAAGAACCAGTCCGTAACTGTCGTTCGGAATCAGTCTTGAGCAGTGTTAACTGAAACATGGACATCTCACTCATACGGAGTCTATTTTGGCTCCACAAGTAGTCAAAACATTTGTGACGACCATATGCTTCAAAGGATTCTTTGATAGGGAACTTTTGGATAACTTTTCTTAAGGAGTTCGTTCAGAAACTTGTATAGAAACTTTCTTAATGAGCACTCGACAAACGCATTTCGACAACATACACAAAGTCCCAGCTATGGACCTAGTGCATCATCATAACCGAGGTCTGTTGCATTTCCCAACAAGTAATTGGATCTCATATGGAGATGTTTAGTGAAATAGAATAGGAAAAATCGAATGCAACTACAAAAGAACCAGTCTGTAACTGTCGTTCGGAATCAGTTTTGCGCAGTGTTAACTGAAACATGGATATTTGACTCATACGGAGTCCGTTTTGGCTCCACAAGTAGTCAAAACGTTTGTGACGACCAGATGCTTCAAAGGATTCTTTCATAGGGAACTTTTGGAGAACCTTTCTTAAGAAGTTCGTTCAGAAACTAGTATAGAAACTTTCTTAATGAGCACTTGACAAACGCATTTCGAGAACATGCACAAAGTCCCAGCTATGGACCTTGTGCATCATCATACCTGAGGTCTCTTGAATTTCCCTAAAATTAAATGGATCTCATATGGAGATGTTTCATGAAGTAGAATGGAAAAAAATCGAATGCAACTACACAAAAACCAGTCTGTAATAGTCCTTCGGAATTAGTTTTGCGCAGTGTTAACTGAAACATGGATATCTCACTCATACGGAGTCCGTTTTGGCTCCACAAGTAGTCAAAACGTTTGTGACGACCAGATGCTTCAAAGGATTCTTTCATAGGGAACTTTTGGAGACCTGAATTCGTTCGGAAACTTGTATAGAAACTTTCTTAATGAGCACTCGACAAATGCATTTCAAGAACATACACAAAGTCCCAGCTATGGACCTAGTGCATCATCATAACTGAGGTCTCTTGCATTTCCCTACATGTAATTGGATCTCGTATGGAGATGTTTAGTGAAGTAGAATGGAAAAAATCGAATGCAACTACACAAGAACCACTCTGTAACTGTTGTTCGGAATAAGTTTTGCGCAGTGTTAACTGAAACATGGATATCTGACTCATACGGAGTCTGTTTTGGATACACAAGTAGTCAAAACGTTTGTGACGACCAGATGCTTCAAAGTATTCTTTCATAGGGAACTTTTGGAGAGCTTTTCTCAAGGAGTTTGTTCAGAAACTTTTATAGAAACTTTCTTAATGAGCACTCGATAAACGCATTCCGAGAACATACACAAAGTCCCAGCTATGGACCTAGTGCATCATCATAACCGAGGTCTCTTGCATTTCCCTACAAGTAATTGGATCTCATATGGAGATGTTTAGTGAAATAGAATGGAAAAAATCGAATGCAACTACACAAGAACCAGTCTATAACAGTCCTTCGGAATTAGTTTTGCGCAGTGTTACCTGAAACATGGATATCTCACTCTTACGGAGTCTGTTTTGGCTCCACAAGTAGTCAAAACGTTTGTGACGACCTGATGCTTGAAAGGATTCTTTCATAGGGAACTTTTGGATAACTTTTCTTATGGAGTTCGTTCAAAAACATGTATAGAAACTTTCTTAATGAGCACTCGACAAACACATTTCGAGAACATACACAAAGTCCCAGCTATGGACCTAGTGCATCATCATAACTGAGGTCACTTGCATCTCCCTTCAACTAATTGGATCTCATATGGAGATGTTTAGTGAAGTAGAGTGGAAAAAATCGAATGCAACCACACAAGAACCAGTCTCTAACTTTCGTTCGGAATTAGTTTTACGCAGTGTTAACTGAAACATGGATATCTGACTCATACGGAGTCCGTTTTGGCTGCACAAGTAGTCAAAATGTTTGTGACGACCAGATGCTTCAAAGGATTCTTTCATAGGGAACTTTTGGAGACCTTTTCTTAAGGAGTTCGTTCAGAAACTTGTATAGAAACTTTCTTAATGTGCACTCAACAAACGCATTTCGAGAACATACACAAAGTCCCAGCTATGGACCTAGTGCATCATCATAACTGAGGTCTCTTGAATTTCCCTACAAGTAGTTGGATCTCATATGGAGATGTTTAGTGAAGTAGAATGGAAAAAATCGAATGCAACTACACAAGAACCAGTCTGTAACAGTCCTTCGGAATTAGTTTTGCGCAGTGTTACCTGAAACATGGATATCTCACTCTTACGGAGTCTGTTTTGGCTCCACAAGTAGGCAAAACGTTTGTGATGACCTGATGCTTGAAAGGATTCTTTCATAGGGAACTTTTGGATAACTTTTCTTAAGGAGTTCGTTCAGAAACTTGTATAGAAACTTTCTTAATGAGCACTCGACAAACGCATTTCGAGAACATACACAAAGTCCCAGCTATGGACCTAGTGCATCATCATAACCGAGGTCTCTTGCATTTCCCAACAAGTAATTGGATCTCATATGGAGATGTTTAGTGAAATAGAATAGAAAAAATCGAATACAACTACACAAGAACCAGTCTATAACGTTCGGAATCAGTTTTGCGCAGTGTTAACTGAAACATGGATATCTGACTCATACGGAGTCCGTTTTGGCTCCACAAGTAGGCGAAACGTTTGTGACGACCAGATGCTTCAAAGGATTCTTTCATAGGGAACTTTTGGAGACCTGAATTCGTTCAGAAACTTGTATAGAAACTATCTTAATGAGCACTCGACAAATGCATTTCAAGAACATACACAAAGTCCCAGCTATGGACCTAGTGCGTCATCATAACTGAGGTCTCTTGCATTTCCCTACATGTAATTGGATCTCATATGGAGATGTTTAGTGAAGTAGAATGGAAAAAATTGAATGCAACTACACAAGAACCACTCTGTAACTGTTGTTCGGAATAAGTTTTGCGCAGTGTTAATTGAAACATGGATATCTGTCTCATACGGAGTCTGTTTTGGAACCAGAAGTAGTCTAAACGTTTGTGATGACCAGATGCTTCAAAGTATTCTTTCATAGGGAACTTTTGGAGAGCTTTTCTCAAGGAGTTTGTTCAGAAACTTTTATAGAAACTTTCTTAATGAGCACTCGACAAACGCATTTCGAGAACATACACAAATTTCCAGCTATGGACCAAGTGGATCATCATAACAGAGGTCTCTTGCATTTCCCTACAAGTAATTGGATCTCATATGGAGATGTTTAGTGAAATAGAATGGAAAAAATCGAATGCAACTACACAAGAACAAGTCTGTAACAGTCCTTCGGAATTAGTTTTGCGCAGTGTTACCTGAAACTTGGATATCTCACTCTTACGGAGTCTGTTTTGGCTCCACAAGTAGTCAAAACGTTTGTGACGACCTGATGCTTGAAAGGATTCTTTCATAGGGAACTTTTGGATAACTTTTCTTAAGGAGTTCGTTCAAAACTTGTATAGAAACTTTCTTAATGAGCACTCAACAGACGCATTTCGAGAACATACACAAAGTCCCAGCTATGGACCCAGTGCATCATCATAACTGAGGTCTCTTGCATCTCCCTACAACTAATTGGATCTCATATGGAGATGTTTAGTGAAGTAGAATGGAAAAAATCGAATGCAACTACACTAGAACCAGTCTCTAACTTTCGTTCGGAATTAGTTTTACGAAGTGTTAACTGAAACATGGATATCTGACTCATACGGAGTCCGTTTTGGCTCCACAAGTAGTCACAATGTTTGTGACGACCAGATGCTTCAAAGGATTCTTTCATAGGGAACTTTTGGAGACCTTTTCTTAAGGAGTTCATTCAGAAACTTGTATAGAAACTTTCTTAATGAGCACTCGACAAACGCATTTCGAGAACATACACAAAGTCCCAGCTATGGACTTAGTGCATGATCATAACTGAGGTCTCTTGCATTTCCCTACAAGTAGTTGGATCTCATATGGAGATGTTTAGTGAAGTAGAATGGAAAAAATCGAATGCAACTACACAAGAACCAGTCTGTAACGGTCGTTCGGAATCAATTTTGCGTAGTGTTAACTGAAACATGCATATATGACTCATACGGAGTCCGTTTTGGCTCCACAAGTAGTCAAAACGTTTGTGACGACCAGATGCTTCAAAGGATTCTTTCATAGGGAAATTTTGGAGAACTTTTCTTAAGGAGTTCGTTTAGAAACTTGTATAGAAACTTTCTTAATGAGCACTCGACAAACGCATTTCGAGAACATGCACAAAGTCCCAGCTATGGACCTAGTGCATCATCATAACCGAGGTCTCTTGCATTTCCCTACAAGTAATTTTGATCTCATATGGAGATGTTTAGTGAAATAGAATGGAAAAAATCGAATGCAAATACACAAGAACCAGTGTGTAACTGTTGTTCGGAATCAGTTTTGCGTAGTGTTAACTGAAACATGGATATCTGACTCATACAGAGTCCGTTTTGGCTCCACAAGTAGTCAAAACATTTGTGACAACCAGATGCTTCAAAGGGTTCTTTCATAGTAAATTTTGGAGAACTTTTCTTAAGGAGTTCGTTCAGAAACATGTATAGAAACTTTCTTAATGAGCACTCGACAAACGCATTTCGAGAACGTACACAAAGTCCCAGCTATGGACCTAGTGCATCATCATAACTGAGGTCTCTTGAATTTCCCAACAAGTTAATGGATCTCATATGGAGATGTTTAGTGAAGTAGAATGGAAAAAATCGAATGCAACTACACAAGAACCAGTCTGTAACTGTCGTTCGGAATCAGTTTTGCACAGTGTTAACTGAACATGGATATCTGACTCATACGGAGTCCGTTTTCGTTCCACAAGTCGTCAAAACGGTTGTGACGACCATATGCTTCAAAGGATTCTTTCATAGGGAACATTTGTATAACTTTTCTTAAGGAGTTCGTTCAGAAACTTGTATAGAAACTTTCTTAATGAGCACTCGACAAACGCATTTCGAGAACATGCACAAAGTCCCAGCTATGGACCTAGTGCATCATCATAACTGAGGTCTCTTGCATCTCCCTACAAGTAATTGGATCTCATATGGAGATGTTTAGTGAAGTAGAATGGAAAAAATCGAATGCAACTACACAAGAACCAGTCTGTAACTGTCGTTCGGAATCAGTTTTGCGCAGTGTTAACTGAAACATTGATATCTGACTCATACGGAGTCCGTTCTGGCTCCACAAGTAGTCAAAACGTTTGTGACGACCAGATGCTTCAAAGGATTCTTTCATAGGGAACTTTTTGGAGAACTTTTCTTAAGGAATTCGTTCAGAAACTTGTATAGAAACTTTCTTATTGAGCACTCGACAAACGCATTTCGAGAACATGCACAAAGACCCAGCTATGGACCTAGTGCATCATCATAACTGAGGTCTCTTGCATTTCCCTACAAGTAATTGGATCTCAAATGGAGAGGCTTAGTGAAGTAGAATGGAAAAAATCGAATGCAACTACACAACAATCAGTCTGTAACTGTCTTTCGGAATCAGTTTTGCATAGTGTTAGCTGAAACATGGATATCTGACTCATACGGAGTCCGTTTTGGCTCCACAAGTAGTCAAAACGTTTGTGACGACCAGATGCTTCAAAGGATTCTTTCATAGGGAACTTTTGGAGAACTTTTCTTAAGGAGTTCGCTCAGAAACTTGTATAGAAACTTTCTTAATGAGCACTCGACAAACGCATTTCGAGAGCATACACAAAGTCCCAGCTATGGACCTAGTGCATCATCATAACTGAGGTATCTTGCATTTCCCTACAAGTAATTGTATCTCATATGGAGATTTTTAGTGAAATAGAATGGAAAAAATTGAATGGAACTACACAAGAACCAGTGTGTAACTGTCGTTCGGAATCAGTTTTGCGTAGTGTTAACTGAAACATGGATATCTGACTCATACGGAGTCCGTTTTGGCTCCACAAGTAGTCAAAATGTTTGTGACGACCAGATGCTTCAAAGGATTCTTTCATAGGGAACTTTTGGCGAACATTTCTTAAGGAGTTCGTTCACAAACTTGTATAGAAACTTTCTTAATAAGCACTCGACAAACGTATTTCGAGAACATACACAAAGTCCCAGCTATGGACCTAGTGCATCATCAGAACCGAGGTGTCTTGCATTTCCCTACAAGTAATTGGATCTCATACGGAGATGTTTAGTGAAATAGAATGGAAAAATCGAATGCAACTACACAAGAACCAGTGTCTAACTTTCGTTCGGAATTAGTTTTATCCAGTGTTAACTGAAACATGGATATCTGACTCATACGGAGTCCGTTTTGGCTCCACAAGTAGTCAAAATTTTTGTGACGACCAGATGCTTCAAAGGATTCTTTCATAGGGAACTTTTGGAGAACATTTCTTAAGGAGTTCGTTCAGAAACTTGTATAGAAATTTTCTTAATGAGCACTCGACAAACGCTTTTCGAGAACATACACAAAGTCCCAGCTATGGACCTAGTGCATCATCATAACCGAGGTCTCTTGCATTTCCCTACAAGTAATTGGATCTCATATGGAGATGTTTAGTGAAATAGAATGGAAAAAATGGAATGCAACTACACAAGAACCAGTCTGTAACTGTCGTTCGGAATCAGTTTGGCGCAGTGTTAACTGAAACATGGCCATCTCACTCATACGGAGTCTGTTTTGGCTCCACAAGTAGTCAAAACTTTTGTGACAACCAGATGCTTCAAAGGATTCTTTCATAGGGAACTTTTGGAGAACTTTTCTTAAGGAGTTCGTTCAGAAACTTGTATAGAAACTTCCTTAATGAGCACTCGACAAACGCATTTCAAGAACATACACAAAGTCCCAGCTATGGACTTAGTGCATCATCATAACAGAGGTCTCATGCATTCCCAACAAGTAATTGGATCTCATATGGAGATGTTTAGTGAAGTAGAATGGAAAAAATTGAATGCAACTACACAAGAACCAGTCTCTAACTGTCGTTCGGAATCAGTTTTGCGTAGTGTTAACTGAAACATGGATATCTGACTCATACAGAGTCCGTTTCGGCTCCACAAGTAGTCAAAATGTTTGTGACGACCAGATGCTTCAAAGGATTCTTTCATAGGGAACTTTTGGCGAACATTTCTTAAGGAGTTCGTTCACAAACTTGTATAGAAACTTTCTTAATAAGCACTCGACAAATGTATTTCGAGAACATACACAAAGTCCCAGCTATGGACCTAGTGCATCATCAGAACCGAGGTGTCTTGCATTTCCCTACAAGTAATTGGATCTCATACGGAGATGTTTAGTGAAATAGAATGGAAAAATCGAATGCAACTACACAAGAACCAGTCTCTAACTTTCGTTCGGAATTAGTTTTATGCAGTGTTAACTGAAACATGGATATCTGACTCATACGGAGTCCGTTTTGGCTCCACAAGTAGTCAAAATGTTTGTGACGACCAGATGCTTCAAAGGATTCTTTCATAGGGATCTTTTGGAGACCTTTTCTTAAGGAGTTCGTTTAGAAACTTGTATAGAAACTTTCTTAATGAGCACTCGACAAACGCATTTCAAGGACATACACAAAGTCTCAACTATGGACCTAGTGCATCATCATAACCGAGGTCTCTTGTATTTCCCTACAATTAATTGGATCTCATATGGAGATGTTTAGTGAAGTAGAATGGAAAAAATCGAATGCAACTACACAAGAACCAGTCTATAACTGTCGTTCGGAATCAGTTTTGCGTAGTGTTAACTGAAACATGGATATCTCACTCATACAGAGTCTGTTTTGGCTCCACAAGTAGTCAAAACGTTTGTGATGACCAGATGCTCCAAAGGTTTCTTTCATAGGGAACTTTTGGAGAACTTTTCTTAAGGAGTTCGTCCAGAAACTTATATAGAAACCTTCTTAATGAGCACTCGACAAACGCATTTCAAGAACATACACAAAGTCCCAGCTATGGACCTAGTGCATCATCATAACTGAGGTCTCTTGCATTCCCTACAAGTAATTGGATCTCATATGGACATGTTTAGTGAAGTAGAATGGAAAAAATCGAATGCAACTACACAAGAACCAGTCTGTAACTGTCGTTCGGAATCAGTTTTGCGTAGTGTTAACTGAAACATGGATATCTGACTCATACGGAGTCCGTTTTGGCTCCACAAGTAGTCAAAACATTTGTGACGACCAGATGCTTCAAAGGATTCTTTCATAGGGAACTTTTGGAGAACTTTTCTTAAGGAGTTCGTTCAGAAACTTGTATAGAATCTTTGTTAATGAGCACTCGACAAACACATTTCGAGAACATACACAAAGTCCCAGCTATGGACCTAGTGCATCATCATAACTGAGTTCTCTTGCATTTCCCTACAAGTAATTGGATCTCATAAGGAGATGTTTAGTGAAGTAGAATGGAAAAAATCGAATACAACTACACAAGAACCGGTCTATAACTGTCGTTCGGAATCAGTTTTGCGTAGTGTTAACTGAAAGGTGGATATCTGACTCATATGGAGTCCGTTTTGGCTCCACAAGTAGTCAAAACGTTTGTGAAGACCACATGCTTCAGAGGATTCTTTCATAGGGAACTTTTGGAGAACTTTTCTCAAGGAGTTTGTTCAGAAACTTGTATAGAAACTTTGTTAATGAGCACTCGACAAACGCATTTCGAGAACATACACAAAGTCCCAGCTATGGACCTAGCATCATCATAACTGAGGTCTCTTGCATTTCCCTACAAGTAATTGGATCTCATATGGAGATGTTTAGTGAAGTAGAACGGAAAAAATCGAATGCAACTACACAATAACCAGTCTGTAACTGTCGTTCGGAATCAGTTTTGCGCAGTGTTAACTGAAACATGGATATCTTACTCATACGGAGTCCGTTTTGGCTCCACAAGTAGTCAAAACGTTTGTGACGACCAGATAATTCAAAGGATTCTTTCATAGGGAAATTTTGGAGACTTTTTCTTAAGGAGTTCGTTCAGAAACTTGTATAGAAACTTTCTTAATGAGCACTCGACAAACGCATTTCGAGAACATACACAAAGTCCCAGCTATGGACCTAGTGCATCATCATAACTGAGGTCTCTTGCATTTCCCTACAAGTAATTGGATCTCATATGGAGAGGCTTAGTGAAGTACAATGGAAAAATGGAATGCAACTACACAAGAACCAGTCTGTAACTGTCGTTCGGAATCAGTTTGGCGCAGTGTTAACTGAAACATGGATATCTCACTCATACGGAGTCTGTTTTGGCTCCACAAGTAGTCAAAACGTTTGTGAGGACCAGATGCTTCAAAGGATTCTTTCATAGGGAACTATTGGAGAACTTTTCTTAAGGAGTTCGTTCAGAAACTTGTATAGAAACTTTGTTAATGAGCACTCGACAAACGCATTTCGAGAACATACACAAAGTCCCAGCTATGGACCTTGTGCATCATCATAACCAATTTCTCTTGCATTTCCCTACAAGTAATTGGATCTCAGATGGATATGTTTAGTGAAGTAGCCTGGAAAAAATCGAATGCAACTACACAAGAACAAGTATGTAACTGTCGTTCGGAATCAGTTTTGCGCACTGTTAACTGAAACATGGATATCCCACTCATACGGAGTCTGTTTTGGCTCCACAAGTTTTCAAAACATTTGGGACGACCAGATGCTTCAAAGGATTCTTTCGTAGGGAACTTTTGGAGAAGTTTTCTTAAGGAGTTCGTTCGGAAACTTGTATAGAAACTTTCTTAATGAGCACTCAACAAACGCATTTCGAGAACATACAAGAAGTCCTAGCTATGGACCTAGTGCATCATCATAACTGAGGTCTCTTGCATTCCCTACAAGTAATTGGATCTCATATGGAGATGTTTAGTGAAGTTGAATGGAAAAAATCGAAGGCAACTACACAAGAACTAGTCTGTAACTATCGTTCGGAATCAGTTTTGCGTAGTGTTAACGGAAACATGGATATCTGACTCATACGGAGTCCGTTTTGGCTCCACAAGTAGTCGAAACGTTTGTGACGACCAGATGCTTCAAAGGATTCTTTCATAGGGAACTTTTGGAGACCTTTTCTTAAGGAGTTCATTCAGAAACTTGTATAGAAACTTTCTTAATGAGCACTCGGCAAACGCATTTCGAGAACATACACAAAGTCCCAGCTATGGACCTAGTGCATCATCATAACGGAGGTCTCTTGCATTTCCCTACAAGTAATCCGATCTCATATGGAGATGTTCAGTGAAATAGAATGGAAAAAATCGAATGCAACTACACAAGAACCACTCTGTAATTGTCGTTCGGAACCATTTTTGCGCAGTGTTAACTGAAACATGGATATCTTACTCATACGGAGTCCGTTTTGGCTCCACAAGTAGTCAAAATGTTTGTGACGACCAGATGCTTCAAAGGATTCTTTCATAGGGATCTTTTGGAGACCTTTTCTTAAGGAGTTCGTTCAGAAACTTGTATAGAAACTTTCTTAATGAGCACTCGACAAACGCATTTCAAGGACATACACAAAGTCTCAACTATGGACCTAGTGCATCATCATAACCGAGGTCTCTTGTATTTCCCTACAATTAATTGGATCTCATATGGAGATGTTTAGTGAAGTAGAATGGAAAAAATCGAATGCAACTACACAAGAACCAGTCTATAACTGTCGTTCGGAATCAGTTTTGCGTAGTGTTAACTGAAACATGGATATCTCACTCATACAGAGTCTGTTTTGGCTCCACAAGTAGTCAAAACGTTTGTGATGACCAGATGCTCCAAAGGTTTCTTTCATAGGGAACTTTTGGAGAACTTTTATTAAGGAGTTCGTCCAGAAACTTATATAGAAACCTTCTTAATGAGCACTCGACAAACGCATTTCAAGAACATACACAAAGTCCCAGCTATGGACCTAGTGCATCATCATAACTGAGGTCTCTTGCATTCCCTACAAGTAATTGGATCTCATATGGACATGTTTAGTGAAGTAGAATGGAAAAAATCGAATGCAACTACACAAGAACCAGTCTGTAACTGTCGTTCGGAATCAGTTTTGCGTAGTGTTAACTGAAACATGGATATCTGACTCATACGGAGTCCGTTTTGGCTCCACAAGTAGTCAAAACATTTGTGACGACCAGATGCTTCAAAGGATTCTTTCATAGGGAACTTTTGGAGAACTTTTCTTAAGGAGTTCGTTCAGAAACTTGTATAGAATCTTTGTTAATGAGCACTCGACAAACACATTTCGAGAACATACACAAAGTCCCAGCTATGGACCTAGTGCATCATCATAACTGAGTTCTCTTGCATTTCCCTACAAGTAATTGGATCTCATAAGGAGATGTTTAGTGAAGTAGAATGGAAAAAATCGAATACAACTACACAAGAACCGGTCTATAACTGTCGTTCGGAATCAGTTTTGCGTAGTGTTAACTGAAAGGTGGATATCTGACTCATATGGAGTCCGTTTTGGCTCCACAAGTAGTCAAAACGTTTGTGAAGACCACATGCTTCAGAGGATTCTTTCATAGGGAACTTTTGGAGAACTTTTCTCAAGGAGTTTGTTCAGAAACTTGTATAGAAACTTTGTTAATGAGCACTCGACAAACGCATTTCGAGAACATACACAAAGTCCCAGCTATGGACCTAGTGCATCATCATAACTGAGGTCTCTTGCATTTCCCTACAAGTAATTGGATCTCATATGGAGATGTTTAGTGAAGTAGAACGGAAAAAATCGAATGCAACTACACAATAACCAGTCTGTAACTGTCGTTCGGAATCAGTTTTGCGCAGTGTTAACTGAAACATGGATATCTTACTCATACGGAGTCCGTTTTGGCTCCACAAGTAGTCAAAACGTTTGTGACGACCAGATAATTCAAAGGATTCTTTCATAGGGAAATTTTGGAGACTTTTTCTTAAGGAGTTCGTTCAGAAACTTGTATAGAAACTTTCTTAATGAGCACTCGACAAACGCATTTCGAGAACATACACAAAGTCCCAGCTATGGACCTAGTGCATCATCATAACTGAGGTCTCTTGCATTTCCCTACAAGTAATTGGATCTCATATGGAGAGGCTTAGTGAAGTACAATGGAAAAATGGAATGCAACTACACAAGAACCAGTCTGTAACTGTCGTTCGGAATCAGTTTGGCGCAGTGTTAACTGAAACATGGATATCTCACTCATACGGAGTCTGTTTTGGCTCCACAAGTAGTCAAAACGTTTGTGAGGACCAGATGCTTCAAAGGATTCTTTCATAGGGAACTATTGGAGAACTTTTCTTAAGGAGTTCGTTCAGAAACTTGTATAGAAACTTTGTTAATGAGCACTCGACAAACGCATTTCGAGAACATACACAAAGTCCCAGCTATGGACCTTGTGCATCATCATAACCAATTTCTCTTGCATTTCCCTACAAGTAATTGGATCTCAGATGGATATGTTTAGTGAAGTAGCCTGGAAAAAATCGAATGCAACTACACAAGAACAAGTATGTAACTGTCGTTCGGAATCAGTTTTGCGCACTGTTAACTGAAACATGGATATCCCACTCATACGGAGTCTGTTTTGGCTCCACAAGTTTTCAAAACATTTGGGACGACCAGATGCTTCAAAGGATTCTTTCGTAGGGAACTTTTGGAGAAGTTTTCTTAAGGAGTTCGTTCGGAAACTTGTATAGAAACTTTCTTAATGAGCACTCAACAAACGCATTTCGAGAACATACAAGAAGTCCTAGCTATGGACCTAGTGCATCATCATAACTGAGGTCTCTTGCATTCCCTACAAGTAATTGGATCTCATATGGAGATGTTTAGTGAAGTTGAATGGAAAAAATCGAAGGCAACTACACAAGAACTAGTCTGTAACTATCGTTCGGAATCAGTTTTGCGTAGTGTTAACGGAAACATGGATATCTGACTCATACGGAGTCCGTTTTGGCTCCACAAGTAGTCGAAACGTTTGTGACGACCAGATGCTTCAAAGGATTCATTCATAGGGAACTTTTGGAGAACTTTTTTATGGAGTTCATTCAGAAACTTGTATAGAAACTTTCTTAATGAGCACTCGGCAAACGCATTTCGAGAACATACACAAAGTCCCAGCTATGGACCTAGTGCATCATCATAACGGAGGTCTCTTGCATTTCCCTACAAGTAATCCGATCTCATATGGAGATGTTCAGTGAAATAGAATGGAAAAAATCGAATGCAACTACACAAGAACCACTCTGTAATTGTCGTTCGGAACCATTTTTGCGCAGTGTTAACTGAAACATGGATATCTTACTCATACGGAGTCCGTTTTGGCTCCACAAGTAGTCAAAATGTTTGTGACGACCAGATGCTTCAAAGGATTCTTTCATAGGGATCTTTTGGAGACCTTTTCTTAAGGAGTTCGTTCAGAAACTTGTATAGAAACTTTCTTAATGAGCACTCGACAAACGCATTTCAAGGACATACACAAAGTCTCAACTATGGACCTAGTGCATCATCATAACCGAGGTCTCTTGTATTTCCCTACAATTAATTGGATCTCATATGGAGATGTTTAGTGAAGTAGAATGGAAAAAATCGAATGCAACTACACAAGAACCAGTCTATAACTGTCGTTCGGAATCAGTTTTGCGTAGTGTTAACTGAAACATGGATATCTCACTCATACAGAGTCTGTTTTGGCTCCACAAGTAGTCAAAACGTTTGTGATGACCAGATGCTCCAAAGGTTTCTTTCATAGGGAACTTTTGGAGAACTTTTCTTAAGGAGTTCGTCCAGAAACTTATATAGAAACCTTCTTAATGAGCACTCGACAAACGCATTTCAAGAACATACACAAAGTCCCAGCTATGGACCTAGTGCATCATCATAACTGAGGTCTCTTGCATTCCCTACAAGTAATTGGATCTCATATGGACATGTTTAGTGAAGTAGAATGGAAAAAATCGAATGCAACTACACAAGAACCAGTCTGTAACTGTCGTTCGGAATCAGTTTTGCGTAGTGTTAACTGAAACATGGATATCTGACTCATACGGAGTCCGTTTTGGCTCCACAAGTAGTCAAAACATTTGTGACGACCAGATGCTTCAAAGGATTCTTTCATAGGGAACTTTTGGAGAACTTTTCTTAAGGAGTTCGTTCAGAAACTTGTATAGAATCTTTGTTAATGAGCACTCGACAAACACATTTCGAGAACATACACAAAGTCCCAGCTATGGACCTAGTGCATCATCATAACTGAGTTCTCTTGCATTTCCCTACAAGTAATTGGATCTCATAAGGAGATGTTTAGTGAAGTAGAATGGAAAAAATTGAATACAACTACACAAGAACCGGTCTATAACTGTCGTTCGGAATCAGTTTTGCGTAGTGTTAACTGAAAGGTGGATATCTGACTCATATGGAGTCCGTTTTGGCTCCACAAGTAGTCAAAACGTTTGTGAAGACCACATGCTTCAGAGGATTCTTTCATAGGGAACTTTTGGAGAACTTTTCTCAAGGAGTTTGTTCAGAAACTTGTATAGAAACTTTGTTAATGAGCACTCGACAAACGCATTTCGAGAACATACACAAAGTCCCAGCTCTGGACCTAGTGCATCATCATAACTGAGGTCTCTTGCATTTCCCTACAAGTAATTGGATCTCATATGGAGATGTTTAGTGAAGTAGAACGGAAAAAATCGAATGCAACTACACAATAACCAGTCTGTAACTGTCGTTCGGAATCAGTTTTGCGCAGTGTTAACTGAAACATGGATATCTTACTCATACGGAGTCCGTTTTGGCTCCACAAGTAGTCAAAACGTTTGTGACGACCAGATAATTCAAAGGATTCTTTCATAGGGAAATTTTGGAGACTTTTTCTTAAGGAGTTCGTTCAGAAACTTGTATAGAAACTTTCTTAATGAGCACTCGACAAACGCATTTCGAGAACATACACAAAGTCCCAGCTATGGACCTAGTGCATCATCATAACTGAGGTCTCTTGCATTTCCCTACAAGTAATTGGATCTCATATGGAGAGGCTTAGTGAAGTAGAATGGAAAAATGGAATGCAACTACACAAGAACCAGTGTGTAACTGTCGTTCGGAATCAGTTTGGCGCAGTGTTAACTGAAACATGGATATCTCACTCATACGGAGTCTGTTTTGGCTCCACAAGTAGTCAAAACGTTTGTGAGGACCAGATGCTTCAAAGGATTCTTTCGTAGGGAACTATTGGAGAACTTTTCTTAAGGAGTTCGTTCAGAAACTTGTATAGAAACTTTGTTAATGAGCACTCGACAAACGCATTTCGAGAACATACACAAAGTCCCAGCTATGGACCTTGTGCATCATCATAACCAATTTCTCTTGCATTTCCCTACAAGTAATTGGATCTCAGATGGATATGTTTAGTGAAGTAGCCTGGAAAAAATCGAATGCAACTACACAAGAACAAGTATGTAACTGTCGTTCGGAATCAGTTTTGCGCACTGTTAACTGAAACATGGATATCCCACTCATACGGAATCTGTTTTGGCTCCACAAGTTTTCAAAACATTTGGGACGACCAGATGCTTCAAAGGATTCTTTCGTAGGGAACTTTTGGAGAAGTTTTCTTAAGGAGTTCGTTCGGAAACTTGTATAGAAACTTTCTTAATGAGCACTCAACAAACGCATTTCGAGAACATACAAGAAGTCCTAGCTATGGACCTAGTGCATCATCATAACTGAGGTCTCTTGCATTCCCTACAAGTAATTGGATCTCATATGGAGATGTTTAGTGAAGTTGAATGGAAAAAATCGAAGGCAACTACACAAGAACTAGTCTGTAACTATCGTTCGGAATCAGTTTTGCGTAGTGTTAACGGAAACATGGATATCTGACTCATACGGAGTCCGTTTTGGCTCCACAAGTAGTCGAAACGTTTGTGACGACCAGATGCTTCAAAGGATTCATTCATAGGGAACTTTTGGAGAACTTTTTTATGGAGTTCATTCAGAAACTTGTATAGAAACTTTCTTAATGAGCACTCGGCAAACGCATTTCGAGAACATACACAAAGTCCCAGCTATGGACCTAGTGCATCATCATAACGGAGGTCTCATGCATTTCCCTACAAGTAATCCGATCTCATATGGAGATGTTCAGTGAAATAGAATGGAAAAAATCGAATGCAACTACACAAGAACCACTCTGTAATTGTCGTTCGGAACCATTTTTGCGCAGTGTTAACTGAAACATGGATATCTTACTCATACGGAGTTTTTTTTGGCTCCACAAGTAGTAAAAACGTTTGTGACGACCAGGTGCTTCAAACGATTCTTTCATAGGGAACTTTTGGAGAACTTTTCTTAAGGAGTTCATTCAGAAACTTGTATAGAAACTTTCTAAATGAGCACTCGACAAACGCATTTCGAGAACATACACAAAGTCCCAGCTATGGACCTGGTGCATCGTCATAACTGAGGTCTCTTGCATCTCCCTACAAGTAATTGGATCTCATATGGACATGTTTAGTGAAGTAGAATGGAAAAAATCGAATGCAACTACACAAGAACCAATCTGTAACTGTCGTTCGGAATCAGTTTTGCGTAGTGTTAACTGAAACATGGATATCTGACTCATACGGAGTCCATTTTGGCTCCACAAGTAGTCAGAACGTTTGTGACGACCAGATGCTTCAAAGGATTCTTTCATAGGGAACTTTTGGAGAACTTTTCTTAAGGAGTTCGTTCAGAAACTTGTATAGAAACTTTCTTAATGAGCACTCGACAAACGCATTTCGCGAACAAACACAAAGTCCCAGCTATGGACCTAGTGCATCATCATAACTGAGGTATCTTGATTTTCCCTACAAGTAATTGGATCTCATATGGAGATATTTAGTGAAGTAGAATGGAAAAAATCGAATGCAACTACACAAGAACCAGTCTGTAACTGTCGTTCGGAATCAGTTTTGCATAGTGTTAACTGAAACATGGATATCTGACTCATATGGAGTCCGTTTTGGCTCCACAAGTAGTCAAGATATTTGTGACGACTAGATGCTTCAAAGGATTCTTTCATAGGGAACTTTTGGAAAACTTTTCTTAAGGAGTTCGTTCAGAAACTTGTATAGAAACTTTCTTAATGAGCACTCGACAAACGCATTTCGAGAACATACACAAACTCCCAGCTATGGACCTAGTGCATCATCATAACCGAGATCTCTTGCATTTCCCTACAAGTAATTGGATCTCATATGGAGATGTTTAGTCAAATAGAATGGAAAAAATCGAATGCAACTACACAATAACCAGTCTGTAACTGTCGTTCCGAATCAGTTTTGCGCAGTGTTAACTGAAACATGGATATCTCACTCATAAGGAGTCTGTTTTGGCTCCACAAGTTGTCAAAAAATTTGTGACGACCAGATGCTTCAAAGGATTCTTTCATAGGGAACTTTTTGAGAACTTTTCTTAAGGAGATCGTTTAGAAACTTGTATAGAAACTTTCTTAATGAGCACTCGGCAAACGCATTTCGAGAACATACACAAAGCCCTAGCTATGGACCTAGTGCATCATCATAACCGAGGTCTCGTGCATTTCCCTACAAGTAATTGGATCTCATATGGAGATGTTTTGTGCAGTAGGATGGAAAAAATCGAATGCAACTACACAGAACCAGTCTGTAACTGTCGTTCGGAATCCGTTTTGCGCAGTGTTTACTGAAACATGGATATCTTACTCATACGTAGTCCGTTTTGGCTCCACAAGTAGTCAAAACGTTTGTGACGACCAGGTACTTCAAAGGATTCTTTCATAGGGAAATTTTGGAGACCTTTTCTTAAGGAGTTCGTTCAGAAACTTGTATAGAAACTTTCTTAATGAGCACTCGACAAACGCATTTCGAGAACATACACAAAGTCCCAGCTATGGACCTAGTGCATCATCATAACTGAGGTCTCTTGCATTTCCCTACAAGTAATTGGATCTCATATGGAGATGTTTAGTGAAGTAGAATGGAAAAAATCGAATGCAACTACACAAGAACCAGTCTGTAACTGTCGTTCGGAATTAGTTTTGCGAAGTGTTAACTGAAACCTGGATATCTGACTCATACGGAGTCCGTTTTGGCTCGACAAGTAGTCAAAACGTTTGTGACGACCAGATGCTTCAAAGGATTCTTTCATAGGGAACTTTTGGAGACCTTTTCTTAAGGAGTTCGTTCAGAAACTTGTATAGAAACTTTCTTAATGAGCACTCAACAAACGTATTTCGAGAACATACTCAAAGTCCCAGCTATGGACCTTGTGCATCATCATAACCGAGGTCTCTTGCATTTCCCTACAAGTAATTGGATCTCATATGGAGATGTTTAGTGAAGTAGAATGGAAAAAATTGAATGCAACTACACAAGAACAAGTCTCTAACTGTCGTTCAGAATCAGTTTTGCGAAATGTTAACTGAAACATGGATATCTGACTCATACGTACTCCGTTTTGGCTCCACAAGTAGTAAAAACGTTTGTGACAACCAGATGCTTCAAAGGATTCTTTCATAGGGAACATTTGGAGACCTTTTCTTAAGGAGTTCGTTCAGAAACTTGTATAGGGACTTTCTTAATGAGCACTCTACAAACGTATTTCGAGAACATACTCAAAGTCCCAGCTATGGACCTTGTGCATCATCATAACCGAGGTCTCTTGCATTTCCCTACAAGTAATTGGATCTCATATGGAGATGTTTAGTGAAGTAGAATGGAAAAAATCGAATGCAACTACACAATAACCAGTCTGTAACTGTCGTTCGGAATCAGTTTTGCGCAGTGTTAACTGAAACATGGATATCTTACTCATACGGAGTCCGTTTTGGCTCCACAAGTAGTCAAAACGTTTGTGACGACCAGATACTTCAAAGGATTCTTTCATAGGGAAATTTTGGAGAGTTTTCTTAAGGAGTTCGTTCAGAAACTTGTATAGAAACTTTCTTAATGAGCACTCGACAAACGCATTTTGAGAACATACACAAAGTCCCAGCTATGGACCTAGTGCATCATCATAACTGAGGTCTCATGCATTTCCCTACAAGTAATTGGATCTCATATGGAGAGGATTAGTGAAGTAGAATGGAAAAAATCGAATGCAACTACACAAGAACTAGTCTGTAACTGTCGTTCGGAATCAGTTTTACATAGTGTTAGCTGAAACATGGATATCTGACTCATACGGAGTCCGTTTTGGATCCACAAGTAGTCAAAACGTTTGTGACGACCAGATGCTTCAACGGATTCTTTCATAGGGAACTTTTGGAGAACTTTTCTTAAGGAATTCGTTGAGAAACTTGTATAGAAACTTTCTTAATGAGCACTCGACAAACACATTTTGAGAACATGCACAAAGTCCCAGCTATGGACCTAGTGCATCGTCATAATTGAGGTCTCTTGCATTTCCCTACAAGTAATTGGATCTCATACGGAGATGTTTAGTGAAGTAGAATGGAAATAAATCGAATGCAACTACACAAGAACCAGTCTGTAACTGTCGTTCGGAATCAGTTTTGCGTAGTGTTAACTGAAACATGGATATCTGACTCATACGGAGTCCGTTCTGGCTCCACAAGTAGTCAAAACATTTGTGACGACCAGATGCTTCAAAGGATTCTTTCATAGGGAACTTTTGGAGAACTTTTCTTAAGAAGTTCGTTCAGAAACTTGTATAGAAACTTTCTTAATGAGCACTCGACAAACGCATTTCGAGAACATACACAAAGTCTCAGCTATGGACCTAGTGCTTCATCATAACCCAGGTCTCTTGCATTTCCCTACAAGTAATTGGATCTCATATGGAGATGTTTAGTGAAGTAGGATGGAAAAAATCGAATGCAACTACACAAGAACCAGTCTGTAACTGTCGTTCGGAATCCGTTTTGCGCAGTGTTTACTGAAACATGGATATCTTACTCATACGTTGTCCGTTTTGGCTCCACAAGTAGTCAAAACGTTTGTGACGACCAGATACTTCAAAGGATTCTTTCATAGGGAAATTTTGGAGACCTTTTCTTAAGGAGTTCGTTCAGAAACTTGTATAGAAACTTTCTTAATGAGCACTCGACAAACGCATTTCGAGAACATACACAAAGTCCCAGCTATGGACCTAGTGCATCATCATAACTGAGGTCTCTTGCATTTCCCTACAAGTAATTGGATCTCATATGGAGATGTTTAGTGAAGTAGAATGGAAAAAATCGAATGCAACTACACAAGAACCAGTCTGTAACTGTTGTTCGGAATCAGTTTTGCGAAGTGTTAACTGAAACATGGATATCGGACTCATACGGAGTCCGTTTTGGCTCGACAAGTAGTCAAAACGTTTGTGACAACCAGATGCTTCAAAGGATTCTTTCATAGGGAACTGTTGGAGACCTTTTCTTAAGGAGTTCGTTCAGAAACTTGTATAGGGACTTTCTTAATGAGCACTCGACAAACGTATTTCGAGAACATACTCAAAGTCCCAGCTATGGACCTTGTGCATCATCATAACCGAGGTCTCTTGCATTTCCCTACAAGTAAGTGGATCTCATATGGAGATGTTTAGTGAAGTAGAATGGAAAAAATCGAATGGAACTACACAATAACCAGTCTGTAATTGTCGTTCGGAATCAGTTTTACGCAGTGTTAACTTAAACATACATATCTTACTCATACGGAGTCCGTTTTGGCTCCACAAGTAGTCAAAACGTTTGTGACGACCAGATACTTCAAAGGATTCTTTTATAGGGAAATTTTGGAGACCTTTTCTAAAGGAGTTCATTCAGAAACTTGTATAGAAACTTTCTTAATGAGCACTCGACAAATGCGGTTCGAGAACATACACAAAGTCCCAGCTATGGACCTAGTGCATCATCATAACTGAGGTCTCTTGCATTTCCCTACAAGTAATTGGATCTCCTATGCAGATGTTTAGTGAAGTAGAACGGAAAAAATTGAATGCAACTACACAAGAACCAGTCTCTAACTGTCGTTCGGAATCAGTTTTGCGAAATGTTAACTGAAACATGGATATCTGACTCATACGGACTCCGTTTTGGCTCCACAAGTAGTAAAAACGTTTGTGACAACCAGATGCTTCAAAGGATTCTTTCATAGGGAACTTTTGGAGACCTTTTCTTAAGGAGTTCGTTCAGAAACTTGTATAGGGACTTTCTTAATGAGGACTCTACAAACGTATTTCGAGAACATACTCAAAGTCCCAGCTATGGACCTTGTGCATCATCATAACCGAGGTCTCTTGCATTTCCCTACAAGTAATTGGATCTCATATGGAGATGTTTAGTGAAGTAGAATGGAAAAAATCGAATGCAACTACACAATAACCAGTCTGTAACTGTCGTTCGGAATCAGTTTTGCGCAGTGTTAACTGAAACATGGATATCTTACTCATACGGAGTCCGTTTTGGCTCCACAAGTAGTCAAAACGTTTGTGACGACCGGATACTTCAAAGTATTCTTTCATAGGGAAATTTTGGAGACCTTTTCTTAAGGAGTTCGTTCAGAAACTTGTATAGAAACTTTCTTAATGAGCACTCGACAAACGCATTTCGAGAACATACACAAACTCCCAGCTATGGACCTAGTGCATCATCATAACCGAGGTCTCTTGCATTTCCCTACAAGTAATTGGATCTCATATGGAGATGTTTAGTGAAATAGAATGGAAAAAATCGAATGCAACTACACAATAACCAGTCTATAACTGTCGTTCCGAATCAGTTTTGCGCAGTGTTAACTGAAACATGGATATCTCACTCATAAGGAGTCTGTTTTGGCTCCACAAGTAGTCAAAAAATTTGTGACGACCAGATGCTTCAAAGGATTCTTTCATAGGGAACTTTTTGAGAACTTTTCTTAAGGAGTTCGTTTAGAAACTTGTATAGAAACTTTCTTAATGAGCACTCGGCAAACGCATTTCGAGAACATACACAAAGCCCCAGCTATGGACCTAGTGCATCATCATAACCGAGGTCTCGTGCATTTCCCTACAAGTAATTGGATCTCATATGGAGATGTTTAGTGCAGTAGGATGGAAAAAATCGAATGCAACTACACAAGAACCAGTCTGTAACTGTCGTTCGGAATCCGTTTTGCGCTGTGTTTACTGAAACATGGATATCTTACTCATACGTAGTCCGTTTTGGCTCCACAAGTAGTCAAAACGTTTGTGACGACCAGATACTTCAAAGGATTCTTTCATAGGGAAATTTTGGAGACCTTTTCTTAAGGAGTTCGTTCAGAAACTTGTATAGAAACTTTCTTAATGAGCACTCGACAAACGCATTTCGCGAACATACACAAAGTCCCAGCTATGGACCTAGTGCATCATCATAACTGAGGTCTCTTGCATTTCCCTACACGTAATTGGATCTCATATGGAGATGTTTAGTGAAGTAGAATGGAAAAAATCGAATGCAACTACACAAGAACCAGTCTGTAACTGTCGTTCGGAATCAGTTTTGCGAAGTGTTAACTGAAACATGGATATCGGACTCATACGGAATCCGTTTTGGCTCGACAAGTAGTCAAAACGTTTGTGACAACCAGATGCTTCAAAGGATTCTTTCATAGGGAACTTTTGGAGACCTTTTCTTAAGGAGTTCGTTCAGAAACTTGTATAGGGACTTTCTTAATGAGCACTCGACAAACGTATTTCGAGAACATACTCAAAGTCCCAGCTATGGACCTTGTGCATCATCATAACCGAGGTCTCTTGCATTTCCCTACAAGTAATTGGATCTCATATGGAGATGTTTAGTGAAGTAGAATGGAAAAAATTGAATGCAACTACACAAGAACCAGTCTCTAACTGTCGTTCGGAATCAGTTTTGCGAAATGTTAACTGAAACATGGATATCTGACTCATACGTACTCCGTTTTGGCTCCACAAGTAGTAAAAACGTTTGTGACAACCAGATGCTTCAAAGGATTCTTTCATAGGGAACTTTTGGAGACCTTTTCTTAAGGAGTTCGTTCAGAAACTTGTATAGGGACTTTCTTAATGAGCACTCTACAAACGTATTTCGAGAACATACTCAAAGTCCCAGCTATGGACCTTGTGCATCATCATAACCGAGGTCTCTTGCATTTCCCTACAAGTAATTGGATCTCATATGGAGATGTTTAGTGAAGTAGAATGGAAAAAATCGAATGCAACTACACAATAACCAGTCTGTAACTGTCGTTCGGAATCAGTTTTGCGCAGTGTTAACTGAAACATGGATATCTTACTCATACGGAGTCCGTTTTGGCTCCACAAGTAGTCAAAACGTTTGTGACGACCAGATACTTCAAAGGATTCTTTCATAGGGAAATTTTGGAGACTTTTTCTTAAGGAGTTCGTTCAGAAACTTGTATAGAAACTTTCTTAATGAGCACTCGACAAACGCATTTTGAGAACATACACAAAGTCCCAGCTATGGACCTAGTGCATCATCATAACTGAGGTCTCATGCATTTCCCTACAAGTAATTGGATCTCATATGGAGAGGATTAGTGAAGTAGAATGGAAAAAATCGAATGCAACTACACAAGAACTAGTCTGTAACTGTCGTTCGGAATCAGTTTTACATAGTGTTAGCTGAAACATGGATATCTGACTCATACGGAGTCCGTTTTGGATCCACAAGTAGTCAAAACGTTTGTGACGACCAGATGCTTCAACGGATTCTTTCATAGGGAACTTTTGGAGAACTTTTCTTAAGGAGTTCGTTGAGAAACTTGTATAGAAACTTTCTTAATGAGCACTCGACAAACACATTTTGAGAACATGCACAAAGTCCCAGCTATGGACCTAGTGCATCATCATAATTGAGGTCTCTTGCATTTCCCTACAAGTAATTGGATCTCATACGGAGATGTTTATTGAAGTAGAATGGAAAATAATCGAATGCAACTACACAAGAACCAGTCTGTAACTGTCGTTCGGAATCAGTTTTGCGTAGTGTTAACTGAAACATGGATATCTGACTCATACGGAGTCCGTTCTGGCTCCACAAGTAGTCAAAACATTTGTGACGACCAGATGCTTCAAAGGATTCTTTCATAGGGAACTTTTGGAGAACTTTTCTTAAGGAGTTCGTTCAGAAACTTGTATAGAAACTTTCTTAATGAGCACTCGACAAACGCATTTTGAGAACATACACAAAGTCTCAGCTATGGACCTAGTGCTTCATCATAACCCAGGTCTCTTGCATTTCCCTACAAGTAATTGGATCTCATATGGAGATGTTTAGTGAAGTAGGATGGAAAAAATCGAATGCAACTACACAAGAACCAGTCTGTAACTGTCGTTCGGAATCCGTTTTGCGCAGTGTTTACTGAAACATGGATATCTTACTCATACGTAGTCCGTTTTGGCTCCACAAGTAGTCAAAACGTTTGTGACGACCAGATACTTCAAAGGATTCTTTCATAGGGAAATTTTGGAGACCTTTTCTTAAGGAGTTCGTTCAGAAACTTGTATAGAAACTTTCTTAATGAGCACTCGACAAACGCATTTCGAGAACATACACAAAGTCCCAGCTATGGACCTAGTGCATCATCATAACTGAGGTCTCTTGCATTTCCCTACAAGTAATTGGATCTCATATGGAGATGTTTAGTGAAGTAGAATGGAAAAAATCGAATGCAACTACACAAGAACCAGTCTGTAACTGTCGTTCGGAATCAGTTTTGCGAAGTGTTAACTGAAACATGGATATCGGACTCATACGGAGTCCGTTTTGGCTCGACAAGTAGTCAAAACGTTTGTGACAACCAGATGCTTCAAAGGATTCTTTCATAGGGAACTGTTGGAGACCTTTTCTTAAGGAGTTCGTTCAGAAACTTGTATAGGGACTTTCTTAATGAGCACTCGACAAACGTATTTCGAGAACATACTCAAAGTCCCAGCTATGGACCTTGTGCATCATCATAACCGAGGTCTCTTGCATTTCCCTACAAGTAAGGGGATCTCATATGGAGATGTTTAGTGAAGTAGAATGGAAAAAATCGAATGGAACTACACAATAACCAGTCTGTAATTGTCGTTCGGAATCAGTTTTACGCAGTGTTAACTTAAACATACATATGTTACTCATACGGAGTCCGTTTTGGCTCCACAAGTAGTCAAAACGTTTGTGACGACCAGATACTTCAAAGGATTCTTTCATAGGGAAATTTTGGAGACCTTTTCTAAAGGAGTTCGTTCAGAAACTTGTATAGAAACTTTCTTAATGAGCACTCGACAAATGCGGTTCGAGAACATACACAAAGTCCCAGCTATGGACCTAGTGCATCATCATAACTGAGGTCTCTTGCATTTCCCTACAAGTAATTGGATCTCCTATGCAGATGTTTAGTGAAGTAGAACGGAAAAAATTGAATGCAACTACACAAGAACCAGTCTCTAACTGTCGTTCGGAATCAGTTTTGCGAAATGTTAACTGAAACATGGATATCTGACTCATACGGACTCCGTTTTGGCTCCACAAGTAGTAAAAACGTTTGTGACAACCAGATGCTTCAAAGGATTCTTTCATAGGGAACTTTTGGAGACCTTTTCTTAAGGAGTTCGTTCAGAAACTTGTATAGGGACTTTCTTAATGAGGACTCTACAAACGTATTTCGAGAACATACTCAAAGTCCCAGCTATGGACCTTGTGCATCATCATAACCGAGGTCTCTTGCATTTCCCTACAAGTAATTGGATCTCATATGGAGATGTTTAGTGAAGTAGAATGGAAAAAATCAAATGCAACTACACAATAACCAGTCTGTAACTGTCGTTCGGAATCAGTTTTGCGCAGTGTTAACTGAAACATGGATATCTTACTCATACGGAGTCCGTTTTGGCTCCACAAGTAGTCAAAACATTTGTGACGACCGGATACTTCAAAGGATTCTTTCATAGGGAAATTTTGGAGACCTTTTCTTAAGGAGTTCGTTCAGAAACTTGTATAGAAACTTTCTTAATGAGCACTCGACAAACGCATTTCGAGAACATACACAAAGTCCCAGCTATGGACCTAGTGCATCATCATAACAGAGGTCTCGTGCATTCCCTACAAGTAATTGGATCTCATATGGAGATGTTTAGTGAAGTAGAATGGAAAAAATTGAATGCAACTACACAAGAACCAGTCTGTAACTGTCGTTCGGAATCAGTTTTGCGTAGTGTTAACTGAAACATGGATATCTGACTCATACAGAGTCCGTTTCGGCTCCACAATTAGTCAAAATGTTTGTGACGACCAGATGCTTCAAAGGATTCTTTCATAGGGAACTTTTGGCGAACATTTCTTAAGGAGTTCGTTCAGAAACTTGTATAGAAACTTTCTTAATAAGCACTCGACAAACGTATTTCGAGAACATACAAAAAGTCCCAGCTATGGACCTAGTGCATCATCAGAACCGAGGTGTCTTGCATTTCCCTACAAGTAATTGGATCTCATACGGAGATGTTTAGTGAAATAGAATGGAAAAAATTGAATGCAACTACACAAGAACCAGTCTTTAACTTTCGTTCGGAATTAGTTTTATGCAGTGTTAACTGAAACATGGATATCTGACTCATACGGAGTCCGTTTTGGCTCCACAAGTAGTCAAAATGTTTGTGACGACCAGATGCTTCAAAGGATTCTTTCATAGGGACCTTTTGGAGACCTTTTCTTAAGGAGATCGTTCAGAAACTTGTATAGAAACTTTCTTAATGAGCACTCGACAAGCGCATTTCGAGAACATACACAAAGTCCCAGCTATGGACCTAGTGCATCATCATAACTAAGGTCTCTTTCATTCCCTACAAGTAATTGGATCTCATATGGAGATGTTTAGTGAAGTAGAATGGAAAAAATCGAATGCAACTACACAAGAACCGGTCTATAACTGTCGTTCGGAATTAGTTTTGCGCAGTGTTAACTGAAACATGGATATCTGACTCATAAGGAGTCCGTTTTGGCTCCACAAGTAGTCAAAATGTTTGTGACGACCAGATGCTTCAAAGGATTCTTTCATAGGGATCTTTTGGAGACCTTTTCTTAAGGAGTTCGTTCAGAAACTTGTATAGAAACTTTCTTAATGAGCACTCGACAAACGCATTTCGAGGACATACACAAAGTCTCAACTATGGACCTAGTGCATCATCATAACCGAGGTCTATTGTATTTCCCTACAAGTAATTGGATCTCATATGGAGATGTTTAGTGAAGTAGAATGGAAAAAATCGAATGCAACTACACAAGAACCAGTCTATAACTGTCGTTCGGAATCAGTTTTGCGTAGTGTTAACTAAAACATGGATATCTCACTCATACAGAGTCTGTTTTGGCTCCACAAGTAGTCAAAACGTTTGTGATGACCAGATGCTTCAAAGGATTCTTTCATAGGGAACTTTTGGAGACCTTTTCTTAAGGAGTTCGTTCAGAAACTTGTATAGGGACTTTCTTAATGAGCACTCTACAAACGTATTTCGAGAACATACTCAAAGTCCCAGCTATGGACCTTGTGCATCATCATAACCGAGGTCTCTTGCATTTCCCTACAAGTAATTGGATCTCATATGGAGATGTTTAGTGAAGTAGAATGGAAAAAATCGAATGCAACTACACAATAACCAGTCTGTAACTGTCGTTCGGAATCAGTTTTGCGCAGTGTTAACTGAAACATGGATATCTTACTCATACGGAGTCCGTTTTGGCTCCACAAGTAGTCAAAACGTTTGTGACGACCAGATACTTCAAAGGATTCTTTCATAGGGAAATTTTGGAGACTTTTTCTTAAGGAGTTCGTTCAGAAACTTGTATAGAAACTTTCTTAATGAGCACTCGACAAACGCATTTTGAGAACATACACAAAGTCCCAGCTATGGACCTAGTGCATCATCATAACTGAGGTCTCTTGCATTTCCCTACAAGTAATTGGATCTCATATGGAGAGGATTAGTGAAGTAGAATGGAAAAAATCGAATGCAACTACACAAGAAACAGTCTGTAACTGTCGTTCGGAATCAGTTTTACATAGTGTTAGCTGAAACATGGATATCTGACTCATACGAAGTCCGTTTTGGATCCACAAGTAGTCAAAACGTTTGTGACGACCAAATGCTTCAACGGATTCTTTCATAGGGAACTTTTGGAGAACTTTTCTTAAGGAGTTCGTTGAGAAACTTGTATAGAAACTTTCTTAATGAGCACTCGACAAACACATTTTGAGAACATGCACAAAGTCCCAGCTATGGACCTAGTGCATCATCATAATTGAGGTCTCTTGCATTTCCCTACAAGTAATTGGATCTCATACGGAGATGTTTAGTGAAGTAGAATGGAAAAAAATCGAATGCAACTACACAAGAACCAGTCTGTAACTGTCGTTCGGAATCAGTTTTGCGTAGTGTTAACTGAAACATGGATATCTGACTCATACGGAGTCCGTTCTGGCTCCACAAGTAGTCTAAACATTTGTGACGACCAGATGCTTCAAAAGATTCTTTCATAGGGAACTTTTGGAGAACTTTTCTTAAGGTGTTCGTTCAGAAACTTGTATAGAAACTTTCTTAATGAGCACTCGACAAACGCATTTCGAGAACATACACAAAGTCTCAGCTATGGACCTAGTGCTTCATCATAACTCAAGTCTCTTGCATTTACCTACAAGTAATTGGATCTCATATGGAGATGCTTAGTGAAGTAGGATGGAAAAAATCGAATGCAACTACACAAGAACCAGTCTGTAACTGTCGTTCGGAATCCGTTTTGCGCAGTGTTTACTGAAACATGGATATCTTACTCATACGTAGTCCGTTTTGGCTCCACAAGTAGTCAAAACGTTTGTGACGACCAGATACTTCAAAGGATTCTTTCATAGGGAAATTTTGGAGACCTTTTCTTAAGGAGTTCGTTCAGAAACTTGTATAGAAACTTTCTTAATGAGCACTCGACAAACGCATTTCGAGAACATACACAAAGTCCCAGCTATGGACCTAGTGCATCATCATAACTGAGGTCTCTTGCATTTCCCTACAAGTAATTGGATCTCATATGGAGATGTTTAGTGAAGTAGAATGGAAAAAATCGAATGCAACTACACAAGAACCAGTCTGTAACTGTCGTTCGGAATCATTTTGCGAAGTGTTAACTGAAACATGGATATCGGACTCATACGGAGTCCGTTTTGGCTCCACAAGTAGTCAAAACGTTTGTGACAACCAGATGCTTCAAAGGATTCTTTCATAGGGAACTGTTGGAGACCTTTTCTTAAGGAGTTCGTTCAGAAACTTGTATAGGGACTTTCTTAATGAGCACTCGACAAACGTATTTCGAGAACATACTCAAAGTCCCAGCTATGGACCTTGTGCATCATCATAACCGAGGTCTCTTGCATTTCCCTACAAGTAAGTGGATCTCATATGGAGATGTTTAGTGAAGTAGAATGGAAAAAATCGAATGGAACTACACAATAACCAGTCTGTAATTGTCGTTCGGAATCTGTTTTACGCAGTGTTAACTTAAACATACATATCTTACTCATACGGAGTCCGTTTTGGCTCCACAAGTAGTCAAAACGTTTGTGACGACCAGATACTTCAAAGGATTCTTTCATAGGGAAATTTTGGACACCTTTTCTAAAGGAGTTCGTTCAGAAACTTGTATAGAAACTTTCTTAATGAGCACTCGACAAACGCAGTTCGAGAACATACACAAAGTCCCAGCTATGGACCTAGTGCATCATCATAACTGAGGTATCTTGCATTTCCCTACAAGTAATTGGATCTCCTATGCAGATGTTTAGTGAAGTAGAACGGAAAAAATTGAATGCAACTACACAAGAACCAGTCTCTAACTGTCGTTCGGAATCAGTTTTGCGAAATGTTAACTGAAACATGGATATCTGACTCATACGGACTCCGTTTTGGCTCCACAAGTAGTAAAAACGTTTGTGACAACCAGATGCTTCAAAGGATTCTTTCATAGGGAACTTTTGGAGACCTTTTCTTAAGGAGTTCGTTCAGAAACTTGTATAGGGACTTTCTTAATGAGCACTCTACAAACGTATTTCGAGAACATACTCAAAGTCCCAGCTATGGACCTTGTGCATCATCATAACCGAGGTCTCTTGCATTTCCCTACAAGTAATTGGATCTCATATGGAGATGTTTAGTGAAGTAGAATGGAAAAAATCGAATGCAACTACACAATAACAAGTCTGTAACTGTCGTTCGGAATCAGTTTTGCGCAGTGTTAACTGAAACATGGATATCTTACTCATACGGAGTCCGTTTTGGCTCCACAAGTAGTCAAAACGTTTGTGACGACCAGATACTTCAAAGGATTCTTTCATAGGGAAATTTTGGAGACCTTTTCTTAAGGAGTTCGTTCAGAAACTTGTATAGAAACTTTCTTAATGAGCACTCGACAAACGCATTTCGAGAACATACACAAAGTCCCAGCTATGGACCTAGTGCATCATCATAACAGAGGTCTCGTGCATTCCCTACAAGTACTTGGATCTCATATGGAGATGTTTAGTGAAGTAGAATGGAAAAAATTGAATGCAACTACACAAGAACCAGTCTGTGACTGTCGTTCGGAATCAGTTTTGCGTAGTGTTAACTGAAACATGGATATCTGACTCATACAGAGTCCGTTTTGGCTCCACAAGTAGTCAAAATTTTGTGACGACCAGATGCTTCAAAGGATTCTTTCATAGGGAACTATTGGCGAACATTTCTTAAGGAGTTCGTTCAAAAACTTGTATAGAAACTTTCTTAATAAGCACTCGACAAACGTATTTCGAGAACATACACAAAGTCCCAGCTATGGACCTAGTGCATCATCAGAACCGAGGTGTCTTGCATTTCCCTACAAGTAATTGGATCTCATACGGAGATGTTTAGTGAAATAGAATGGAAAAAATTGAATGCAACTACACAAGAACGAGTCTCTAACTTTCGTTCGGAATTAGTTTTATGCAGTGTTAACTGAAACATGGATATCTGACTCATACGGAGTCCGTTTTGGCTCCACAAGTAGTCAAAATGTTTGTGACGACCAGATGCTTCAAAGGATTCTTTCATAGGGAACTTTTGGAGACCTTTTCTTAAGGAGTTCGTTAAGAAACTTGTATAGAAACTTTCTTAATGAGCACTCGACAAGCGCATTTCGAGAACATACACAAAGTCCCAGCTATGGACCTAGTGCATCATCATAACTAAGGTCTCTTTCATTCCCTACAAGTAATTGGATCTCATATGGAGATGTTTAGTGAAGTAGAATGGAAAAAATTGAATGCAACTACACAAGAACCGGTCTGTAACTGTCGTTCGGAATTAGTTTTGCGCAGTGTTAACTGAAACATTGATATCTGACTCATAAGGAGTCCGTTTTGGCTCCACATGTAGTCAAAATGTTTGTGACGACCAGATGCTTCAAAGGATTCTTTCATAGGGATCTTTTGGAGACCTTTTCTTAAGGAGTTCGTTCAGAAACTTGTATAGAAACTTTCTTAATGAGCACTCGACAAACGCATTTCGAGGACATACACAAAGTCTCAACTATGGACCTAGTGCATCATCATAACCGAGGTCTATTGTATTTCCCTACAAGTAATTGGATCTCATATGGAGATGTTTAGTGAAGTAGAATGGAAAAAATCGAATGCAACTACACAAGAACCAGTCTATAACTGTCGTTCGGAATCAGTTTTGCGTAGTGTTAACTAATACATGGATATCTCACTCATACAGAGTCTGTTTTGGCTCCATAAGTAGTCAAAACGTTTGTGATGACCAGATGCTTCAAAGGTTTCTTTCATAGGCAACTTTTGGAGAACTTTTCTTAAGGAGTTCGTCCAGTAACTTATATAGAAACCTTCTTAATGAGCACTCGACAAACGCATTTCAAGAACATACACAAAGTCCCAGCTATGGACCTAGTGCATCATCATAACTGAGGTCTCTTGCATTCCCTACAAGTAATTGGATCTCATATGGAGATGTTTAGTGAAATAGAATGGAAAGAATCGAATGCAACTACACAAGAACCAGTCTGTAACTGTCGTTCGGAATCAGTTTTGCGTAGTGTTAACTGAAACATGGATATCTGACTCATACGGAGTCCGTTTTGGCTCCACAAGTAGTCAAGACATTTGTGAGGACCAGATGCTTCAAAGGATTCTTTCATAGGGAACTTTTGGAGAACTTTTCTTAAGGAGTTCGTTCAGAAACTTGTATAGAAACTTTGTTAATGAGCACTCGACAAACGCATTTCGAGAACATACACAAAGTCCCATCTATGGACCTAGTGCATCATCATAACTGAGTTCTCTTGCATTTCCCTACAAGTAATTGGATCTCATAAGGAGATGTTTAGTGAAGTAGAATGGAAAAAATCGAATACAACTACACAAGAACCGGTCTGTAACTGTCGTTCAGAATCAGTTTTGCGTAGTGTTAACTGAAAGGTGGATATCTGACTCATATGGAGTCCGTTTTGGCTCCACAAGTAGTCAAAACGTTTGTGAAGACCACATGCTTCAGAGGATTCTTTCATAGGGAACTTTTGGAGAACTTTTCTCAAGGAGTTTGTTCAGAAACTTGTATAGAAACTTTGTTAATGAGCACTCGACAAACGCATTTAGAGAACATACACAAAGTCCCAGCTATGGACCTAGTGCATCATCATAACTGAGGTATCTTGCAGTTCCCTACAAGTAATTGGATCTCATAGGGAGATTTTTAGTGAAGTAGAATGGAAAAAATCGAATGCAACTACACAAGAACCAGTGTGTAACTGTCGTTCGGAATCAGTTTTGCGTAGTGTTAACTGAAACATGGATATCTGACTCATACGGAGTCCGTTTTGGCTCCACAAGTAGTCAAAACGTTTGTGGCGACCAGATGCTTCAAAGGATTCTTTCATAGGGAACTTTTGGAGAACATTTCTTACGGAGTTCGTTCAGAAACTTGTATAGAAACTTTCTTAATGAGCACTCGACAAACGCATTTCGAGAACATACACAAAGTCCCAGCTATGGACCTAGTGCATCATCATAACCGAGGTCTCTTGCATTTCCCTACAAGTAATTGGATCTCATATGGAGATGTTTAGTGAAATAGAATGGAAAAATGGAATGCAACTACACAAGAACCAGTCTGTAACTGTCGTTCGGAATCAGTTTGGCGCAGTGTTAACTGACACATGGATATCTCACTCATACGGAGTCTGTTTTGGCTCCACAAGTAGTCAAAACGTTTGTGAGGACCAGATGCTTCAAAGGATTCTTTCATAGGGAACTATTGGAGAACTTTTCTTAAGGAGTTCGTTCAGAAACTTGTATAGAAACTTTTTTAATGAGCACTCGACAAACGCATTTCGAGAACATACACAAAGTCCCAGCTATGGACCTTGTGCATCATCATAACCAAGGTCTCTTGCATTTCCCTACAAGTAATTGGATCTCAGATGGATATGTTTAGTGAAGTAGCCTGGAAAAAATCGAATGCAACTACACAAGAACCAGTATGTAACTGTCGTTCGGAATCAGTTTTGCGCACTGTTAACTGAAACATGGATATCCCACTCATACGGAGTCTGTTTTGGCTCCACAAGTTGTCAAAACGTTTGGGACGACCAGATGCTTCAAAGGATTCTTTCGTAGGGAACTTTTGGAGAAGTTTTCTTAAGGAGTTCGTTCGGAAACTTGTATAGAAACTTTCTTAATGAGCACTCAACAAACGCATTTCGAGAACATACAAGAAGTCCTAGCTATGGAACTAGTGCATCATCATAACTGAGGTCTCTTGCATTCCCTACAAGTAATTGGATCTCATCTGGAGATGTTTAGTGAAGTTGAATGGAAAAAATCGAAGGCAACTACACAAGAACTAGTCTGTAACTATCGTTCGAAATCAGTTTTGCGTAGTGTTAACGGAAACATGGATATCTGACTCATACGGAGTCCGTTTTGGCTCCACAAGTAGTCAAAACGTTTGTGACGACCAGATGATTCAAAGGATTCATTCATAGGGAACTTTTGGAGAACTTTTTTATGGAGTTCATTCAGAAACTTGTATAGAAACTTTCTTAATGAGCACTCGGCAAACGCATTTCGAGAACATACACAAAGTCCCAGCTATGGACCTAGTGCATCATCATAACCGAGGTCTCTTGCATTTCCCTACAAGTAATCCGATCTCATATGGAGATGTTTAGTGAAATAGAATGGAAAAAATCGAATGCAACTACACAAGAACCACTCTGTAATTGTCGTTCGGAACCAGTTTTGCGCACTGTTAACTGAAACATGGATATCTCACTCATACGGACTTTGTTTTGGCTCCACAAGTAGTCAAAACGTTTGTGACGACCAGATTCTTCAAACGATTCTTTCATAGGGAACTTTTGGAGAACTTTTCTTAAGGAGTTCATTCAGAAACTTGTATAGAAACTTTCTTAATGAGCACTCGACAAACGCATTTCGAGAACATACACAAAGTCCCAGCTATGGACCTAGTGCATCATCATAACTAAGGTCTCTTCCATTCCCTACAAGTAATTGGATCTCATATGGATATGTTTAGTGAAGTAGAATGGAAAAAATCGAATGCAACTACACAAGAACCAATCTGTAACTGTCGTTCGGAATCAGTTTTGCGTAGTGTTAACTGAAACATGGATATCTGACTCATACGGAGTCCATTTTGGCTCCACAAGTAGTCAGAATGTTTGTGAAGACCCGATGCTTCAAAAGATTCTTTCATAGGGAACTTTTGGAGAACTTTTCTTAAGGAGTTCGTTCAGAAACTTGTATAGAAACTTTCTTAATGAGCACTCGACAAACGCATTTCGCGAACATACACAAAGTCCCAGCTATGGACCTAGTGCATCATCATAACTGAGGTATCTTGATTTTCCCTACAAGTAATTGGATCTCATATGGAGATATTTAGTGAAGTAGAAAGGAAAAAATCGAATGCAACTACACAAGAACCAGTCTGTAACTATCGTTCGGAATCAGTTTTGCATAGTGTTAACTGAAACATGGATATCTGACTCATATGGAGTCCGTCTTGGCTCCACAAGTAGTCAAGATATTTGTGACGACTAGTTGCTTCAAAGGATTCTTTCATAGGGAACTTTTGGAAAACTTTTCTTAAGGAGTTCGTTCAGAAACTTGTATAGAAACTTTCTTAATGAGCACTCGACAAACGCATTTCGAGAACATACACAAAGTCCCAGCTATGGACCTAGTGCATCATCATAACCGAGGTCTCTTGCATTTCCCTACAAGTAATTGGATCTCATATGGAGATGTTTAGTGAAATATAATGGAAAAAATCGAATGCAACTACACAATAACCAGTCTGTAACTGTTGTTCGGAATCAGTTTTGCGCAGTGTTAACTGAAACATGGATATCTGACCCTTACGGAGTCTGTTTTGGCTCCACAAGTAGTCAAAACTTTTGTGACGACCAGATGATTCAAAGGATTCTTTCATAGGGAACTTTTTGAGAACTTTTCTTAAGGAGTTCGTTTAGAAACTTGTATAGAAACTTTCTTAATGAGCACTCGGCAAACGCATTTCGAGAACATACACAAAGCCCCAGCTATGGACCTAGTGCATCATCATAACCGAGGTCTCGTGCATTTCCCTACAAGTAATTGGATCTCATGTGGAGATTTTTAGTGTAGTAGGATGGAAAAAAATCGAATGCAACTACACAAGAACCAGTCTGTAACTGTCGTTCGGAATCCGTTTTGCGCAGTGTTTACTGAAACATGGATATCTTACTCATACGTAGTCCGTTTTGGCTCCACAAGTAGTCAAAACGTTTCTGACGACCAGATACTTCAAAGGATTCTTTCATAGGGAAATGTTGGAGACCTTTTCTTAAGGAGTTCGTTCAGAAACTTGTATAGAAACTTTCTTAATGAGCACTCGACAAACGCATTTCGAGAACATACACAAAGTCCCAGCTATGGACCTAGTGCATCATCATAACTGAGGTCTCTTGCATTTCGCTACAAGTAATTGGATCTCATATGGAGATGTTTAGTGAAGTAGAATGGAAAAAATCGAATGCAACTACACAAGAACCAGTCTATAACTGTCGTTCGGAATCAGTTTTGCGAAGTGTTAACTGAAACATGGATATCGGACTCATACGGAGTCCGTTTTGGCTCGACCAGTAGTCAAAACGTTTGTGACAACCAGATGCTTCAAAGGATTCTTTCATAGGGAACTTTTGGAGACCTTTTCTTAAGGAGTTCGTTCAGAAACTTGTATAGGGACTTTCTTAATGAGCACTCGACAAACGTATTTCGAGAACATACTCAAAGTCCCAGCTATGGACCTTGTGCATCATCATAACCGAGGTCTCTTGCATTTCCCTACAAGTAATTGGATCTCATATGGAGATGTTTAGTGAAGTAGAATGGAAAAAATTGAATGCAACTACACAAGAACCAGTCTCTAACTGTCGTTCGGAATCAGTTTTGCGAAATGTTAACTGAAACATGGATATCTGACTCATACGGACTCCGCTTTGGCTCCACAAGTAGTAAAAACGTTTGTGACAACCAGATGCATCAAAGGATTCTTTCATAGGGAACTTTTGGAGACCTTTTCATAAGGAGTTCGTTCAGAGGGACTTTCTTAATGAGCACTCTACAAACGTATTTCGAGAACATACTCAAAGTCCCAGCTATGGAGCTTGTGCATCATCATAACCGAGGTCTCTTGCATTTCCCTACAAGTAATTGGATCTCATATGGAGATGTTTAGTGAATTAGAATGGAAAAAATCGAATGCAACTACACAATAACCAGTCTGTAACTGTCGTTCGGAATCAGTTTTGCGCAGTGTTAACTGAAACATGGATATCTTACTCATACGGAGTCCGTTTTGGCTCCACAAGTAGTCAAAACGTTTGTGACGACTAGATACTTCAAAGGATTCTTTCATAGGGAAATTTTGGAGACTTTTTCTTAAGGAGTTCGTTCAGAAACTTGTATAGAAACTTTCTTAATGAGCACTCGACAAACGCATTTCGAGAACATACACAAAGTCCCAGCTATGGACCTAGTGCATCATCATAACTGAGGTCTCTTGCATTTCCCTACAAGTAATTGGATCTCATATGGAGAGGCTTAGTGAAGTAGAATGGAAAAAATCGAATGCAACTACACAAGAACCAGTCTGTAACTGTCGTTCGGAATCAGTTTTACATAGTGTTAGCTGAAACATGGATATGTGACTCATACGGAGTCCGTTTTGGATCCACAAGTAGTCAAAACGTTTGTGACGACCAGATGCTTCAACGGATTCTTTCATAGGGAACTTTTGGAGAACTTTTCTTAAGGAGTTCGTTGAGAAACTTGTATAGAAACTTTCTTAATGAGCACTCGACAAACACATTTTGAGAACATGCACAAAGTCCCGGCTATGGACCTAGTGCATCATCATAATTGAGGTCTCTTGCATTTCCCTACAAGTAATTGGATCTCATACGGAGATGTTTAGTGAAGTAGAATGGAAAAAAATCGAATGCAACTACACAAGAACCAGTATGTAACTGTCGTTCGGAATCAGTTTTGCGTAGTGTTAACTGAAACATGGATATCTGACTCATACGGAGTCCGTTCTAGCTCCACAAGTAGTCAAAACATTTGTGACGACCAGATGCTTCAAAGGATTCTTTCATAGGGAACTTTTGGAGAACTTTTCTTAAGGAGTTCGTTCAGAAACTTGTATAGGGACTTTCTTAATGAGCACTCGACAAACGTATTTCGAGAACATACTCAAAGTCCCAGCTATGGACCTTGTGCATCATCATAACCGAGGTCTCTTGCATTTCCCTACAAGTAATTGGATCTCATATGGAGATGTTTAGTGAAGTAGAATGGAAAAAATCGAATGCAACTACACAAGAACCAGTCTGTAACTGTCGTTCGGAATCAGTTTTGCGAAGTGTTAACTGAAACATGGATATCGGACTCATACGGAGTCCGTTTTGGCTCGACAAGTAGTCAAAACGTTTGTGACAACCAGATGCTTCAAAGGATTCTTTCATAGGGAACTGTTGGAGACCTTTTCTTAAGGAGTTCGTTCAGAAACTTGTATAGGGACTTTCTTAATGAGCACTCGACAAACGTATTTCGAGAACATACTCAAAGTCCCAGCTATGGACCTTGTGCATCATCATAACCGAGGTCTCTTGCATTTCCCTACAAGTAATTGGATCTCATATGGAGATGTTTAGTGAAGTAGAATGGAAAAAATCGAATGGAACTACACAATAACCAGTCTGTAATTGTCGTTCGGAATCAGTTTTAAGCAGTGTTAACTTAAACATACATATCTTACTCATACGGAGTCCGTTTTAGCTCCACAAGTAGTCAAAACGTTTGTGACGACCAGATACTTCAAAGGATTCTTTCATAGGGAAATTTTGGAGACCTTTTCTAAAGGAGTTCCTTCAGAAACTTGTATAGAAACTTTCTTAATGAGCACTCGACAAACGCAGTTCGAGAACATACACAAAGTCCAGCCTATGGACCTAGTGCATCATCATAACTGAGGTCTCTTGCATTTCCCTACAAGTAATTGGATCTCCTATGTAGATGTTTAGTGAAGTAGAATGGAAAAAATTGAATGCAACTACACAAGAACTAGTCTCTAACTGTCGTTCGGAATCAGTTTTGCGAAATGTTAACTGAAACATGGATATCTGACTCATACGGACTCCGTTTTGGCTCCACAAGTAGTAAAAACGTTTGTGACAACCAGATGCTTCAAAGGATTCTTTCATAGGGAACTTTTGGAGACCTTTTCTTAAGGAGTTCGTTCAGAAACTTGTATAAGGACTTTCTTAATGAGCACTCTACAAACGTATTTTGAGAACATACTCAAAGTCCCAGCTATGGACCTTGTGCATCATCATAACCGAGGTCTCTTGCACTTCCCTACAAGTAATTGGATCTCATATGGAGATGTTTAGTGAAGTAGAATGGAAAAAATCGAATGCAACTACACAATAACCAGTCTGTAACTGTCGTTCGGAATCAGTTTTGCGCAGTGTTAACTGAAACATGGATATCTTACTCATACGGAGTCCGTTTTGGCTCCACAAGTAGTCAAAACGTTTGTGATGACCAGATACTTCAAAGGATTCTTTCATAGGGAAATTTTGGAGACCTTTTCTTAAGGAGTTCGTTCAGAAACTTGTATAGAAACTTTCTTAATGAGCACTCGACAAACGCATCATCATAACTGAGGTCTCTTGCATTTCCCTACAAGTAATTGGATCTCATATGGAGAGGCTTAGTGAAGTAGAATGGAAAAAATCGAATGCAACTACACAAGAACCAGTCTGTAACTGTCGTTCGGAATCAGTTTTACATAGTGTTAGCTGAAACATGGATATGTGACTCATACGGAGTCCGTTTTGGATCCACAAGTAGTCAAAACGTTTGTGACGACCAGATGCTTCAACGGATTCTTTCATAGGGATCTTTTGGAGAACTTTTCTTAAGGAGTTCGTTGAGAAACTTGTATAGAAACTTTCTTAATGAGCACTCGACAAACACATTTTGAGAACATGCACAAAGTCCCAGCTATGGACCTAGTGCATCATCATAATTGAGGTCTCTTGCATTTCCCTACAAGTAATTGGATCTCATACGGAGATGTTTAGTGAAGTAGAATGGAAAAAAATCGAATGCAACTACTAAAGAACCAGTCTGTAACTGTCGTTCGGAATCAGTTTAGCGTAGTGTTAACTGAAATATGGATATCTGACTTATACGGAGTCCGTTCTGGCTCCACAAGTAGTCAAAACATTTGTGACGACCAGATGCTTCAAAGGATTCTTTCATAGGGAACTTTTGGAGAACTTTTCTTAAGGAGTTCGTTCAGAAACTTGTATAGAAACTTTCTTAATGAGCACTCGACAAACGCATTTCGAGAACATACACAAAGTCTCAGCTATGGACCTAGTGCATCATCATAACCCAGGTCTCTTGCATTTCCCTACAAGTAATTGGATCTCATCTGGAGATGTTTAGTGAAGTAGGATGGAAAAAATCGAATGCAACTACACAAGAACCAGTCTGTAACTGTCGTTCAGAATCAGTTTTGCGCAGTGTTTACTGAGACATGGATATCTTACTCATACGGAGTCCGTTTTGGCTCCACAAGTAGTCAAAACGTTTGTGACGACCAGATACTTCAAAGGATTCTTTCATAGGGAAATTTTGGAGACCTTTTCTTAAGGAGTTCGTTCAAAAACTTGTATAGAAACTTTCTTAATGAGCACTCGACAAACGCATTTCGAGAACATACACAAAGTCCCAGCTATGGACCTAGTGCATCATCCTAACTGAGGTCTCTTGCATTTCCCTACAAGTAATTGGATCTCATATGGAGATGTTTAGTGAAGTATAATGGAAAAAATCGAATGCAACTACACAAGAACCAGTTTGTAACTGTCGTTCGGAATCAGTTTTGCAGAGTGTTAACTAAAACATGGATATCTGACTCATACGGAGTCCGTTTTGGCTCCACAAGTAGTCAAAATGTTTGTGACGACCAGAGGCTTCAAAGGATTCTTTCATAGGGAACTTTTGGAGAACTTTTCTTAAGGAGTTCGTTCAGAAACTTGTATAGAAATTTCTTAATGAGCACTCGACAAACGCATTTCGAGAACATACACAAAGTCCCAGCTATTGACCTAGTGCATCATCATAATTGAGGTCTCTTGCATTTCCCTACAAGTAATTGGATCTCATATGGAGATCTTTAGTGAAGTAAAATGGAAAAAATCGAATGCAACTACACAAGAACCAGTCTGTAAGTGTCGTTCGGAATCAGTTTTGCGTAGTGTTAACTAAAACCTGGATATCTGACTCATACAGAGTCCGTTCTGGCTCCACAAGCAGTAAAAACGTTTGTGACGACCAGATGCTTCAAAGGATTCTTTTAAAGGGAACTTTTGAAGAACTTTTCTTAAGGAGTTCGTTCAGAAACTTGTATAGAAACTTTTTAATGAGCACTCGACAAACGCATTTCGAGAACATAAACAAAGTCTAAGCTATGGACCTAGTGCATCATCATAACCGAGGTCTCTTGCATTTACCTACAAGTAATTGGATCTCATATGGAGATGTTTAGTGAAGTAGGATGGAAAAAATCGAATGGAACTACACAAGAACCAGTCTGTAACTCTCGTTCGGAATCAGTTTTGCGCAGTGTTTACTGAAACATGGATATCTTACTCATACGGAGTCCGTTTTGGCTCCACAAGTAGTCAAACGTTTGTGATAACCAGATACTTCAAAGGATTCTTTCATAGGGAAATTCTGGAGACCTTTTCTTAAGGAGTTCGTTGAGAAACTTGTATAGAAACTTTCTTAATGAGCACTCGACAAACGCATTTCGAGAACATACACAAAGTCCCAGCTATGGACCTAGTGCATCATCATAACTAAGGTCTCTTGCATTTCCCTACAAGTAATTGGATCTCGTATGCAGATGTTTAGTGAAGTAGAATGGAAAAAATTGAATGCAACTACACAAGAACCAGTCTCTAACTGTCGTTCGGAATCAGTTTTGCGAAGTGTTAACTGAAACATGGATATTTGACTCATACGGAGTCCGTTTTGGCTCCACAAGTAGTCAAAACGTTTGTGACAACCAGATGCTTCAAAGGTTTCTTTCATAGGGAACTTTTGGAGACCTTTTCTTAAGGAGTTCGTTCAGAAACTTGTATAGGGACTTTCTTAATGAGCACTCGACAAACGTATTTCGGGAACATACTCAAAGTCCCAGCTATGGACCTTGTGCATCATCATAACCAAGGTCTCTTGCATTTCCCTACAAGTAATTGGATCTCATATGGAGATGTTTAGTGAAGTAGAATGGAAAAAATCGAATGCAACTACACAATAACCAGTCTGTAACTGTCGTTCGGAATCAGTTTTGCGCAGTGTTAACTGAAATATTGATATCTTACTCATACGGAGTCCATTTTGGATCCACAAGTAGCAAAACGTTTGTGATGACCAGATACTACAAAGGATTCTTTCATAGGGAAATTTTGGAGACCTTTTCTTAAGTAGTTCGTTCAGAAACTTGTATAGAAACTTTCTTAATGAGCACTCGACAAACGCATTTCGAGAACATACACAAAGTCCCAGCTATGGACCTAGTGCATCATCATAACTGAGGTCTCTTGCATTTCCCTACAAGTAATTGGATCTCAAATGGAGAGGCTTAGTGAAGTAGAATGGAAAAAATCAAATGCAACTACACAAGAACAAGTCTGTAACTGTCGTTCGGAATCAGTTTTGCATAGTGTTAGCTGAAACATGGATATCTGACTCATACGGAATCTGTTTTGGCTCCACAAGTAGTCAAAACGTTTGTGACGACCAGATGCTTCAAAGGATTCTTACATAGGGAACTTTTGGAGAACTTTTCTTCAGGAGTTCGTTGAGAAACTTGTATAGAAACTTTCTTAATGAGCACTCGACAAACACATTTTGAGAACATGCACAAAGTCCCATCTATGGACCTAGTGCATCATCATAACTGAGGTCTCTTGCATTTCCCTACAAGTAATTGGATCTCATACGGAGATGTTTAGTGAAGTAGAATGGAAAAATCGAATGCAACTACACAAGAACCAGTCTGTAACTGTCGTTCGGAATCAGTTTTGCGTAGTGTTAACTGAAACATGGATATCTGACTCATACGGAGTCCGTTCTGGCTCCACAAGTAGTCAAAACATTTGTGACGACCAGATGCTTCAAATGATTCTTTCATAGGGAACTTTTGGAGAACTTTTCTTAAGGAGTTCATTCAGAAACTTGTATAGAAACTTTCTTAATTAGCACTCGACAAACGCATTTCGAGAACATACACAAAGTCCCAGCTATGGACCTAGTGCATCATCATAACCGAGGTCTCTTGCATTTCCCTACAAATAATTGTATCTCATATGGAGATATTTAGTGAAGTAGGATGGAAAAAATAGAATGGAACTACACAAGAACAAGTCTGTAACTGCCGTTCGGAATTAGTTTTGCGCAGTGTTTACTGAAACATGGATATCTTACTCATACGGAGTCCGTTTTGGCTCCACAAGTAGTCAAACGTTTGTGACGACCTGATACTTCAAAGGATTCTTTCATAGGGAAATTCTGGAGACCTTTTCTTAAGGAGTTCTTTCAGAAACTTGTATAGAAACTTTCTTAATGAGCACTCGACAAACGCATTTCGAGAACATACACAAAGTCACAGCTATGGACCTAGTGCGTCATCATAACTGAGGTCTATTGCATTTCCCTACAAGTAATTGGATCTCGTATGCAGATGTTTAGTGAAGTAGAATGGAAAAAATTGAATGCAACTACACAACAACCAGTCTCTAACTGTCGTTCGGAATCAGTTTTGCGAAGTGTTAACTGAAACATGGACATCTGACTCATACGGAGTCCGTTCTGGCACCACAAGTAGTCAAAACGTTTGTGACAACCAGATGCTTCAAATGATTCTTTCATAGGGAACTTTTGGAGAACTTTTCTTAAGGAGTTCGTTCAGAAACTGGTATAGAAACTTTCTTAATGAGCACTCGACAAACGCATTTCGAGAACATACACAAAGTCTAAGCTATGGACCTAGTGCATCATCATAACCCAGGTCTCTTGTATTTCCCTACAAGTAATTGGATCTCATATGGAGATGTTTAGTGAAGTAGGATGGAAAATATCGAATGGAACTACACAAGAACCAGTCTGTAACTGTCGTTCGGAATCAGTTTTGCGCAGTGTTTACTGAAACATGGATATCTTACTCATACGGAGTCCGTTTTGGCACCACAAGTAGTCAAAACGTTTGTGACGACCAGATACTTCAAATGATTCTTTCATAGGGAAATTTTGGAGACCTTTTCTTAAGGAGTTCGTTCAGAAACTTGTATAGAAACTTTCTTAATGAGCACTCGACAAACGCATTTCGAGAACATACACAAAGTCCCAGCTATGGACCTAGTGCATCATCATAACTGAGGTCTCTTGCATCTCCCTACAAGTAATTGGATCTCATATGGTGATGTTTAGTGAAGTAGAATAGAAAAAATCTAATGCAACTACACAATAACCAGTGTGTAACTGTCGTTCGGAATTAGTTTTGCACAGTGTTAACTGAAACATGGATATCTCATTTATACGGAGTCTGTTTTGGCTCCACAAGTAGTCAAAACGTTTGTGACAACCAAATGCTTCAAAGGATTCTTTCATAGGGAACTTTTGGAGAACTTTTCTTAAGGAGTTCGTTCAGAAACTTGAATAGAAACTTTCTTAATGAGCACTCGACAAACGCATTTCGAGAACATACACAAAGTCCCAGCTATGGACCTAGTGCATCATCATTACTGAGGTCTCTTGCATATCCCTACAAGTAATTGGATCTCATACGGAGATGTTTAGTGAAGTAGAATGGAAAAAATCGAATGCAACTACACAAGAACCAGTCTGTAACTGTCGTTCGGAATCAGTTTTGCGTAGTGTTAACTGAAACATGGATATCTGACTCATACGGAGTCTGTTCTGGCTCCACAAGTAGTCAAAACATTTGTGACGACCAGATGCTTCAAATGATTCTTTCATAGGGAACTTTTGCAGAACTTTTCTTAAGGAGTTCGTTCAGAAACTTGTATAGAAACTTTCTTAATGAGCACTCGACAAACGCATTTCGAGAACATACACAAAGTCTAAGCTATGGACCTAGTGCATCATCATAACCCAGGTCTCTTGCATTTCCCTACAAGTAATTGGATCTCATATGGAGATGTTTAGTGAAGTAGGATGGAAAAAATCGAATGGAACTACACAAGAACCAGTCTGTAACTGTTGTTCGGAATCAGTTTTGCGCAGTGTTTACTGAAACATGGATATCTTACTCATACGGAGTCCGTTTTGGCTCCACAAGTAGTCAAAACGTTTGTGACGACTAGATACTTCAAAGGATTCTTTCATAGGGAAATTTTGGAGACCTTTTCTTAAGGAGTTCGTTCAGAAACTTGTATAGAAACTTTCTTAATGAGCACTCGACAAACGCATTTCGAGAACATACACAAAGTCCCAGCTATGGACCTAGTGCATCATCATAACTGAGGTCTCTTGCATTTCCCTACAAGTAATTGGATCTAATATGGAGAGGCTTAGTGAAGTAGAATGGAAAAAATCGAATGCAACTACACAAGAACGAGTCTGTAACTGTCGTTCGGAATCAGTTTTGCATAGTGTTAGCTGAAACATGGATATCTGACTCATACGGAGTCCGTTTTGGATAAACAAGTAGTCAAAACGTTTGTGATGACCGGATGCTTCAAAGGATTCTTTCATAGGGAACTTTTCGAGAACTTTTCTTAAGGAGTTCGTTCAGAAACTTGTATAGAAACTTTCTTAATGAGCACTCGACAAACGCATTTCGCGAACATACACAAAGTCTCAGCTATGGACCTAGTGCATCATCATAACCGAGGTCTCTTGCATTTCCCTACAAGTAATTGGATCTCATATGGAGATGTTTAGTGAAGTAGGATGGAAAAAATCGAATGCAACTACACAAGAACCAGTCTGTAACTGTCGTTCGGAATCAGTTTTGCGCAGTGTTTACTGAAACCTGGATATCTTACTCATACGGAGTCCGTTTTGGCTCCACAAGTAGTCAAAACGTTTGTGACGACCAGATACTTCAAAGGATTCTTTCATAAGGAAATTTTGGAGACCTTTTCTTAAGGAGTTCGTTCAGAAACTTGTATAGAAACTTTCTTAATGAGCACTCGACAAACGTATTTCGAGAACATACTCAAAGTCCCAGCTATGGACCTTGTGCATCATCATAACCGAGGTCTCTTGAACTTCCCTACAATTAATTGGAGCTCATATGGAGATGTTTAGTGAAGTAGAATGGAAAAAATCGAATGCAACTACACAATAACCAGTCTGTAACTGTCGTTCGGAATCAGTTTTGCGCAGTGTTAACTGAAACATGGATATCTTACTCATACGGAGTCCGTTTTGGCTCCACAAGTAGTCAAAACGTTTGTGACGACCAGATACTTCAAAGGATTCTTTCATAAGGAAATTTTTGAGAACTTTTCTTATGGAGTTCGTTCAGAAACTTGCATAGAAACTTTCTTAATGAGCACTCGACAAACGCATTTCGAGAACATACACAAAGTCCCAGCTATGGACCTAGTGCATCATCATAACTGAGGTCTCTTGCATTTCCCTACAAGTAATTGGATCTCATACAGACATGTTTAGAAACTGAGTCCGTTTTGGCTCCACAAGTAGTCAAAACGTTTGTGACGACCAGATTCTTCAAAGGATTCTTTCATAGGGAACTTTTCGAGAACTTTTCTTAAGGAGTTCGTTCAGAAACTTGTATAGAAACTTTCTTAATGAGCACTCGACAAACGCATTTCGCGAACATACACAAAGTCTCAGCTATGGACCTAGTGCATCATCATAACTGAGGTTTCTTGCATTTCCCTGCAAGTAATTGCATCTCATATGGAGAGGCTTAGTGAAGTAGAATGGAAAAAATCGAATGCAACTACACAAGAACCACTCTGTAACTGTCGTTCGGAATCAGTTTTGCATAGTGTTAGCTGAAACATGGATATCTGACACATACGGAGTCCGTTTTGGCTCCACAAGTAGTCAAAACGTTTGTGACGACCAGATGCTTCAAAGGATTCTTTCATAGGGAAATTTTCGAGAACTTTTCTTAAGGAGTTCGTTCAGAAACTTGTATAGAAACTTTCTTAATGAGCACTCGACAAACGCATTTCGAGAACATACACAAAGTCTCAGCTATGGACCTAGTGCATCATCATAACCGACGTCTCTTGCATTTCCCTACAACTAATTGGATCTCATATGGAGATGTTTAGTGAAGTAGAATGGAAAAAATCGAATGCAACTACACAAGAACCAATCTGTAACTGTCGTTCGGAATCAGTTTTGCGCAGTGTTTACTGAAACATGGATATCTTACTCATACGGAGTCCGTTTTGGCTCCACAAGTAGTCAAAACGTTTGTGACGACCAGATACTTCAAAGGATTCTTTCATAAGGATATTTTGGAGACCTTTTCTTAAGGAGTTCGTTCAGAAACTTGTATAGAAACTTTCTTAATGAGCACTCGACAAACGCATTTCGAGAACATACACAAAGTCCCAGCTATGGACCTAGTGCATCATCATAACCGAGGTCTCTTGCATTTCCCTACAAGTAAAGTGATCTCATAAGGAGATGTTTAGTGAAATAGAATGGAAAAAATCGAATGCAACTACACAAGAACCAGTGTGTAACTGTCGTTCGAAATCAGTTTTGCACAGTGTTAACTGAAACATGGATATCTCATTCATACGGAGTATGTTTTGGCTCCACAAGTAGTCAAAACGTTCGTGAAGACCATATGCTTCAAAGGATTCTTTCATAGGGAACTTTTGGCGAACTTTTCTTAAGGAGTTCGTTCAGAAACTTGTATAGAAACTTTCTTAATGAGCACTCGACAAACGCATTTCGAGAACATACACAAAGTCCCAGCTATGGACCTAGTGCATCATCATAACTGAGGTCTCTTGCATTTCCCTACAAGTAATTGGATCTCATATGGAGATGTTTAGTGAAGTAGAATGGAAAAAATCGAATGCAACTTCACAAGAACCAGTCTGTAACTGTCGTTCGGAATTAGTTTTGCGCAGGGTTAACTGAAACATGGATATCTGACTCATACGGAGTCCGTTTTGGATCCACAAGTAGTCAAAACGTTTGTGAAGACAAGACGCTTCAAAGGATTCCTTCATAGGGAACTTTTGGAGGCCTTTTCTTAAGGAGTCGTTCAGAAACTTGTATAGAAACTTTCTTAATGAGCACTCGACAAACGCATTTCAAGAACATATACAAAGTCCCAACTATGGACCTAGTGCATAATCATTACCGAGGTCTTTTGCATATCCCTACAAGTAATTGGATCTCATATGGAGATGTTTAGTGAAGTAGAATGGAAAAAATCGAATGCAACTACACAAGAACCAGTCTATAATTGTCGTTCGGAATCAGTTTTGCGAAGTGTTAACTGAAACATGGATATCTTACTCATACGGAGTCCGTTCTGGCTCCACAAGTAGTCAAAACGTTTGTGACGACCAGATGCTTCAAAGGATTCTTTCATAGGGAACTTTTGGAGAACTTTTCTTAAGGAGTTCGTTCAGAAACTTGTATAGAAACTTTCTTAATGAGCACTCGGCAAACGCATTTCGAGAACATACACAATGTCCCAGCTATGGACCTAGTGTATCATCATAACCGAGGTCTCTTGCATTTCCCTACAAGTAATTGGATCTCATATGGAGATGTTTAGTGAAATAGAATGGAAAAAATCGTACGCAACTACACAAGAACCAGTCTGTAACTGTTGTTCGGAATCAGTTTTGCGCAGTGTTAACTGAAACATGGATATCTCACTCAGACGGAGTTTGTTTTGGCTCCACAAGTAGTCAAAACATTTGTGACGACCAGATGCTTCAAAGGATTCTTTCATAGGGAACTTTTGGAGAACTTTTCTGAAGGAGTTCGTTCAGAAACTTGTATAGAAACTTTCTTAATGAGCAGTCGACAAACGCATTTCGAGAACATACACAAAGTCCCAGCTATGGACCTAGTGCATCATCATAACTGAGATCTCTTGCATTTCCCTACAAGTAATTGGATCTCATATGGAGATGTTTAGTGAAGTAGAATGGAAAAAATCGAATGCAACTACACAAGAACCAGTCTGTAATTGTCGTTCGGAATTAGTTTTGCGCAGTGTTAACTGAAACATGGATATCTGACTCATACGGAGTCTGTTTTGGCTCCACAAGTAGTCAAAACGTTTGTGACGACTAGATGCTTCAAAGGATTCTTTCATAGGGAACTTTTGGAGAACTTTTCTTAAGGAGTTCGTCAAAAACTTGTATAGAAACTTACTTAATGAGCACTCGACAAATTCATTTCGAGAACATACACAAAGTCCCAGCTATGGACCTAGTGCATCATCATAACCGAGGTCTCTTGCATTTCCCTACAAGTAATTGGATCTAATATGGAGATGTTTAGTGAAGTAAAATGGAAAAAATCGAATGCAACTACACAAGAACCAGTCTGTAACTGTCATTCGGAATCAGTTTTGCGTAGTGTTAACTAAAACATGGATATCTGACTCATACGGAGTCCGTTCTGGCTCCACAAGTAGTCAAAACGTTTGTGACGACCAGATGCTTCAAAGGATTCCTTCATAGGGAAATTTTGGAGACCTTTTCTTAAGGAGTTCGTTCAGAAACTTGTATAGAAACTTTCTTAATGAGCACTCGACAAACGCATTTCGGGAACATACACAAAGTCCCAGCTATGGACCTAGTGCATCATCATAACTGAGGTCTCTTGCATTCCCTACAATAATTGGATCTCATATGGAGATGTTTAGTGAAGTAGAATGGAAAAAATCGAATGCAACTACACAATAACCAGTATGTAACTGTCGTTCGGAATCAGTTTTGCGCAGTGTTAACTGAAACATGTATATCTGACTCATACGGATTCCGTTTTGGCTCCACAAGTATTCAAAATGTTTGTGACGCCCAGATGCTTCAAAGGATTCTTTCATAGGGAACTTTTGGAGAACTTTTCTTAAGGGGTTCGTTTAGAAACTTGTATAGAAACTTTCTTCATGAGCACTCGACAAACGCATTTCGAGAGCATACACAAAGTCCCAGCTATGGACCTAGTGCATCATCATAACCGAGGTCTCTTGAATTTCCCTACAAGTAATTGGATCTCATATGGAGATGTTTAGTGAAATAGAATGGAAAAAATCGAATGCAACTACCCAAGAACCAGTCTGTAACTGTCGTTCGGAATCAGTTATGCGCAGTGTTAACTGAAACATGGATATCTGACTCATACGGAGTCCATTTTGGCTCCAGAAGTAGTCAAAACATTTTTGACGACCAAATGCTTCAAAGGATTCTTTTATAGAGAACTTTTGGAGAACTTTTCTTCAGGAGTTCGTTCGGAAACTTGTATAGAAACTTTCTTAATGAGCACTCGACCAACGCATTTCGAGAACATACACAAAGTCCCGGCTATGGTCCTAGTGCATCATCATAACTGAGGTCTTTTGAATCTCCCTACAAGTAAATGGATCTCATATGGAGATGTTTAGTGAAGTAGAATGGAAAAAATCGAATGCAACTACACAAGAACCAGTCTGTAAGTGTCGTTCGGAATCAGTTTTGCGCAGTGTTAACTGAAAAATTGATATCTGACTCATACGGAGTCCGTTTTGGATCCACAAGTAGTCAAAACGTTTGTGACGACCAGATGCTTCAAATATTCTTTCATAGGGAACTTTTGGAGAACTTTTCTTTAAGGAGTTCGTTCAGAAACTTGTATAGAAACTTTCTTAATGAGCACTCGACAAACGCATTTCGAGAACATACACAAAGTCCCAGCTATGGACCTAGTGCATCATCATAACTAAGGTCTCTTTCATTTCCCTACAATAATTGGATCTCATATGGAGATGTTTAGTGAAGTAGAATGGAAAAAAATCGAATGCAACTACACAAGAACCAGTCTGTAACTGTCGTTCAGAATTAGTTTTGCGCGGTGTTAACTGAAACATGGATACCTGACTCATACGAAGTCCGTTTTGGATGCACAAGTAGTCAAAACGTTTGTGACAACCAGATGCTTCAAAGGATTCTTTCATAGGGAACTTTTGGAGAACTTTTCTTAAGGAGTTCGTTTAGAAACTTGAATAGAAACTTTCTTAATGAGCACTCGACAAACGCATTTCGAGAACATACACAAAGTCCGAGCTATGGACCTAGTGCATCATCATAACTGAGGTCTCTTGCATATCCCTACGAGTAATTAGATCTCATATGGAGATGTTTAGTGAAGTAGAATGGAAAAAATCGAATGCAACTACACAAGAACCAGTCTGTAACTGTCGTTCGGAATTAGTTTTGCGCAGTGTTAACTGAAACATGGATATCTAACTGATACGGAGTCCGTTTTGGCTCCACAAGTAGTCAAAACGTTTGTGACGACCAGACGCTTCAAAGGATTCCTTCATAGGGAACTTTTCGAGAAATTTTCTTAAGGAGTTCGTTCAGAAACTTGTATAGAAACTTTCTTAATGAGCACTCGACAAACGCATTTCGAGAACATACACAAAGTCCCACCTATGGACCTAGTGCATAATCATTACCGAGGTCTTTTGCATTTCCCTACAAGTAATTGGATCTCATATGGAGATGTTTAGTGAAGTAGAATGGAAAAAATCGAATGCAACTACACAAGAACCAGTCTATAACTGTCGTTCGGAATCAGTTTTGCGAAGTGTTAACTGAAACATGGATATCTTACTCATACGGAGTCCGTTCTGGCTCCACAAGTAGTCAAAACGTTTGTGACGACCAGATGATTCAAAGGATTCTTTCATAGGGAACTTTTGGAGAACTTTTCTTAAGGAGTTCGTTCAGAAACTTGTATAGAAACTTTCTTAATGAGCACTCGGCAAACGCATTTCGGGAACATACACAATGTCCCAGCTATGGACCTAGTGCATCATCATAACCAAGGTCTCTTGCATTCCCTACAAGTAATTCGATCTCATATGGAGATGTTTAGTGAAATTGAATGGAAAAAATCGTACGCAACTACACAAGAACCAGTCTGTAACTGTCGTTCGGAATCAGTTTTGCGCAGTGTTAACTGAAACATGGATATCTCACTCAGACGGAGTTTGTTTTGGCTCCACAAGTAGTCAAAACATTTGTGACGACCAGATGCTTCAAAGGATTCTTTCATAGGGAAATTTTGGAGACATTTTCTTAAGGAGTTCGTTCAGAAACTTGTATAGAAACTTTCTTAATGAGCAGTCGACAAACGCATTTCGAGAACATACACAAAGTCCCAGCTATGGACCTAGTGCATCATCATAACTGAGATCTCTTGCATTTCCCTACAAGTAATTGGATCACATCTGGAGATGTTTAGTGAAGTAGAATGGAAAAAATCGAATGCAACTACACAAGAACCAGTTTGTAATTGTCGTTCGGAATTAGTTTTGCGCAATGTTAACTGAAACATGGATATCTGACTCATACGGAGTCTGTTTTGGCTCCACAAGTAGTCAAAACTTTTGTGGCGACCAGATGCTTCAAAGGATTCTTTCATAGGGAACTTTTCTTAAGGAGTTCGTTCGGAAACTTGTATAGAAACTTACTTAATGAGCACTCGACAAATTCATTTCGAGAACATACACAAAGTCCCAGCTATGGACCTAGTGCATCATCATAACCGAGGTCTCTTGCATTTCCCTACAAGTAATTGGATCTCATATGGAGATGTTTAGTGAAGTAAAATTGAAAAAATCGAATGCAACTACACAAGAACCAGTCTGTAACTGTCGTTCGGAATCAGTTTTGCGTAGTGTTAACTAAAACATTGATATCTGACTCATACGGAGTCCGTTCTGGCTCCACAAGTAGTCAAAACGTTTGTGACGACCAGATGCTTCGAAGGATTCATTCACAGGGAACTTTTGGAGACCTTTTCTTAAGGAGTTCGTTCAGAAACTTGTATAGAAACTTTCTTAATGACCACTCGACAAACGCATTTCGAGAACATACACAAAGTCCCAGCTATGGACCTAGTGCATCATCATAACTGAGGTCTCTTGCATTTCCCTACAATAATTGGATCTCATATGGAGATGTTTAGTGAAGTAGAATGGAAAAAATCGAATGCAACTACACAATAACCAGTATGTAACAGTCGTTCGGAATCAGTTTTGCGCAGTGTTAATTGAAACATGTATATCTGACTCATACGGATTCTGTTTTGGCTCCACAAGTAGTCAAAACGTTTGTGACGCCCGGATGCTTCAAAGGATTCTTTCATAGGGAACGTTTGGAGAACTTTTCTTAAGGAGTTCGTTCAGAAACTTGTATAGAAAGTTTCTTCATGAGCACTCGACAAACGCATTTCGAGAGCATACACAAAGTCCCAGCTATGGACCTAGTGCATCATCATAACTGAGGTCTCTTGAATTTCCCTACAAGTAATTGGATCTCATATGGAGATGTTTAGTGAAATAGAATGGGAAAAATCGAATGCAACTACACAAGAACCAGTCTGTAACTGTCGTTCGGAATCAGTTATGCGCAGTGTTAACTGAAACATGGATATCTGACTCATACGGATTCCATTTTGGCTCAAGAAGTAGTCAAAACATTTGAGACGACCAAATGCTTCAAAGGATTCTTTTATAGAGAACTTTTGTAGAACTTTTCTTCAGGAGTTCGTTCAGAAACTTGTATAGAAACTTTCTTAATGAGCACTCGAGAAACACATTTCGAGAACATACACAAAGTCCCAGCTATGGACACAGTGCATCATTATAACTGAGGTATCTTGAATCTCCCTACAACTAAATGGATCTCATATGGAGATGTTTAGTGAAGTAGAATGGAGAAAATCGAATGCAACTACACAAGAACCAGTCTGTAAGTGTCGTTCGGAATCAGTTTTGCGCAGTGTTAACTGAAAAATGGATATCTGACTCATACGGAGTCCGTTTTGGATCCACAAGTAGGCAAAATGTTTGTGACGACCAGATGCTTCAAAGGATTCTTTCATAGGGAACTTTTGGAGAACTTTTCTTAAGGAGTTCGTTCAGAAACTTGTATAGAAACTTTCTTAATGAGGACTTGACAAACGCATTTTGAGAACATACACAAAGTCCCAGCTATGGACCTAGTGCATCATCATAACTAAGGTCTCTTGCATTTCCCTACAATAATTGGATCTCATATGGAGATGTTTAGTGAAGTAGAATGGAAAAAAATCGAATGCAACTACACAAGAACCAGTCTGTAACTGTCGTTCAGAATTAGTTTTGCGCGGTGTTAACTGAAACATGGATATCTGACTCATACGGAGTCCGTTTTGGATCCACAAGTAGTCAAAACGTTTGTGACAACCAGATGCTTCAAAGGATTCTTTCATAGGGAACTTTCGGAGAACTTTTCTTAAGGAGTTCGTTCAGAAACTTGTATAGAAACTTTCTTAATGAGCACTCGACAAACGCATTTCGAGAACATACACAAAGTCCCAGCTATGGAGCTGGTGCATCATCATAACCGAGGTCTCTTGCATTTCCCTACAAGTAATTGGATCTAAGATGGAGATGTTTAGTGAAGTAGAATGGAAAAAATCGAATGCAACTACACAAGAACCAGTCTGTAACTGTCGTTCGGAATCAGCTTTGCGCACTCTTAACTGAAACATGGATATGTGACTCATACGGAGTCCGTTTTGGCTCCACAAGTAGTCAAAACGTTTGTGACAACCAGATGCTTCAATGGATTCTTTCATAGGGAACTCTTGGAGACCTTTTCTTAAGGAGTTCATTCAGAAACTTGTATTGGGACTTTCTTAATGAGCACTCGACAAACGTATTTCGAGAACATACTCAAAGTCCCAGCTATGGACCTAGTGCATCATCATAACCGAGGTCTCTTGCATTTTCCTACAAGTAATTGGATCTCATATGGAGATGTTTAGTCAAGTAGAATGAAAAAATGAATGCAACTACACAAGAACCAGTCTGTAACTTTCGTTCGGCATCAGTTTTGCGCACTGTTAACTGAAACATGGATATCTTACTCATACGGAGTATGTTTTGGCTCCACAAGTAGTCAAAACGTTTGTGACGACCAGATAGTTCAAAGGAATCTTTCATAGGGAACTTTTGGAGAACTTTTCTTAAGGAGTTCATTCAGAAACTTGTATGGAAACTTTCTTAATGAGCACTCGACAAACGCATTTCGAGAACATACACAAAGTCCCAGCTATGGAGCTGGTGCATCATCATAACCGAGGTCTCTTGCATTTCCCTACAAGTAATTGGATCTAAGATGGAGATGTTTAGTGAAGTAGACTGGAAAAAATCGAATGCAACTACACAAGAACCAGTCTGTAACTGTCGTTCGGAATCAGTTTTGCATAGTGTTAACTGAAACAAGGATATCTGACTCATACGGAGTCCGTTTTGGCTCCACAAGTAGTCAAAACATTTGTGACAACCAGATGCTTCAAAGGATTCTTTCATAGGGAACTTTTGGAGAACTTTTCTTAAGGAGTTCGTTCAGAAACTTGTATAGAAACTTTCTTAATGAGCACTCGACAAACGCATTTCGAGAACATACACAAAGTCCCAGCTATGGACCTAGTGCATCATCATAACTGAGGTCTCTTGCATTTCCCTACAATAATTGGATCTCATATGGAGATGTTTAGTGAAGTAGAATCGAAAAATCGAATGCAACTACACAAGAACCAGTCTATAACTGTCGTTCAGAATCAGTTTTGTGCAATGTTAACTGAAACATGGATATCTGACTCATACGGAGTCCGTTTTGGATCCACAAATAGTCAAAACGTTTGTGATGACCATATGCTTCAAAGGATTATTTCGTAGGGAACTTTTGGAGAACTTTTCTTAAGGAGTTCGTTCAGAAACTTGTATAGAAACTTTCTTAATGAACACTTGACAAACGCATTTCGAGAACGTACACAAAGTCCCAGCTATGGACCTAGTGCATCATCATAACTGAGGTCTCTTGCATTATCCTACAAGTAATTGGATCTCAGATGGAGATGCTTAGTGAAGTAGAATGGAAAAAATCGAATGTAACTACACAAGAACCAGTCTGTAACTGTCGTTCAGAATCAATTTTGCAAAGTGTTAACAGAAACATGGATATCTGACTCATACGGAGTCCGTTTTGGTCCACAAGTAGTCAAAACGTTTGTGACAACCAGATGCTTCAAAAGATTCTTTCATAGGGAACTTTTGGAAACCTTTTCTTAAGTAGTTCGTTCAGAAACTTGTATAGGGACTTGCTTAATGAGCACTCGACAAACGTATTTCGAGAACATACTCAAAGTCCCAGCTATGGACCTAGTGCATCATCATAACCGAGGTCTCTTGCATTTCCCTACAAGTAATTGGATCTCATATGGAGATGTTTAGTGAAGTAGAAGTGAAAAAATCGAATGCAACTACACAAGAACCAGTCTATAACTGTCGTTCGGAATCAGTTTTGCGAAGTGTTAATTGAAACATGGATATCTTACTCATACGGAGTCCGTTCTGGCTCCACAAGTAGTCAAAACGTTTGTGACGACCAGATGATTCAAAGGATTCTTTCATAGGGAACCTTTGGAGAACTTTTCTTAAGGTGTTCGTTCAGAAACTTGTATAGAAACTTTCTTAATGAGCACTCGGCAAACGCATTTCGAGAACATACAAAATGTCCCAGCTATGGACCTAGTGATCATCATAACCGAGGTCTCTTGCATTCCCTACAAGTAATTGGATCTCATATGGAGATGTTTAGTGAAATAGAATGGAAAAAATCGTACGCAACTACACAAGAACCAGTCTGTAACTGTCGTTCGGAATCAGTTTTGCGCAGTGTTAACTGAAACATGGATATCTCACTCAGACGGAGTTTGTTTTGGCTCCACAAGTAGTCAAAACATTTGTGACGACCAGATGCTTCAAAGGATTCTTTCATAGGGAAATTTTGGAGAACTTTTCTTAAGGAGTTCGTTCAGAAACTTGTATAGAAACTTTCTTAACGAGCAGTCGACAAACGCATTTCGAGAACATACACAAAGTCCCAGCTATGGACCTAGTGCATCATCATAACTGAGGTCTCTTGCATTTCCCTACAATAATTGGATCTCATATGGAGATGTTTAGTGAAGTAGAATCGAAAAAATCGAATGCAACTACACAAGAACCAGTCTATAACTGTCGTTCAGAATCAGTTTTGTGCAGTGTTAACTGAAACATGGATATCTGACTCATACGGAGTCCGTTTTGGATCCACAAATAGTCAAAACGTTTGTGATGACCATATGCTTCAAAGGATTCTTTCGTAGGGAACTTTTGGAGAACTTTTCTTAAGGAGTTCGTTCAGAAACTTGTATAGAAACTTTCTTAATGAACACTTGACAAACGCATTTCGAGAACGTACACAAAGTCCCAGCTATGGACCTAGTGCATCATCATAACTGAGGTCTCTTGCATTATCCTACAAGTAATTGGATCTCAGATGGAGATGCTTAGTGAAGTAGAATGGAAAAAATCGAATGTAACTACACAAGAACCAGTCTGTAACTGTCGTTCGGTATCAATTTTGCAAAGTGTTAACAGAAACATGGATATCTGACTCATACGGAGTCCGTTTTGGTCCACAAGTAGTCAAAACGTTTGTGAGAACCAGATGCTTCAAAAGATTCTTTCATAGGGAACTTTTGGAAACCTTTTCTTAAGTAGTTCGTTCAGAAACTTGTATAGGGACTTGCTTAATGAGCACTCGACAAATGTATTTCGAGAACATACTCAAAGTCCCAGCTATGGACCTAGTGCATCATCATAACCGAGGTCTCTTGCATTTCCCTACAAGTAATTGGATCTCATATGGAGAGGTTTAGTGAAGTAGAATGGAAAAAATCGAATGCAACTACACAAGAACCAGTCTGTAACTGTCGTTCGGAATCAGTTTTGCGCAGTGTTAACTGAAACATGGATATCTAACTCATACGGAGTATGTTTTGGCTCCACAAGTAGTCAAAACGTTTCTGACGACCAGATACTTCAAATGATTCTTTCATAGAGAACTTTTGGAGAACTTTTCTTCAGGAGTTCATTCAGAATCTTGTATAGAAACTTTTTTAATGAGCACTCGACAAACGCATTTCGAGAAGATACACAAAGTCCCAGCTATGGACCTAGTGCATCATCATAACTGAGGTCTCTTGAATCTCCCTACAAGTAAATGGATCTCATATGGAGACGTTTAGTGAAGTAGAATGGAAAAAATCGAATGCAACTACACAAGAACCAGTCTGTAACTGTCGTTCGGAATCAGTTTTGCGCAATGTTAACTGAAACATGGATATCTGACTCATACGGAGTCTGTTTTGGATCCACAAGTAGTCAAAACGTTTGTGACGACGAGATGCTCAAATATTCTTTCATAGGGAACTTTTGGAGAACTTTTCTTAAGGAGTTCGTTCAGAAACTTGTATAGAAACTTTCTTAATGAGCACTCGACAAACGCATTTCGAGAACATACAAAGTCCCAGCTATGGACCTAGTGCATCATCATAACTGAGGTCTCTTGCATTTCCCAACAATAATTGGATCTCATATGGAGATGTTTAGTGAAGTAGAATGGAAAAAATCGAATGCAACTACACAAGAACCAGTCTGCAACTGTCATTCAGAATCAGTTTTGCGCAGTGTTAACTGAAACATGCATATCTTACTCATACGGAGTCCATTTTTAATCCACAAGTAGTCAAAACGTTTGTGGCAACGATATGCTTCAAAGGATTCTTTCATAGGGAACTTTTGGAGAACTTTTCTTAAGGAGTTCGTTCAGAAACTTGTATAGAAACTTTCTTAATGAGCACTCGACAAACGCATTTCCAGAACATACACACAGTCCCAGCTATGTATCTAGTGCATCATCATAACTGAGGTCTCTTGCATTTCCCTACAAGTAATTGGATCTCAGATGGAGATGTTTAGTGAAGTAGAATGGATAAAATCGAATGCAACTACACAAGAACCAGTCTGTAACTGTCGTTCGGAATCAGTTTTGCGCAGTGTTAACTGAAGGATGTATATCTGACTCATACGGAGTCTGTTTTGGCTCCACAAGTAGTCAAAACGTTTGTCACAACCAGATGCTTCAAAGGATTCTTTCATAGGGAACTTTTGGAGACATTTTCTTCCGGAGTTCGCTCAGAAACTTGTATAGGGACTTTCTTAATGAGCACTCGACAAACGTATTTCGAGAACATACTCAAAGTCCCAGCTATGGACCTAGTGCATCATCATAACCGAGGTCTCTTGCATTTCCCTACAAGTAATTGGATCGCATATGGAGATTTTTAGTGAAATAGAATGGAAAAAATCGAATGCAACTACACAAAAACCAGTCTGTAACTGTCGTTCGGAATCAGTTTTGCGCAGTGTTAACTGAAACATGGATATCTTACTCATAAGCAGTACGTTCTGGCTCCACAAGTAGTCAAAACGTTTGTGACGACCAGATACTTCAAAGGATTCTTTCATAGGGAAATTTTGGAGAACTTTTCTTAAGGAGTTCGTTCAGAAACTTGTAAGGAAATTTCTTAACAACCACTCGACAAACGCATTTCGAGAACATACACAACGTCCCAGGTATGGACCTAGTGCATGATCATAACTAAGGTCTCTTGCATTTCCCTGAAAGTAATTGGATCTCATATGAAGATGTTTAGTGAAGTAGAATGGAAAAAATCGAATGCAACTACACAAGAACCAGTCTGCAACAGTCGTTCGGAATCAGTTTTGCATAGTGTTAACTGAAGCATGGATATCTGACTCATACGGAGTACATTTTGGCTCAACAAGTAGGCAAAATGTTTGTGACGACCAGATGCTTCAAAGGATTCTTTCATAGGGAACTTTTGCAGAACTTTTCTTAAGGAGTTCGTTCAGAAACTTGTATAGAAACTTTCTTAATGAGCATTCGACAAACGCATTTCGAGAACATACACAAAGTCCCAGCTATGGACCTAGTGCATCATCATAACTGAGGTCTCTTGCATTTCCCTACAAATAATTGGATCTCAGATGGAGATGTTTAGTGAAGTAGAATGGAAAAAATCGAATGCAACTACACGAGAACCAGTCTGTAACTGTCGTTCGGAATCAGTTTTGCGCAGTGTTAACTGAAACATGGATATCTGGCTCATACACAGTCCATTTTGGCTCCACAAGTAGTCAAAACGTCTGTGACAACCAGATGCTTCAAAAAATTCTTTCATAGGGAACTTTTGGAGACCTTTTCTTAAGGAGTTCGTTCAGAAACTTGTATAGGGACTTTCTTAATGAGCACTCGACAAACGTATTTCGAGAACATACTCAAAGTCCCAGCTATGGACCTAGTGCATCATCATAACCGAGGTCTCTTGCATTTCCCTACAAGTAATTGCATCTCATATGGAGATGTTTAGTGAAGTAGAATGGAAAAAATCGAATGCAACTACACAAGAACCAGTCTGTAACTGTCGTTCGGAATCAGTTTTGCATAGTGTTAACTGAAACATGGATATCTGACTCATACGGAGTCCGTTTTGGCTCCACAAGTAGTCAAAATGTTTGTGACGACCAGATGCTTCAAAGGATTCTTTCATAGGGAACTTTTGGAGAAATTTTATTAAGGAGTTCGTCCAGAAACTTGTATATAAACTTTCCTAATGAGAACTCGACAAACGCATTTCGTGAACATACACAAAGTCCCAGCTATGGACCTAGTGCATCATCATAACTAAGGTCTCTTGCATTTCCCTACAATATTTGGATCACATATGGAGATGTTTAGTGAAGTAGGATGGAAAAAATCGAATGCAACTACACAAGAACCAGTCTGTAACTGTCGTTCAGAATCAGTTTTGCGCAGTGATAACTGAAACATGGATATCTGACTCATACGGAGTCCGTTTTGGTCCACAAGTAGTCCAAACGTTTGTGACAACCAATTGCTTCAAAAGATTCTTTCATAGGGAACTTTTGGAGACCTTTTCTGAAGGAGTTCGTTCAGAAACTTGTATAGGGACTTGCTTAATGAGCACTCGACAAACGTATTTCGAGAACATACTCAAAGTCCCAGCTATGGACCTAGTGCATCATCATAACTGAGGTCTTTTGCATTTCCCTAAAAGTAATTGGATCTCAGATGGAGATGCTTAGTGAAGTAGAATGGAAAAAATCGAATGTAACTACACAAGAACCAGTCTGTAACTGTCGTTCGGAATCAGTTTTGCGAAGCGTTAACTGAAACATGGATATCTGACTCATACGGAGTCCGTTTTGTTCCACAAGTAGTCAAAACATTTGTGACAACCAGATGCTTCAAAAGATTCTTTCATAGGGAACTTTTGGAGTCCTTTTCTTAAGGAGTTCGTTCAGAAACTTGTATAGGGACTTGCTTAATGAGCACTCGACAAACGTATTTCGAGAACATACTCAAAGTCCCAGCGATGGACCTAGTGCATCATGACAACCGAGGTCTCTTGCATTTCCCTACAATTAATTGGATCTCATATGGAGATGTTTAGTGAAGTAGAATGGAAAAAATCGAATGCAATTACACAAGAACCAGTCTGTAACTGTCGTTCGGAATAAGTTTTGCGCAGTGTTAACTGAAACATGGATATCTTACTCATACGGAGTATGTTTTGGCTCCACAAGTAGTCAAAACGTTTGTGACGACCAGATACTTCAAAGGATTCTTTCATAGGGAAGTTTTGGAGAACTTTTCTTAAGGAGTTCGTTCAGAAACTTGTATAGAAACTTTCTTAATGAGCACTCCACAAACGCATTTCAAGAACATACACAACGTCCCAGCTATGGACCTAGTGCATCATCATAACTGAGGTCTCTTGAATCTCCCTACAAGTAAACGGATCTCATATGGATATGTTTAGTGAAGTAGAATGGAAAAAAATCGAATGCAACTACACAAGAACCAGTCTGTAACTGTCGTTCGGAATCAGTTTTGCGCAATGTTAACTGAAACATGGATATCTGACTCATACGGAGTCTGTTTTGGATCCATAAGTAGTCAAAACGTTTGTGACGACCAGATGCTCAAATATTCTTTCATAGGGAACTTTTGGAGAACTTTTCTTAAGGAGTTCGTTCAGAAACTTGTATAGAAACTTTCTTAATGAGCACTCGACAAACGCATTTTGAGAACATACACAAAGTCCCAGCTATGGACCTAGTGCATCATCATAACTGAGGTCTCTTGCATTTCCCAATAATAATTGGATCTCATATGGAGATGTTTAGTGAAGTAGAATGGAAAAAATCGAATGCAACTACACAAGAACCAGTCTGTAACTGTCGTTCAGAATCAGTTTTGCGCAGTGTTAACTGAAACATGGATATCTTACTCATACGGAGTCCATTTTTGATCCACAAGTAGTCAAAACGTTTGTGGCGACCATATGCTTCAAAGGATTCTTTCATAGGGAACTTTTGGAGAACTTTTCTTAAGGAGTTCGTTCAGAAACTTGTATAGAAACTTTCTTAATGAACACTGGACAAACGCATTTCGAGAACGTACACAAAGTCCCAGCTATGGACCTAGTGCATCATCATAACTGAGGTCTCTTGCATTTCCCTACAATAATTGGATCTCATATGGAGATGTTTAGTGAAGTAGAATCGAAAAAATCGAATGCAACTACACAAGAACCAGTCTATAACTGTCGTTCAGAATCAGTTTTGTGCAGTGTTAACTGAAACATGGATATCTGACTCATACGGAGTCTGTTTTGGATCCACAAATAGTCAAAACGTTTGTGATGACCATATGCTTCAAAGGATTCTTTCGTAGGGAACTTTTGGAGAATTTTCTTAAGGAGTTCGTTCAGAAACTTGTATAGGGACTTTCTTAATGAGCACTCAACAAACGTATTTCGAGTACATACTCAAAGTCCCAGCTATGGACCTAGTGCATCATCATAACCGAGGTCTCTTGCATTTCCCTACAAGTAATTGGATCTCATATGGAGATGTTTCGTGAAATAGAATGGAAAAAATCGAATGCAACTACACAAGAACCAGTCTGTAACTGCCGTTCGGAATCAGTTTTGCGCAGTGTTAACTGAAACATGGATATCTTACTCATACGGAGTATGTTTTGGCTCCACAAGTAGTCAAAACGTTTGTGACGACCAGATACTTCAAAGGATTCTTTCATAGGGAAGTTTTGGAGAACTTTTCTTAAGGAGTTCGTTCAGAAACTTGTATAGAAACTTTCTTAATGAGCACTCCACAAACGCATTTCAAGAACATACACAACGTCCCAGCTATGGACCTAGTGCATGATCATAACTGAGGTCTCTTGAATTTCCCTACAAGTAATTGGATCTCATATGAAGATGTTTAGTGAATTAGAATGGAAAAAATCGAATGCAACTACACAAGAACCAGTCTGTAACTGTCGTTCAGAATCAGTTTTGCGCAGTGTTAACTAAAACATGGATATCTGACTCATACGGAGTCCGTTTTGGATCCACAAGTAGTCAAAACGTTTGTGATGACCAGATGCTTCAAAGGATTCTGTCATAGGGAACTTTTGGAGAACTTTTCATAAGGAGTTCGTTCAGAAATTTGTATAGAAACTTTCTTAATGAGCACTCGACAAACGCATTTCGAGAACATACACAAAGTCCCAGCTATGGACCAAGTGCATCATCATAACCGAGGTCTCTTGCATTTCCCTACAAGTAATTGGATCTCAGATGGAGATGTTTAGTGAAGTAGAATGGAAAAAATCTAATGCAACTACACAAGAACCAGTCTGTAACTGTCGTTCGGAATCAGTTTTGCGCAGTGTTAACTGAAACATGGATATCTGGCTCATACGTAGTCTGTTTTGGCTCCACAAGTAGTCAAAACGTCTGTGACAACCAGATGCTTCAAACAATCTTTCATAGGGAACTTTTGGAGACCTTTTCTTAAGGAGTTCGTTCAGAAACTTGTATAGGGACTTTCTTAAAGAGCACACGACAAACGTATTTCGAGAACATACACAAAGTCCCAGCTATGGACCTAGTGCATCATCATAACCAAGGTCTCTTGAATTTCCCTACAAGTAATTGGATCTCATATGGAGATGTTTAGTGAAGTAGAAAGGAAAAAATTGAATGCAACTACACAAGAACCAGTCTGTAACTGTCGTTCGGAATCAGTTTTGCGTAGTGTTAACTGAAACATGGATATCTTACTCATACGGAGTACGTTTTGGCTCCACAAGTAGTCAAATCGTTTGTGACGACCAGATACTTCAAAGGATTCTTTCATAGGGAACTTTTGGAGAAATTTTCTCCAGGAGTTCGTTCAGAAACTTGTATAGAAACTTTCTTAATGAGCACTCGACAAACGCATTTCGAGAACATACACAAAGTCCCAGCTATGGACCTATTGCATGATCATAACTGAGGTCTCTTGCATTTCCCTACAAGTAATTGGATCTCATATGGAGATTTTTAGTGAAGTAGAATGGAAAAAATCGAATGCAACTACACAAGAACCAGTCTGTAACTGTCGTTCGGAATCAGTTTTGCATAGTGTTAACTGAAACATGGATAACTGACTCATACGGAGTCCGTTTTGGCTCCACAAGTAGTCAAAACGTTTGTGACGACCATATTCTTCAAAGGATTCTTTCTTAGGGAACTTTTGGAGAACTTTTCTTAAGGAGTTCGTTCAGAAACATGTATAGAAACTTTCTTAATGAGCACTCGACAAACGCATTTCGAGAACATACACAAAGTCCCAGCTATGGACCTAGTGCATCATCATAACTAAGGTCTCTTGCATTTCCCTACAATAATTGGATCACATATGGAGATGTTTAGTGAATTAGAATGGAAAAAATCGAATGCAACTACACAAGAACCATTCTGTAACTGTCGTTCAGAATCAGTTTTGCGCAGTGTTAACTGAAACATGGATATCTAACTCATACGGAGTCTGTTTTGGATCCACAAGTAGTCAAAACGTTTGTGATGACCATATTCTTCAAAGGATTCTTTCTTAGGGAACTTTTGGAGAACTTTTCTTAAGGAGTTCGTTCAGAAACATGTATAGAAACTTTCTTAATGAGCAGTCGACAAACGCTTTTCGAGAACATACACAAAGTCCCAGCTATGGACCTAGTGCATCATCATAACTAAGGTCTCTTGCATTTCCCTACAAGTAATTGGATCTCAGATGGAGATGTTTAGTGAAGTAGAATGGAAAAAGTCGAATGCAACTACATAAGAACCAGTCTGTAACTGTCGTTCGGAATCAGTTTTGCGCAATGTTAACTGAAACATGGATATCTGGCTCATACAGAGTCCGTTTTGGCTCCACAAGTAGTCAAAACGTCTGTGACAACCAGATGCTTCAAAAACTTCTTTCATAGGGAACTTTTGGAGACCTTTTCTTAAGGAGTTCGTTCAGAAACTTGTATTGGGACTTGCTTAATGAGCACTCGACAAACGTATTTCGAGAACATACTCAAAGTCCCAGCTATGGACCTAGTGCATCATCATAACCGAGGTCTCTTGCATTTCCCTACAAGTAATTGGATCTCAGATGGAGATGCTTAGTGAAGTAGAATGGAAAAAATCGAATGTAACTACACAAGAACCAGTCTGTAACTGTCGTTCGGAATCAGTTTTGCGAAGCGTTAACTGAAACAAGGATATCTGACTCATACGGAATCCGTTTTGTTCCACGAGTAGTCAAAACATTTGTGACAACCAGATGCTTCAAAAGATTCTTTCATAGGGAACTTTTGGAGTCCTTTTCTTAAGGAGTTCTTTCAGAAACTTGTATAGGGACTTGCTTAATGAGCACTCGACAAACGTATTTCGAGAACATACTCAAAGTCCCAGCGATGGACCTAGTGCATCATCACAACCGAGGTCTCTTGCATTTCCCTACAAGTAATTGGATCTCATATGGAGATGTTTAGTGAAGTAGAATGGAAAAAATCGAATGCAATTACACAAGAACCAGTCTGTAACTGTCGTTCGGAATAAGTTTTGCGCAGTGTTAACTGAAACATGGATATCTTACTCATACGGAGTACGTTTTGGCTCCACAAGTAGTCAAAACGTTTGTGACGACCAGATACTTCAAAGGATTCTTTCATAGAGAACTTTTGGATAACTTTTCTTCAGGAGTTCGTTCAGAAACTTGTATAGAAACTTTCTTAATGAGCACTCGACAAACGCATTTCGAGAAGATACACAAAGTCCCAGCTATGGACCTAGTGCATCATCATAACTGAGGTCCCTTGAATCTCCCTACAAGTAAATGGATCTCATATGGAGATGTTTAGTGAAGTAGAATGGAAAAAAATCGAATGCAACTACACAAGAACCAGTCTGTAACTGTCGTTCGGAATCAGTTTTGCGCAATGTTAACTGAAACATGGATATCTGACTCATACGGAGTCTGTTTTGGATCCATAAGTAGTCAAAACGTTTGTGACGACAAGATGCTCAAATATTCTTTCATAGGGAACTTTTGGAGAACTTTTCTTAAGGAGTTCGTTCAGAAACTTGTATAGAAACTTTCTTAATGAGCACTCGACAAACGCATTTTGAGAACATACACAAAGTCCCAGCTATGGACCTAGTGCATCATAATAACTGAGGTCTCTTGCATTTCCCAACAATAATTGGATCTCATATGGAGATGTTTAGTGAAGTAGAATGGAAAAAATCGAATGCAACTACACAAGAACCGGTCTGTAACTGTCGTTCAGAATCAGTTTTGCGAAGTGTTAACTGAAACATGGATATCTTACTCATACGGAGTCCATTTTTGATCCACAAGTAGTCAAAACGTTTGTGGCGACCATATGCTTCAAAGGATTATTTCATAGGGAACTTTTGGAGAACTTTTCTTAAGGAGTTCGTTCAGAAACTTGTATAGAAACTTTCTAAATGAGCACTCGACAAACGCATTTCGAGAACATACACAAAGTCCCAGCTATGTACCTAGTGCATCATCATAACTGAGGTCTCTTGCATTTCCCTACAAGTAATTGGATCTCAGATGGAGATGTTTAGTGAAGTAGAATGGATAAAATCGAATGCAACTACACAAGAACCAGTCTGTAACTGTCGTTCGGAATCAGTTTTGCGCAGTGTTAACTGAAGGATGGATATCTGACTCATACGGAGTCTGTTTTGGCTCCACAAGTAGTCAAAACGTTTGTAACAACCAGATGCTTCAAAGGATTCTTTCATATGGAATTTTGGAGACATTTTCTTCCGGAGTTCGCTCAAAAACTTGTATAGGGACTTTCTTAATGAGCACTCAACAAACGTATTTCGAGTACATACTCAAAGTCCCAGCTATGGACCTAGTGCATCATCATAACCGAGGTCTCTTGCATTTCCCTACAAGTAATTGGATCTCATATGGAGATGTTTCGTGAAATAGAATGGAAAAAATCGAATGCAACTACACAAGAACCAGTCTGTAACTGTCGTTCGGAATCAGTTTTGCGCAGTGTTAACTGAAACATGGATATCTTACTCATACGGAGTACGTTTTGGCTCCACAAGTAGTCAAAACATTTGTGACGACCAGACACTTCAAAGGATTCTTTCATAGGGAAGTTTTGGAGAACTTTTCTTAAGGAGTTCGTTCAGAAACTTGTATAGAAACTTTCTTAATGAGCACTCCACAAACGCATTTCAAGAACATACACAACGTCCCAACTATGGACCTAGTGCATGATCATAACTGAGGTCTCTTGAATTTCCCTACAAGTAATTGGATCTCATATGGAGATGTTTAGTGAAGTAGAATGGAAAAAATCGAATGCAACTACACAAGAACAAGTCTGTAACTGTCGTTCGGAATCAGTTTTGCATAGTGTTAATTGAAACATGGATATCTGACTTATACGGAGTCCGTTTTGGCTCCACAAGTATTCAAAACGTTTGTGATGACCAGATGCTTCAAAGTATTCTTTCATAGGGAACTTTTGGAGAACTTTTCTTAAGGAGTTCGTTCAGAAACTTGTATAGAAACTTTCTTAATGAACACTCGACAAACACATTTCGAGAACATACACAAAGTCCCAGCTATGGACCTAGTGCATCATCATAACTAAGGTCTCTTGCATTTCCCTACAATAATTGGATCTCATATGAGATGTTTAGTGAATTAGAATGGAAAAAATCGAATGCAACTACACAAGAACCAGTCTGTAACTGTCGTTCAGAATCAGTTTTGCGCAGTGTTAACTGAAACATGGATATCTGACTCATACGGAGTCCGTTTTGGATCCACAAGTAGTCACAAAGTTTGTGACGGCCATATGCTTCAAAGGATTCTTTCATAGGGAACTTTTGGAGAACTTTTCATAAGGAGTTCGTTCAGAAATTTGTATAGAAACTTTCTTAATGAGCACTCGACAAACGCATTTCGAGAACATACACAAAGTCCCAGCTATGGACCTAGTGCATCATCATAACTGAGGTCTCTTGCATTTCACTACAAGTAATTGGATCTCAGATGGAGATGTTTAGTGAAGTAGAATGGAAAAAATCTAATGCAACTACACAAGAACCAGTCTGTAACTGTCGTTCGGAATCAGTTTTGCGCAGTGTTAACTGAAACATGGATATCTGGCTCATACAGAGTCTGTTTTGGCTCCACAAGTAGTCAAAACGTCTGTGACAACCAGATGCTTCAAAAAATTCTTTCATAGGGAACTTTTCGAGACCTTTTCTTAAGGAGTTCGTTCAGAAACTTGTATAGGGACTTTCTTAAAGAGCACTCGACAAATGTATTTCGAGAACATACTCAATGTCCCAGCTATGGACCTAGTGCATCATCATAACCAAGGTCTCTTGAATTTCCCTACAAGTAATTGGATCTCATATGGAGATGTTTAGTGAAGTAGAAAGGAAAAAATTGAATGCAACTACACAAGAACCAGTGTGTAACTGTCGTTCAGAATCAGTTTTGCGTAGTGTTAACTGAAACATGGATATCTTACTCATACGGAGTACGTTTTGGCTCCACAAGTAGTCAAATCGTTTGTGACGACCAGATATTTCAAAGGATTCTTTCACAGGGAACTTTTGGAGAAATTTTCTCAAGGAGTTCGTTCAGAAACTTGTATAGAAACTTTCTTAATGAGCACTCGACAAACGCATTTCGAGAACATACACAAAGTCACAGCTTTGTACCTATTGCATGATCATAACTGAGGTCTCTTGCATTTCCCTACAAGTAATTGGATCTCATATGTAGATTTTTAGTGAAGTAGAATGGAAAAAATCGAATGCAACTACACAAGAACCAGTCTGTAACTGTCGTTCGGAATCAGTTTTGCATAGTGTTAACTGAAACATGGATAACTGACTCATACGGAGTCTGTTTTGACTCCACAAGTAGTCAAAACGTTTGTGATGACCAGATGCTTCAAAGGATTCTTTCATAGGGAACTTTTGGAGAACTTTTCTTAAGGAGTTCGTTCAGAAACTTGTATATAAACTTTCTTAATGAGCACTCGACAAACGCATTTCGTGAACATACACAAAGTCCCAGCTATGGACCTAGTGCATCATCATAACTAAGGTCTCTTGCATTTCCCTACAATAATTGGATCACATATGGAGATGTTTAGTGAATTAGAATGGAAAAAATCGAATGCAACTACACAAGAACTATTCTGTAACTGTCGTTCAGAATCAGTTTTGCGCAGTGTTAACTGAAACATGGATATCTAACTCATACGGAGTCCGTTTTGGATCCACAAGTTGCCAAAACGTTTGTGATGACCATATTCTTCAAAGGATTCTTTCTTAGGGAACTTTTGGGGAACTTTTCTTAAGGAGTTCGTTCAGAAACATGTATAGAAACTTTCTTAATGAGCACTCGACAAACGCATTTCGAGAACATACACAAAGTCCCAGCTATGGACCTAGTGCATCATCATAACTAAGGTCTCTTGCATTTCCCTACAAGTAATTGGATATCAGATGGAGATTTTTAGTGAAGTAGAATGGAAAAAGTCGAATGCAACTACATAAGAACCAGTCTGTAACTGTCGTTCGGAATCAGTTTTGCGCAGTGTTAACTGAAACATGGATATCTGGCTCATACAGAGTCCATTTTGGCTCCGCAAGTAGTCAAAACGTCTGTGACAACCAGATGCTTCAAAAACTTCTTTCATAGGGAACTTTTGTAGACCTTTTCTTAAGGAGTTCGTTCAGAAACTTGTATAGGGACTTTCTTAATGAGCACTCGACAAACGTATTTCGAGAACATACTCATAGTCCCAGCTATGGACCTAGTGCATCATCATAACCGAGGTCTCTTGCATTTCCCTACAAGTAATTGGATCTCATATGGAGATGTTTAGTGAAGTAGAATGGAAAAGATCGAATGCAACTACACAAGAACCTGTCTGTAACTGTCGTTCGGAATCAGTTTTGCGCAGTGTTAACTAAAACATGGATATCTTACTCATACGGAGTACGTTTTGGCTCCACAAGTAGTCAAAACGTCTGTGACGACCAGATACTTCAAAGGATTCTTTCATAGGGAACTTTTGGAGAACTTTTCTCAAGGAGTTCGTTCAGAAACTTGTATAGAAACTTTCTTAATGAGCACTCGACAAACGCATTTTGAGAACATACACAAAGTTCCAGCTATGGACCTAGTGCATGATCATAACTGAGGTCTCCTGCATTTCCCTACATGTAATTGGATCTCATATGGAGATGTTTAGTGAAGTAGAATGGAAAAAATGGAATGCAACTACACAAGAACGGGTCTGTAATTGTCGTTCGGAATCAGTTTTGCATAGTGTTAACTGAAACAGGGATATCTGACTCATACGGAGTCCGTTTTGGCTCCTCAAGTAGTCAAAACGTTTGTAACGACCAGATGCTTCAAAGGATTCTTTCATAGGGAACTTTTGGAGAACTTTTCTTAAGGAGTTCGTTCAGAAACTTGTATAGAAACTTTCTTAATGAGCACTCGACAAACGCATTTCGAGAACATACACAAAGTCCCAGCTATGGACCTAGTGCATCATCATTACTGAGGTCTCTTGCATTTCCCTACAAGTAATTGGATCTCATATGGAGATGTTTAGTGAAGTAGAATGGAAAAAAATCGAATGCAACTACACAAGAACCACTCTGTAATTGTCGTTCGGAACCAGTTTTGCGCAGTGTTAACTGAAACATGGATATCTTACTCATACGGAGTACGTTTTGGCTCCACAAGTAGTCAAATCGTTTGTGACGACCAGATACTTCAAAGGATTCTTTCATAGGGAACTTTTGGAGAAATTTTCTCAAGGAGTTCGTTCAGAAACTTGTATAGAAACTTTCTTAATGAGCACTCGACAAACGCATTTCGAGAACATACACAAAGTCCCAGCTATGGACCTATTGCATGATCATAACTGAGGTCTCTTGCATTTCCCTACAAGTAATTGGATCTCATATGGAGATTTTTAGTGAAGTAGAATGGAAAAAATCGAATGCAACTACACAAGAACCAGTCTGTAACTGTCGTTCGGAATCAGTTTTGCATAGTGTTAACTGAAACATGGATAACTGACTCATACGGAGTCCGTTTTGGCTCCACAAGTAGTCAAAACGTTTGTGACGACCAGATGCTTCAAAGGATTCTTTCATAGGGAACTTTTGGAGAACTTTTCTTAAGGAGTTCGTTCAGAAACTTGTATATAAACTTTCTTAATGAGCACTCGACAAACGCATTTCGTGAACATACACAAAGTCCCAGCTATGGCCTAGTGCATCATCATAACTAACGTATCTTGCATTTCCCTACAATAATTGGATCACATATGGAGATGTTTAGCGAATTAGAATGGAAAAAATCGAATGCAACTACACAAGAACCATTCTGTAACTGTCGTTCAGAATCAGTTTTGCGCAGTGTTAACTGAAACATGGATATCTAACTCATACGGAGTCCGTTTTGGATCCACAAGTAGTCAAAACGTTTGTGATGACCATATTCTTCAAAGGATTCTTTCTTAGGGAACTTTTGGAGAACTTTTCTTAAGGAGTTCGTTCAGAAACATGTATAGAAACTTTCTTAATGAGCACTCGACAAACGCATTTCGAGAACATACACAAAGTCCCAGCTATGGACCTAGTGCATCATCATAACTAAGGTCTCTTGCATTTCCCTACAAGTAATTGGATCTCAGATGGAGATTTTTAGTGAAGTAGAATGGAAAAAGTCGAATGCAACTACATAAGAACCAGTCTGTACCTGTCGTTCGGAATCAGTTTTGCGCAGTGTTAACTGAAACATGGATGTCTGGCTCATACAGAGTCCGTTTTGGCTCCGCAAGTAGTCAAAACGTCTGTGACAACCAGATGCTTCAAAAACTTCTTTCATAGGGAACTTTTGGAGACCTTTTCTGAAGGAGTTCGTTCAGAAACTTGTATAGGGACTTTCTTAATGAGCACTCGACAAACGTATTTCGAGAACATACTCATAGTCCCAGCTATGGACCTAGTGCATCATCATAACCGAGGTCTCTTGCATTTCCCTACAAGTAATTGGATCTCATATGGAGATGTTTAGTGAAGTAGAATGGAAAAGATCGAATGCAACTACACAAGAACCTGTCTGTAACTGTCGTTCGGAATCAGTTTTGCGCAGTGTTAACTAAAACATGGATATCTTACTCATACGGAGTACGTTTTGGCTCCACAAGTAGTCAAAACGTCTGTGACGACCAGATACTTCAAAGGATTCTTTCATAGGGAACTTTTGGAGAACTTTTCTCCAGGAGTTCGTTCAGAAACTTGTATAGAAACTTTCTTAATGAGCACTCGACAAACGCATTTTGAGAACATACACAAAGTTCCAGCTATGGACCTAGTGCATGATCATAATTGAGGTCTCTTGCATTTCCCTACATGTAATTGGATCTCATATGGAGATGTTTAGTGAAGTAGAATGGAAAAAATCGAATGCAACTACACAAGAACGGGTCTGTAAGTGTCGTTCGGAATCAGTTTTGCATAGTGTTAACTGAAACATGGATATCTGACTCATACGGAGTCCGTTTTGGCTCCACAAGTAGTCAAAACATTTCTAACGACCAGATGCTTCAAAGGATTCTTTCATAGGGAACTTTTGGAGAACTTTTCTTAAGGAGTTCGTTCAGAAACTTGTATAGAAACTTTCTTAATGAGCACTCGACAAACGCATTTCGAGAACATACACAAAGTCCCAGCTATGGACCTAGTGCATCATCATAACTGAGGTCTCTTGCATTTCCCTACAAGTAATTGGATCTCATATGGAGATGTTTAGTGAAGTAGAATGGAAAAAATCGAATGCAACTACACAAGAACCAGTATGTAACTGTTGTTCGGAATCAGTTTTGCGCAGTGTTAACTGAAACATAGATATCCAACACATACGGAGTCCGTTTTGGCTCCACAAGTAGTCAACACGTTTGTGACAAGATGCTTCAAAGGATTCTTTCATAGGGAACTTTTGGAGAGCTTTTCTTAAGGAGTTCGTTCAGAAACTTGTATAGAAACTTCCTTAATGAGCACTCGACAAACGCATTTCGAGAACATACACAAAGTCCCAGCTATGGACCTAGTGCATCATCATAACTGATGTCTCTTGCATTTCCCTACATGTAATTGGAACTCATATGGAGATGTTTAGTGAAGTAGAATGGAAAAAATCAAATGCAACTACCCAAGAACCAGTCTGTAACTGTCGTTCGGAATCAGTTTTGCGCAGTGTTAACTAAAGCATGGATATCTGACTCATACGGAGTCCGTTTTGGCTCCACAAGTAGTAAAACGTTTGTGCCGAGTAGATAATTCAAAGGATTCTTTCATAGGGAACTTTTGGAGAAATTTTCCTAAGGAGTTCGTTCAGAAACTTGTATAGAAACTTTCTTAATGAGCACTCAACAAACGCATTTCGAGAACATACACAAAGTCCCAGCTATGGACCTAGTGCATCATCATAACCGACGTCACTTGCATTTCCCTACAAGTAATTGGATCTCATATGGAGATGTTTAGTGAAGTAGAATGGAAAACATCGAATGCATCTACACAAGAACCAGTCTGTAACTGTCGTTCGGAATCAGTTTTGCATAGTGTTAACTGAAACATGGATATCTGACTCATACGGAGTCCGTTTTGGCTCCACAAGTAGTTAAAACGTTTGTGACGACCAGATGCTTCAAAATATTCTTTCATAGGGAACTTTTGGAGAACTTTTCTTAAGGAGTTCATTCAGAAACTTGTATAGAAACTTTCTTAATGAGCACTCGACAAACGCATTTCGAGAACATACACAAAGTCCCAGCTATGGACCTAGTGCATCATCATAACTGTGGTCTCTTGAATTTCCCTAAAAGTAAATGGATCTCATATGGAGATGTTTAGCGAAGTAGAATGGAAAAAATCGAATGCAACCACGCAAGAACCAGTCTGTAACTGTCGTTCGGAATCAGTTTTGCGTAGTGTTAACTGAAACATGGATATCTGACTCATACGGAGTCCGTTTTGGATCCACAAGTAGTCAAAACATCAGTGACAACTAGATGCTTCATAGATTCTTTCATCGGTAACATTTGCAGAACTTTTCTTAAGGAGTTCGTTCAAAAACATGTATAGAAACTTTCTTAATGAGCACTCGACAAACGCATTTCGAGAACATACACAAAGTCCCAGCTATGGACCTAGTGCATCATCATAACCGAGGTCTCTTGCATTTCCCAACAAGTAATTGGATCTCATATGGAGATGTTTTGTGAAGTAGAATGGAAAAAATCGAATGCAACTACACAAGAACCAGTCTGTAACTGTCGTTCGGAATCAGTTTTGCGTAGTGTAACTGAAACATGGATATCTGACTCATACGGAGTCCGTTTTGGCTCCACAAGTAGTCAAAACGTTTGTGTCGACCAGATGCTTCAAAGGATTCTTTCATAGAGAACTTTTGGAGAACTTTTCTTAAGGAGTTCGTTCAGAAACTTGTATAGGGACTTTCTTAATGAGCACTCGACAAACGTATTTCGAGAACATACTCAAAGTCCCAGCTATGGACCTAGTGCATCATCATAACCGAGGTCTCTTGCATTTCCCTACAAGTAATTGCATCTCATATGGAGATGTTTAGTGAAGTAGAATGGAAAAAATCGAATGCAACGACACAAGAACCAGTCTGTAACTGTCGTTCGGAATCAGTTTTGCGCAGTGTTAACTGAAACATGGATATCTTACTCATGCGGAGTACGTTTTGGCTCCACAAGTAGTCAAATTGTTTGTGATGACTAGATACTTCAAAGCATTCTTTCATAGGGAACTTTTCGAGAAATTTTCTCAAGGAGTTCGTTCAGAAACTTGTATAGAAACTTTCTTAATGAGCACTCGACAAACGCATTTCGAGAACATACACAAAGTCCCAGCTATGGACCTAGTGCATGATCATAACTGAGGTCTCTTGCATTTCCCTACAAGTAATTGGATCTCATATGGAGATTTTTAGTGAAGTAGAATGGAAAAAATCGAATGCAACTACACAAGAACCAGTCTGTAACTGTCGTTCGGAATCAGTTTAGCATAGTGTTAACTGAAACATGGATATCTGACTCATACGGAGTCCGTTTTGGCTCCACAAGTAGTCAAAATGTTTGTGACGACCAGATGCTTCAAAGGATTCTTTCATAGGGAACTTTTGGAGAACTTTTCTTAAGGAGTTCGTAGAGAAACTTGTATATAAACTTTCTTAATGAGCACTCGACAAACGCATTTCGTGAACATACATAAAGTCCCAGCTATGGACCTAGTGCATCATCATAACTAAGGTCTCTTGCATTTCCCTACAATAATTGGATCACATATGGAGATGTTTAGTGAAGTAGTCAAAACGTTTGTGACAACCAGATGCTTCAAAAGATTCTTTCATAGGGAACTTTTGGAGACCTTTTCTTAAGGAGTTCGTTCAGAAACTTGTATTGGGACTTGCTTAATGAGCACTCGACAAACGTATTTCGAGAACATACTCAAAGTCCCAGCTATGGACCTAGTGCATCATCATAACCGAGGTCTCTTGAATTTCCCTACAAGTAATTGGATCTCAGATGGAGATGCTTAGTGAAGTAGAATGGAAAAAATCGAATGTAACTACACAAGAACCAGTCTGTAACTGTCGTTCGGAATCAGTTTTGCGAAGTGTTAACTGAAACATGGATATCTGACTCATACGGAGTCCGTTTTGTTCCACAAGTAGTCAAAACATTTGTGACAACCAGATGCTTCAAAAGATTCTTTCATAGGGAACTTTTGGAGTCCTTTTCTTAAGGAGTTCGTTCAGAAACTTGTATAGGGACTTGCTTAATGAGCACTCGACAAACGTATTTCGAGAACATACTCAAAGTCCCAGCGATGGACCTAGTGCATCATCATAACCGAGGTCTCTTGCATTTCCCTAGAAGTAATTGGATCTCATATGGAGATGTTTAGTGAAGTAGAATGGAAAAAATCGAATGCAACTACACAAGAACAAGTCTGTAACTGTCGTTCGGAATAAGTTTTGCGCAGTGTTAACTGAAACATGGATATCTTACTCATACGGAGTACGTTTTGGCTCCACAAGTAGTCAAAACGTTTGTGACGACCAGATACTTCAAAGGATTCTTTCATAGAGAACTTTTGGATAACTTTTCTTTAGGAGTTCGTTCAGAAACTTGTATAGAAACTTTCTTAATGAGCACTCGACAAACGCATTTCGAGAAGATATACAAAGTCCCAGCTATGGACCTAGTGCATCATCATAACTGAGGTCTCTTGAATCTCCCTACAAGTAAATGGATCTCATATGGAGATGTTTAGTGAAGTAGAATGGAAAAAAATCGAATGCAACTACACAAGAACCAGTCTGTAACTGTCGTTCGGAATCAGTTTTGCGCAATGTTAACTGAAACATGGATATCTGACTCATACGGAGTCTGTTTTGGATCCATAAGTAGTCAAAACGTTTGTGACGACCAGATGCTTCAAAGGATTCTTTCATAGGGAACTTTTGGAGAACTTTTCTTAAGGAGTTCCTTCAGAAACTTGTATAGAAACTTTCTTAATGAGCACTCGACAAACGCATTTTGAGAACATACACAAAGTCCCTGCTATGGACCTAGTGCATCATCATAACTGAGGTCTCTTGCATTTCCCAACAATAATTGGATCTCATATGGAGATATTTAGTGAAGTAGAATGGAAAAAATCGAATGCAACTACACAAGAACCAGTCTGTAACTGTCGTTCAGAATCAGTTTTGCGCAGTGTTAACTGGAACATGGATATCTTACTCATACGGAGTCCATTTTTGATCCACAAGTAGTCAAAACGTTTGTGGCGACCATATGCTTCAAAGGATTCTTTCATAGGGAACTTTTTGAGAACTTTTCTTAAGGAGTTCGTTCAGAAACTTGTATAGAAACTTTCTTAATGAGCACTCGACAAACGCATTTTGAGAACATACACAAAGTCCCAGCTATGTACCTAGTGCATCATCATAACTGAGGTCTCTTGCATTTCCCTACAAGTAATTGGATCTCAGATGGAGATGTTTAGTTAAGTAGAATGGATAAAATCGAATGCAACTACACAAGAACCAGTCTGTAACTGTCGTTCGGAATCAGTTTTGCGCACTGTTAACTGAAGGATGGATATCTGACTCATACGGAGTCTGTTTTGGCTCCACAAGTAGTCAAAACGTTTGTGACAACCAGATGCTTCAAAGGATTCTTTCATAGGGAAGTTTTGCAGACATTTTCTTCCGGAGTTCGCTCAGAAACTTGTATAGGGACTTTCTTAATGAGCACTCGACAAACGTATTTCGAGAACATACTCAAAGTCCCAGCTATGGACCTAGTGCATCATCATAACCGAGGTCTCTTGCATTTCCCTACAAGTAATTGGATCTCATATGGAGATCTTTAGTGAAGTAGAATGGAAAAAATCGAATGCAACTACACAAGAACCAGTCCGTAACTGTCGTTCGGAATCAGTTTTGCATAGTGTTAACTGAAACATGGATATCTTACTCATACGGAGTACGTTTTGGCTCCACAAGTAGGCAAAACATTTGTGACGACCAGATGCTTCAAAGGATTCTTTCATAGGGAACTTTTGGAGAACTTTTCTTAAGGAGTTCGTTCAGAAACTTGCATAGAAACTTTCTTAATGAGCACTCCACAAACGCATTTCGAGAACATACACAAAGTCCCAGCTATGGACCTAGTGCATCATCATAACTAAGGTCTCTTGCATTTCCCTATAATAATAGGATCTCATATGGAGATGTTTAGTGAATTAGAATGGAAAAAATCGAATGCAACTACACAAGAACCAGTCTGTAACTGTCGTTCAGAATCAGTTTTGCGCAGTGTTAACTGAAACATGGATATCAGACTCATACGGAGTCCGTTTTGGATCCACAAGTAGTCAAAAAGTTTGTGACGACCATATGCTTCAAAGGATTCTTTCATAGGGAAATTGGAGAACTTTTCATAAGGAGTTCGTTCAGAAACTTGTATAGAAACTTTCTTAATGAGCACTCGACAAACGCATTTCGAGAACATACACAAAGTCCCAGCTATGGACCTAGTGCATCATCATAACTGAGGTCTCTTGCATTTCCCTACAAGTAATTGGATCTCAGATGGAGATGTTTAGTGAAGTAGAATGGAAAAAATCAAATGCAACTACACAAGAACCAGTCTGTAACTGTCGTTCGGAATCAGTTTTGCGCAGTGTTAACTGAAACATGGATATCTGGCTCATACAGAGTCCGTTTTGGCTCCACAAGTAGTCAAAACGTCTGTGACAACCAGATGCTTCAAAAAATTCTTTCATAGGGAACTTTTGGAGACCTTTTCTTAAGGAGTTCGTTCAGAAACTTGTTTAGGGACTTTCTTAATGAGCACTCGACAAACGTATTTCGAGAACATACTCAAAGTCCCAGCTATGGACCTAGTGCATCATCATAACCGAGGTCTCTTGAATTTCCCTACAAGTAATTGGATCTCATATGGAGATGTTTAGTGAAGTAGAATGGAAAAAATCGAATGCAACTACACAAGAACCAGTCTGTAACTGTCGTTCGGAATCAGTTTTGCGCAGTGTTAACTGAAGCATGGATATCTTACTCATACAAAGTACGTTTTGGCTCCACAAGTAGTCAAATCGTTTGTGACGACCAGATACTTCAAAGGATTCTTTCATAGGGAACTTTTGGAGAAATGTTCTCAAGGAGTTCGTTCAGAAACTTGTATAGAAACTTTCTTAATGAGCACTCGACAAACGCATTTCGAGAACATACACAAAATCCCAACTATGGACCTAGTGCATGATCATAACTGAGGTCTCTTGCATTTCCCTACAAGTAATTCAATCTCATATGGAGATTTTTAGTGAAGTAGAATGGAAAAAATCGAATGCAACTACACAAGAACCAGTCTGTAACTGTCGTTCGGAATCAGTTTTGCATAGTGTTAACTGAAACATGGATAACTGACTCATACGGAGTCCGTTTTGGCTCCACAAGTAGTCAAAACGTTTGTGACGACCAGATGCTTCAAAGGATTCTTTCATAGGGAACTTTTGGAGAACTTTTCTTAAGGAGTTCGTTCAGAAACTTGTATATAAACTTTCTTAATGAGCACTCGACAAACGCATTTCGTGAACATACACAAAGTCCCAGCTCTGGACGTAGTGCATCATCATAACTAAGGTCTCTTGCATTTCCCTACAATAATTGGATCACATATGGAGATGTTTAGTGAATTAGAATGGAAAAAATCGAATGCAACTACACAAGAACCAGTCTGTAACTGTCGTTCAGAATCAGTTTTGCGCAGTGTTAACTGAAACATGGATATCTTACTCATACGGAGTCCGTTTTGGATCCACAAGTAGTCAAAACGTTTGTGATGACCATATTCTTCAAAGGATTCTTTCATAGGGAACTTTTGGAGAACTTTTCTTAAGGAGTTCGTTCAGAAACTTGTATAGAAACTTTCTTAATGAGCACTCGACAAACGCATTTCGAGAACATACACAAAGTCCCAGCTATGGACCTAGTGCATCATCATAACTAAGGTCTCTTGCATTTCCCTACAAGTAATTGGATCTCAGATGGAGATGTTTAGTGAAGTAGAATGGAAAAAGTCGAATGCAACTACACAAGAACCAGTCTGTAACTGTCGTTCGGAATCAGTTTTGCGCAGTGTTAACTGAAACATGGATATCTGGCTCATACAGAGTCCGTTTTGGCTCCACAAGTAGTCAAAACGTCTGTGACAACCAGATGCTTCAAAAAATTCTGTCATAGGGAACTTTTGGAGACCTTTTCTTAAGGAGTTCGTTCAGAAACTTGTATAGGGACTTTCTTAATGAGCACTCGACAAACGTATTTCGAGAACATACTCATAGTCCCAGCTATGGACCTAGTGCATCATCATAACCGAGGTCTCTTGCATTTCCCTACAAGTAATTGGATCTCGTATGGAGATGTTTAGTGAAGTAGTATGGAAAAGATCGAATGCAACTACACAAGAACCTGTCTGTAACTGTCGTTCGGAATCAGTTTTGCGCAGTGTTAACTAAAACATGGATATCTTACTCATACGGAGTACGTTTTGGCTCCACAAGTAGTCAAAACGTTTGTGATGACCAGATACTTCAAAGGATTCTTTCATAGGGAACTTTTGGAGAACTTTTCTCAAGGAGTTCGTTCATAATCTTGTATAGAAACTTTCTTAATGAGCACTCGACAAACGCATTTTGAGAACATACACAAAGTTCCAGCTATGGACCTAGTGCATGATCATAACTGAGGTCTCTTGCATTTCCCTACATGTAATTGGATCTCATATGGAGATGTTTAGTGAAGTAGAATGGAAAAAATCGAATGCAACTACACAAGAACGAGTCTGTAAGTGTCGTTCGGAATCAGTATTGCATAGTGTTAACTGAAACATGTATATCTGACTCATACGGAGTCCGTTTTGGCTCCACAAGTAGTCAAAACGTTTGTAACGACCAGATGCTTCAAAGGATTCTTTCATAGGGAACTTTTGGAGAACTTTTCTTCAGGAGTTCGTTCAGAAACTTGTATAGAAACTTTCTTAATGAGCACTCGACAAACGCATTTCGAGAACATACACAAAGTCCCAACAATGGACCTAGTGCATCATCATAACTGAGGTCTCTTGCATTTCCGTACAAGTAATTGGATCTCATATGGAGATGTTTAGTGAAGTAGAATGGAAAAAATCGAATGCAACTACACAAGAACCAGTATGTAACTGTCGTTCGGAATCAGTTTTGCGCAGTGTTAACTGAAACATGGATATCCAACACATACGGAGTCCGTTTTGGCTCCACAAGTAGTCAAAACGTTTGTGACGACAAGATGCTTCAAAGGATTCTTTCATAGGGAACTTTTGGAGAGCTTATCTTAAGGAGTTCGTTCAGAAACTTGTATAGAAACTTCCTTAATGAGCACTCGACAAACGCATTTCGAGAACATACACAAAGTCCCAGCTATGGACCTATTGCATCATCATAACTGATGTCTCTTGCATTTCCCTACATTTAATTGGATTTCATATGGAGATGTTTAGTGAAGTAGAATGGAAAAAATCTAATGCAACTACACAAGAACTAGTCTGTAACTGTCGTTCGGAATCAGTTTTGCGCAGTGTTAACTGAAACATGGATATCTGACTCATACGGAGTCCGTTTTGGCTCCACAAGTAGTCAAAACGTTTGCAACGACTAGATAATTCAAAGGATTCTTTCATAGGGAACTTTTGGAGAAATTTTCCTAAGGAGTTCGTTCAGAAACTTGTATAGAAACTTTCTTAATGAGCACTCAACAAACGCATTTCGAGAACATACACAAAGTCCCAGCAATGGACCTAGTGCATCATCATAACTGACGTCACTTGCATTTCCCTACAAGTAATTGGATCTCATATGGAGATGTTTAGTGAAGTAGAATGGAAAAAATCGAATGCATCTACACAAGAACCAGTCTGTAACTGTCGTTCGGAATCAGTTTTGCATAGTGTTAACTGAAACATGGATATCTGACTCATACGGAGTCCGTTTTGGCTCCACAAGTAGTTAAAACTTTTGTGACGACCAGATGCTTCAAAATATTCTTTCATGGGGAACTTTTGCAGAACTTTTCTTAAGGAGTTCATTCAGAAACTTGTATAGAAACTTTCTTAATGAGCACTCGACAAATGCATTTCGAGAACATACACAAAGTCCCAGCGATGGACCTAGTGCATCATCATAACTGTGGTCTCTTGAATTTCCCTACAAGTAAATGGATCTCATATGGAGATGTTTAGCGAAGTAGAATGGAAAAAATCGAATGCAACTACGCAAGAACCAGTCTGTAACTGTCGTTCGGAATCAGTTTTGCGTAGTGTTAACTGAAACATGGATATCTGACTCATATGGAGTCCGTTTTGGATCCACAAGTAGTCAAAACGTCTGTGACAACCAGATGCTTCATAGATTCTTTCATAGGTAACTTTTGTAGAACTTTTCATAAGGAGTTTGTTCAAAAACATGTATAGAAACTTTCTTAATGAGCACTCGACAAACGCATTTTGGCTCCACATGTAGTCCAAACATTTGTGACGACCAGATTCTTCAAAGGGTTCTTTCATAGGGAACTTTTGGGGAACTTTTTTTCAGGAGTTTGTTCAGAAACTTGTATAGAAACTTTCTTAATGAGCACTCGACAAACGCATTTCGAGAACATACACAAAGTCCCAGCTATGAACCTAGTGCATCATCATAACTGAGGTCTCTTGCATTTACCTACAAGTAAATGGATCTCATATGGAGATGTTTAGTGAAGTAGAATGGAAAAAATCGGGTGCAACTACACAAGAACCAGTCTGTAACTGTCGTTCGGAATCAGTTTTGCGAAGTGTTGACTAAAACATGGATATCTGACTCACGGAGTCCGTTTTGGCTCCACAAGTGGTCCAAACGTTTGTGATGCCCAGATTCTTCAAAGGATTCTTTCATAGGGAACTTTTGGGGAACTTTTTTAAGGAGTTCGTTCAGAAACTTGTATAGAAACTTTCTTAATGAGCACTCGACAAACGCATTTCGAGAACATACACAAAGTCCCAGCTATGGACCTAGTGCATCATCATAACCGAGGTCTCTTGCATTTCCCTACAAGTAATTGGATCTCATATGGAGGATTTTAGTGAAGTAGAATGGAAAAAATCGAATGCAACTACACAAGAACCAGTCTATAACTGTCGTTCGGAATCAGTTTTGCGCAGTGTTAACTGAAACATGGATATCTCACAATTACGGAGTCCGTTTTGGATCCACAAGTAGGAGAAACGTTTGTGACGACCAGATGCTTCAAAGGATTCTTTCATAGGGAACTTTTGGAGAACTTTTCTTAAGGAGTTCGTTCAGAAACTTGTATAGCAACTTTCTTAATGAGCACTCGACAAACGCATTTCGAGAACATACACAAAGTCCCAGCTATGGACCTAGTGCATCATCATAACCGAGGTCTCTTGCATTTCCCAACAAGTAATTGGATCTCATATGGAGATGTTTTGTGAAGTAGAATGGAAAAAATCGAATGCAACTACACAAGAACCAGTCTGTAACTGTCGTTCGGAATCAGTTTTGCGTAGTGTAACTGAAACATGGATATCTGACTCATACGGAGTCCGTTTTGGCTCCACAAGTAGTCAAAACGTTTGTGTCGACCAGATGCTTCAAAGGATTCTTTCATAGAGAACTTTTGGAGAACTTTTCTTAAGGAGTTCATTCAGAAACTTGTATAGAAACATTCTTAATGAGCACTCCACAAACGCATTTCGAGAACATACACAAAGTCCCAGCTATGGACCTAGTGCATCATCATAACTGAGGTCTCTTGCATTTCTCTACACGTCATTGGATCTCATATGGAGATGTTTAGTGAAGTACAATGGAAAAAATCGAATGCAACTACACAAGAAACAGTCTATAACTGTCGTTCGGAATCAGTTTTGCGCAGTGTTAACTGAAACATGGATATCTGACTCATACAGAGTCTGTTTTGACTTCACAAGTGGTCAAAACGTTTGTGACGAACAGATGCTTCAAAGGATTCTTTCATAGGGAAATTTTGGAGAACTTTTTTAAGGAGTTCGTTCAGAAACATGTATAGAAATTTTCTTAATGAGCACTCGACAAACGCATTTCGAGAACATACACAAAGTCCCAGCTATGGACCTAGTGCATCATCATAACTAAGGTCTCTTGAATTTCCCTACAAGTAATTGGATCTCATATGGAGATGGTTAGTGAAGTAGAATGGAAAAAATCGAATGCAACTACACAAGAACCAGTCTGCAACTGTCGTTCGGAATCAGTTTTGCGTAGTGTTAACTGAAACATGGATATCTGACACATACGGAATCCGTTTTGGCTCCACAAGTAGTCAAAACGTTTGTGACGACCAGATGCTTCAAAGGATTCTTTCATAGGGAACTTTTGGAGAACTTCTCTTAAGGAGTTTGTTCAGAAACTTGAATAGATACTTTCTTCATGAGCACTTGACAAACGCATTTCGAGAACATCCACAAAGTCTCAGCTATGGACCTAGTGCATCATCATAACTGAGGTCTCTTGAATTTCCCTACAAGTAAATGGATCTCATATCGAGATGTTTAGCAAAGTAGAATGGAAAAAATCGAGTGCAACTACGCGAGAACCAGTCTGTAACTGTCGTTCGGAATCAGTTTTGCGCACTGTTAACTGAAACATGGATATCTCACTCATACGGAGTCCGTTTTCAATCCACAAGTAGTCAAAACGTTTGTGACGACCAGATGCTTCAAAGATTATTTCATAGGGAACTTTTTGAGAACTTTTCTTAAGGAGTTCGTTCAGAAACTTGTATAGAAACTTTCTTAAAGAGCACTCGACAAACAAATTTCGAGAACATACACATAGTCCCAGCTATGGACCTAGTGCGTCATCATAACTGAGGTCTCTTGCATTTCCCTACAAGTAATTGGATCTCATATGGAGATGTTTAGTGAAGTAGAATGGAAAAAATTGAATGCAACTACACAAGAACTAGTCTGGAACTGTCGTTCGGAATCGGTTTTGTGCAGTGTTAACTGAAACATGGATATCTCACTCATACGGAGTCCGTTTTGGATCCACAAGTAGTCAAAACGTTTGTGAGGACCAGATGCTTCAAAGGATTCTTTCATAGGGAACTTTTGGAGAACTTTTCTTAAGGAGTTCGTTCAGAAACTTGTATAGGAACTTTCTTAATGAGAACTCCACAAACGCATTTCGAGAACATACAAAAAGTCCCAGCTATGGACCTAGGGCATCATCATAACTGAGGTCTCTTGCATTTCCCTACATGTGATTGGATCTCATATGGAAATGTTTAGTGAAGTAGAATGTAAAAAAATCAAATGCAACTACACAACAACCAGTCTATAACTGTCGTTCGGAATCAGTTTTGCACAGTGTTAACTAAAACATGGATATCTGACTCATACGGAGTCCGTTTTGGCTCCACAAGTAGTCAAAACGTTTGTGACGACCATATGCTTCAAAGGATTCTTTCATAGGGAACTTTTGGACAACTTTTCTTAAGGAGTTCGCTCAGAAACTTGTATAGAAACTTTCTTAATGAGCACTTGACAAACGCATTTCGAGAGCATACACAAAGTCCCAGCTATGCACCTAGTGCATCATCATAACTGAGGTATCTTGCATTTCCCTACAAGTAATTGGATCTCATATGGAGATGTTTAGTGAAGTAGATTGGAAAAAATCGAATGCAACTACACAAGAACCAGTCTGTAACTGTCGTTCAGAATCAGTTTTGCGTAGTGTTTACTGAAACTTGGATATCTCACTCATACGGAGTCCATTTTGGATCCACAAGTAGTCAAAACGTTTGTGACGACCAGATGCTTCAAAGGATTCTTTCATCGGGAACTTTTGGAGAACTTTTCTTAAGGAGTTCGTTCAGAAACTTGCATAGAAACTTTCTTAATGAGCACTCCACAAACGCATTTCGAGAACATACACAAAGTCCCAGCTATGGACCTAGTGGATCATCATAACTGAGGTCTCTTGCATTTCTCTACACGTAATTGGATCTCATATGGAGATGTTTAGTGAAGTAGAATGGAAAAAATCGAATGCAACTACACAAGAAACAGTCTGTAACTGTCGTTCGGAATCAGTTTTGCGCAGTGTTAACTGAAACATGGATATCTGACTCATACAGAGTCTGTTTTGGCTTCACAAGTGGTCAAAACGTTTGTGATGAACAGATGCTTCCAAGGATTCTTTCATAGGGAACTTTTGGAGAACTTTTTTAAGGAGTTCGTTCAGAAACATGTATAGAAACTTTCTTAATGAGCACTCGACAACGCATTTCGAGAACATACACAAAGTCCCAGCTATGGACCTAGTGCATCATCATAAATGAGGTCTCTTGCATTTCCCTACAAGTAATTGGATCTCATATGGAGATGTTTAGTGAAGTAGAATGGAAAAAATCGAATGCAACTACACAAGAACCAGTCTGCAACTGTCGTTCGGAATCAGTTTTGCGTAGTGTTAACTGAAACATGGATATCTGACACATACGGAATCCGTTTTGGCTCCACAAGTAGTCAAAACGTTTGTGATGACCAGATGCTTCAAAGGATTCTTTCATAGGGAACTTTTGGAGAACTTTTCTTAAGGAGTTCGTTGAGAAACTTGTATAGAAACTTTCTTAATGAGCACTCGACAAACGCATTTAGAGAACATACACAAAGTCCCAGCTATGGACCTAGTGCATCATCATAACTGAGGTATCTTGCATTTCCCTACAAGTAATTGGATCTCATATGGAGATGTTTAGTGAAGTAGATTGGAAAAAATCGAATGCAACTACACAAGAACCAGTCTGTAACTGTTGTTCGGAATCAGGTTTGCGCACTGTTAACTGAAACATGGATATCTCACTCATACGGAGTCTGTTTTCAATCCACAAGTAGTCAAAACGTTTGTGACGACCAGATGCTTCAAAGGATTCTTTCATAGGGAACTTTTGGAGAACTTTTCTTAAGGAGTTCGTTCAGAAACTTGCATAGAAACTTTCTTAATGAGCACTCGACAAACGCATTTCGAGAACATACACAAATTACCAGCTAAGGACCTAGTGCATCATCATAAATGAGGTCTCTTGCATTTCCCTACAAGTAATTGGATCTCATATGGAGATGTTTAGTGAAGTAGAATGGAAAAAATCGAATGCAACTACACAAGAACCAGTCTGCAACTGTCGTTCGGAATCAGTTTTGCGTAGTGTTAACTGAAACATGATTATCTGACACATACGGAATCCGTTTTGGCTCCACAAGTACTCAAAACGTTTGTGACGACCAGATGCTTCAAAGGATTCTTTCATAGGGAACTTTTGGAGAACTTTTCTTAAGGAGTTTGTTCAGAAACTTGTATAGAAACTTTCTTAATGAGCACTCGACAAACGCATTTCGAGAACATACAGAAAGTCTCAGCTATGGACCTAGTGCATCATCATAACTGAGGTCTCTTGAATTTCCCTACAAGTAAATGGATCTCATATCGAGATGTTTAGCGAAGTAGAATGGAAAAAATCGAATGCAACTACGCAAGAACCAGTCTGTAACTGTCGTTCGGAATCAGTTTTGCGCACTGTTAACTGAAACATGGATATCTCACTCATACGGAGTCTGTTTTCAATCCACAAGTAGTAAAAACGTTTGTGATGACCAGATGCTTCAAAGATTATTTCATAGGGAACTTTTTGAGAACTTTTCTTAAGGAGTTCGTTCAGAAACATGTATAGAAACATTCTTAATGAGCACTCGACAAACACATTTCGAGAACATACACATAGTCCCAGCTATGGACCTAGTGCATCATCATAACTGAGGTCTCTTGCGTTTCCCTACAAGTAATTGGATCTCATATGGAGATGTTTAGTGAAGTACAATGGAAAAAATCGAATGCAACTACACAAGAACTAGTCTGGAACTGTCGTTCGGAATCGGTTTTGTGCAGTGTTAACTGAAACATGGATATCTCACTCATACGGAGTCCGTTTTGGATCCACAAGTAGTCAAAACATTTGTGACGACGAGATGCTTCAAAGGATTCTTTCATAGGGAACTTTTGGAGAACTTTTCTTCAGGAGTTCGTTCAGAAACTTGTATAGGAACTTTCTTAATGAGAACTCCACAAACGGATTTCGAGAAAATACACGAAGTCCCAGCTATGGACCTAGTGCATCATCATAACTGAGGTCTCTTGCATTTCCCTACAAGTAATTGTATCTCATATGGAGATGTTTACTGAAGTAGAATGGAAAAAATCGAATGCAACTACACAAGAACCAGTCTGCAACTGACGTTCGGAATCAGTTTTGCGTAGTGTTAACTGAAACATCAATATCTGACACATATGGAGTCCGTTTTGGCTCCACATGTAGTCAAAACGTTTGTGTCGACCAGATGCTTCAAAGGATTCTGTCATACAGAACTTTTGGAGAACATTTCTTAAGGAGTTCATTCAGAAACTTGTATAGAAACTTTCTTAATGACCACTCGACAAACGCATTTCGAGAACATACACAAAGTCCCAGCTATGGACCTAGTGCATCATCATAACTGAGGTCTCTTGAATTTCCCTACAAGTAAATGGATCTCATATGGAGATGTTTAGCAAATTAGAATGAAAAAATCGAATGCAACTACACAAGAACGAGTCTGTAACAGTCGTTCGGAATCAGTTTTGCGTAGTGTTAACTGAAACATGGATATCTCACTCATACGGAGTCCGTTTTGGTTCCACAACTAGTCAAAACGTTTGTGCCAACCAGATGCTTCAAAGATTCTTTCATAGGGAACTTTCGGAGAACTTTTCTTAAGGAGTTCGTTCAGAAACATGTATAGAAACTTTCTCAATGAGCACTCGACAAACGCATTTCGAGAGCATACACAAAGTCCCAGCTATGGACCTAGTGCATCATCATAACTGAGGTATCTTGCATTTCCCTACAAGTAATTGGATCTCATATGGAGATGTTTAGTGAAGTAGATTGGAAAAAATCGAATGCAACTACACAAGAACCAGTCTGTAACTGTCGTTCGGAATCAGTTTTGCGCAGTGTTAACTGAAACATGGATATCTCACTCATACGGAGTCCGTTTTGGATCCACAAGTAGTCAAAACGTTTGTGATGAACAGATGCTTCAAAGGATTCTTTCATAGGGAACTTTTGGACAACTTTTTTAAGGAGTTCGTTCAGAAACATGTATAGAAACTTTCTTAATGAGCACTCCAAAAACGCATTTCGAGAACATACACAAAGTCCCAGCTATGGACCTAGTGCATCATCATAAATGAGGTCTCTTGCATTTCCCTACAAGTAATTGGATCTCATATGGAGATGTTTAGTGAAGTAGAATGGAAAAAATCGAATGCAACTACACAAGAACCAGTCTGCAACTGCCGTTCGGAATCAGTTTTGCGTAGTGTTAACTGAAACATGGATATCTGACACATACGGAATTCGTTTTGGCTCCACAAGTAGTCAAAACGTTTGTGACGACCAGATGCTTCAAAGGATTCTTTCATACGGAATTTTTGGAGAACTTTTCTTAAGGAGTTTGTTCAGAAACTTGTATAGAAACTTTCTTAATGAGCACTCGACAAACGCATTTCGAAAACATACACAAAGTCTCAGCTATGGACCTAGTGCATAAACATAACTGAGGTCTCTTGAATTTCCCTACAAGTAAATGGATCTCATATCGAGATGTTTAGTGAAGTAGAATGGAATAAATCGAATGCAACTACGCAAGAACCAGTCTGTAAATGTCGTTCGGCATCAGTTTTGCGCACTGTTAACTGAAACATGGATATCTCACTCATACGGAGTCCGTTTTGGATATCTCCACAAGTAGTCAAAACGTTTGTGACAACCAGATGCTTCAAAGATTATTTCATAGGGAACTTTTTGAGAACTTTTCTTAAGGAGTTCGTTCAGAAACATGTATAGAAACTTTCTTAATGAGCACTCGACAAACACATTTCGAGAACATACACATAGTCCCAGCTATGGACCTAGTGCATCATCATAACTGAGGTCTCTTGCATTTCCCTACAAGTAATTGGATCTCATATGGAGATGTTTAGTGAATTAGAATGGAAAAAATCGAATGCAACTACACAAGAACTAGTCTGGAACTGTCGTTCGGAATCGGTTTTGTGCAGTGTTAACTGAAACATGGATATCTCACTCATACGGAGTCCGTTTTGGATCCACAAGTAGTCAAAACGTATGTGACGACCAGATGCATCAAAGGATTCTTTCATAGGGAACTTTTGGAGAACTTTTCTTAAGGAGTTCGTTCAGAAACTTGCATAGAAACTTTCTTAATGAGAACTCCACAAACGCATTTCGAGAACATACACAAAGTCCCAACTATGGACCTAGTGCATCATCATAACTGAGGTCTCTTGCATTTCCCTACAAGTAATTGGATCTCATAAGGAGATGGTTAGTGAAGTAGAATGGAAAAAATCGAATGCAACTACACAAGAACCAGTCTGCAACTGTCGTTCGGAATCAGTTTTGCGGAGTGTTAACTGAAACATGGATATCTGACACATACGGACTCCGTTTTGGCTCCACAAGTAGTCAAAACGTTTGTGTCGACCAGATGCTTCAAAGGATTCTTTCATAGAGAACTTTTGGAGAACTTTTCTTAAGGAGTTCATTCAGAAACTTGTATAGAAACTTTCTTAATGACCACTCGACAAACGCATTTCGAGAACATACACAAAGTCCCAGCTATGGACCTAGTGCATCATCATAACTGAGGTCTCTTGAATTTCCCTACAAGTAAATGGATCTCATATGGAGATGTTTAGCAAAGTAAAACGAAAAAATCGGATGCAACTACACAAGAACCAGTCTGTAACAGTCGTTCGGAATCAGTTTTGCGCACTGTTAACTGAAACATGGATATCTCACTCATACGGAGTCCGTTTTGGTTCCACAACTAGTCAAAACGTTTGTGCCGACCAGATGCTTCAAAGATTCTTTCATAGGGAACTTTTGGAGAACTTTTCTTAAGGAGTTCGTTCAGAAACATGTATAGAAACTTTCTTAATGAGCACTCGACAAACGCATTTCGAGAGCATACACAAAGTCCCAGCTATGGAAATAGTGCATCATCATAACTGAGGTATCTTGCAATTCCCTACAAGTAATTGGATCTCATATGGAGATGTTTAGTGAAGTAGATTGGAAAAAATCGAATGCAACTACACAAGAACCAGTCTGTAACTGTCGTTCGGAATCAGTTTTGCGCAGTGTTAACTGAAACATGGATATCTCACTCATACGGAGTCCGTTTTGGATCCACAAGTAGTCAAAACGTTTGTGACGACCAGATGCTTCAAAGGATTCTTTCATAGGGAACTTTTGGAGAACTTTTCTTACGGAGTTCGTTCAGAAACTTGCATAGAAACTTTCTTAATGAGCACTCCACAAACGCATTTCGAGAACATACACAAAGTCCCAGCTATGGACCTAGTGCATCATCATAACTGAGGTCTCTTGCATTTCTCTACACGTAATTGGATCTCATATGGAGATGTTTAGTGAAGTAGAATGGAAAAAATCGAATGCAACTACACAAGAACCAGTCTGCAACTGTCGTTCGGAATCAGTTTTGCGGAGTGTTAACTGAAACATGGATATCTGACACATACGGAGTCCGTTTTGTCTCCACAAGTAGTCAAAACGTTTGTGTCCACCAGATGCTTCAAAGGATTCTTTCATAGAGATTTTTGGAGAACTTTTCTTAAGGAGTTCATTCAGAAACTTGTATAGAAACTTTCTTAATGACCACTCGACAAACGCATTTCGAGAACATACACAAAGTCCCAGCTATGGACCTAGTGCATCATCATAACTGAGGTCTCTTAAATTTACCTACAAGTAAATGGATCTCATATGGAGATGTTTAGCAAAGTAGAATGAAAAAATCGAATGCAACTACACAAGAACCAGTCTGTAACAGTCGTTCGGAATAAGTTTTGCGCAGTGTTAACTTAAACATGGATATCTCACTCATACGGAGTCCGTTTTCAATCCACAAGTAGTCAAAACGTTTGTGACGACCAGATGCTTCAAAGATTATTTCATAAGGAACTTTTTGATAACTTTTCTTAAGGAGTTTGTTCAGAAACATGTATAGAAACTTTCTTAATGAGCACTCGACAAACACATTTCGAGAACATACACATAGTCCCAACTATGGACCTAGTGCATCATCATAACTAAGGTCTCTTGCATTTCCCTACAAGTAATTGGATCTCATATGGAGATGTTTAGTGAAGTAGAATGGAAAAAATCGAATGCAACTACACAAGAACTAGTCTGGAACAGTCGTTCGGAATCGGTTTTGTGCAGTGTTAACTGAAACATGGATATCTCACTCATACGGAGTCCGTTTTGGATCCACAAGTAGTCAAAACGTTTGTGACGACCAGATGCTTCAAAGGATTCTTTCATAGCGAACTTTTGGAGAACTTTTCTTAAGGAGTTCGTTCAGAAACTTGTATAGGAACTTTCTTAATGAGAACTCCACAAACGCATTTCGAGAACATACACAAAGTCCCAGCTATGGACCTAGTGCATCATCATAACTGAGGTCTCTTGCATTTCCCTACATGTAATTGGATCTCATATGGAGATGTTTAGTGAAGTAGAATGTAAAAAAATCAAATGCAACTACACAAGAACCAGTCTGTAACTGTCGTTCGGAATCAGTTTTGCACAGTGTTAACTGAAACATGGATATCAGACTCATACGGAGTCCGTTTTGGCTCCACAAGTATTCAAAACGTTTGTGATGACCAGATGCTTCAAAGGATTCTTTCATAGGGAACTTTTGGGGAACTTTTCTTAAGGAGTTCGCTCAGAAACTTGTATAGAAACTTTCTTAATGAGCACTTGACAAACGCATTTCGAGAGCATACACAAAGTCCCAGCTATGGACCTAGTGCATCATCATAACTGAGGTATCTTGCATTTCCCTACAAGTAATTGGATCTCATATGGAGATGTTTAGTGAAGTAGATTGGAAAAAATCGAATGCAACTACACAAGAACCAGTCTGTAACTATCGTTCGGAATCAGTTTTGCGCAGTGTTAACTGAAACATGGATATCTCACTCATACGGAGTCCGTTTTGGATCCACAAGTAGTCAAAACGTTTGTGACGACTATATGCTTCAAAGGATTCTTTCATAGGGAACTTTTGGAGAACTTTTCTTAAGGAGTTCGTTCAGAAACTTGCATAGAAACTTTCTTAATGAGCACTCCACAAACCCATTTCGAGAACATACACAAAGTCCCAGCTATGGACCTAGTGCATCATCATAACTGAGGTCTCTTGCATTTCTCTACACATAATTGGATCTCATATGGAGATGTTTAGTGAAGTAGAATGGAAAAAATCGAATGCAACTACACAAGAAACAGTCTATAACTGTCGTTCGGAATCAGTTTTGCGTAGTGTTAACTGAAACATGGATATCTGACTCATACAGAGTCTGTTTTTGCTTCACAAGTGGTCTAAACGTTTGTGACGAACAGATGCTTCAAAGGATTCTTTCATAGGGATCTTTTGGAGAACATTTCTTAAGGAGTTCGTTCAGAAACATGTATAGAAACTTTCTTAATGAGCACTCGACAAACGCATTTCGAGAACATACACAAAGTCCCAGCTATGGACCTAGTCTATGGACCTAGTGAAGTAGAATGGAAAAAATCGAATGCAACTACACAAGAAACAGTCTGTAACTGTCGTTCGGAATCAGTTTTGCGTAGTGTTAACTGAAACATGGATATCTGACTCATACAGAGTCTGTTTTTGCTTCACAAGTGGTCAAAACGTTTGTGACGAACAGATGCTTCAAAGGATTCTTGCATAGGGAACTTTTGGAGAACTTTTTTAAGGAGTTCGTTCAGAAACATGTATAGAAACTTTCTTAATGAGCACTCGACAAACGCATTTCGAGAACATACACAAAGTCCCAGCTATGGACCTAGTGCATCATCATAAATGAGGTCTCTTGCATTTCCCTACAAGTTATTAGATCTCATATGGAGATGTTTAGTGAAGTAGAATGGAAAAAATCGAATGCAACTACACAAGAACCAGTCTGCAACTGTCGTTCGGAATCAGTTTTGCGTAGTGTTAACTAAAACATGGATATCTGACTCATACGGAGTCCATTTTGGATCCACAAGTAGTCAAAATGTTTGTGACGACCAGATGCTTCAAAGGATTCTTTCATCGGGAACTTTTGGAGAACTTTTCTTAAGGAGTTCGTTCAGAAACTTGTATAGAAACTTTCTTAATGAGCACTCGACAAACGCATTTCGAGAACATACACAAAGTCCCAGCTATGGACCTAGTGCATCATCATAACTGAGGTCTCTTGCATCTCCCTACAAGTAATTGGATCTCATATGGAGATGTTTAGTGAAGTAGAATGGAAAAAATTTAATGCAACTACACAAGAACCAGTTTGTAACAGTCGTTCGGAATCAGTTCTGCGCAGTGTTAACTGAAACATGGATATCTGACTCATACGGAGTCCATTTCGGATCCACAAGTAGTCAAAACGTTTGTGACGACCAGATGCTTCAAAGGATTCTTTCATAGGGAACTTTTGGAGAACTTTTCTTAAGGAGTTCGTTCAGAAACTTGTATAGAAACTTTCTTAATGAGCACTCGACAAACGCATTTCGAGAACATACACAATGTCCTAACTATGGACCTAGTGCATCATCGTAACTGAGGTCTCTTGCATTTCCCTACAAGTAATTGGATCTCATATGGAGATGTTTAGTGAAGTAGAATGGAAAAAATCGAATGCAACTACACAAGAACCAGTCTGTAACTGTCGTTCGGAATCAGTTTTGCGCAGTGTTAACTGAAACATGGATATCTGACTCATACGGAGTTTGTTTCGGCTCCACCAGTAGTCAAAACATTTGTGACGATCAGATGCTTGAAATGATTCTTTCATAGGGAACTTTTGGAGAACTTTTCTTAAGGAGTTCGTTCACAAACTTGTATAGAAACTTTCTTAATGAGCACTTGACAAACGCATTTTGAGAACATACACAAAGTCCCACCTATGGACCTACTGCATCATCATAACTGAGGTCTCTTGCATTTCCCTACAAGTAATTGGATCTCATATGGAGATGTTTAGTGAAGTAAAATGGAAAAAATCGAATGCAACTACACCAGAACCAGTCTGTAACTGTCGTTCGGAATCAGTTTTGCGCAGTGTTAACTAAAACATGGATATCTCTCTCATACGGAGTCCGTTTTGGATCCACAAGTAGTCAAAATGTTTGTGACGACCAGATGCTTCAAATGATTCTTTCATAGGGAACTTTTGGATAACTTTGCTTACAGAGTTCGTTCAGAAACTTGTATAGAAACTTTCTTAATGAGCACTCGACAAACGCATTTCGCGAACATACACAAAGTCCCAGCTATGGACCTAGTGCATCATCATAACTGAGGTCTCTTGCATTTCTCTACACGTAATTGGATCTCATATGGAGATGTTTAGCGAAGTAGAATGGAAAAAATCGAATGCAACTACACAAGAAAGAGTCTCTAACTGTCGTTCGGAATCAGTTTTGCGCAGTGTTAAGTGAAACATGGATATCTGACTCATACAGAGTCCGTTTTGCCTTCAAAAGTGGTCAAAACGTTTGTGACGACCAGATGCTTCAAAGGATTCTTTCATAGGGAACTTTTGGAGAACTTTTTTAAGGAGTTCGTTCAGAAACATGTATAGAAATTTTCTTAATGAGCACTCGACAAACGCATTTCGAGAACATACACAAAGTCCCAGCTATGGACATAGTGCATCATCATAACTGAGGTCTCTTGCATTTCCCTACAAGTAATTGGATCTCATATGGAGATGTTTAGTGAAGTAGAATGGAAAAAATCGAATGCAACTACACAAGAACCAGTCTGCAACTGTCGTTCGGAATCAGTTTTGCGTAGTGTTAACTGAAACATGGATATCTGACTCATACGGAGTCCATTTTGGATCCACAAGTAGTCAAAACGTTTGTGACGACCAGATGCTTCAAAGGATTCTTTCATAGGGAACTTTTGGAGAACTTTTCTTAAGGAGTTCGTTCAGAAACTTGCATAGAAACTTTCTTAATGAGCACTCCACAAACCCATTTCGAGAACATACACAAAGTCCCAGCTATGGACCTAGTGCATCATCATAACTGAGGTCTCTTGCATTTCTCTACACGTAATTGGATCTCATATGGAGATGTTTAGTGAAGTAGAATGGAAAAAATCGAATGCAACTACACAAGAAACAGTCTGTAACTGTCGTTCGGAATCAGTTTTGCGTAGTGTTAACTGAAACATGGATATGTGACTCATACAGAGTCCGTTTTTGCTTCACAAGTGGTCAAAACGTTTGTGACGAACAGATGCTTCAAAGGATTCTTTCATAGGGAACTTTTGGAGAACTTTTTTAAGGAGTTCGTTCAGAAACATATATAGAAACTTTCTTAATGAGCACTCGACAAACGCATTTCGAGAACATACACAAAGTCCCAGCTATGGACCTAGTGCATCATCATAAATGAGGTCTCTTGCATTTCCCTACAAGTTATTAGATCTCATATGGAGATGTTTAGTGAAGTAGAATGGAAAAAATCGAATGCAACTACACAAGAACCAGTCTGCAACTGTCGTTCGGAATCAGTTTTGCGTAGTGTTAACTAAAACATGGATATCTGACTCATACGGAGTCCATTTTGGATCCAAAAGTAGTCAAAACGTTTGTGACGACCAGATGCTTCAAAGGATTCTTTCATCGGGAACTTTTGGAGAACTTTTCTTAAGGAGTTCGTTCAGAAACTTGTATAGAAACTTTCTTAATGAGCACTCGACAAACGCATTTCGAGAACATACACAAAGTCCCAGCTATGGACCTAGTGCATCATCATAACTGAGGTCTCTTGCATCTCCCTACAAGTAATTGGATCTCATATGGAGATGTTTAGTGAAGTATAATGGAAAAAATTGAATGCAACTACACAAGAACCAGTTGGTAACAATCGTTCGGAATCAGTTTTGCGCAGTGTTAACTGAAACATGGATATCTGACTCATACGGAGTCCATTTTGGATCCACAAGTAGTCAAAACGTTTGTGACGACCAGATGCTTCAAAGGATTCTTTCATAGGGAACTTTTGGAGAACTTTTCTTAAGGAGTTCGTTCAGAAACTTGTATAGAAACTTTCTTAATGAGCACTCGACAAACGCATTTCGAGAACATACACAATGTCCTAACTATGGACCTAGTGCATCATCGTAACTGAGGTCTCTTGCATTTCCCTACAAGTAATTGGATCTCATATGGAGATGTTTAGTGAAGTAGAATGGAAAAAATCGAATGCAACTACACAAGAACCAGTCTGTAACTGTCGTTCGGAATCAGTTTTGCGCAGTGTTAACTGAAACATGGATATCTGACTCATACGGAGTTTGTTTCGGCTCCACCAGTAGTCAAAACATTTGTGACGATCAGATGCTTGAAATGATTCTTTCATAGGGAACTTTTGGAGAACTTTTCTTAAGGAGTTCGTTCACAAACTTGTATAGAAACTTTCTTAATGAGCACTTGACAAACGCATTTTGAGAACATACACAAAGTCCCACCTATGGACCTACTGCATCATCATAACTGAGGTCTCTTGCATTTCCCTACAAGTAATTGGATCTCATATGGAGATGTTTAGTGAAGTAGAATGGAAAAAATCGAATGCAACTACACCAGAACCAGTCTGTAACTGTCGTTCGGAATCAGTTTTGCGCAGTGTGAACTAAAACATGGATATCTCTCTCATACGGAGTCCGTTTTGGATCCACAAGTAGTCAAAATGTTTGTGACGACCAGATGCTTCAAATGATTCTTTCATAGGGAACTTTTGGATAACTTTGCTTACAGAGTTCGTTCAGAAACTTGTATAGAAACTTTCTTAATGAGCACTCGACAAACGCATTTCGCGAACATACACAAAGTCCCAGCTATGGACCTAGTGCATCATCATAACTGAGGTCTCTTGCATTTCTCTACACGTAATTGGATCTCATATGGAGATGTTTAGCGAAGTAGAATGGAAAAAATCGAATGCAACTACACAAGAAAGAGTCTCTAACTGTCGTTCGGAATCAGTTTTGCGCAGTGTTAAGTGAAACATCGATATCTGACTCATACAGTGTCCGTTTTGCCTTCAAAAGTGGTCAAAACGTTGGTGACGACCAGATGCTTCAAAGGATTCTTTCATAGAAAACTTTTGGAGAACTTTTTTAAGGAGTTCGTTCAGAAACATGTATAGAAATTTTCTTAATGAGCACTCGACAAACGCATTTCGAGAACATACACAAAGTCCCAGCTATGGACATAGTGCATCATCATAACTGAGGTCTCTTGCATTTCCCTACAAGTAATTGGATCTCATATGGAGATGTTTACTGAAGTAGAATGGAAAAAATCGAATGCAACTACACAAGAACCAGTCTGCAACTGTCGTTCGGAATCAGTTTTGCGTAGTGTTAACTGAAACATGGATATCTGACTCATACGGAGTCCATTTTGGATCCACAAGTAGTCAAAACGTTTGTGACGACCAGATGCTTCAAAGGATTCTTTCATAGGGAACTTTTGGAGAACTTTTCTTAAGGAGTTCGTTTAGAAACTTGTATAAAAACTTTCTTAATGAGCACTTGACAAACGCATTTCGAGAGCATACACAAAGTCCTAGCTATGGACCTAGTGCATCATCATAACTGAGGTATCTTGCATTTCCCTACAAGTAATTGGACCTCATATGGACGTGTTTAGTGAAGTAGAATGGAAAAAATCGATTGCAACTACACAAGAACCAGCCTGTAACTGTCGTTCGTAATCAGTTTTGCGTAGTGTTAACTGAAACATGGATATCTGACTCATACAGAGTCCGTTTTGGCTTCACAAGTGGTCAAAACGTTTGTGACGACCAGATGCTTCAAAGGATTCTTTCATATGGAACTTTTGGAGAACTTTTCTTAAGGAGTTCGTTCAGAAACATGTATAGAAACTTTCTTAATGAGCACTCGACAAACGCATTTCGAGAACATACACAAAGTCCCAGCTATGGGCCTAGTGCATCATCATAACTGAGGTCTATTGCATTTCCCTACAAGTAATTGCATCTAATATGGAGATGTTTAGTGAAGTAGAATGGAAAATTGAATGCAACTACACAAGAACCAGTTTGTAACTGTCGTTCGGAATCAGTTTTGTGCAGTGTTAACTGAAACATGGATATCTGACTCATACGGAGTCCATTATGGATCCACAAGTAGTCAAAACGTTTGTGACGACCAGATGCTTCAAACGATTCTTTCATAGGGAACTTTTGGAGAACTTTTCTTAAGTAGTTCGTTCAGAAACTTGTATAGAAACTTTCTTAATGAGCACTCGACAAACGCATTTCGAGAACATACACAAAGTCCCAACTATGGACCTAGTGCATCATCGTAACCGAGGTCTCTTGCATTTCCCTACATGTAATTGGATCTCATATGGAGATGTTTAGTGAAGTAGAATGGAAAAAATCGAATGCAACTACACAAGAACCAGTCTGTAATTGTCGTTCGGAATCAGTTTTGCGTAGTGTTAACTGAAACATGGATATCTGACTCATACGGAGTTCGTTTTGGCTTCACAAGTGGTGAAAACGTTTGTGACGACCAGATGCTTCAAAGGATTCTTTCATAGGGAACTTTTGGAGAACTTTTCTTAAGGAGTTCGTTCACAAACTTGTATAGGAACTTTCTTAATGAGCACTTGACAAACGCATTTTGAGAACATACACAAAGTCCCAGCTATGGACCTAGTGCATCATCATAATTGAGGTCTCTTGCATTTCCCTACAAGTAATTGGATCTCATATGGAGATGTTTAGTGAAGTAGAATGGAAAAAATCGAATGCAACTACACAAGAACCAGTCTGTAACTGTCGTTCGGAATCAGTTTTGCGCAGTGTTAACTTAAACATGGATATCTCACTCATACGGAGTCCGTTTTGGATCCACAAGTAGTCAAAATGTTTGTGACGACTAGATGCTTCAAATGATTCTTTCATAGGGAACTTTTGCATAACTTTTCTTACGGAGTTCGTTCAGAAACTTGTATAGAAACTTTCTTAATGAGCACTCGACAAACGCATTTCGAGAACATACACAAAGTCCCAGCTATGGACCTAGTGCATCATCATAACTGAGGTCTCTTGCAATTCTCTACAAGTAATTGGATCTCATATGGAGACGTTTAGTGAAGTAGAATGGAAAAAATCGAATGCAACTACACAAGAACCAGTCTGTCACTCGCGTTCGGAATCAGTTTTGCACAGTGTTATCTGAAACATGGATATCTGACTCATACGGAGTCCGTTTTGGCTCCAAAAGTAGGCAAAACTTTTGTGACGACCAGATGCTTCAAAGGATTCTTTCATAGGGAACTTTTGGAGAACTTTTCTTAAGGAGTTCGTTCAGAAACTTGTATAGAAACTTCCATAATGAGCACACGACAAACGCATTTCGAGAACATACGCAAAGTCCTAAGTATGGACCTAGTGCATCATCATAACTGAGGTCTCTTGCATTTCCCTACAAGTAATTGGATCTCATATGGAGATGTTTAGTGAAGTAGAATGAAAAAAATCGAATGCAACTACACAAGAACCAGTCTGTAACTATCGTTCAGAATCAGTTTTGCGCAGTGTTAACTGAAACATGGATATCTGACTCATACGGAGTCCGTTTTGGCTCCACAAATAGTCAAAATGTTTGAGACGACCAGATGCTTCAAAGGATTCTTTCATAGGGAACTTTTGGAGAACTTTTCTTAAGGATTTTGTTCAGAAACTTGTATAGAAACTTTCTTAATGAGCACTCGACAAACACATTTCGAGAACATACACAAAGTCCCAGCTATGGACCTAGTGCATCATCATAACTGAAGTATCTTGCATTTCCCTACAAGTAGTTGGATCTCATATGGAGATGTTTAGTGAAGTAGAATGGAAAACATCGAATGCAACTACACAAGAACCAGTCTGTAATTGTCGTTCGGAATCAGATTTGCACAGTGTTAACTGAAACATGGATATCTGACTCATACGGAGTCCGTTTTGGCTCCACAAGTAGTCAAAACGTTTTTGACGACCAGATGCTTCAAAGGATTCTTTCATAGGGAACTTTTGGCGAACTTTTCTTAAGGAGTTCGTTCACAAACTTGTATAGAAACTTTCTTAATGAGCACTTGACAAACGCATTTTGAGAACATACACAAAGTCCCACCTATGGACCTACTGCATCATCATAACTGAGGTCTCTTGCATTTCCCTACAAGTAATTGGATCTCATATGGAGATGGTTAGTGAAGTAGAATGGAAAAAATCGAATGCAACTACACCAGAACCAGTCTGTAACTGTCGTTCGGAATCAGTTTTGCGCAGTGTTAACTAAAACATGGATATGTCTCTCATACGGAGTCCGTTTTGGATCCACAAGTAGTCAAAATGTTTGTGACGACCAGATGCTTCAAATGATTCTTTCATAGGGAACTTTTGGATAACTTTGCTTAGAGAGTTCGTTCAGAAACTTGTATAGAAACTTTCTTAATGAGCACTCGACAAACGCATTTCGCGAACATACACAAAGTCCCAGCTATGGACCTAGTGCATCATCATAACTGAGGTCTCTTGCATTTCTCTACACGTAATTGGATCTCATATGGAGATGTTTAGCGAAGTAGAATGGAAAAAATCGAATGCAACTACACAAGAAAGAGTCTCTAACTGTCGTTCGGAATCAGTTTTGCGCAGTGTTAAGTGAAACACGGATATCTGACTCATACAGAGTCCGTTTTGCCTTCAAAAGTGGTCAAAACGTTTGTGACGACCAGATGCTTCAAAGGATTCTTTCATAGGGAACTTTTGGAGAACTTTTTTAAGGAGTTCGTTCAGAAACATGTATAGAAATTTTCTTAATGAGCACTCGACAAACGCATTTCGAGAACATACACAAAGTCCCAGCTATGGACATAGTGCATCATCATAACTGAGGTCTCTTGCATTTCCCTACAAGTAATTGGATCTCATATGGAGATGTTTAGTGAAGTAGAATGGAAAAAATCGAATGCAACTACACAAGAACCAGTCTGCAACTGTCGTTCGGAATCAGTTTTGCGTAGTGTTAACTGAAACATGGATATCTGACTCATACGGAGTCCATTTTGGATCCACAAGTAGTCAAAACGTTTGTGACGACCAGATGCTTCAAAGGATTCTTTCATAGGGAACTTTTGGAGAACTTTTCTTAAGGAGTTCGTTTAGAAACTTGTATAAAAACTTTCTTAATGAGCACTTGACAAACGCATTTCGAGAGCATACACAAAGTCCTAGCTATGGACCTAGTGCATCATCATAACTGAGGTATCTTGCATTTCCCTACAAGTAATTGGACCTCATATGGACGTGTTTAGTGAAGTAGAATGGAAAAAATCGATTGCAACTACACAAGAACCAGCCTGTAACTGTCGTTCGTAATCAGTTTTGCGTAGTGTTAACTGAAACATGGATATCTGACTCATACAGAGTCCGTTTTGGCTTCACAAGTGGTCAAAACGTTTGTGACGACCAGATGCTTCAAAGGATTCTTTCATATGGAACTTTTGGAGAACTTTTCTTAAGGAGTTCGTTCAGAAACATGTATAGAAACTTTCTTAATGAGCACTCGACAAACGCATTTCGAGAACATACACAAAGTCCCAGCTATGGGCCTAGTGCATCATCATAACTGAGGTCTATTGCATTTCCCTACAAGTAATTGCATCTAATATGGAGATGTTTAGTGAAGTAGAATGGAAAAAATCGAATGCAACTACACAAGAACCACTCTGTCACTCGCGTTCGGAATCAGTTTTGCACAGTGTTATCTGAAACATGGATATCTGACTCATACGGAGTCCGTTTTGGCTCCAAAAGTAGGCAAAACTTTTGTGACGACCAGATGCTTCAAAGGATTCTTTCATAGGGAACTTTTGGCGAACTTTTCTTAAGGAGTTCGTTCAGAAACTTGTATAGAAACTTCCATAATGAGCACACGACAAACGCATTTCGAGAACATACGCAAAGTCCTCAGTATGGACCTAGTGCATCATCATAACTGAGGTCTCTTGCATTTCCCTACAAGTAATTGGATCTCATATGGAGATGTTTAGTGAAGTAGAATGAAAAAAATCGAATGCAACTACACAAGAACCAGTCTGTAACTATCGTTCAGAATCAGTTTTGCGCAGTGTTAACTGAAACATTGATATCTGACTCATACGGAGTCCGTTTTGGCTCCACAAATAGTCAAAATGTTTGTGACGACTAGATGCTTCAAAGGATTCTTTCATAGGGAACTTTTGGAGAACTTTTCTTAAGGATTTTGTTCAGAAACTTGTATAGAAACTTTCTTAATGAGCACTCGACAAACACATTTCGAGAACATACACAAAGTCCCAGCTATGGACCTAGTGCATCATCATAACTGAAGTATCTTGCATTTCCCTACAAGTAGTTGGATCTCATATGGTGATGTTTAGTGAAGTAGAATGGAAAACATCGAATGCAACTACACAAGAACCAGTCCGTAATTGTCGTTCGGAATCAGATTTGCACAGTGTTAACTGAAACATGGATATCTGACTCATACGGAGTCCGTTTTGGCTCCACAAGTAGTCAAAACGTTTTTGACGACCAGATGCTTCAAAGGATTCTTTCATAGGGAACTTTTGGAGAACTTTTCTTAAGGAGTTCGTTCAGAAACTTGTATAGAAACTTTCTTAATGAGCACTTGACAAACGCATTTCGAGAACATACACAAAGTCCCAGCTATGGACCTAGTGCATCATCATAACTGAGGTCTCTTGCATTTCCCTACAAGTAATTGGATCTCATATGGAGATGTTTACTGAAGTAGAATGGAAAAAATCGAATGCAACTACACAAGAACCAGTCTGTAACTGTCGTTCGGAATCAGTTTTGCGAAGTGTTAACTGAAACATAGATATCTGACTCATATGGAGTCTGTTTTGGCTCCACAAGTAGTCAAAATGTTTGTGACGACCAGATGCTTCAAAGGATTCTTTCATAGGGAACTTTTGGAGAAATTTTCTTAAGGAGTTCCTTCAGAAACTTTTATAGAAACTTTCTTAATGAGCACTCGACAAACGCATTTCAAGAACATACGCAAAGTCCCAAGTATGGAGCTAGCGCATCATCATAACTGAGGTCTCTTGCATTTACCTACAGGTAATTGGATCTTATATGGAGATGTTTAGTGAAGTAGAATGGAAAAAATCGAATGCAACTAGACAAGAACCAGTCTGTAACTGTCGTTCGGAATCAGTTTTGCGCAGTGTTAACGGAAACATGGATATCTGACTTATACGGAGTCCGTTTTGGCTTCACAAGTGGTCAAAACGTTTATGACGACTAGATGCTTGAAAGGATTCTTTCATTGGGAACTTTTGGAGAAGTTTTCTTAAGGAGTTCGTTCATAAACTTGTATAGAAACTTTATTAATGAGCACTGGACAAACGCATTTCAAGAACATACGCAAAGTCCCAAGTATGGACCTATTGCATCATCATAACTGAGGTCTCTTGCATTTACCTATAGGTAATTGGATCTCATATGGAGATGTTTAGTGAAGTATAATGGAAAAAATCGAATGCAACTACACAAGAACCAGTCTGTAATTGTCGTTCGGAATCAGTTTTGCATAGTGTTAACTGAAGCATGGATATCTGACTCATACGGAGTTCGTTTTGGCTTCACAAGTGGTCAAAACGTTTGTGACGACCAGATGCTTCAAAGGATTCTTTCATAGGGAACTTTTGGAGAACTTTTCTTAAGGAGTTCGTTCACAAACTTGTATAGAAACTTTATTAATGAGCACTGGACAAACGCATTTCAAGAACATACGCAAAGTCCCAAGTATGGACCTATTGCATCATCATAACTGAGGTCTCTTGCATTTACCTATAGGTAATTGGATCTCATATGGAGATGTTTAGTGAAGTATAATGGAAAAAATCGAATGCAACTACACAAGAACCAGTCTGTAATTGTCGTTCGGAATCAGTTTTGCATAGTGTTAACTGAAGCATGGATATCTGACTCATACGGAGTTCGTTTTGGCTTCACAAGTGGTCAAAACGTTTGTGACGACCAGATGCTTCAAAGGATTCTTTCATAGGGAACTTTTGGAGAACTTTTCTTAAGGAGTTCGTTCACAAACTTGTATAGAAACTTTCTTAATGAGCACTTGACAAACGCATTTTGAGAACATACACAAAGTCCCAGCTATGGACCTAGTGCATCATCATAATTGAGGTCTCTTGCATTTCCCTACAAGTAATTGGATCTCATATGGAGATGTTTAGTTAAGTAGAATGGAAAAAATCGAATGCAACTACACAAGAACCAGTCTGTAACTCTCGTTCGGAATCAGTTTTGCACAGTGTTAACTGAAACATGGATATCTGACTCATACGGAGTCCGTTTTGGCTCCACAAGTGGTCAAAATGTTTGTGACGACCAGATGCTTCAAAGCATTCCTTCATATGGAACTTTTGGAGAACTTTTCTTAAGGAGTTCGTTCAGTGTAACATCCCAAAATTCTAAATTTTGGAATGTTATAATAAACAGATAGATTGGATTGATTATTTGATTGATTGACTGAAAGTGAGTGAATTCGAAATCTTTTGAAAGTTAAATGAGAGGGAAAAAAGGACTTTCCCAAACTTTCATTTTGCTTTTATGATCTCCATGAATTCAAATTCTTTTCATCACAAAACCCTCGAGAGAAGATGACATGACTTCTTCCATTTATTTAAATGGAAAGGGGTGTTGAAAATATTTGAATATCATTTGAAAATATTTCCAATTCAGAAACTTCAAGCAACTCAATGATTTTCATGAGAGAAGATAAAATGACTTTTTCAAAACATATGAAATATGAGTTGGAAGTTTAAAAGGATCTAATTTAAATTCCTTTTGGAAATTATTTTCAATTTGGAGTATTTGGGTTTTATTCAAATTATTTTTCTCCAAAACAAAAATATATGGAAAATAGGGTAACATGATTCCCTACAACAGAAAATTGGAGAGAAATAAATTTGAATTAATTTTGCTATTTTGAAAATGATTTTTATTGGATTTTAGTAGAGCAATAGCACTCTTTGATTTATTTGAATTTTTGTGGATTTTATTTAATGGTAGAAAAATGCCCATGCTGTAGGAAATCTTTTTCTGAAAATTTTCATATATAATATGCCTATGTACAATTTTATTTTTGTTTCGTTATACAGTTTTCCTTTCTATTTCTAAAAAAAAGAAAAAAACTGTACGTGCCGCCCAAATTTTATCCGTCGCCTACGTGCACAGTGCACCCATGCTGGCCCATGTTGTTTTTGGTTATGTTTGCAAAAAAAAATATTTTTTCTTTTTCTTAATTTTTTTTCCTTCTTTTAGTGTTTGAAAAAAAACTGCCGCACGCACGCTCGCGGCGGGCCGAAGCTTTAGGCCCATGCGTTTTTCTCTTCTCTTTTTTTTTGTTTTTCGTCTACATTTAGTCCCACATTGCCTAGCCTTTGACCTTTAAGCCTTTTTTCATCAATAAATATAGACCCATAGAGCCTCCAAAAATCATCCGATTCGGGTTAAATCAAAATTTTGGTTGACTAGATTCCTTAAAGAAAAATATATTTCTCCTCTCCGGCGGGACTTTTGGAAGTCTCCTCACTCCGAAGTCGTCAGGTATATTTATTCGTTCTCTGTATTTATGCGTTAGACCTAATTTTTTTTAGCCGTAGCTATTTTTCTTGTGCAAAACAGCTTGGCCCTGATTTTTCAAACAACCATAACTTTTTACTCGTTCATCCAAATTAGATGAAACCAGCGCCTATAGTTTCGCCTTGTTATCACCTATCCAGTTAACCTGTCACGTCAACTTTTTGAAATTTTCAAATTTCGAAATTTGTTCAAATTCATATTCAAACTTCTTTTATTCATAACTTAAGTTCCGTAACTCCGTTTGAGTTGATTCTTTTTGCAAAGCGAAGCACTTGACCTAAACTTTCTGATAAGGCCAAATCCATCTAATTTTGGTACTGTTAGAAATTGTTTTATGTTGCAAGAGTTATTTGCTTGGTTTTGAAGTTTTCCGAATTGTTTTCCTCGTTCTTTCTGATCTTTTTGAGTGATTGCTTATGTGTGGTTACCATTGCTTGCTTACACTACTGGAATCAGCTAATTTGCCATCTGCCAGCTCTTTGCCGTCTGCTAGCTGACGGCAAAGAAGCTCTTTGCCATCAGCTATACATAAGTAGACGGCAAAGAAAAGGCTGACGGCAAAGAAGCTCTTTGCCATCAGCCAGCTCTTTGCTGGTGTGGTGGCCCCCACCCCCCGCTTGTTTGAAAAAATCTTAACGGCCCACTTCTTTGCCGTCCGCTAGCAGACGGCAAAGAGGCAAAAAGGCGGACGGCAAAGGCTGGCTGACGGCAAAGAGGGCACTTGACTAACGGCCGGTACCCCCCGCCCGTTACTCACTTCGTCCTCGCCCTTCTCCTCCCACCCTGCCGCCGCCGCCGCCCGCCGCCCCGGCTCCCCGCCGCCCCACCGCCCCGGCGCCCCACCGCCCCGTCCCCCCGCCGCCCCCGCGCCCCACCGCCGCCCCGACCCACAGCCGCCCCTGCCCCCCGCCGCCCCGGCCCCCCGCCGCCTCCTCCACCGCCCCGCCCCGGCCCCCCCCGCCGCCTGGGCCCCCGCCGCCCCGCCTCCTCCACCGCCCCGCCCCGGCCCCCCGCCGCCCCGGCCCCCGCCGCCCCGCCTCCTCCACCGCCCCGCCCCGGCCCCCCATCGCCTTCCCCTCCCCGACCCGTCGCCGCCCCCCCACAGTGAGCCCCTCCCATTTTTTTTTTCTGTTTTTTTGTTTTTTTTTTCCTGTTTAGATAAGGTTTTTTAGTTTATGTTTTTTCAGTTTAGAATTAATTAGTTTAGGTTATTTAGTTTAATTAGTTTAGGTTTAATTAGTTTAAATAGTTTAGTTTTAATTAGTTTAGGTTTTTAGTTTAGGTTTAGGTTAAGTAGAAGGGGGAAGAAGAAGAAGAAGAAGAAGAAGAGGAAGAGGAGGAGGAGGAGGAGGAGGAGGAGAAAGAAGAAGAAGAAGAAGAAGAAGAAGAGGAGGAGGAGGAGGAGGAGGAGGAGGAGGAGGAGAAAGAAGAAGAAGAAGAAGAAGAAGAAGAAGAAGAAGAAGAGGAGGAGGAGGAGGAGGAGGAGGAGGAGGAGGAGGAGGAGAAAGAAGAAGAAGAAGACGGGGGATGAGAAGAAGTAGAAGAATGAGAAGAAGTAGAAGTAGTAGAAGAATGAGAAGACCCCCTGACCCCCCAACCCCGACACCACACCCCGACACCCGACCCCGACTCCACCCCGACACCCGACCCCCTAACCCCCTGACCCGACACGACACCCCGACCCCCTAACCCCCTGACCCCGACACGACACCCCGACCCCGAAACAGCACCCCGACCCCGACACGGCACCCCGACACCGACACGGCACCCCGACACCGACACGACACCCCGACCCCCGACACGACACCCCCGACACCCCGAGACCCCGACCCCGAGACCCCGACCCCGACCCCGAGACCCCGACCCCAACCCCGACCCCGACACCCCGACCCCGAGCCTGACCCGACACCCCGACCCCGACACCGACACGGCACCCCGACCCCGACCCGACACCCCGACCCCGACCCCGACACGGCACCCTGAGACCGACACGACACCCCAACCCCCGATACCTCCCGAAAAGGTGTTCTTTGGCCTTCCAGAAGCCGACGGGGTCATATATTTGTGAATTATTAGTTAGGTCATATATCTTTCGATTTTGTTATGAAAAACATCATATATAATTGTGTTGATCGGGTAGTTTTAAATGTGCAGTTGTTTCATCGCTGCGAGGTTTGGTGTTCGACGACCTCGCCGTGCGTTTGACGAGCTCTGCCCCTTCGTTCGTGGGTGAGCACAAATGACATGTCCTCCTCCCCCATTAATTATTTGATCTATTCCGATGAAACTTGATAGCTAGATATATATGTGTCTTGAATCATCAGTATGCGTAACCAATATGTGTCTCCCGTTCGAAAGCGTCATAGTTATAAATATGCATGCATTTGCATATTTATAACCTTGATTCTTTCAAATTGTCCAACGCTATCCATGGACAGCCCGAGTATGTTTAGATTGGGTTCGTTTTCCTATATGCTTTGCTCCGGATCCGACGCATAAATTTCGTCAGTGCCTCCCCTGTTGTTCTCCGGGTACACATCCTCTCTGTTTATTGTAGAGACGTGTATCAGGAGAACAACGGGGAGGTGCTGCCGAAATTTTGTGTAGGATCCGGGGCATAGCATGGGAAAATGAACCCAATCTAAACATGCTCGGGTGGGATTAGGACCTATCATTACCTATTAGAGTGTAGGTTGCATGGACGTAATAAAATTGACAAAGTAGATCAACTGATGAATACATACATGGTGAATTATATATATATATATATGTTGTGTGTCTAGTAGCTCTGAAAGTCAAGATGAGTGATCGTGCGTGGATGTACACCGGTCACACTGGTCAGAACAAATGGAGCACTGAATGGTTCACAAAAACCAAGGGGTTTGTGCGAGCCGCATTTGCAAATGGCCAGAGGAAAACCTGGTGCCTCTGTTTACGGTGCGGCAATTGGGAAAAGAGGACAGAGGCTGAAATGGGCAAACACCTGCAGAAGAGTGGTTTTACGCCCGATTATACGGTGTGGACATTTCATGGTGAGTCTGCCCAACGTGACCGAGCTGAGGTGGATCGTCGTCGCACCGACGAGCATGGTACCGGGATGGAAAACATGGTGCAAGACTTTGATGATGCTCGGGATTCGGAGGAGGAGATGGAGGAATCTGCAAAGGCCTTCAATGAAATGTTGGAGTCTTCAAAACGTCCGCTCCATGAGCACACTGAGCTTTGTCAGTTGGATGCCATCTCACAAGTAATGGCTCTGAAGGCTCAGTTCAACTTGGGCAGAGAATGCTACGATGCAATGATGACAGTATTTGGACGCTTTCTACCCAAAGGCCATGTAATGCCTGCAAACCTGTACCAGTCGGACAAAATCCTCCGTGCACTGAAGATGCCCTATGATAAGATACATGCCTGTGAGAAAGGATGTGTCTTGTTTAGGCTTGACTATGCGGACTTGAACTATTGTCCCATTTGCAAGTCTTCCAGGTATGTTGTGGTAGACAACGGTATGGGTGAGAAGACACAGACCAAAATCCCCGTTAGTGTTCTTCAGTATATGCCAATCGTACCAAGACTTCAACGTCTTTTCATGGTCGAAGAGACGGGCAGATAGATGACATGGCACAAAACGGGCAAAAGAACCGAACTAGATGCAGATGGGAATCTGATGATTGTACACACATCGGATGGTGTTGCGTGGAAAAAGTTTGATGAATTACATGGTGACAAAGCGGCAGATCCGAGGCATCCTCGAGTCGGCATCAGCATGGATGGGTTCAGTGTGTTTGGTATGACGGCAGCCCAATACAGTTGTTGGCCCGTATTTGTCTTTCCACTCAATCCCCCCCCGGACAGATTATGCAAAGAAAGAACATTTTCCTGACGTTGATAATTCCAGGGCCCAACTATCCGGGGAAAAATATGAATGTGTACATGCAACCGCTTAAGGACGAATTGCAAGAAGCCGGGGATAATGGGTTCAAGACATACGACGCCTATAGCAAACGGAACTTCATAATGCGTGTCTGGTACATGTACTCGACGCATGACTTGTCGGCGTATGCGCTATTCGTTGGCTGGTGTGTGCATGGAAGGTTCCCGTGCCCCACATGCAAGGGAGCTCTTGAGTTTCGTTGGCTTCAGGCTGGTCGCAAGTTTTCTTGCTTCGACATGCATAGACAGTTCCTGAATCCTCGCCATAAGTTCAGGAAAGACAAGAAGAACTTCATCAGAGGTAGAGTTGTCAAAAACTCTGCACCACATGCATTGACAGGCCAACAGACCCTGGATCAGTTAAACACTCTCGAGCCAGATCCAGAGCGTCCAGGGTACTTCAAGGGGTATAATTCTAAGCACGCCTGGACTCACAAAACATGCTTATGGGATCTGCCTTACTTCAAAGACCTCCTTTGCCCACACAACATCGACGTGATGCACACTGAGAAGAATATCGCGGAGGCACTTTTTGGTACATTGTTCGGCATAGATGGGAGGTCAAAGGATAATACTAAGGCTAGAGTCGATCTGGAGGCGCTATGTGATAGGCCGTTACAAAACATGAAAGAACCGAAAGGAAAGCAGAACTGGACGAAGCCAAAGGCATGGTTCAATCTTGGAAGGCCAGCTATGAGGGAAATTATCTTGTGGGTGAAAATGCAGTTGATGTTCCCCGATGGGTATGCAGCGAATCTACAGAGGGGAGCCAGTCTTGATAAATTGAAGATATTTGGTCTCAAGAGTCATGATTGGCACATATGGATTGAGCGGGTAATGCCGGTGATGTTGCGTGGCTTCATCCCTAAGGATGAATGGCTAGTACTGGCAGAACTCAGCTATTTCTTCCGTGTTCTTTGTGCGAAAGAACTATCGCCTGGCGTGCTAGAAGAAATGGAAGAGTTGGCGCCGGAGTTGATCTGCAAGTTAGAGAAGATCTTTCCACCGGGCTTCTTTAATCCAATGCAACATTTGATTTTGCATCTCCCGACCGAGGCAAGATTGGGGGGGCCCGTGCAAAATCGTTGGTGCTACCCAACTAAGAGGATGCAGAAGACGCTTCGACAAAAATGTAAAAATAAACGTAGAATTGAAGCATCGATGGCTGAGGCATTCATCACTGAGGAGGCGGCAAACTTCGTGACAGCACACTACGAAGCCAAAAATCGTCATTTGCATAATCCGAAGCCTCGGTACAATGCTGACGACCCTAAAAAGGGTGGATCCAACCTCAGCCTATTCAAAGGGAATCTCGCACCAGCCAGTGTTTCAAATCCAGTATCTTTGGATAACCAACAATGGCGGACCATTTCGTTGTATATCTTCAACAACCTGATAGAAGTGCGGCCGTACATCGAGTAAGTTCTCGGTACATAGTTCGCAACTTCTATTTCCTTTGAACTGCTCTTATTCCTAGATATTTCATACAGTCGATACGTCGCCTTATTCTCGTATGGAGCGGTGATCCAAAAGGATTCTGTCGAAGAGTATGAGCTTCTCGCAAAGCAAGGAGGCGGCTATCCCGGTTTCATCTCTTGGTTCAAACAAACGGTAATTTCTATTAGACTTGTAGGCTAATTTGTAGGCGGCTATCCCGGTTTCATTCGCTAATTTGTGTGTAATGCAACAATCCTTTCATATTAAACTTGTAGGCTAATTCAGAGTCTATGGACGCCGAATTGAGACAAGTCGCTAATGGTTTTGACTATAAGGTCCGTTCATTTGACAAATACGACATCAACGGGTATCGCTTTCGTACCAATGGCAAAGAGCTATCTATGGCCGACCGAAAGTCTACAAATTGTTGTGTATCTGCTATCGGCGAAGGAGGTACCGAGTATTATGGGAGAGTTGAAGCAATTTATGAACTTCTATTCTATGGTGAAAACCCACCGAATGTCGTAGTCTTCAAATGTTATTGGTTTCAGCCGAAGGAGACTAGAAGGACTCATGAACATATAGGGCTAGTTGAAATCAACCAAAGCACCCATTTAGATGTTCCTGATGTCTATATTACGGCTCAACAGGCGACCCAAGTATTCTATCTACCGTGGGCCTGCCAAACTAATCCAAATCTGAAAGGTTGGGATGTCGTTTATGAAGTGCCGCCACGTGCTAGACTATCTCCCCCAAAGGAAGAGGATTATGAACCTCACATTAACCCAGACACATATGAAGGAGAATTCTTCCAAGAGACACGTCTTTCCAAAAAGCGTTTCAAGAACCGCTATAGTTCACCCCAAAACATTGAAGTAGACAGCGACAGTGAATCCGACATCACCCCAGAGGAGGAACAAGAAGAGCCGGAACAAGAAGAGGTTACTGCTGCGGATGACCTGTCATTGCTTGACCGATTACGTCAAGGTGGCCTTGCACATGTTGATGCCACTGAACCCTATGAGCCCGTCATTGATTATAGTGATGATGATGATTATGCATTTATTGATGATACTGATCGAGATTATTAGTAGTGTCAGGTATTAAATTTTTCAATGTTGTACTTGATGATGATACACTTAAGTGATACACATATTATTATTCATGTCGGTCTTTTTTTGTATGTTGTACTAATTTCGTTTACTGTTTGTCATGGCAGGTGTTGAAAGATGGTCGGCGCTGGTCGGGAGCGCGCCAAGGCCCCTTCTTCGTCGGCGCGTGGTCTGAGGTCTTCGATTCCAGACGTACCTCTCCGCCGAGCGTTGCTGGACAGTATGTCCACACCGCCGGGCCCTTCTTCGTCGACCGCGGTGCCCAGCAGGGGACGAGGTAGGAAGAGAGGAGGTGGGGCACGTGGTCGCGGGAGAGGAGGTAGGGTGACTGCTAGGGCGCCTTCCTCGCCGCCACCCCCTGTTTCACCCGAGCACGTGACTGCTAGGGTGGACTCGTCCGAGGAGGAGGCTACACGAACTCCGGTCCACGGGTCTTGGGCCCACGAGCCTCGGGTCGACTGGCCTTCGGCCCACGAGAGTTCGGCCCACGAGACCCCGGAGGAGCACACGTCCGGATGGGGTACCTGGCCGGATCAGCCCGAGGAGCCGAGTGGCCATGCTGATGATGGCGGGGAGCCGACTGATCTTGAGGAGGAGGGTGGCACCGTCTACCAGCGTGGTGCTACACGGCTCCCGTCCGTGCCGGCGACCCGCGAGCAGAGGTGGTTGATCTTCCCTGATGGGGAGAGGCACGTAAGTGCATTTAATATTTTTGTACCTTCTGCATTCACGTTTCTTCAAATAACTAATGCGTTGGCCTTGTCATGCTGCAGGGGTTGGGACCACCATCATAGTGTCCGCCGGCCCAACTCCGTCCTTGGAGTTCTTTGCCGGCAAAACTTCCCGGGGTTTGTCACGTTGCCTGGTGAGGGTCGGCTTCCAGAGCTTGGGTTGAGCTGGGAGCACTACGTGGCTGCCCCGGCCCTGCCGGATGTCATTATCGACGGTGTCGTGTGCGACACGAGGGCAGACATGGTGATCAGGACGTTCTGGGTAATTTCTCCTTTACACATTTCAAAATCTTCAACTAGCTAGTTATTAATTGTACTAATCAATATTGTCTCATTTGATTGCAGACATTCTACAGGTGTGAGGAGGGATACGAGGAGGACAGCGCAAATGTTATCCAGAACGTCTGCAAGCGCCTACTCCAGAACTTACGGCACGAGGCTCGGGTGCAAGCTGTTCGAGACTACTACGCCTTGCGTGGTATCAAGAAGACCAAGCCGGCGTGCCGCGATAAGTTCCTGAGTAAGGAGCAGTACATGAAGGTAATTCTTAAGGCCTTCTACTTAACTTCCTTCATTTAGTAATTCTTAGCCGTAGCGCTCAAGTTTCTATTTGCTAACTTAGGCGCCTCCGAGATGGTGTGCGGATCGGATGGATTGTTGGGAGGTGTTGGTCGATGAGTGGTGCTCACAAGAATGGCTAGCCCTCCACAACCAGGCCAAGGACAAACGTGCCCAAATGGAAGGTGTGCCACACCATCAAGGCAGCTCCAACTTATATCAGTTCGGGCGCAACTGGGTATGTGGTTTGCTTCATGATTCATGCAATTCATTCATCATGCTAGCTTGAGCCCTTTAATTACTAATTTTCATTGTTTCTCTCTTTCAGGCACGCCACAATAAGGCGGATAAGGTGCCAGAGGTGTACGACCTGTATGCCATGGCCCACACTGGCTCTTTCAAGAAAGTCAAGGCTTTCTCTCAGTCTGACCTCGATGATGCAAACAACTTCACCAACATCTCCTCCCACAACAAGCTTGTGAGATATAGAGATGAGGGGAAGGCGAGGAAAGGGGAGGACTTTAACCCGAGCCAGGGTCCCATTGATCCAGAGCTGGTGATGATATCTGGTGGCGGGAGGTCCCATGGCTCCATAGCCATTGGAGATGGACTTATCCGTTGTCCTAGCACTCTCCCGGAGATCAAGGCGCGCCAGTCGAGCTCCGCTCCTGAGATAAGGCCTCGTGAACGGCCAGTGCAACTCGCCATCAAGGTTAGTGATACGTACTCAGTTATCTTTCTCCATTACATTGTGTGCGTTTCCATCAATGATTACAAATGGTCATGTGAGTGGTGTTGCAGGCTGCTATACAGACTGAGAGAGATAGAACGGAGAAACTTCTGGCGGAGGCGGCGGAGAGGCAGCGGGAGATGGAGGAGAGGACGAGAAAGATGATGGAGGAGGAGAGGGCACGGAATGACATGCAGGCAAGGGCCATGTACGAGCTCCTTGTGGTAAGTTTCTTCTGCAGATTACTTGCTAGTCTTAACATTTGAGTCTCATTACTAACTAGTATGACTCTGTTCTGAAAACCAAATGTGCAGTCTGTGTGCGAGAAGTCCGGTCAGCCCGCTCCGCCGATGCCAGTGATTGCTCCTGGGAGCACGGTGAGTTTAGTTTGAATGGACATTACTTGGTAGTCTTAACATTTGAGTGTCGTAATGGTAACGAGACATTGGAAATGATCTTTGGTGCAGCTTAACTCCAGAAACGCATCGCACGATCCTTCTCCAGGTAGCAGCACTAGCCACCCCGCTCCTACACCTCCCTGATCACGGTAAGTTTCTCTAGTGTTTTGCTTAACAAATGCATAAAGACCTAGACTTAGCTTTATTTCCTCCAATATGCTTACCATAATGACCTAGAGTTAGCTTATTTTCCTCCAAAATGACCCATTTTACCTAGGTTAGCTTATAAATGATGCAGTTCATCCAAGTTAGCTCAAAAATGGCCCATTTTACCTAGATTAGCTCCTAAATGATCCATTTTACCTACGTTAGCTTTAAAATGGCACATTTCACCTACGTTAACTCCAAAATGACCCATCTTACCTAGGTTATCTCATAAACGATCCATTTCAACTAATTTAGCTCATAAACGATCCATTTGACCTAAGTGAGCTAAAAAACAATCCATTTCACCTAAATTAGCTCTTAAATGATCCATTTCACCTAAGTTAGCTCAAAAAGATCCATTTCAACTAAATTAGCTCTAAAATGACCCATTTTACGTAGATGAGCTCCTAAATGATCCATTTTACCTACGTTAGCTTTAAAATGACCCATTTCACCTAGGTTAGCTCCAAAATGACCCATTTCACCTAGATTAGCTCCAAAATGACCCATTTCACCTAGGTTAGCTCCAAAATGACCCATTTCACCTTACTTAGCTAAAAAACGATGCCCTTCACCTTAGTTAGCTCATAAACGACCCATTTCAACTAAGTTAGCTCATAAGTGATCCATTTCAACTAAGTTAGATCATAAACAACCCATTTCAACTTAGTTAGCTCATATATGATCCATTTCACCTAAGTTAGCTCATAAATGACATATACTTCTTGTTCTAGTCTTCTTCTTGTTCTAGTCACCTATTTCTAACTTTCTTATTTACCATTTTGCAGATTTCATTCACTTCATGGAAGCTAGCTTGCTATGATGGAGTGCTTGCTTTTCCTTTGATGAAACTTTGCATTGTATCTAGCTTGTTATGATGGATGGAACTATGTGATATGGATCATTGCATCTAACTTGCTATGTTGATGAAACTTTGCATTGTAATATATATATATGGATGGAACTATGTGTATGGATGGAACTTATGAAGTGTATGAACAATGTGTATGGATGAAACTGATGTGATATGTGATATGAAACTTATGTGCTGGATATGTGCTGGATATGTGATATGAAACTTATATATTTTCTGTGCAAATTCTGGGATTTAATAAAAAACAGAAAAAACAGACAATATGCAGGCTCTTTGCCGTCTACCACCGACGGCAAAGAGCTCTTTGCCGTCTGCCGCAGACGGCAAAGAAGCCACGTGGCAGCCAACTGTGCTTCCTGGGAGCTGACCCATTTGGTCAGTTTGCCTACAGTGGCAGACGGCAAAGACTTTGCCGTCCGTGGCAGACGGCAAAGAACCTGCCATCTAGTGACGTGTAGATGACATCATAAGGCGGACGGCAAAGACCAGAGAAATTTTGCCGTCCACGGCGGACGGCAAAGGTCTGCCGTTAGCCACTTAACGGACTGACAGCGCAATTATTGCCGTCCGCCCTCTTTGCCGTCCGCCGCAGACGGCAAAGAGCCTTTGCCGTCCGCCGCCAGGAAGCAGACGGCAAAGCAACTGTTTACCATAGCCTTCTTTGCCGGAGCCTTTTGCCGTCCGCGGCTGACGGCAAAGGTCTTTGCCGTCCGCCTTTCGAGCCTTTGCCGTCCGCCGTGGCAGACGGCAAAGTAGCTGTTTCCTGTAGTGTTACGATAGATTGACCAGAGTGTGACGAGTAGATCTATCCAGAGTATTGAGTGCGAATCATCTTCATCAACATTGCACGCAAGTTCACACTTTGATCATACCTCTTTTACTACCCAGTTTTATTGCATTAGACAAATCCTCAAACATTGCATGGTTAGGATCTAATTAAATTGTGGGTATTGGGAAGTAGTTGAGGTAGTACCTATTGCCCTGTTTATTATCAAACCCTTGGGAGTTACTTCTACGTTTTCTTATATCGCCATGCTATGCTAGTAGACGTGGATTGGGTTTGAGAGATATTCACGACAGATGTGAGATTGTTAATTAATGGTTTACTTAAGGTGGCAACTAAAACTAACATCTGGGTGGATTGAGGCACCTGGAGAACCCAGTGTTGCCTGTTTTTCTAAGGACCGCCACCCAGGTTCAAAGGGATCATGAGATTATTCATGCTAGAAACTTCCGTGTGCAGCCACAAGCTATTATGGGCTCTAGCATAGTTGAGTAGGTTACATGATCTCTTGAAGAGGTGGGCTAGCAGATGTAGGGGAAAGTAGGTGTAACTGTCCACCCGGAGTAAAGAGTTATTGTTTCTGAAACACTGTGTCTCGGTCATCCGTTTCGCAAACATCATGTAGTGCGAGAATCAAGCGGAGGCGATCGAGTCTTGTGGGGAAAAGTGCGCAAACCTCTGCAGAGTGTACAAACTAATCATGGTTAGCCGTGTCCCCGGTTATGGACAACTTGAGTATCTAGTACTTGGATTATCATGTGAATCTCATCATGTTACTTAATTAATATTGTTGGGTTAACGATGATACTTAATTGGGATTGAGATGCTGTCAACCATCTCAATGTTTCACAACCACCATGATAGTCAAATAAAATTTATTCCTTCGCAGTAGGGAAAAATTGGCTTTTCGCAAAAACATTATAACCATAGAGATTTTCCACCAGCCATATATGCATGTAGTGATAGCCTTTGTTCATCATTTCTCTATGGTGTGAATTTGCCAGCATATTCCATGTGCTGACCCGTTTTCGGGCTGCAACGTTTCATGTTGCAGGATTCTTACGACGAGTAAGTGATACGTTAGGGTTACGATTTCTACACTCAACTTTGCCGTTGGTGTTGATGGGAATCCACAACCTTGTTACTTCCGCTATTTGGATTGAGGTAATAGTATTTACGTTACTTTATACATGTGATTTACCTCTGTTATAAATCCTCGAGTACTGTGTGTGTCAGCATACCGATCCAGGGATGACACTTAAGCACAGAGACTTGATCCATTCAGGTCGGGTCGCTACAAGATGGTATCAGAGCACATGTTGACTGTAGGACGTGACCCTAGAAACTGGCAAGCCCATAGGATGGATTTTCGCTAAAACTTTCCTTTTCAAAAATATCTTTTACCTCTCTTCTTTTCCGAGTCTTATTGAAATATTCCCTTTTAGTGAGACTATACCCCTTTCCCCTGTTGACCACAAAGATTCGACTGATGAGACCACTCCAAGAAGGACAAGATATCGGATAACCAAGACCACTACGGAATGAAGGAGATTCTACCATGCATCTGAATAATGGAAACTACAACAGTTGAAGACTCCGAAGACTAGGAGAATTTGAAGGCTCTGAAGAATTCCCAGATTTGACCTAGTAAGGCTACCCCTATGGAACTTGGCAGACTATGGAAGCTGTCAATACCTGAGTCTGCTGTCAATACCTGAGATCAAGGTGTATCGGAGAAAGACCGGAGCATGGAGAGTTAAAAACTCAAAGTTCTGTCAAGGAAAACCCTAAGGCAGGAGATATCAACTATGGAGAGATAGCTCATGGAAATGACAAGAGCAGAAACACGGCTATCCATGATGTTATCGCCCGCTTATGCTATTGTCACCGTGCTGAGTTAAGCATGCATATGCATGGTAGGATTGGATGGTAGAAGGCTGATGGAGCACCTACCAGCAAGACGAAGTTTTAACCTTAGCTGGTGTATCACCAGGATCTAAAGCATTACATCAGGAAGTTTAAAGATGAACCTTCAGGAAGCAGTATTCGACAAGTAAGCGTTTCGGGAAGAACTCAGGACCCAGAAGTTGAAAGTAGCCATGATGGAGGAGCAAAACCTCGAGACATCCAAGACTCGTCAGGAACTGAAGGACAGTAGGATCATGGTTCATGTCAAGGATGTTGAGACCCAGAAGTTGGAGCGCAACTCCAGAAATATTAAAGGACGTCACGAGAGACTTCGCGTCAACAGAGATGATTTGGCAAAAGAACTTGAGAAGGACAAGCATGATCGGAAGAAGCCATTGGAGGCATGAACAAGACTTGAAGAGTTTGATGACTTTGAAGATTTATTGACCTTAGAAGACCAAACCCCTGTTACATACCTACGTTAGATGCGATGATTGTGAGCTGTCATTTGTTTGTTGTTTTTCCGACAGCCACAAATAAAAATCTGTCTTTTCAAAACTTTTGTTTGTATTGTGTGCATCTCTCTCTACCTCTCTTATCTCACCCCAAACCCATGGACCCAATAGAGGATGAATGGAGATGAGCTTGTATTTTCTGGACCGATGAGTCAATTGGAGACGGACCGATGGATTCAGAACATGGAGGATCACATGAAGAATAACCCTATAGTCGGAAAGGATATGACCCGGCATGCTCTTCAATGTTTTGAAAGAGGTGCTGCTACTTGGTGGAGGACGTACCAAACCATCAATGGATGGCAAGGAGTAACCACTTGGAAAGAATTTAAGTGGACTCTACAAAGATCTCGTCTTGTGTCCCAGAAATTGAAGCCTCGTGGAAAGGATATGAAGAAACCTTGTGCATACAAGCCTTGTGGAGAAATAGGACACAACCATAAGGAACACAAGGATGAATGCCCTAATTGTGAAGGAAGTCACCCAGTTGAAGAATGCCCAAGTAGGCAGATCACTTGTTTCTTGTGTGAAGGGACTACCCACTACCCTGCTCAGTGTCACATCTACCCCATGGTACAAAGGACCATCCAGCAGAAGAAAGAAGCAATGAAAAGAGCCCTCATGGAAATTTTAGAGGAATCTGTGATGAAGGAAGAGGTGGAGGACACACCCAAAGAAGAACCAATTAAACCCTGCACCAAGTCATGCTATTCATGTGGAGAAGAAGGACACGTCTCCCAAAATTGTCTAAATGGGGATTTAGTAGAATCCCGATAGAGGAAGTAGAGTATGACCCACAGGAAATAGAAGCCCTGATTGGAACGGAAAAGTCCAGGAAGAGAAGTAGATTGGATCCCAGGAACAACCCAATTTCTACAAAAAAAGACCTGAGTCATATCACATGTTTCAGGTGCAAAAATTCAGGACACTACTTCAATGATTGCCCAAAAGGGAAGATGAGGACCCCAGGAGGCTATATAATCACAAGGAAACCTCGAGATATGTCATAAGTAATATGTTTCCGTTGTGATGAAGCAGGGCACTTTGCCAGAGAATGCCCCAAGGAGACGGAGACTTGTGATAAATAGTTGAGTGCAACGAGAAAAATAGTAGTAATAGTGTGGACATTTCTTTTATTAGTGAGGTGTCGGGTTGAGGCATGTAATGGAATGCAGGAGATTGTAATAATTTGAGAATCAATAAAGTTAGCATCATTGGTATTGATTTGGATTTTATGAGTTGTTACTCTATGAAGAAAGATTTTGACCATTTTCGAGGATATGAGAAATATGGTCTATGGAAGATTGTGCATTTTAAAGGTGGTAGTACCCCGTGAGGAAACTTGACCCTTGGAAAAAGGTAATGATATTCCACGAAGTGGATTTCGAACAAAATAAGTATGAGTTTTATCTCGATATGTTGGATACCCCAAGAATATGAGGGTATGGAGTATTATTGGATGTAAAGGAGGTAGTCTATGAAATTGGAGATAGAGCATGTCTTCGTGTGTTCCCTCTGCGAGGAGTTAAACGATTTGGAGTTAAGGAAAGTTAGCCCCGAGATTTGTAGGACCATACCGAGTTTTGGAGCGTATGGGAGAAGTGGCCAACAAGTTGGAGTCACCCGAAGGACTGTCAGGAGTTCATGATGTGTTTCATGTTTCCCAGTTGAAGAAGTGCCATGCAGAGATGGCCAATATTCCCCTATAAGGACGCTTGACCCTGGAAAGGATAATGATGTTCCACGAAGTGGAGTATGGACTTCATAAGTATAAGTTTTTTCATCTCGGTATGTGGGATATCCCCTGAGGATGAAGAGATGAAGTACTATTGGATATAAAGGAGGTATGATGTTGGAAATATGGATCAATGGAAATTCCATGATGAGTCTGAGTAATCATGTCTTAGTTTGGTGCTAATAGAAGGAAGGAAGACAGTACAATTGGATGGATTTAAGAATACTAGGAAGTTGGATGTTGGATTAAGGATCAGTTGCCCGATGATGAGTTCAAGGTTTACAAGTGATGAGATGGGCCATAACCCACAGGCTCCAGGACCTGCCAAGAAGCAAGCACACTCTTACTGAAGGAAAAACCCTGGAAGAAGTTACGATTTTATCGACAGACGATTTTATAGGAGTTTACGCAAAAACCTGAGAGTTGTGAAGGAACGATAGATGTTTGTTTGGCTTGCAGAATCCATGGATTTATCCGAACTTGGTTCGTCGACAAGAGAAATTCTGCAATGCTTGTGAGGATGACCGAGTGTTAGAATGCGAGATTCGCTAAACCATGTACAAGGTAATGATTTGGGTGCGGGATGGATTGATCACCATACCGACTTACTCTTATTGTTCGCTTTGCTATATGGGATGGTAAATCTGAGTGACCTACCTATAGTAGAGAGACGACGGTATTAAACCTTACTTGAACCTTAGAATGGTATAAGAATGTTTCCCTTGTACATGACAGTTGATGCCAATCGTAGGTTATACGGTGAGGATCAACCAGACCCACTTCCTGCAGGAGAAACCATAAATCGTTGACCACCATGAGATATCGATAGTTGTTTAGTTTTGGCGCCAGACCCGTCAGCTAAGAAGACCCAGTCATGGAAGAACCATACCAAGATGAAAGGATACAGAAGAATTGAGGAAAAAGGTTATGCCACTACCGGAAGAGCCCATTATCCTTACGATCTGAGAAGACCGACACTGTCAACAATAAGGATGGAGTATATGAGTTTTGATGGAACAGTAACAATGCTTCTAAGGGTGGTAGCACCCCGGACCCCCTGTGATGATCGATGGATTTTGAGAAGACCCCAAACCTAACCTATTTCTTGCTAGCCTCTCCGAATCTCGAGGACGAGATTCATTTTAAGGGTGGTAGGTTTGTAACATCCCAAAATTCTAAATTTTGGAATGTTATAATAAACAGATATATTGGATTGATTGTTTGATTGATTGACTGAAAGTGAGTGAATTCGAAATCTTTTGAAAGTTAAATGAGAGGGAATAAAAGGACTTTCCCAAACTTTCATTTTGCTTTTATGATCTCCATGAATTCAAATTCTTTTCATCACAAAACCCTCGAGAGAAGATGACATGACTTCTTCCATTTATTTAAATGAAAAGGGGTGTTGAAAATATTTGAATATCATTTGAAAATATTTCCAATTCAGAAACTTCAAGCTACTCAATGATTTTCATGAGAGAAGATAAAATGACTTCTTCAAAACATATGAAATATGAGTTGGAAGTTTAAAAGGATCTAATTTAAAGTCCTTTTGGAAATTATTTTCAATTTGGAGTATTTGGGTTTTATTCAAATTATTTTTCTCCAAAACAAAAATATATGGAAAATAGGGTAACATGATTCCCTACAACAGAAAATTGGAGAGAAATAAATTTGAATTAATTTTGCTATTTTGAAAATGATTTTTATTGGATTTTAGTAGTGCAATAGCACTCTTTGATTTATTTGAATTTTTGTGGATTTTATTTAATGCTAGAAAAATACCCATGCTGTAGGAAATCTTTTTCTGAAAATTTTCATATATAATATGCCTATGTACAATTTTATTTTTGTTTTCGTTATACAGTTTTCCTTTCTGTTTCTAAAAAAAAAACTGTACGTGCCGCCCAAATTTTATCCGTCGCCTACGTGCACAGTGCACCCATGCTGGCCCATGTTGTTTTTTGGTTATGTTTGCAAAAAAATATTTTTTCTTTTTCTTAAATTTTTTCCCCTTCTTTAGTGTTTGAAAAAAAAGCTGCCGCACGCACGCGCGCGGCCGGCCGAAGCTTTAGGCCCATGCGTTTTTCTCTTCTCTCTTTTTTTTTGTTTTTCGTCTACATTTAGTCCCACATTGCCTAGCCTTTGACCTTTAAGCCTTTTTTCATCAATAAATATAGACCCATAGAGCCTCCAAAAATCATCCGATTCGGGTTAAATCAAAATTTTGGTTTGACTAGATTCCTTAAAGAAAAAATATATTTCTCCTCTCCGGTGGGACTTTTGGAAGTCTCCTCACTCCGAAGTCGTCAGGTATATTTATTCGTTCTCTGTATTTATGCGTTAGACCTAATTTTTTTTAGCCGTAGCTATTTTTCTTCTGCAAAACAGCTTGGCCTTGATTTTTCAAACAGCCATAACTTTTTACTCGTTCATCCAAATTAGATGAAACCAGCGCCTATAGTTTCGTCTTGTTATCACCTATCCAGTTAACCTGTCACGTCAACTTTTTGAAATTTTCAAATTTCGAAATTTGTTCAAATTCATATTCAAACTTCTTTTGTTCATAACTTAAGTTCCGTAACTCCGTTTGAGTTGATTCTTTTTGCAAAGCGAAGCACTTGACCTAAACTTTCTGATAAGGCCAAATCCATATAATTTTGGTACTGTTAGAAATTGTTTTATGTTGCAAGAATTATTTGCTTGGTTTTGAAGTTTTCCGAATTGTTTTCCTCGTTCTTTCTGATCTTTTTGAGTGATTGCTTATGTGTGGTTACCATTGCTTGCTTACGATAGATTGACCGGAGTGTGACGAGTAGATCTATCCAGAGTATTGAGTGGGAATCATCTTCATCAACACTGCAGGCAAGTTCACACTTTGATCATACCTCTTTTACTACCCAGTTTTATTGCATTAGACAAATCCTCAAACATTGCATGGTTAGGATCTAATTAAATTGTGGGTATTGGGAAGTAGTTGAGGTAGTACCTATTGCCCTGTTTATTATCAAACCCTTGGGAGTTACTTCTACGTTTGCTTATATCGCCATGCTATGCTAGTAGACGTGGATTGGGTTTGAGAGATATTCACGACAGATGTGAGATTGTTAATTAATGGTTTACTTAAGGTGGCAACTAAAACTCACATCTGGGTGGATTGAGGCACCTGGAGAACCCAGTGTTGCCTGTTTTTCTAAGGACCGCCACCCAGGTTCAAAGGGATCATGAGATTATTCATGCTAGAAACTTCCGTGTGCAGCCACAAGCTATTATGGGCTCTAGCATAGTTGAGTAGGTTACATGATCTCTTGAAGAGGTGGGCTAGCAGATGTAGGGGAAAGTAGGTGTAACTGTCCACCCGGAGTAAAGAGTTATTGTTTCTGAAACACTGTGTCTCGGTCATCCGTTTCTCAAACATCATGTAGTGCGAGAATCAAGCGGAGGCGATCGAGTCTTGTGGGGAAAAGTGCGCAAACCTCTGCAGAGTGTACAAACTAATCATGGTTAGCCGTGTCCCCGGTTATGGACAACTTGAGTATCTAGTACTTGGATTATCATGTGAATCTCCTCATGTTACTTAATTAATATTGTTGGGTTAACGATGATACTTAATTGGGATTGAGATGCTGTCAACCATCTCAATGTTTCACAACCACCATGATAGTCAAATAAAATTTATTCCTTTGCAGTAGGGAAAAATTGGCTTTTCGCAAAAACATTATAACCATAGAGCTTTTCCACCAGCCATATATGCATGTAGTGATAGCCTTTGTTCATCATTTCTCTATGGTGTGAATTTGCCAGCATATTCCATGTGCTGACCCGTTTTCGGGCTGCAACGTTTCATGTTGCAGGATTCTTACGACGAGTAAGTGATACGTTAGGGTTACGATTTCTACACTCAACTTTGCCGTTGGTGTTGATGGGAATCCACAACCTTGTTACTTCCGCTATTTGGATTGAGGTAATAGTATTTACGTTACTTTATACATGTGATTTACCTCTGTTATAAATCCTCGAGTACTGTGTGTGTCAGCATACCGATCCAGGGATGACACTTAAGCACAGAGACTTGATCCATTCAGGTCGGGTCGCTACAAGATGGTATCAGAGCACATGTTGACTGTAGGACGTGACCCTAGAAACTGGCAAGCCCATAGGATGGATTTTCGCTAAAACTTTCCTTTTCAAAAATATCTTTTACCTCTCTTCTTTTCCGAGTCTTATTGAAATATTCCCTTTTAGTGAGACTATACCCCTTTCCCCTGTTGACCACAAAGATTCGACTGATGAGACCACTCCAAGAAGGACAAGATATCGGATAACCAAGACCACTACGGAATGAAGGAGATTCTACCATGCATCTGAATAATGGAAACTACAACAGTTGAAGACTCCGAAGACTAGGAGAATTTGAAGGCTCTGAAGAATTCCCAGATTTGACCTAGTAAGGCTACCCCTATGGAACTTGGCAGACTATGGAAGCTGTCAATACCTGAGTCTGCTGTCAATACCTGAGATCAAGGTGTATCGGAGAAAGACCGGAGCATGGAGAGTTAAAAACTCAAAGTTCTGTCAAGGAAAACCCTAAGGCAGGAGATATCAACTATGGAGAGATAGCTCATGGAAATGACAAGAGCAGAAACACGGCTATCCATGATGTTATCGCCCGCTTATGCTATTGTCACCGTGCTGAGTTAAGCATGCATATGCATGGTAGGATTGGATGGTAGAAGGCTGATGGAGCACCTACCAGCAAGACGAAGTTTTAACCTTAGCTGGTGTATCACCAGGATCTAAAGCATTACATCAGGAAGTTTAAAGATGAACCTTCAGGAAGCAGTATTCGACAAGTAAGCGTTTCGGGAAGAACTCAGGACCCAGAAGTTGAAAGTAGCCATGATGGAGGAGCAAAACCTCGAGACATCCAAGACTCGTCAGGAACTGAAGGACAGTAGGATCATGGTTCATGTCAAGGATGTTGAGACCCAGAAGTTGGAGCGCAACTCCAGAAATATTAAAGGACGTCACGAGAGACTTCGCGTCAACAGAGATGATTTGGCAAAAGAACTTGAGAAGGACAAGCATGATCGGAAGAAGCCATTGGAGGCATGAACAAGACTTGAAGAGTTTGATGACTTTGAAGATTTATTGACCTTAGAAGACCAAACCCCTGTTACATACCTACGTTAGATGCGATGATTGTGAGCTGTCATTTGTTTGTTGTTTTTCCGACAGCCACAAATAAAAATCTGTCTTTTCAAAACTTTTGTTTGTATTGTGTGCATCTCTCTCTACCTCTCTTATCTCACCCCAAACCCATGGACCCAATAGAGGATGAATGGAGATGAGCTTGTATTTTTTGGACCGATGAGTCAATTGGAGACGGACCGATGGATTCAGAACATGGAGGATCACATGAAGAATAACCCTATAGTCGGAAAGGAGATGACCCGGCATGCTCTTCAATGTTTTGAAAGAGGTGCTGCTACTTGGTGTAGGATGTACCAAACCATCAATGGATGGCAAGGAGTAACCACTTGGAAAGAATTTAAGTGGACTCTACAAAGATCTCGTCTTGTGTCCCAGAAATTGAAGCCTCGTGGAAAGGATATGAAGAAACCTTGTGCATACAAGCCTTGTGGAGAAATAGGACACAACCATAAGGAACACAAGGATGAATGCCCTAATTGTGAAGGAAGTCACCTAGTTGAAGAATGCCCAAGTAGGCAGATCACTTGTTTCTTGTGTGAAGGGACTACCCACTACCCTGCTCAGTGTCACATCTACCCCATGGTACAAAGGACCATCCAGCAGAAGAAACAAGCAATGAAAAGAGCCCTCATGGAAATTTTAGAGGAATCTGTGATGAAGGAAGAGGTGGAGGACACACCCAAAGAAGAACCAATTAAACCCTGCACCAAGTCATGCTATTCATGTGGAGAAGAAGGACACATCTCCCAAAATTGTCTAAATGGGGATTTAGTAGAATCCCGATAGAGGAAGTAGAGTATGACCCACAGGAAATAGAAGCCCTGATTGGAACGGAAAAGTCCAGGAAGAGAAGTAGATTGGATCCCAGGAACAACCCAATTTCTACAAAAAAAGACCTGAGTCATATCACATGTTTCAGGTGCAGAAATTCAGGACACTACTTCAATGATTGCCCAAAAGGGAAGATGAGGACCCCAGGAGGCTATATAATCACATGGATATCTGACTCATACGGAGTCCAGTTAGGCCCCACAAGTGGTCAAAATGTTTGTGACGACCAGTTGCTTCAAAGGATTCTTTCATAGGGAACTTTTGGAGAACTTTCCTTAAGGAGTTCGTTCAGAAGCTTGTATAGAAACTTTCTTAATGAGCACTCGACAAACGCATTTTGAGAACATACGCAAAGTCCCAAGTATGGACCTAGTGCAGCATCATAACTGAGGTGTCTTGCATTTACCTACAAGTAATTGGATCTCATATGGAGATGTTTAGTGAAGTAAAATGGAAAAAATTGAATGCAACTACACAAGAACCAGTCTGTAACTGTCGTTCGGAATCAGTTTTGCGCAGTGTTAACTGAAACATGGATATCTGACTCATACGGAGTCCATTTTGGATCCACAAGTAGTCAAAACGTTTGTGACGACTTGATGCTTCAAAGGATTCTTTCATAGGAAATTTTCGAGAAATTTTCTTAAGGAGTTTGTTCAGAAACATGTATAGAAACTTTCATAATGAGCACTCGACAAAAGCATTTCGAGAACGTACGCAAAGTCCCAAGTATGGACCTAGTGCATCATCATAACTGAGGTCTCTTGCATTTACCTACAAGTAATTGGATCTCACATGGAGATGTTTAGTGAAGTAGAATGGAAAAAATCGAATGCAACTACACATGAACCAGTCTGTAACTGTCGTTCGGAATCAGTTTTGCGCACTGTTAACTGAAACATGGATATCTGACTCATACGGAGTCCGTTTTGGCTCCACAAGTGGTCAAAACGTTTGTGACGACCAGATGCTTCAAAGGATTCTTTCATAGGGAACTTTTGGAGAACCTTTCTTAAGGAGTTCGTTCAGAAACTTGTATAGAAACTTTCTTAATGAGCACTCGACAAACACATTTCGAGAACATACGCAAAGTCCCAAGTATGAACCTAGTGCATCATCATAACTGAGGTCTCTTGAATTTCCCTACAAGTAATTGGATCTCATATGCAGATGTTTAGTGAAGTATAATGGGAAAAATCGAATGCAACTACACAAGAACCAGTTTGTAACTGTCGTTCGGAATCAGTTTTGCGCAGTGTTAACTGAAACATGGACATCTGACTCATACGGAGTCCGTTTTGGATCCACAAGTAGTCAAAACGTTTGTGACGACTAGATGCTACAAAGGATTCTTTCATTGGGAACTTTTGGAGAACTTTTCTTAAGGAGTTCGTTCAGAAACTTGTATAGAAACTTCTTAATGAGCACTCGACAAACGCATTTCGAGAACATACGCAAAGTCCCAAGTATGGACCTATTGCATCATCATAACTGAGGTCTCTTGCATTTACCTACAAGTAATTGGATCTCATATGGAGATGTTTAGTGAAGTAGAATGGAAAAAATCGAATGCAACTACACAAGAACCAGTCTGTAACTGTCGTTCGGAATCAATTTTGCGCAGTGTTAACTAAAACATGGATATCTGACTCATACGGAGTCCATTTTGGCTCCACAAGTGGTGAAAATGTTTGTGACGACCAGATGCTTCAACGGATTCTTTCATAGGGAACTTTTGGAGAACTTTTCCTAAGGAGTTCGTTCAAAAACTTTCTTAATGAGCACTCGACAAAAGCATTTCGAGAACATATGCAAAGTCCCAAGTATCGACCTAGTGCATCATCATAACTGAGGTCGCTTGCATTTACCTACAAGTAATTGGATCTCATATGGAGATGTTTAGTGAAGTAGAATGGAAAAACTTGAATGAAACTACACAAGAACCAGTCTGTAACTGTCGTTCGGAATCAGTTTTGCGCAGTGTTAACTGAAAGATGGATATCTGACTCATACGGAGTCCGTTTTGGCTCAACAAGTACTCAAAACGTTTGTGAAAACCAAATGCTTCAAAGGATTCTTTCATATGGAACTTTTGGAGAACTTTTCTTAAGGAGTTCGTTCAGAAACTTGTATAGAAACTTTCTTAATGAGCACTCGACAAACGCATTACGAGAACATACACAAAGTCCCACCTATGGACCTAGTGCATCATCATAACTGAGGTCTCTTGCATTTCCCTACAAGTAATTGGATCTCATATGGAGATGGTTAGTGAAGTAGAATGGAAAAAATCGAATGCAACTACACAAGAACCAGTCTGTAACTGTCGTTCGGAATCAGTTTTGCGCAGTGTTAACTGAAACATGGATATCTGACTCATACGGAGTCCGTTTTGGATCCACAAGTAGTCAAAACGTTTGTGACGACCAGATGCTTCAAAGGATTCTTTCATAGGGAACTTTTGGAGAACTTCTCTTAAGGAGTTCGTTCAGAAACATGTATAGAAACTTTCATAATGAGCACTCGACAAAAGCATTTCGAGAACATACGGAAATTACCAAGTATGGACCTAGTGCATCATCATAACTGAGGTCTCTTGCATTTCGCTACAAGTAATTGGATCTCATATGGAGATGTTTAGTGAAGTAGAATGGAAAAAAATCGAATGCAACTACACAAGAACTAGTCTGTAACTGTCGTTCGGAATCAGTTTTGCGCAGTGTAAACTAAATCATGGATATCTGATTCATATGGAGTCCGTTTTGGCTCCACAGGTGGTCAAAACGTTTGTGACGACCAGATGCTACAAAGGATCCTTTCATAGGGAACTTTTGGAGAACTTTTCTTAAGGATTTCGTCCAGAAACTTGTATAGAAACTTCTTAATGAGCACTCGACAAACGCATTTCGAGAACATACGCAAAGTCCAAAGTATGGACCTAGTGCATCATCATAACTGAGGTCTCCTGCATTTACCTACAAGTAATTGGATCTCATATGGAGATGTTTAGTGCAGTATAATGGAAAAAATCAAATGCAACTACACAAGAACCAGTCTGTAACTGTCGTTCGGAATCAGTTTTGCGCAGTGTTAACTGAAACATGGATATCTGACTCATACGGAGTCCGTTTTTGATCCACAAGTAGTCAAAACTTTGTGACGACCAGATGCATCAAAGGATTCTTTCATAGGGAACTTTTGGAGAACTATTCTTAAGGAGTTCGTTCAGAAACTTGTATAGAAACATTCTTAATGAGCACTCGACAAACGCATTTCGAGAACATACACAAAGTCCCAGCTATGGACCTAGTGCATCATCATAACTAAGGTCTATTGCATTTCCCTACAAGTAATTGGATCTCATATGGAGATGGTTAGTGAAGTAGAATAGAAAAAATCGAATGCAACTACACAAGAACCAGTCTGTAACTGTCGTTCGGAATCAGTTTTGCGCAGTGTTAACTGAAACATGGATATCTGACTCATACGGAGTCCGTTTTGGATCCACAAGTAGTCAAAACGTTTGTGACGACCAGGTGTTCAAAGGATTCTTTCATAGGGAACTTTTGGAGAACTTTTCTTAAGGAGTTCGTTCAGAAACATGTATAGAAACTTTCATAATAAGCACTCGACAAAAGCATTTCGAGAACATACGCAAAGTCCCAAGTATGGACCTAGTGCATCATCATAACTGAGGTCTCTTGCATTTCGCTACAAGTAATTGGATCTCATATGGAGATGTTTAGTGAAGTAGAATGGAAAAAAATCGAATGCAACTACACAAGAACCAGTCTGTAACTCTTGTTCGGAATCAGTTTTGCGCAGTGTTAACTGAAACATGGATATCTGACTCATACGGAGTCCGTTTTGGCTCCACAAGTAGTCAAAACGTTTGTGACGACCATATGCTTCAAAGGATTCTTTCATATTGAACTTTTGGAGAACTTTTCTTAAGGAGTTCGTTCAGAAAATTATATAGAAACTTTCTTAATGAGCACTCGACAAACGCATTTCGAGAACATATGCAAAGTCCTAATTATGGACCTAGTGCATCATCATAACTGAGGTCTCTTGAATTTCCCTACAAGTAATTGGATCTCATATGGAGATGTTTAGTGAAGTAGAATGGAAAAAATCGAATGCAACTACACAAGACCAGTGTGTAACTGTCGTTCGGAATCAGTTTTGCGCAGTGTTAACTGAAACATGGATATCTGACTCATACGGAGTCCGTTTTGGCTCCACAAGTGGTCAAAAGGTTTGTGACGACCAGATGCTTCAAAGGATTCTTTCATACAGAACTTTTGGAGAACTTTTCTGAAGTAGTTCGTTCAGAAACTTGTATAGAAACTTTCTTAATGAACATTCGACAAACGTATTTCGAGAACATACGCAAAGTCCCATCTATAGTCCTAGTGTCTCATCATAACTAAGGTCTCTTGCATTTCCCTACAAGTAATTTGATCTCATATGGAGATGTTTAGTGAAGTAGAATGGAAAAAATCGAATGCAACTACACAAGAACTAGTCTATAACTGTCGTTCGGAATCAGTTTTGCGCAGTGTTAACTGAAACATGGATATCTCACTCATACGGAGTCCGTTTTGGCTCCACAAGTGGTCAAAACTTTTGTGACGACCAGATGCTTCAAATTATTCTTTCATATGGAACTTTTGGAGAACTTTTCTTAAGTAGTTCGTTCAGAAACTTGTATAGAAACTTTCTTATTGAGCACTCGACAAACGCATTTCGAGAACATACACAAAGTCCCAGCTATGGACCTAGTGCATCATCATAACTGAGATCTCTTGCATTTCCTTACAAGTAACTGGATCTCATATGGATATGTTTAGTGAAGTAGAATGGAAAAAATCGAATGCAAATACACAAGAACCAGTTTGTAACTGTCGTTCGGAATCAGTTTTGCGCAGTGTTAACTGAAACATGGATATCTGACTCATACGTAGTCCATTTTGGCTCCACAAGTGGTAAAAACGTTTGTGACGACCAGATGCTTCAAAGGATTTTTTCATACAGAACTTTTGGAGAGCTTTTCTTAGGGAGTTCGTTCAGAAACATATATAGAAACTTTCTTAATGAGCACTCGACAAACGCATTTCGAGAACATACACAAAGTCCCAGCTATGGACCTAGTGCATCATCATAACTGAGGTCTCTTGCATTTCCCTACAAGTAATTGGATCTCATATGGAGATGTTTAGTGAAGTAGAATGGAAAAAATTGAATGCAACTACACAAGAACCAGTCTGTAACTGTCGTTCGGAATCAGTTTTGCACAGTGTTAACTGAAACATGGATATCTGACTCATACGGAGTCCGTTTTGGCTCCACAAGTAGTCAAAACATTTGTGAAGAACAGATGCTTAAAAGGATACTTTCATAGGGAGCTTTTGGAGAACTTTTCTTAAGGAATTCGTTCAGAAACTTGTATAGAAACTTTCTTAATGAGCACTCGACAAACGCATTTCGAGAACATACGCAAAGTCCCAAGTATGGACCTAGTGCATCATCATAACTGAGGTCTCTTGCATTTACCTACAAGTAATTGGATCTCATATGGAGATGTTCAGTGAAGTAGAATGGAAAAAATCAAATGCAACTACACAAAAACCAGTCTGTAACTGTCGTTCGGAATCCGTTTTGCGCAGTGTTAACTGAAACATGGATATCTGACACATACGGAGTCCGTTTTGGCTCCACAAGTGGTCAAAACGTTTGTGACGACCAGATGCTTCAAAGGATTCTTTCATAGGGATCTTTTGGAGAACTTTTGTTAATGAGTTCGTTCAGAAACATGTATATAAACTTTCTTAATGAGCACTCGACAAACGCATTTCGAGAACATACGCAAAGTCCCAAGTATGGACCTAGTGCATCATCATAACTGAGGTCTCTTGCATTTACCTACAAGTAATTTGATCTCATATGGAGATGTTTAGTGAAGTAGAATGGAAAAAATCGATTGCAACTACACAAGAACCAGTTTGTAATTGTCGTTTGGAATCAGTTTTGCGCAGTGTTAACTGAAACATCGATATCTGACTCATACGGAGTCCATTTTGGATCCACAAGTAGTCAAAACGTTTGTGACAACCAAATGCTTCAAAGGATTCTTTCATATGGAACTTTTGGAGAACTTTTCTTAAGGAGTTCGTTCAGAAACATGTATAGAACTTTCTTAATGAGCACTCGACAAACGCATTTCGAGACCATACGCAAAGTCCCCAGTATGGACCTAGTGCATCATCATAACTGAGGTCTCTTGCATTTACCTACAAGTAATTGGATCTCATATAGAGATGTTTAGTGAAGTATAATGGAAAAAATCGAATGCAACTACACAAGAACCATTCTGTAACTGTCGTTCGGAATCAGTTTTGCGCAGTGTTATGAAACATGGATATCTGACTCATACGGAGTCCTTTTTGGCTCCACAAGTAGTCGAAACGTTTGTGAAGAGCTGATGCTTCAAAGGATTCTTTCATAGGGAACTTTTGGAGAACTTTTCTTAAGGAGTTCGTTCAGAAACTTGTATAGAAACATTCCAAATGAGCACTCGACAAACGCATTTCGAGAACATATGCAAAGTCCCAAGTATGGACCTAGTGCATCATCATAACTGAGGTCTCTTGCATTTACCTACAAGTAATTGGATCTCATATGGATATGTTCAGTGAAGTAGAATTGAAAAAATCAAATGCAACTACACAAAAACCAGTCTGTAACTGTCGTTCGGAATCCGTTTTGCGTAGTGTTAACTAAAACATGGATATCTGGCTCATACGGAGTCCGTTTTGGCTCCACAAGTGGTCAAAACGTTTGTGACGACCAGATGCTTGAATGGATTCTTTCATAGGGAAATTTTGGAGAACTTTTATTAATGAGTTCGTTCAGAAACATGTATAGAAACTTTCTTAATGAGCACTCGACAAACGCATTTCGAGAACATACGCAAAGTCCCAAGTATGGACCTAGTGCATCATCATAACTGAGGTCTCTTGCATTTACCTACAAGTAATTGGATCTCATATGGAGATGTTTAGTGAAGTAGAATGGAAAAAATCGAATGCAACTACACAAGAACCAGTCTGTAACTATCATTCGGAATCAGTTTTGGGCAATGTTGGATATCTAACTCATACGTGGTCCGTTTTGGCTTCACAAGTGGTCAAAATGTTTGTGAAAATCAGCTGCTTCAAAGTATTCTTCCATAGGGAACTTTTGGAGAACTTTTCTTAAGAAGTTCGTTAAGAAACTTGTATAGAAACTTTCTTAATGAGCATTCGACAAATGCATTACGAGAACATACGCAAAGTCCCAGCTATGGACCTAGTGCATCATCATAACTCAGGTCTCTTTCATTTACCTACAAGTAATTGGATCTCATATGGAGATGTTTAGTGAAGTATAATGGAAAAAATCGAATGCAACTACACAAGAACCAGTCTGTAACTGTCGTTCGGAATCAGTTTTGCGCAGTGTTAACTGAAACATGGATATCTGACTTATACACAGTCCGTTTTGGCTCCACAAGTAGTCAAAGCGTTTGTGACGACCAGATGCTTCAAAGGATTCTTTCATAGGGAACTTTTGGAGAACTTTCCTTAAGGAGTTCGTTCAGAAACTTGTACAGAAACTTTCTTAATGAGCACTCGACAAACGCATTTCGAGAACATATGCAAAGTCCCAAGTATGGACCTAGTGCATCATCATAACTGAGGTCTCTTGCATTTACCTACAAGTAATTGGATCTCATATGGAGATGTTTAGTGAAGTATATTGGAAAAAATCGAATGCAACTACACAAGAACCAGTCTGTAACTGTCGTTCGGAATCATTTTTGCGCAGTGTTAACTGAAACATGGATATCTGACTCATATGGAGTCCGTTTTGGCTCCACAAGTGGTGAAAATGTTTGTGACGACCGGATGCTTCAAAGGATTCTTTCATAGGGAAGTTTTGGAGAACTTTTCTGAAGGAGTTCGTTAAGAAACTTGTATAGAAACTTTATTAATGAGCACTCGACAAACGCATTTCGAGAACATACACAAAGTCCCAGCTATGGACCTAGTGCATCATCATAACTAAGGTCTCTTGCATTTCCCTACAAGTAATTGGATCTCATATGGAGATGTTTAGTGAAGTAGAATGGAAAAAATCGAATGCAACTACACAAGAACCAGTCTGTAACTGTCGTTCGGAATCAGTTTTGCGCAGTGTTAACTGAAACATGGATATCTGACTCATATGGAGTCCGTTTTGGCTCCACAAGTGGTCAAAACGTTTGTGACGACCAGATGCTTCAACGAATTCTTTCATAGGGAACTTTTGGAGAACTTTCCTTAAGGAGTTCGTTCAGAAACTTGTATAGAAACTTTCCTAATGAGCACTCGACAAACGCATTTCGAGAACATACACAAAGTCCCAAGTATGGACCTAGTGCATCATCATAACTGAGGTCTCTTGAATTTCCCTACAAGTAATTGGATCTCATATGGAGATGTTTAGTGAAGTAGAATGGAAAAAATCGAATGCAACTACACAAGAACTAGTCTGTAACTGTCGTCCGGAATCAGTTTTGCGCAGTGTTAACTGAAACATGGATATCTGACTCATATGGAGTTCGTTTTGGCTCCACAAGTTGTCAAAACGTTTGTGACGACCAGATGCTTCAACGAATTCTTTCATAGGGAACTTTTGGAGAACTTTTCTTTAGGAGTTCGTTCTGAAACTTGTATAGAAACTTTCCTAATGAGCACTCGACAAACGCATTTCGAGAACATACACAAAGTCCCAAGTATGGACCTAGTGCATCGTCATAACTGAGGTCTCTTGAATTTCCCTACAAGTAATTGGATCTCATATGGAGATGTTTAGTGAAGTAGAATGGAAAATATCGAATGCAACTACACAAGAACCAGTCTGTAACTATCATTCGGAATCAGTTTTGGGCAATGTTGGATATCTAACTCATACGTGGTCCGTTTTGGCTCCACAAGTGGTCAAAACGTTTGTGAAAATCAGCTGCTTCAAAGTATTCTTCCATAGGGAACTTTTGGATAACTTTTCTTAAGGAGTTCGTTACGAAGCTTGTATAGAAACTTTCTTAATGAGCACTCGACAAATGCATTACGAGAACATACGCAAAGTCCCAGCTATGGACCTAGTGCATCATCATAACTGAGGTCTCTTGCATTTACCTACAAGTAATTGGATCTCATATGGAGATGTTTAGTGAAGTATAATGGAAAAAATCGAATGCAACTACACAAGAACCAGTCTGTAACTGTCGTTCGGAATCAGTTTTGCGCAGTGTTAATTGAAACATGGATATCTGACTCATACGGAGTTTGTTTTGGCTCCACAAGTGGTCAAAACATTTGTGACTACTAGATGCTTCAAAGGATTCTTTCATAGGGAACTTTTGAAGAACTTTTCTTAAGGAGTTCGTTCAGAAACATATATAGAAACTTTCTTAATGAGCACTCAACAAACGCATTTCGAGAACATACACAAAGTCCCAGCTATGGACCTAGTGCATCATCATAACTGAGGTCTCTTGCATTTCCCTACAAGTAATTGGATCTCGTATGGAGATATTTAGTGAAGTAGAATGGAAAAAATCGAATGCAACTACACAAGAACCAGTCTGTAACTGTCGTTCGGAATCAGTTTTGCGCAGTGTTAACTGAAACATGGATATCTGACTCATATGGAGTCCGTTTTGGCTCCACAAGTAGTCAAAATATTTGTGACGACCAGATGCTTCAAAGGATTCTTTCATAGCGAACTTTTGGAGAACTTTTCTTAAGGAGTTCATTTAGAAACTTGTATAGACACTTTCTTAATGAGCACTCGACAAACGTATTTCGAGAACATAGGCAAAGTCCCAAGTATGAACCTAGTGCATCATCATAACTAAGGTCTCTTGCATTTACCTACAAGTAATTGGATCTCATATGGATATGTTTAGTGAAGTAGAATGGAAAAAATTGAATGCAACTACACAAGAACCAGTCTGTAACTATAGTTCGGAATCAGTTTTGCGCAGTGTTAACTAAAACATGGATATCTGAATCATATGGAGTCCGTTTTGGCTCCACAAGTGGTCAAAACGTTATTGACGACCAGATGCTTGAAAGAATTCTTCCATAGGGAACTTTTGGAGAACTTTTCTTAAGGAGTTCGTTTAAAAACTTGTATAGAAACTTTCGTAATGAGCACTCGACAAACGCATTTCGAGAACATACGCAAAGTCCCAAGTATGGACCTCGTGCATCATCATAACTGAGGTCTCTTGCATTTACGTACAGGTAATTGGATCTCATATGGAGATGTTTAGTGAAGTATAATGGAAAAAATCGAATGCAACTCCACAAGAACCAGTCTGTAACTGTCATTCGGAATCAGTTTTGCGCAGTGTTAACTGAAACATGGATATCTGACTCATACAGAGTCTGTTTTGGCTCCACAAGTGGTCAAAATGTTTGTGACGACCAGATACTTAAAAGGATTCTTTCATAGGGAACTTTTGGATAACTTTTCTTAAGGAGTTCGTTCAGAAACTTGTACAGAAACTTTCTTAATGAGCACTCGACAAACGCATTTCGTGAACATATGCAAAGTCCCAAGTATGGACCTAGTGCATCATCATAACTAAGGTCTCTTGCATTTACCTACAAGTAATTGGATCTCATATGGAGATGTTTAGTGAATTATATTGGAAAAAATCGAATGCAACTACACAAGAACCAGTCTGTAACTGTCGTTCGGAATCATTTTTGCGCAGTGTTAACTGAAACATGGATATCTGACTCATATGGAGTCCGTTTTGGCTCCACCAGTGGTGAAAACGTTTGTGACGACCGGATGCTTCAAAGGATTCTTTCATAGGGAACTTTTGGAGTACTTTTCTGAAGGAGTTCGTTAAGAAACTTGTATAGAAACTTTATTAATGAGCACTCGACAAACGCATTTCGAGAACATACACAAAGTCCCAGCTATGGACCTAGTGCATCATCATAACTGAGGTCTCTTGCATTTCCCTACAAGTAATTGGATCTCATATGGAGATGTTTAGTGAAGTAGAATGGAAAAAATCTAATGCAACTACACAAGAACCAGTCTGTAACTGTCGTTCGGAATCAGTTTTGCGCAGTGTTAACTGAAACATGGATATCTGACTCATATGGAGTCCGTTTTGGCTCCACAAGTGGTCAAAACGTTTGTGACGACCAGATGCTTCAACGAATTCTTTCATAGGGAACTTTTGGAGAACTTTCCTTAAGGAGTTCGTTCAGAAACTTGTATAGAAACTTTCCTAATGAGCACTCGACAAACGCATTTCGAGAACATACAGAAAGTCCCAAGTATGGAGCTAGTGCATCATCATAACTGAGGTCTCTTGAATTTCCCTACAAGTAATTGGATCTCATATGGAGATGTTTAGTGAAGTAGAATGGAAAAAATCGAATGCAACTACACAAGAACCAGTCTGTAACTGTCGTTCGGAATCAGTTTTGCGCAGTGTTAACTGAAACATGGATATCTGACTCATATGGAGTTCGTTTTGGCTCCACAAGTTGTCAAAACGTTTGTGACGACCAGATGCTTCAACGAATTCTTTCATAGGGAACTTTTGGAGAACTTTTCTTAAGGAGTTCGTTGTGAAACTTGTATAGAAACTTTCCTAATGAGCACTCGACAAACGCATTTCGAGAACATACGCAAAGTCCCAAGTATGGACCTAGTGCATCATCATAACTGAGGTCTCTTGAATTTCCCTACAAGTAATTGGATCTCATATGGAGATGTTTAGTGAAGTATAATGGAAAAAATCGAATGCAACTACACAAGAACCAGTCTGTAACTGTCATTCGGAATCAGTTTTGGGCAATGTTGGATATCTAACTCATACGTGGTCCGTTTTGGCTCCACAAGTGGTCAAAACGTTTGTGACAATCAGCTGCTTCAAAGTATTCTTTCATAGGCAACTTTTGGAGAACTTTTCTTAAGGAGTTCGTTAAGAAACTTGTATAGAAACTTTCTTAATGAGCACTCGACAAACGCATTTCGAGAAAATAAACAAAGTCCCAGCTATGGACCTAGTGCATCATCATAACTGAGGTCTCTTGCATTTCCCTACAAGTAATTCGATCTCATATGCAGATGTTTAGTGAAGTATAATGGGAAAAATCGAATGCAACTACACAAGAACCAGTTTGTAACTGTCGTTCGGAATCAGTTTTGCGCAGTGTTAACTGAAACATGGACATCTGACTCATACGGAGTCCGTTTTGGATCCACAAGTAGTCAAAACGTTTGTGACGACTAGATGCTTCAAAGGATTCTTTCATAGGGAACTTTTGGAGAGCTTTTCTTAAGGAGTTCGTTCAGAAACATATATAGAAACTTTCTTAATGAGCACTCGACAAACGCATTTCGAGAACATACACAAAGTCCCAGCTATGGCCTAGTGCATCATCATAACTGAGGTCTCTTGCATTTCCCTACAAGTAATTGGATCTCATATGGAGATGTTTAGTGAAGTAGAATGGAAAAAATCGAATGCAACTACACAAGAACCTGTCTGTAAGTGTCGTTCGGAATCAGTTTTGCGCACTGTTAACTGAAACATGGATATCTGACTCATACGGAGTCCGTTTTGGCTCCACAAGTAGTCAAAACATTTGTGACGACCAGATGCTTCAAATGATTCTTTCATGGGGAAGTTTTGGAGAAGTTTTCTTAAGGAGTTCATCCAGAAACTTGTATAGAAACTTTCTTAATGAGCACTCAACAAACGCATTTCGAGAACATACGCAAAGTCCCAAGTATGGACCTAGTGCATCATCATAACTGAGGTCTCTTGCATTTACCTACAAGTAATTGGGTCTATATGGAGATGTTTAGTGAAGTAGAATGGAAAATTTTGAATGCAACTACACAAGAACCAGTTTGTAACTGTCGTTCGGAATCAGTTTTGTGCAGTGTTAACTGAAACATGGATATCTGACTCATATGGAGTCCGTTTTGGCTCCACAAGTGGTCAAAACATTTGTGATGACCAGATGCTTCAAAGAATTCTTTCATAGGGAACTTTTGTGTAGCGACCAGACCTCAAATGGCCTGTGCTGCTGTGCACCAGTGTCATCCCTGGATCAGTAATGCTGACACGCACAGTACAAATGGAGGATTTATAACGGAGTAGCAATCACACACTTATTACATCGAATATCTCCAAAGAGATTAAGAATGATCAACATGTCTTAAGGCCATCTAATAACGATAACAGCGGAAGACTTGGAAGATAAGTGAGTCCATCAACTCCAGCGGCATCACTGAGTATAAGACCACGACCTAAGGCACCTTACTCGTCGTCTGAAAAGTCTGCAACATGAAACGTTGCAGCCCGAAAACGGGTCAGCACATAGAATATGCTGGCAAAGTAACACATAGAGAGCAATGAACAATAATAATGCTATACTATATGCATATATGGCTGGTGGAAGGCTCTATGGTTACAGTTTTGCGAAAAGCCAATTTTATCCTACTGCAAAAGAATAAATTTTGTTTAACTATCATGGTGGTTGAAACATTGAGAAGGTACCTCCAACTCAATCCCAATTAAGTGTCATCATTAACCCAACAAAATTAATTATAAGTATCACGGTGATGAGATTCAAATGATAATCCAGGTACTAGATACTCAAGTTGTCCATAACCGGGGACACGGCTAATCATGATCAGTTTGTACACTCTGCAGAGGTTTGCGCACTTTTCCCCACAAGACTCGATCGCCTCCGCTTGATTCTCGCACTGCATGATGTTTGAGAAACGGATGACCGAGACACAGTCTTTCAGAAACAATCACTCTTTACTCTGGATGGACCGGTACACCTACTTTCCCCTACATCTGCTAGTCCACCTCTTCAAGAGATCCTGTAACCTACTCAGCTATGCTAGAGCCCATAATAGCTTGTGGCTGCACACGGAAGTTTCTAGCATGAATAATCTTATGATCCCTTTGAGCCTGGGTGGCGGACCTTATACATACAGACAACACGGGGTTCTCCAGGTGCCTCAATCCACCCAGATGTGAGTTTTAGTTGCCACCTTAAGTTGAACCATTATTAACAATCTCACATCTGTCATGAATATCTCTCAAACCCAATCCACGTCTACGAGCATAGCATGGCAATAATAAAAGCAACGTAGAAGTAACTCCCAAGGGTTTGATAAGGAAACAGGTAATAGGTACTACTCAACTACTTCCCAATACCCTCAGTTTAATTAGATCCTAATCATGCAATGTGTTTGAGGAAAAACAAATCTAATGCAATAAAAAAACTGGGTATGAACGGGATATGATCAAAGTGTTACTTGCCTTGCTGATGATCCGCAAAACCTAGCGAGTCGAAGTAACAAGCGGCACACTCCGGGTACTCTATCGCAAACAAACAAGCATACAATCAGTACTCATCTAATGCACAGGTAAAATTCGAATGAAAGATCCAACCAGAAAGTTCAACTTAAGAACTCCGGTTTGCAAAAAGAATCAACTCGAAAGAAGCAACGAAAGTCAAACGGCGAAAGAAAGAAACTTTGTTTGCTAATCTGGATCTAGGTCAAATTTTACTCTAGCAAAAACTTGTTTGAGTAGATTAATCGGAAAGAGAATTTCGAGACGAAACTCTAGGCGCTTGAATCGCCTGATTCCGATAAACGAGCGAGAAGTTAAACAGAATCGAAGATTCGATCAGAAATCGAATCTGAGAAAATCGCGGAAAAATCCGACGAAAAAGAAAAATGGACGAACGGTTAAATAATGGACGTTCGTTAACAGAGAAAAACTGACGAACGCGTTCGTTAAAACGAACGGTTCGGTGAACGCTCGCAAAATAATAAAACCAAAAAAACCGATCTAGGGTTTTTTTTAAACAAAAGGGTTTTTTTTTACAGAAAACCGGCAACGACGGAAAACGGCCGGCGGCAGTACCTCGACGGGCGGGCTCCGGCGAGGGGCTCCGGCGGGCGCGGGGCTTGGCGGCGGGGCTCGGGGCTCGGGGAGGGGTGCGGCGACGAGGGGGCGGCGGCTCCGGGGCTTCCGGCGGCGGCAGCGGGCAAGGCAACCGGCGGCGGCGGCGGGCGAGATGCGGGCGGCGACGATGAGGGGTTCCGGCGGCGGCGGCGGTGAGGAAAGAGAGGGGGGGCGCGGTATTTAAGGAGGGGGGGTTCCGGTGCTTGGGGAAGGGGGCGGCCGGGGCGGCGTGCGGGCGGCGGACTCCGGCGGCGGCTCGGCGCCGTGCGGGAAGAGGAGAGCGCGGGCGGGCCGGCGCTCGGCTGGGCTTCGGCCCGGTCGGGCGTCGCGCAGTTTTTTTTAAATAAGTTCCGCGGAAAATATTGCATAGAAAAATAAATAATAATCAGAAAAATATGAAATAAATTTTCCCCGTCTTGTTAGAAAATCTATAATAGGGTGAACATTTTTATAAATCAAAATAAATATTTTGAAAACATGCATATTTTTTTAATGCAATGAAAATTGCAAATAAATTCCAAATAATGATTTTAACATTTTTCCTCCAGTATTTCAAATGTTTTGGAGAAGTCATATTTTCTCCTCTCGTTTATTTTAACATGAAATATTTTTCCGGAGAGAAAAATAATTAAAACCCCAATCCTCGTTTGAAAGATCAAATTTAAAAATTCGAGAAAATCCCCAACTCTCTCCGAGGGTCCTTGAGTTGCTTAGGATTTGTCGATGATTTGTCACAATGCAACAAAACATGATATGCAATGATGATCTATGTATAACATTCCAAATTGGAAATTTGGGATGTTACAAACCTACCCCCTTAAGATGAATCTCGCCCTCGAGATTCGGGTTGGCTAGAAAACAGGTGAGAGTGGATTTTCCGTAGATCTTCCTCTCGCTCCCAGGTGGCTTCATCCTCTGTGTGGTGACTCCACTGAACTTTGCAAAACATGATAACCTTGCTGCGGGTAACTCGACTGGCATACTCAAGAATCTTAACTGGTTTCTCCTCATAGGTCAAATCACTTTCCAACTGAATCGCTTCCAGTGGCACAGTGTCTCTCAGTGGTATCTCAGCCATCTCTGCGTGGCACTTCTTCAACTGCGAAACATGAAATACATCATGTACTCCAGACAATCCTTCGGGCAATTCCAATTTGTAAGCAACTTCTCCCATACGTTCCAAAACTCTGTATGGTCCGATAAAACGGGGCGCTAACTTTCCCTTAACTCCAAAACGCTTCACTCCTCGAAGTGGTGATACTCGAAGATACACTCTGTCTCCGATTTCGTGAACTGTCTCCTTTCGTTTAGAATCAGCATAACTCTTCTGCCTGGACTGGGCTACCTTGAGCCTATCGCGAATCAATCTCACTTTCTGTTCAGACTCCTTAATCAAATCTGGTCCAAACAACTGACGGTCTCCAACTTCGTCCCATAACAACGGTGTTCTACACCTCCTTCCGTACAAAGCTTCAAAAGGGGACATCTTCAAACTGGTTTGATAACTGTTGTTATAAGAAAACTCCGCATATGGCAAATTGTCGTCCCAACTAGATCCATAATCTAGTGCACATGCTCTCAACATGTCCTCCAAAATCTGGTTGACTCTCTCGGTCTGTCCATCTGTCTATGGGTGGAAAGTTGTACTAAATTCCAGCCTGGTTCCCAATGTTTCATGTAACTGCTTCCAAAACTTCGAGGTAAATTGGGTTCCTCTGTCTGATACAATGGTCCTCGGAACTCCATGCAAACATACTATCCTGGTCATGTATATCTTTGCCAACTTAGCACTGGTGTAAGTGGTCTTCACTGGAATGAAATGAGCCACTTTCGTCAAACGGTCGACTACAACCCATATCGAGTCATAGCCTGAACGAGTCCTAGGTAATCCTGTGATAAAATCCATGCCTATTTTATCCCACTTCCATTCGGGTATCGGCAATGGCTGCAGCAATCCTGCTGGCTTCTGATGCTCTGCCTTCACTCTCTGACATACATCACAAACTGCTACATACTCCGCAATATCCTTCTTCATTCCGGTCCACCAGAAAATATTCTTCAAATCCAAATACATCTTGGTATTCCCTGGGTGAATCGAGTATGGTGAATCATGGGCTTCTTGCAAAATCAACTTCCTGATCTCCGGATCATTTGGTACATATACGCGGTCCTCGAACCATAAGGTATCGTGCTCATCCTCACGAAATCCCTTGGCTTTTCCTTTGCTCATCTTCTCCTTTATCTCTTCAATCTCCTTGTCTGACTTCTGAGCTTCTCTGATCGTTTCCATCAAGGTAGACTGAATCTCCAACGTGGCTAAATAGCCTCTTGGGACTATCTCCAAACTTAGCTCGCGAAGGTCCTCGGCTAACTCCTGAGGTAATTCTCCTGTCATGAGGGTGTTGACATGACTCTTGCGGCTCAACGCGTCTGCTACTACGTTAGCCTTTCCAGGGTGATAATGCAATCTCGTATCATAATCTTTAATGAGCTCCAACCATCTCCTCTGTCTGAGATTTAACTCCTTCTGCGTGAAAATGTACTTCAAACTCTTGTGATCTGTGTACACCTCACAATGGTTTCCGATGAGAAAATGTCTCCATGTTTTCAATGCATGCACCACGGCTGCTAATTCCAAATCATGCGTAGCATAATTCTTCTCATGGGGTTTAAGTTGTCGTGAAGCATACGACACAACTCTTCCTTCCTGCATAAGCACTGCTCCAAGTCCTCGACGAGAAGCGTCGCAATACACTTCATAGTCCTTGCGTTGGTCTGGCAGAATCAACACTGGTGATGTAACCAATCGTTTCTTCAACTCTTGGAAACTAGCTTCACATTCCTCAGTCCAATTGAATTTGGTGTCCTTCTTCAATAGCTCAGTCATGGGCTTAGCAATCCTTGAGAAATTCTCGATAAATCTCCGGTAGTATCCTGCAAGTCCAAGAAAACTCCGGATTTCTCCAACTGTCGTGGGTGATTCCCAACTTGTCACTGTGTCAACCTTGGCAGGGTCTACTGCTATTCCTTCTCCAGAAATAACATGTCCAAGGAATCCAACTTCCTTCAGCCAAAACTCACACTTACTGAACTTGGCATACAACTGATGTTCTCTGAGCTTGTCAAGTACCAATCGCAAATGCTCCTCATGCTCTTCTTCATCCTTGGAAAAGATTAAAATATCATCAATGAACACCACGACAAACTTATCCAAAAACTCCATAAACACTTTGTTCATCAGGTTCATGAAATAGGCCGGTGCGTTAGTCAGTCCAAAAGACATAACGGTATACTCATACAATCCATATCTGGTGGTAAATGCCGTCTTGGGTATATCCTGCTCTCGAATCTTTAACGGATGGTATCCTGATCGTAGATCGATCTTGGAAAATACTTTAGCTCCTTGCAAGCGGTCAAACAAATCATTGATCATCGGCAGTGGGTACTTGTTTTTGATGGTCACTTCATTCAATCCTCGGTAATCAACAACCATCCTTAGTGATCCATCTTTCTTCTCCACTAGAAGTACTGGTGATCCCCAAGGTGACGAACTTGGGCGAATATAGCCTTTATCCAGTAACTCCTTGATCTGCTTCTTAATTTCCTCCAAATCCTTTGCGGGCATCCTGTACGGTCTCTTAGATATTGGCCCGGTGCCTGGCAAAAGTTCAATCAAAAACTCAATGTCTCTATCTGGTGGCATGCCTGGCAACTCTTCTGGAAATACATCCGGATAATCCTTCACCACTGGTACTTCCTCCTGTACAACTCCTGATAAGAAATTCACTTGAGTCCTCTTCGGCATATGCCGGGATACATACTTGATCCTTTTTCCTTCCGGGGTGGTAAGCAAAATAGTCTTGCTGGCACAATCGATGTTTCCTCCATACAACGATAGCCAATCCATTCCTAAAATCACATCCAAACCTTGCGATTCCAAAACAATGAGGTCTGAGGGGAAAACATGCCTACCAATGGCCAACGGTATCTGAAAACATCCTTGGGTGGCCATATACTCTGCTCCTGGCGAGGTTACTAACATAGGGCTTTTGAGAACTTGGGTGGACATCTTAAACTTGTTCACGAATCCCCTTGATATGTATGAATGCGATGCACCAGTATCGAAAAGAACGGTTGCAGTAAATGACTTAACCAAAAACTTACCTATTACTGCATCAGGCTGAGCTTCAACCTCCTCCACGCTCACGTGGTTCACATCTCCTTTGTTGAACGGGTTCGGCTTCTTCCCAGAGCTTCCATTGCCATTTCCATTTTGGGCTTCGGGACAGTCAGTAGCATAATGTCCCGTCTTCTGGCACTTGAAACAAGTAATGTGACTTAGATCTCTCTTGGCTGGGGTAGATGGGTTGGTGCGGTTCTGTCCGTTTCCTCCTCCATTCCCATTACCATTCTTGGAGCCATTTTGGTTGTGCGAACTACCTCCTCCATGGGTATGCTGGAACTGTCCTCCCGGCTTCGGGGTAAAACGTGGCTTCTGCTGGGCTCCAGAATTGTACTTCCCTTGTCCATACTTCCTCTTGCGGTTTTCAATCTGCTGTTGCTTCCCTTCAATCATGAGATCTCTATCTACCAGCTCCTGGTAGTTGTTGAAAGTTGCTACCATCAACTGCATACTCAGTTCATCATTCAATCCTTCCAGAAACTTCTCCTGCTTGGTTGCATCTGTAGCAACGTCATCTGGTGCATAACGTGCTAACTTACTGAAATCCTCCACATACTGGCCTACGGTGCGTCCTCCTTGGCGTAGGTTGCGAAACTCACGCTTCTTCATAGCCATAGCTCCTGCTGAAACATGAGCTGTACGGAAAGCTTGCTGAAACTGGTCCCATGTGACAGTGTCAATAGGGTGCGTGGCTGTGTAATTCTCCCACCATGATGCTGCGGGTCCATCAAGCTGATGTGCGGCAAAACGCACTCTTTCCGCATATGTGCATCCTGCAGTGGTCAACTCCCTTCCAACTTTGCGGAGCCAATCATCTGCTACAATCGGCTCGGTGCTACTGGAAAACACTGGCGGGTTTAGCCTTAAGAAACGGGCTAAGTGATCAACAGGTGGTGGTGGCGGTGGGTTGTTGTTGTTGTTGTTGCCTTGGTTCTGCACTAACACTTGCATCAGGGCATTCTGCTGCTGAATCAACTGGGTGATCTCTGGTGGGAAAACAAATCCGGTGTCGCGTCTCGGAGGCATCTGATAGGTTTAGAAAAGATGAGAGTTAAGAATAGAATGAGGTCTAGAGAGAAAACACTACCCATATACTCATGAGACAAATTCAATCAATATCACTCAATCAATCCCAACAAGGCAAAACAGTCGATCTAACTAGCGTTACAAAGTGCTTGAACTATACTACTAAATGGGGGAAGACTACTACTGATATGGTGGTCTACTAAAAATTCTGATCCGTTGAAGACTCCATGATGTCTGCTCCAGCTTCATCAATCCATTCGTCTTCACTTGGTTCCTAGTCGGTGTCGTCGATGATGATGTAGTTATCCGGACAAGTGCATTCGTTGACTTCTGCTTTTGGCACTGGATTTCCCACGAATGCTCCAATCTTGTTCTCCAGGTCGTCAATCTTCCCGACTAGTGCGTTGATTTCCTCCAAGTAATCTTCGCGTGTAGCCTTGAGTTCTTCTTGGAGTTCCTTGATCTTCGTGAATGCCTTCTTCAGTTCTTCCTTATCCGTGCACATCTGATTCTCCTGGCGTCGAATATGGTGGTTCTGCTCCTGGATGAAAGCTGCAATTGATCCATCCTTCTTGGTCTTGATCATCTCCCATTGCGCGTCTCGACGTCCAAAAATTTGGTAGATTGTATCCTTAAGTTCCTGGTGATAGACTTCTCCAATGCGTCCCATGGCGATGTGTGCGGCCATGCTCTTCCCTAAACTCCAAGTTGGTGCTTCGAAAACCAAACTCATGGGTTCAGTAATTGGCACAAACGTCCTTCCTGGAATGATAACTTGAATCTTCCAGCTCTCCTCTTCAGGTAATGTGGCGTTCTAGGTTCCGGTGACGCTTGGTATTCCTATGTTCAAGTACTTGGTGACTTCCTTCAAGTGTCGACCAAACGGCGTGTCTTCATCTGGTTGCATAAACTTGCTCCTTGCATTCGCCATTCCTAAAAGAGTAGAAAGTGGAGAGGGGTCAGAAATGAGAAGAGAGAAGCTTTCTAGGGCTTAAGCTTAGTGGTCGTGTCCTATAGTCAGCGTGTGCTCTGATACCAACTTTTTAGCGACCAGACCTCAAATGGCCTGTGCTGCTGTGCACCAGTGTCATCCCTGGATCAGTAATGCTGACACGCACAGTACAAATGGAGGATTTATAACAGAGTAGCAATCACACACTTATTACATCGAATATCTCCAAAGAGATTAAGAATGATCAACATGGCTAAAGGCCATCTAACAACGATAACAGCGGAAGACTTGGAAGATAAGTGAGTCCATCAACTCCAGCGGCATCACTGAGTATAAGACCACGACCTAAGGCACCTTACTCGTCGTCTGAAAAGTCTGCAACATGAAAGGTTGCAGTCCGTTTTGGCTCCAAAAGTACTCAAAGCGTTTGTGACGACCATATGCTTCAAAGGATTCTTTCATCGGGAACTTTTGGAGAACTTTTCTTAAGGACTTCGTTCAGAAACATGTATAGAAACTTTCTTAATGAGCACTCGACAAACGCATTTCAAGAATATACGCAAAGTCCCAAGTATGGACCTAGTGCATCATCATAACTGAGGTCTCTTGCATTTACCTAGAAGTAATTGGATCTCATATGGAGATGTTTAGTGAAGTATAATGGAAAAAATCGAATGCAACTACACAAGAACCAGTCTATAACTGTCGTTCGGAATCAGTTTTGCGCAGTGTTAACTGAAACATGGATATCTGACTCATACGGAATCCGTTTTGGCTCCACAAGTAGTCAAAGCGTTTGTGACGACCCGATGCTTCAAAGGATTCTTTCATAGGGAACTTTTGGAGAACTTTTCTTAACGAGTTCGTTCAGAAACATATATAGAAACTTTCATAATGAGCACTCGACAAACGCATTTCGAGAACATACACAAAGTCCCAGCTATGGACCTAGTGCATCATCATAATTGAGGTCTCTTGCATTTCCCTACAAGTAATTGGATCTCATATGGAGATGTTTAGTGAAGTAGAATGGAAAAAATCGAATGCAACTACACAAGAACCAGTCTGTAACTGTCGTTCGGAATCAGTTTTGCGCGGTGTTAACTGAAACATGGATATCTGACTCATACGGAGTCCGTTTTGGCACCACAAGTACTCAAAGCATTTGTGATGACCAGATGCTTCAAAGGATTCTTTCATTGGGAACTTTTGGAGAACTTTTCTTAATGAATTCGTTTAGAAACTTGTATAGAAACTTTCTTAATGAGCACTCGACAAACGCATTTCTAGAATATACGCAAAGTCCCAATTATGGACCTAGTGCATCATCATAACTGAGGTCTCTTGCCTTTACCTACAAGTAATTGGATCTCATATGGAGATTTTTATTGAAGTATAATGGAAAAAATCGAGTGCTACTACACAAGAACCAGTCTGTAACTGTCGTTCGGAATCAGTTTTGCGCAGTGTTAACTGAAACATGGATATCTGACTCATACGGAGTCCGTTTTGGCTCCACAAGTGGTCAAAATGTTTGTGACGACCAGATGCTTGAAAGGATTCTTTTATAGGGACCTTTTGGAGAACTTTTCTTAAGGAGTTCGTTCAGAAACTTGTATAGAAACTTTCTTAATGAGCACTCAACAAACGCATTTCGAGAACATACACAAAGTCCCAGCTATAGACCTAGTGCATCATCCTAACTGAGGTCTCTTGCATTTCCCTACAACTAATTGGATCTAATATGGAGATGTTTAGTGAAGTAGAATGGAAAAAATCGAATGCAACTACACAAGAACCAGTTTGTAACTGTCGTTCGGAATCAGTTTTGTGCAGTGTTAACTGAAACATGGACATCTGACTCATACGGAGTCCGTTTTGGATCCACAAGTAGTCAAAACGTTTGTGACGACCAGATGCTTCAAAGGATTCTTTCATAGGGAACTTTTGGAGAAATTTTCTTAAGGAGTTCATTCAGAAACATATATAGAAACTTACTTAATGAGCACTCGACAAACGCATTTCGAGAACATACACAAAGTCCCAGCTATGGACCTAGTGCATCATCATAACTTAGGTCTCTTGCATTTCCCTACAAGTAATTGGATCTCATATGGAGATGTTTAGTGAAGTAGAATGGAAAAAATCGAATGCAACTACACAAGAACCAGTTTGTAACTGTCGTTTGGAACCAGTTTTGCAAAGTGTTAACTGCAACATGGATATCTGACTCATACGGAGTCCGTTTTGGATTCACAAGTAGTCAAAACGTTTGTGACGACCAGATGCTTCAAAGGATTCTTTCATAGGGAACTTTTGGAGAACTTTTCTTAAGAAGTTCATCCAGAAACTTGTATAGAAACTTTCTTAATAAGCACTCGATAAACGCATTTCGAGAACATACGCAAAGTACCAAGTATGGACCTAGTGCATCATCATAACTGAGGTCTCTTGCATTTACCTACAAGTAATTGGATCTCATATGGAGATGTTTAGTGAAGTAGAATGGAAAAAATTGAATGAAACTACACAAGAACCAGTCTGTAACTGTCGTTCGGAATCAGTTTTGCGCAATGTTAACTGAAACATGGATATCTGACTCATATGGAGTTCGTTTTGGCTCCACAAGTGGTTAAAACGTTTGTGACGACCAGATGCTTAAAAGGATTCTTTCATATGGAACTTTTGGAGAACTTTTCTTAAGGAGTTCGTTCAGAAACTTGTACACAAACTTTCTTAATGAGCACTCGACAAACGCATTTCGAGAACATACACAAAGTCCCAGCTATGGACGTAGTGCATCATCATAACTGAGGTCTCTTGCATTTCCCTACAAGTAATTGGATCTCATATGGAGATGTTTGGTGAAGTAGAATGGAAAAAATCGAATGCAACTACACAAGAGCCAGTTTGTAACTATCGTTTGGAATCAGTTTTGCGCAGTGTTAACTGAAACATGGACATCTGACTCATACGAAGTCTGTTTTGGATCCACAAGTAGCCAAAACGTGTGTGACGACTAGATGCTTTAAAGGATTCTTTCATAGGGAACTTTTGGAGAACTTTTCTTAAGGAGTTCGTTCAGAAACATATGTAGAAACTTTCTTAATGAGCACTCGACAAACGCATTTCGAGAACGTACACAAAGTCCCAGCCATGGACCTAGTGCATCATCATAATTGAGGTCTCTTGCATTTCCCTACAAATAATTGGATCTCATATGGAGATGTTTAGTGAAGTAGAATGTGAAAAATCGAATTGATCTACACAAGAACCAGTCTGTAACTGTCGTTCAGAATCAGTTTTGCGAAGTGTTAACTGAAACATGGATATCTAACTCATACGAAGTCCGTTTTGGCTCCACAAGTAGCAAAACGTTTGTGACGACCAGATGCTTCGAAGGATTCTTTCATAGGGAACTTTGGGAGAACTTTCTTAAGGAGTTCATTCAGAAACTTGTATAGAAACTTTCTTAATGAGCACTCGACAAACGCATTTCGAGAACATACGCAAAGTCCCAAGTATGGACCTAGTGCATCATCATAACTGAGGTCTCTTGCATTTACCTACAAGTAATTGGATCTCATATGGAGATGTTTAGTGAAGTATAATGGAAAAAATCGAATCCAACTACACAATAACCAGTCTGTAACTGTCGTTCGGAATCAGTTTTGCGCAGTGTTAACTGAAACATGGATATCTGACTCATACGGAGTCCGTTTTGGCTCCACAAGTGGTCAAAACGTTTGCGATGACCAGATGCTTCAAAGGATTCTTACATAGGGACCTTTTGCAGAACTTTTCTTAAGGAGTTCGTTCAGAAACTTGTATAGAAACTTTCCTAATGAGCACTCGACAAACGCATTTCGAGAACATACGCAAAGTCCCAAGTTTGGACCTAGTGCATCATCATAACTGAGGTTTCTTGCATTTATATACAAGTAATTGGATCTCATATGGAGATGTTTAGTGAAGTGTAATGGAAAAAATGGAATGCAACTACACAAGAACCAGTCTGTAACTGTCAGTCGGAATCAGTTTTGCGCAATGTTAACTGAAACAAGGATATCTGACTCATACGGAGTCCGTTTTCACTCCACAAATGGTTAAAACGTTTGTGACGACCAGATGCTTAAAAGGATTCTTTCATAGGGAACTTTTGGAGAACTTTTCTTAAGGAGTTCGTTCAGAAACTTCTATAGAAACTTTCTTAATGAGCACTCGACAAACGCATTTCGAGAACATACGCAAAGTCCCAAGTATGGACCTAGTGCATTATCATAACAGAGGTCTCTTGCATTTACCTACAAGTAATTGGATCTCATATGGAGATGTTTAGTGAAGTATAATGGAAAAAATTGACTGCAACTACACAAGAACCAGTCTGTAACTGTCGTTCGGAATCAGTTTTGCGCAGTGTTAACTGAAACATGGATATCTGACTCATATGGAGTCCGTTTTGGCTCCACAAGTGGTCAAAATGTTTGTGACGACTAGATGCTTCAAAGTATTCTTTCATAGGGAACTTTTGGAGAACTTTTCTTAAGGAGTTCATTCAGAAACTTGTATCGAAACTTTCTTAATGAGCACTCGACAAACGCATTTCGAGAAAATACACAAAGTCCCAGCTATGGACGTAGTGCATCATCATAACTGAGGTCTCTTGCATTTCCCTACAAGTAATTGGATCTCCTATGGAGATGTTTAGTGAAGTAGAATGGAAAAAATCGAATGCAACTACACAAAAACCAGTTTGTAACTATCGTTCGGAATCAGTTTTGCGCAGTGTTAACTGAAACATGGACATCTGACTCATACGGAGTCTCTTTTGGATCCACAAGTAGTCAAAATATTTGTGACGACTAGATGCTTCAAAGGATTCTTTCATAGGGAACTTTTGGAGAACTTTTCTTAAGGAGTTCGTTCAGAAACATATATGGAGATTTTCATAATGAGCACTCGACAAACGCATTTCGAGAACATACACAAAGTCCCAGCTATGGACCTAGTGCATCATCATAATTGAGGTCTCTTGCATTTCCCTACAAGTAATTGGATCTCCTATGGAGATGTTTAGTGAAGTAGAATGGAAAAAATCGAATGCAACTACACAAGAACCAGTCTGTAACTGTCGTTCGGAATCAGTTTTGCGCAGTGTTAACTGAAACATGGATATCGGACTCATACGGACTCCGCTTTGGCTCCACAAGTAGTCAAAGCGTTTGTGACGACCAGATGCTTCAAAGGATTCTTTCATAGGGAAGTTTTGGAGAACTTTTCTTAAGGAGTTCGTTCAGAAACTTGTATAGAAACTTTCTTAATGAGCACTCGACAAACGCACTTCGAGAATATACGCAAAGTCCCAAGTATGGACCTAGTGCATCATCATAACTGAGGTCTCTTGCATTTACCTACAAGTAATTGGATCTCATATGGAGATGTTTAGTGAAGTATAATGGAAAAAATCGAATGCAACTACACAAGAACCAGTCTGTAACTGTCCTTCGGAATCAGTTTTGCGCAGTGTTAACTGAAACATGGATATCTGACTCATACGGAGTCCGTTTTGGCTCCACAAGTGGTCAAAACGTTTGCGATGACCAGATGCTTCAAAGGATTCTTTCATAGGGACCTTTTGGAGAACTTTTCTTAAGGAGTTCGTTCAGAAACTTGTATAGAAACTTTCTTAATGAGCACTCAACAAACGCATTTCGAGAACATACACAAAGTTCCAGCTATGGACCTAGTGCATCATCATAACGTAGGTCTCTTGCATTTCCCTACATATAATTGGATCTCATATGGAGATGTTTAGTGAAGTAGAATGGAAAAAATCGAATGCAACTACACAAGAACCAGTTTGTAACTGTCGTTCAGAATCAGTTTTGTGCAGTGTTAACTGAAACATGGACATCTGACTCATACGGAGTCCGTTTTGGATCCACAAGTAGTCCAAACGTTTGTGACGACCAGTTGCTTCAAAGGATTCTTTCATAGGGAACTTTTCGAGAACTTTTCTTCAGGAGTTCATTCAGAAACATATATAGAAACTTACTTAATGAGCACTCGACAAACGCATTTCGAGAACATACACAAAGTCCCAGCTATGGACCTAGTGCATCATCATAACTGAGGTCTCTTGCATTTCCCTACAAGTAATTGGATCTCATATGGAGATGTTTAGTGAAGTAGAATGGAAAAAATCGAATGCAACTACACAAGAACCAGTTTGTAACTGTCGTTCGGAATCAGTTTTGCAAAGTGTTAACTGAAACATTGATATCTGACTCATACAGAGTCCGTTTTGGATCCGCAAGTAGTCAAAACGTTTGTGACGACCAGATGCTTCAAAGGATTCTTTCATAGGGAATTTTCGGAGAACTTTTCTTAAGGAGTTCCTTCAGAAACTTGTATAGAAACTTTCTTAATGAGCACTCGACAAACGCATTTCGAGAACATACGCAAAGTCCCAGGTATTGACCTAGTGCATCATCATAACTGAGGACTCTTGCATTTCCCAACAAGTAATTGGATCTCATATGGAGATGTTTAGTGAAGTAGAATGGAAAAAATCGAATGCAACTACACAAGAACCATTCTGTAACTGTCGTTCGGAATCAGTGTTGCGCAGTGGTAACTAAAGCATGGATCTCTGACTCATACGGAGTCCGTTTTGGCTCGACAAGTAGTCAAAATGTTTGTGACGACCAGATGCTTCAAAGGATTCTTTCATAGGGAACTTTTGGAGAACTTTTCTTAAGGAGTTCGTTCAGAAACTTGTATAGAAACTTTCTTAATGAGCACTCGACAAACGCATTTTGAGAACATACGCAAAGTCCCAAGTATGGACCTAGTGCATCATCATAACTGAGGTCCCTTGCATTTACCAACAAGTAATTGAATCTCATATGGAGATGTTTAGTGAAGTAGAATGGGAAAAATCGAATGCAACTACACAAGAACCAGTCTCCAACTGTCGTTCGGAATCAGTTTTGTGCAGTGTTAACTGAAACATGGATATCTGACTCATATGGAGTCCGTTTTGGATCCACAAGTGGTAAAAACGTTTGTGACGACCAGATGCTTCAAAGGATTCTTTCATAGGGAACTTTTGGAGAACTTTTCTTAAGGAGTTCGTTCAAAAACTTGTATAGAAACTTTCTTAATGAGCACTCGACAAACGCATTTCGAGAATATACGCAAAGTCCCAAGTATGGACCTAGTGCATCATCATAACTGAGGTCTCTTGCATTTACCTACAAGTAATTGGATCTCATATGGAGATGTTTAGTGAAGTATAATGGAAAAAATCGAATGCAACAACACAAGAACTAGTCTGTAACTGTCGTTCGGAATCAGTTTTGTGCAGTGTTAACTGAAACATGGATATCTGACTCATATGGAGTCCGTTTTGGCTCCACAAATGGTCAAAATGTTTGTGATGACCAGATGATTCAAAGGATGCTTTTATAGGGTACTTTTCGAGAACTTTTCTTAAGGAGTTCCTTTAGAAACTTGTATAGAAACTTTCTTAATGAGCACTCGATAAACGCATTTCAAGAACATACACGAAGTCCCAAGTATGGACCTAGTGCATCATCATAACAGAGGTCTCTTGCATTTACCTACAAGTAATTGGATCTCATATGGATATGTTTAGTGAAGTAGAATGGAAAAAATCGAATGCAACTACACAAGAAGCAGTTTGTAACTGTCGTTCGGAATCAGTTTTGTGCAGTGTTAACTGAAACATGGACATCTGACTCATACGGAGTCTGTTTTGGATCCACAAGTAGTCAAAACGTTTGTGATGACCAGATGCTTCAAAGTATTCTTTCATAGGGAACTTTTGGAGAACTTTTCTTAAGGAGTTCGTTCAGAAACTTGTATAGAAACTTTCTTAATGAGCACTCGACAAACGCATTTCGAGAACATACGCAAAGTCCCAAGTATGGACCTAGTGCATCATCATAACAAAGGTCTCTTGCATTTACCTGAGAGTAATTGGATCTCATATGGAGATGTTTAGCGAAGTAGAATGGAAAAAATCGAATGCAACTACACAAGAACCAGTTTGTAACTGCGTTCGTAATCAGTTTTGCAAAATGTTAACTGAAACATGGATATCTGACTCATACTGGAGTCCGTTTTGGATCCACGAGTATTCAAATTGTTTGTGACGACCAGATGCTTCAAAGTATTCTTTCATAGGGAACTTTTGGAGAACTTTTCTTAAGGAGTTCGTTCAGAAACATATAGAAACTTTCTTAATGAGCACTCGTCAAACGCATTTCGAGAACATACACAAAGTCCCAGCTATGGACCCAGTGCATCATCATAACTGAGGTTTCTTTCATTTCCCTACAAGTATTTGGATGTCATATGGAGATGTTTAGTGAAGTAGAATGGAAAAAATCGAATGCAACTACACAAGAACCAGTCTGTAACTGCCGTTCGAAATCAGTTTTGCGCAGTGTTAACTGAAACATGGATATCTGGCTCATACGGAGTCCGTTTTAGCTCCACAAGTAGTCAAAACGTCTGTGACGACCAGATGCTTCAAAGGATTCTTTCATAGAGAACTTTTGGAGAACTTTTCTTAAGGAGTTCGTTCAGAAACTTGTATAGAAACTTGCTTAATGAGCACTCGACAAACGCATTTCGAGAACATACGCAAAGTCCCAAGTATGGACCTAGTGCATCATCATAACTGAGGTCACTTGCATTTACCTACAAGTAATTGGATCTCATATGGAGATGTTTAGTGAAGTAGAATGGAAAAAATCAAATGCAACTACACAAGAACCAGTCTGTAACTGTCGTTCGGAATCAGTTTTGTGCAGTGTTAACTGAAACATGGATATCTAACTCATATGGAGTCCGTTTTGGCTCCACAAGTAGTCAAAGCGTTTGTGACGACCAGATGCTTCAAAGGATTCTTTCATAGGGAACTTTTGGAGAACTATTCTTAAGGAGTTCGTTCAGAAACTTGTATAGAACCTTTCTTAATGAGCACTCGACAAACGCATTTCGAGAACATACACAAAGTCCGAGCTATGGACCTAGTGCATCATCATAACTGAGGTCTCTTGCATTTCCCTACAAGTAATTGGATCTAATATGGAGATGTTTAGTGAAGTAGAATGGAAAAAATCGAATGCAACTACACAAGAACCAGTTTGTAACTGTTGTTCGGAACCAGATGCTTCAAAGGATTCTTTCATAGGGAACTTTTGGAGAACTTTTATTAAGGAGTTCATTCAGAAACATATAAAGAAACTTACTTAATGAGCACTCGACAAACGCATTTCGAGAACATACACAAAGTCCCAGCTATGGACCTAGTGCATCATCATAACTAAGGTCTCTTGCATTTCCCTACAAGTAACTGGATCTCATATGGAGATGTTTAGTGAAGTAGAATGGAAAAAATCGAATGCACCTACACAAGAACCAGTTTGTAACTGTCGTTCGGAATCAGTTTTGCAAAGTGTTAACTCAAACATGGATATCTCACTCATACGGAGTCCGTTTTGGATCCACAAGTAGTCAAAACGTTTGTGACGACCAGATCCTTCAAAGGATTCTTTCATAGGGAACTTTTGGAGAACTTTTCTTAAGGAGTTCGTTCAGAAACATATATAGAAACTTTCTTAATGAGCACTCGACAAACGCATTTCGAGAACATACACAAAGTCCCAGCTATGGACCTAGTGCATCATCATAACTGAGGTCTCTTGCATTTCCCTACAAGTAATTGGATCTCATATGAAGATGTTTAGTGAAGTAGAATGGAAAAAATCGAATGCAACTACACAAGAACCTGTCTGTAACTGTCGTTCGGAATCAGTTTTGCGAAGTGTTAACTGAAACATGGATATCTGACTCATACGGAGTCCGTTTTGGCTCCACAAGTAGTCAAAACGTTTGTGACGACTAGATACTTCAAAGTATTCTTACATAGGGAACATTTGGAGAACTTTTCTTAAGGAGTTCAAACAGAAACTTGTATAGAAACTTTCTTAATGAGCACTCGACAAACGCATTTCGAGAACATACGCAAAGTCCCAAGTATGGACCTAATGCATCATCATAACTGAGGTCTCTTGCATTTACCTACAAGTAATTGGATCTCATATGGAGATCTTTAGTGAAGTAGAGTGGAAAAAATTGACTGCAACTACACAAGAACCAGTCTGTAACTGTCGTTCGGAATCAGTTTTGCGCAGTGTTAACTGAAACATGGATATCTGACTCATATGGAGTCCGTTTTGGCTCCACAAGTGGTCAAAATGTTTGTGACGACCAGATGCTTCAAAGAATTCTTTCATAGGGAACTTTTGGAGAACTTTTCTTAAGGAGTTCATTCAGAAACTTGTATCGAAACTTTCCTAATGAGCACTCGACAAACGCATTTCGAGAACATACGCAAAGTCCCAAGTATGGACCTAGTGCATCATCATAACTGAGGTCTCTTGCATTGATGTACAACTAATTGGATCTCATATGGAGATGTTTAGTGAAGTATAATGGAAAAAATCGAACGCAACTACACAAGAACCTGTCTGTAACTGTCATTCCGAATCAGTTTTGCGCAATGTTAACTGAAAGATGGATACCTAACTCATACGGAGTCCATTTTGGCTCCACAAGTGGTTAAAACATTTATGACTACCATATGCTTAAAAGGATTCTTTTGTAGGGAACTTTTGGAGAACTTTTCTTAAGGAGTTCGTTCAGAAACTTGTATAGAAACTTTCTTAATGAGCACTCGACAAACGCATTTCGAGAACATACGCAGAGTCTCAAGTATGGACCTAGTGCATCATCATAACTGAGGTCTCTTGCATTTACCTACAAGTAATTGGATCTCATATGGAGATGTTTAGTGAAGTATAATGGAAAAAATCGAATGCAACTACACAAGAACCAGTTTGTAACTGTCGTTCGGAATCAGTTTTGCGCAGTGTTAACTGAAACATGGATATCTGACTCATACAGAGTCTGTTTTGGATCCACAAGTGGTCAAAACATTTGTGATGACTAGATGCTTCAAAGGATTCTTTCATAGCGAACTTTTGGAGAACTTTTCTTAAGGAGTTCGTTCAGAAACTTGTATAGAATCTTTCTTAACGAGCACTCGACAAACGCATTTCGAGAACATACACAAAGTCCCAGCTATGGACGTAGTGCATCATCATAACTGAGGTCTCTTGCATTTCCCTACAACTAATTGGATCTCATATGGAGATGTTTAGTGAAGTAGAATGGAAAAAATCGAATGCAACTACACAAGAACCAGTTTGTAACTGTCGTTCGGAATCAGTTTTGCGCAGTATTAACTGAAACATGGATATCTGACTCATACGGAGTCTGTTTTGGATCCACAAGTACGCAAAACGTTTGTGGCGACTATATGCTTCAAAGTATTCTTTCATAGGGAACTTTTGGAGAACTTTTCTTAAGGTGTTCGTTCAGAAACTTGTACAGAAACTTTCTTAACGAGCACTCGACAAACGCATTTCAAGAACATACGCAAAGTCCCAAGTATGGACCTAGTGCATCATCATAACTGAGGTCTTTTGCATTGATGTACAAGTAATTGGATCTCATATGGAGATGTTTAGTGAAGTATAATGGAAAAAATCGAATGCAACTACACAAGAACCAGTCTGTAACTGTCATTCCGAATCAGTTTTGCGCAATGTTAACTGAAAGATGGATACCTAACTCATACGGAGTCCATTTTGGCTCCACAAGTGGTTAAAACATTTGTGACGACCATATGCTTCAAAGGATTCTTTTGTAGGGAACTTTTGGAGAACTTTTCTTAAGGAGTTCGTTCAGAAACTTGTATAGAAACTTTCTTAATGAGCACTCGACAAACGCATTTCGAGAACATACGCAGAGTCCCAAGTATGGACCAAGTGCATCATCATAACTGAGGTCTCTTGCATTCACCTACAAGTAATTGGATCTCATATGGAGATGTTTAGTGAAGTATAATGGAAAAAATAGAATGCAACTACACAAGAACCAGTCTGTAACTGTCGTTCGGAATCAGTTTTGCGCAGTGTTAACTGAAACATGGATATCTGACTCATATGGAGTCCGTTTTGGCTCCACAAGTGGTCAAAACGTTTGTGACTACCAGATGCTTCAAAGGATTCTTTCATAGGGAACTTTTGGAGAACTTTTCTTAAGGAGTTCATTAAGAAACTTGTACAAAAACTTTCTTAACGAGCACTCGACAAACGCATTTCGAGAACATACACAAAGTCCGAGCTATGGACGTAATGCATCATCATAACTGAGGTCTCTTGCATTTCCCTACAACTAATTGGATCTCATATGGAGATGTTTAGTGAAGTAGAATGGAAAAAATCGAATGCAACTACACAAGAACCAGTTTGTAACTGTCGTTCGGAATCAGTTTTGCGCAGTGTTAACTGAAACATGGATATCTGACTCATACGGAGTCTGTTTTGGATCCACAAGTAGTCAAAACGTTTGTGACGACTAGATGCTTCAAAGGATTCTTTCATAGGGAACTTTTGGAGAACTTTTCTTAAGGTGTTCGTTCAGAAACATATATAGAAACTTTCTTAATGAGCACTCGACAAACGCATTTCGAGAACATACACAAAGTCCCAGCTATGGACCTAGTGCATCATCATAACTGAGGTCTCTTGCATTTCCCTACAAGTAATTGGATCTCATATGAAGATGTTTAGTGAAGTAGAATGGAAAAAATCGAATGCAACTACACAAGAACCTGTCTGTAACTGTCGTTCGGAATCAGTTTTGCGAAGTGTTAACTGAAACATGGATATCTGACTCATACGGAGTCCGTTTTGGCTCCACAAGTAGTCAAAATGTTTGTGACGACTAGATACTTCAAAGTATTCTTACATAGGGAACATTTGGAGAACTTTTCTTAAGGAGTTCATCCAGAAACTTGTATAGAAACTTTCTTAATGAGCACTCGACAAACGCATTTCGAGAACATACGCAAAGTCCCAAGTATGGACCTAGTGCATCATCATAAATGAGGTCTCTTGCATTTACCTACAAGTAATTGGATCTCATATGGAGATGTTTAGTGAAGTAGAGTGGAAAAAATTGACTGCAACTACACAAGAACCAGTCTGTAACTGTCGTTCGGAATCAGTTTTGCGCAGTGTTAACTGAAACATGGATATCTGACTCATATGGAGTCCGTTTTGGCTCCACAAGTGGTCAAAATGTTTGTGACGACTAGATGCTTCAAAGAATTCTTTCATAGGGAACTTTTGGAGAACTTTTCTTAAGGAGTTCATTCAGAAACTTGTATCGAAACTTTCCTAATGAGCACTCGACAAACGCATTTCGAGAACATACGCAAAGTCCCAAGTATGGACCTAGTGCATCATCATAACTGAGGTCTCTTGCATTGATGTACAAGTAATTGGATCTCATATGGAGATGTTTAGTGAAGTATAATGGAAAAAATCGAACGCAACTACACAAGAACCAGTCTGTAACTGTCATTTCGAATCAGTTTTGCGCAATGTTAACTGAAAGATGGATACCTAACTCACACGGAGTCCATTTTGGCTCCACAAGTGGTTAAAACATTTGTGACGACCATATGCTTAAAAGGATTCTTTTGTAGGGAACTTTTGGAGAACTTTTCTTAAGGAGTTCGTTCAGAAACTTGTATAGAAACTTTCTTAATGAGCACTCGACAAACGCATTTCGAGAACATACGCAGAGTCTCAGGTATGGACCTAGTGCATCATCATAACTGAGGTCTCTTGCATTTACCTACAAGTAATTGGATCTCATATGGAGATGTTTAGTGAAGTATAATGGAAAAAATCGAATGCAACTACACAAGAACCAGTTTGTAACTGTCGTTCGGAATCAGTTTTGCGCAGTGTTAACTGAAACATGGATATCTGACTCATACGGAGTCTATTTTGGATCCACAAGTGGTCAAAACGTTTGTGACGACTAGATGCTTCAAAGGGTTCTTTCATAGGGAACTTTTGGAGAACTTTTCTTAAGGAGTTCGTTCAGAAACTTGTATAGAATCTTTCTTAACGAGCACTCGACAAACGCATTTCGAGAACATACACAAAGTCCCAGCTATGGACGTAGTGCATCATCATAACTGAGGTCTCTTGCATTTCCCTACAACTAATTGGATCTCATATGGAGATGTTTAGTGAAGTAGAATGGAAAAAATCGAATGCAACTACACAAGAACCAGTTTGTAACTGTCGTTTGGAATCAGTTTTGCGCAGTGTTAACTGAAACATGGATATCTGACTCATACGGAGTCTGTTTTGGATCCACAATACTCAAAACGTTTGTGGCGACTAGATGCTTCAAAGTATTCTTTCATAGGGAACTTTTGGAGAACTTTTCTTAAGGTGTTCGTTCAGAAACTTGTACAGAAACTTTCTTAACGAGCACTCGACAAACGCATTTCGAGAACATACGCAAAGTCCCAAGTATGGACCTAGTGCATCATCATAACTGAGGTCTCTTGCATTGATGTACAAGTAATTGGATCTCATATGGAGATGTTTAGTGAAGTATAATGGAAAAAATCGAATGCAACTACACAAGAACCAGTCTGTAACTGTCATTCCGAATCAGTTTTGCGCAATGTTAACTGAAAGATGGATACCTAACTCATACGGAGTCCATTTTGGCTCCACAAGTGGTTAAAACATTTGTGACGACCATATGCTTAAAAGGATTCTTTTGTAGGGAACTTTTGGAGAACTTTTCTTAAGGAGTTCGTTCAGAAACTTGTATAGAAACTTTCTTAATGAGCACTCGACAAACGCATTTCGAGAACATACGCAGAGTCCCAAGTATGGACCTAGTGCATCATCATAACTGAGGTCTCTTGCATTCACCTACAAGTAATTGGATCTCATATGGAGATGTTTAGTGAAGTATAATGGAAAAAATAGAATGCAACTACACAAGAACCAGTCTGTAACTGTCGTTCGGAATCAGTTTTGCGCAGTGTTAACTGAAACATGGATATATGACTCATATGGAGTCCGTTTTGGCTCCACAAGTGGTCAAAACGTTTGTGACTACCACATGCTTCAAAGGATTCTTTCATAGGGAACTTTTGGAGAACTTTTCTTAACGAGTTCATTAAGAAACTTGTACAGAAACTTTCTTAACGAGCACTCGACAAACGCATTTCGAGAACATACACAAAGTCCCAGCTATGGACGTAGTGCATCATCATAACTGAGGTCTCTTGCATTTCCCTACAACTAATTGGATCTCATATGGAGATGTTTAGTGAAGTAGAATGGAAAAAATCGAATGCAACTACACAAGAACCAGTTTGTAACTGTCGTTCGTAATCAGCTTTGCGCAGTGTTAACTGAAACATGGATATCTGACTCATACGGAGTCTGTTTTGGATCCACAAGTAGTCAAAACGTTTGTGACGACTAGATGCTTCAAAGGATTCTTTCATAGGGAACTTTTGGAGAACTTTTCTTAAGGTGTTCGTTCAGAAACATATATAGAAACTTTCCTAATGAGCACTCGACAAACGCATTTCGAGAACATACACAAAGTCCCAGCTATGGACCTAGTGCATCATCATAATTGAGGTCTCTTGCATTTCCCTACAAGTAATTGGATCTCCTACGGAGATGTTTAGTGAAGTAGAATGCAAAAAATCGAATGCAACTACACAAGAACCAGTCTGTAACTGTCGTTCGGAATCAGTTTTGCGCAGTGTTAACTGAAACATGGATATTTGACTCATACGGACTCCGTTTTGGCTCCACAAGTAGTCAAAGCGTTTGTGACGACCAGATGCTTCAAAGGATTCTTTCATAGGGAACTTTTGGAGAACTTTTCTTAAGGAGGTCGTTCAGAAACTTGTATAGAAACTTTCTTAATGAGCACTCGACAAACGCATTTCGAGAATATACGCAAAGTCCCAAGTATGGACCTAGTGCATCATCATAACTGAGGTCTCTTGCATTGATGTACAAGTAAGTGCATCTCATATGGAGATGTTTAGTGAAGTATAATGGAAAAAATCGAATGCAACTACACAAGAACCAGTCTGTAACTGTCATTCGGAATCAGTTTTGCGCAATGTTAACTGAAAGATGGATATCTAACTCATAGGGAGTCCATTTTGGCTCCACAAGTGGTTAAAACATTTGTGACAACCAGATGCTTAAAAGGATTCTTTTATAGGGAACTTTTGGAGAACTTTTCTTAAGGAGTTCGTTCAGAAACTTGTATAGAAACTTTCTTAATGAGCGCTCGACAAACGCATTTCGAGAACATACGCAAAGTCCCAAGTACGGACCTAGTGGATCATCATAACTGAGGTCTCTTGCATTTACCTGCAAGTAATTGGATCTCATATGGAGATGTTTAGTGAAGTATAATGGAAAAAATCGAATGCAACTACACAAGAACCAGTCTGTAACTATCGTTCGGAATCAGTTTTGCGCAGTGTTAACTGAAACATGGATATCTGACTCCTATGGAGTCTGTTTTGGCTCCACAAGTGGTCAAAACGTTTGTGACTACCAGAGGCTTCAAAGGATTCTTTCATAGGGAACTTTTGGAGAACTTTTCTTAAGGAGTTCGTTAAGCAACTTGTACAGAAACTTTCTTAACGAGCACTCGACAAACGCATTTCGAGAACATACACAAAGTCCCAGCTATGGGCGTAGTGCATCGTCATAACTGAGGTCTCTTGCATTTCCCTACAAGTAATTGGATCTCATATGGAGATGTTTAGTGAAGTAGAATGGAAAAAATCGAATGCAACTACACAAGAACCAGTTTGTAACTGTCGTTCGTAATCAGCTTTGCGCAGTGTTAACTGAAACATGGATATCTGACTCATACGGAGTCTGTTTTGGATCCACAAGTAGTCAAAACGTTTGTGACGACTAGATGCTTCAAAGGATTCTTTCATAGGAAACTTTTGGAGAACTTTTCTTAAGGTGTTCGTTCAGAAACATATATAGAAACTTTCTTAATGAGCACTCGACAAACGCATTTCGAGAACATACACAAAGTCCCAGCTATGGACCTAGTGCATCATCATAATTGAGGTCTCTTGCATTTCCCTACAAGTAATTGGATCTCCTACGGAGATGTTTAGTGAAGTAGAATGCAAAAAATCGAATGCAACTACACAAGAACCAGTCTGTAACTGTCGTTCGGAATCAGTTTAGCGCAGTGTTAACTGAAACATGGATATTTGACTCATACGGACTCCGTTTTGGCTCCACAAGTAGTCAAAGCGTTTGTGACGACCAGATGCTTCAAAGGATTCTTTCATAGGGAACTTTTGGAGAACTTTTCTTAAGGAGGTTGTTCAGAAACTTGTATAGAAACTTTCTTAATGAGCACTCGACAAACGCATTTCGAGAATATACGCAAAGTCCCAAGTATGGACCTAGTGCATCATCATAACTGAGGTCTCTTGCATTGATGTACAAGTAATTGGATCTCATATGGAGATGTTTAGTGAAGTATAATGGAAAAAATCGAATGCAACTACACAAGAACCAGTTTGTAACTGTCGTTCGGAATCAGTTTTGCGCAGTGTTAACTGAAACATGGATATCTGACTCATACGGAGTTCGTTTTGGCTCCACAAGTGGTCAAAACGTTTGTGACGACCAGATGCTTCAAAGGATTCATTCAAAGGGGACTTTTGGAGAACTTTTATTAAGGAGTTCGTTCAGAAACTTGTATAGAAACTTTCTTAATGAGCACTCAACAAACGCATTTCGAGAACATACACAAAGTCCCAGCTATGGACCTAGTGCATCATCATAACAGAGGTCTCTTGCATTTCCCTACAAGTAATTGGATCTCATATGGAGATGTTTAGTGAAGTAGAATCGAAAAAATCGAATGCAACTACACAAGAACCAGTTTGTAACTGTCGTTCGGAATCAGTTTTGTTTAGTGTTAACTGAAACATGGACATCTGACTCGTACGGAGTCCGTTTTGGATCCACAATTAGTCAAAACGTTTGTGACGACTAGATGCTTCAAAGGATTCTTTCATAGGGAACTTTTGGAGAACTTTTCTTAAGGAGTTCATTCAGAAACATATATAGAAACTTACTTAATGAGCACTCGACAAACGCATTTCGAGAACATACACAAAGTCCCAGCTATGGACCTAGTACATCATCATAACTGAGGTCTCTTGCATTTCCCTACAAGTAATTGGATCTCATATGGAGATGTTTAGTGAAGTAGAATGGAAAAAATCGAATTCAACTACACAAGAACCAGTTTGTAACTGTCGTTCGGAATCAGTTTTGCAAAGTGTTAACTGAAACATGGATATCTGACTCATACGGAGTCCGTTTTGGATCCACAAGTAGTGAAAACGTTTGTGACGACCAGATCCTTCAAAGGATTCTTTCATAGGGAACTTTTGGAGAACTTTTCTTAAGGAGTTCATTCAGAAACTTGTATAGAAACTTTCTTATTGAGCACTCGACAAACGCATTTCGAGAACATACGCAAAGCCCCAGGTATGGACCTAGTGCATCATCATTACCGAGGTCTCTTGCATTTCCCTACAAGTAATTGGATCTCATATGGAGAAGTTTAGTGAAGTAGAATGGGAAAAATCGAATACAACTACACAAGAACCAGTCTCTAACCGTCGTTCGGAATCAGTTTTGTGCAGTGTTAACTGAAACATGGATATCTGACTCATATGGAGTCCGTTTTGGCTCCACAAGTGGTCAAAATGTTTGTGACGACCAGATGCTTCAAAGTATTCTTTCATAGGGAACTTTTGGAGAACTTTTCTTAAGGAGTTCGTTCAGTAACTTGTATAGAAACTTTCCTAATGAGCACTCGACAAACGCATTTCGGGAACATACGCAAAGTCCCTAGTATGGACCTAGTGCATCATCATAACTGAGGTCTCTTGCATTTCTCTACAATTAATTGGATCTCATATGGAGATGATTAGTGAAGTAGAATGGAAAAAATCGAATGCAACTACACAAGAACTAGTCTGTAACTGTCGTTCGGAATCAGTTTTGCTCAGTGTTAACTGAAACATGGATATCTGACTCATACGGAGTCCGTTTTGGCTCCACAAGTAGTCAAAGTGTTTGTGACAACAAGAGGCTTCAAAGGATTCTTTCATAGGGAACATTTGGAGAACTTTTCTTAAGGAGGTCGTTCAGAAACTTGTATAGAAACTTTCTTAATGAGCACTCGACAAACGCATTTCGAGAATATACGCAAAGTCCCAAGTGTGGACCTAGTGCATCATCATAACTGAGGTCTCTTGCATTTACCTACAAGTAATTGGATATCATATGGAGATGTTTAGTGTAGTATAATGGAAAAAATCGAATGCAACTACACAAGAACCAGTCTGTAACTGTCGTTCGGAATCAGTTTTGCGCAGTGTTAACTGAAACATGGATATCTAACTCATACAGAGTCCGTTTTGGCTCCAGAAGTGCTCAAAAAATTTGTGACGACTAGATGCTTCCAAGGATTCTTTCATAGGGACCTTTTGGAGAACTTTTCTTAAGGAGTTCGTTCAGAAACTTGTATAGAAACTTTCTTAATGACCACTCAACAAACACATTTCGAGAACATACACAAAGTCCCAGCTATGGACCTAGTGCATCATCATAACTGAGGTCTCTTGCATTTCCTTACAAGTAATTGGATCTCATATGGAGATGTTTAGTGAAGTAGAATCGAAAAAAATCGAATGCAACTACACAAGAACCAGTTTGTAACTATCGTTCGGAATCAGTTTTGTGCAGTGTTAACTGAAACATGGACATTGACTCATACGGAGTCCGTTTTGGATCCACCAGTAGTCAAAACATTTGTGACGACCAGATGCTTCAAAGGATTCTTTCATAGGGAACTTTTGGAGAACTTTTCTTAAGGAGTTCATTCAGAAACATATATAGAAACTTACTTAATGAGCACTCGACAAACGCATTTCGAGAACATACACAAAGTCCCAGCTATGGACCTAGTGCATCATCATAACTGAGGTCTCTTGCATTTCCCTACAAGTAACTGGATCTCATATGGAGATGTTTAGTGAAGTAGAATGGAAAAAATCGAATGCAACTACACAAGAACTAGTTTGTAACTGTCGTTCGGAATCAGTTTTGCAAAGTGTTAACTGAAACATGGATATCTGACTCATACGGAGTCGGTTTTGGATCCACAAGTAGTCAAAAAGTTTGTGACGACCATATGCTTCAAAGGATTCTTTCATAGGGAACTTTTGGAGAACTTTTCTTAAGGAGTTCATTCAGAAACTTGTATAGAAACTTTCTTAATGAGCACTCGACAAACGCATTTCGAGAACATACGCAAAGTCCCAGGTATGGACCTAGTGCATCATCATAACTGAGGTCTCTTGCATTTCCCTATAAGTAATTGGATCTCATATGGAGATGTTTAGTGAAGTAGAATGGAAAAAATCGAATGCAACTACACAAGAACCAGTCTGTAACTGTCGTTCGGAATCAGTTTTGCGCAGTGGTAACTGAAGCATGGATATCTGACTCATACGGAGTCCGTTTTGGCTCCACAAGTAGTCAAAATGTTTGTGATGACCAGATGCTTCAAAGGATTCTTTCATAGGGAACTTTTGGAGAACTTTTCTTAAGGAGTTCGTTCAGAAACTTGTATAGAAACTTTCTTAATGAGCACTCGACAAACGCATTTTGAGAACATACGCAAAGTCCCAAGTATGGACCTAGTGCATCATCATAACTGAGGTCTCTTGAATTTACCTACAAGTAATTGGATCTCATATGGAGATGTTTAGTGAAGTAGAATGGGAAAAATCGAATACAACTACAAAAGAACCAGTCTCTAACTGTCGTTCGGAATCAGTTTTGCGCAGTGTTAACTGAAACATGGATATCTGACTCATATGGAGTCCGTTTTGGCTCCACAAGTGGTCAAAATGTTTGTGACGACCAGATGCTTCAAAGGATTCATTCATAGGGAACTTTTGGAGAACTTTTCGTAAGGAGTTCGTTCAGAAACTTGTATAGAAACTTTCTTAATGAGCACTCGACAAACGCATTTCGAGAACATACGCAAAGTCCCAAGTATGGACCTAGTGCATCATCATAACTGAGGTCTCTTGCATTCTCTACAAGTAATTGGATCTCATATGGAGATGATTAGTGAAGTAGAATCGAAAAATCGAATGCAACAACACAAGAACTAGTCTGTAACTGTCGTTCGGAATCAGTTTCGCTCAGTGTTAACTGAAACATGGATATCTGACTCATACGGAGTCTGTTTTGGCTCCACAAGTAGTCTAAGCATTTGTGACGACCAGAGGCTTCAAAGGATTCTTTCATAGGGAACTTTTGGAGAACTTTTCTTAAGGAGGTCGTTCAGAAACTTGTATAGAAACTTTCTTAATGAGCACTCGACAAACGCATTTCGAGAATATACGCAAAGTCCCAAGTATGGGCCTAGTGCATCATCATAACTGAGGTCTCTTGCATTTACCTACAAGTAATTGGATCTCATATGGAGATGTTTAGTGAACTATAATGGAAAAAATCCAATGCAACTACACAAGAACCACTCTGTAACTGTCGTTCGGAATCAGTTTTGCGCAGTGTTAACTGAAACATGGATATCTGACTCATACGGAGTCCGTTTTGGCTCCAGAAGTGCTCCAAACGTTTGTGACGACCAGATGCTTCAAAGGATTCTTTCATAGGGACCTTTTGGAGAACTTTTCGTAAGTAGTTCGTTTAGAAACTTGTATAGAAACTTTCTTAATGAGCACTCAACAAACGCATTTTGAGAACATACACAAAGTCCCAGCTATGGACCTAGTGCATCATCATAACTGAGGTCTCTTGCATTTCCCTACAAGTAATTGGATCTCATATGGAGATTTTTAGTGAAGTAGAATCGAAAAAATCGAATGCACCTACACAAGAACCAGTTTGTAACTGTCGTTCGGAATCAGTTTTGTGCAGAGTTAACTGAAACATGGACATCTGACTCATACGAGTCCGTTTTGGATCCACAAGTAGTCAAAACGTTTGTGATGACCAGATGCTTCAAAGGATTCTTTCATAGGGAATTGTTGGAGAACTTTTCTTAATGAGTTCATTCAGAAACATATATAGAAACTTACTTAATGAGCACTCGACAAACGCATTTCGAGAACATACACAAAGTCCCAGCTATGGACCTAGTGCATCATCATAACTGAGGTCTCTTGCATTTCCCTACAAGTAAATAGATCTCATATGGAGATGTTTAGTGAAGTAGAATGGAAAAAATCGAATGCAACTACACAAGAACCAGTTTGTAACTGTCGTTCGGAATCAGTTTTGCAAAGTGTTAACTGAAACATGGATATCTGACTCATACGGAGTCATTTTTGGATCCACAAGTAGTCAAAATGTTTGTGACGACCAGATGCTTCAAAGGATTCTTTCATAGGGAACTTTTGGAGAACTTTTCTTAAGTAGTTCATTCAGAAACTTGTATAGAAACTTTCTTAATGAGCACTCGACAAACGCATTTCGAGAACATACGCAAAGTCCCAGGTATGGACCTAGTGCATCATCATAACTGAGGTCTCTTGCATTTCCCGACAAGTAATTGGATCTCATATGGAGATGTTTAGTGAAGTAGAATGGAAAAAATCGAATGCAACTACACAAGAACCAGTCTCTAACTGTCGTTCTGAATCAGTTTTGCGCAGTGGTAACTGAAGCATGGATATCTGACTCATACGGACTCCATTTTGGAACCACAAGTAGTCAAAATGTTTGTGACGACCAGATGCTTCAAAGGATTCTTTCATAGGGAACTTTTGGAGAACTTTTCTTCAGGAGTTCGTTCAGAAAATTGTATAGAAACTTTCTTAATGAGCACTCGACAAACGCATTTCGAGAACATACACAAAGTCCCAAGTATGGACCTAGTGCGTCATCATAACTGAGGTCTCTTGCATTTACCTACAAGTAATTGTATCTCATATGGAGATGTTTAGTGAAGTAGAATGGGAAAAATCAAATACATCTACACAAGAACAAGTCTGTAACTGTCGTTCGGAATCAGTTTTGCGCAGTGTTAACTGAAACATGGATATCTGACTCATATGGATTCCGTTTTGGCTCCACAAGTGGTCAAAATGTTTGTGACGACCAAATGCTTCAAAGGATTCTTTCATAGGGAACTTTTGGAGAACTTTTCTTAAGGAGTTCATTCAGACACTTGTATAGAAACTTTCGTAATGAGCACTCGACAAATGCATTTCGAGAACATACGCAAAGTCCCAAGTATGGACCTAGTGCATCATCATAACTGGGGTCTCTTGCATTTACCTACAAGTAATTGGATCTCATATGGAGATGTTTAGTGAAGTAGAATGGAAAAAATCGAATGCAACTACACAAGAACCAGTTTGTAACTGTCGTTCGGAATCAGTTTTGCAAAGTGTTAACTGAAACATGGATATCTGACTCATACAGGAGTTTGTTTTGGATCCACGAGTAGTCAAAACGTTTGTGATGACCAGATGCTTCAAAGGATTCTTTCATAGAGAACTTTTCGAGAACTTTTCGTAAGGAGTTCGTTCAGAAACTTGTATAGAAACTTTCTTAATGAGCACTCGACAAACGCATTTCGAGAACATACACAAAGTCCCAGCTATGGACCTAGTGCATCATCATTACTGAGGTCTCTTGCATTTCCCTACAAGTAATTGGATCTCATATGGAGATGTTTAGTGAAGTAGAATGGAAAAAATCGAATGCAACTACACAAGAACCAATCTGTAACTGCCATTCGGAATCAGTTTTGCGCAGTGTTAACTGAAACATGGATATCTGACTCATACGGAATCCGTTTTACCTCCACAAGTAGTCAAAACGTTTTTGATGAGCAGATGCTTCAAAGGATTCTTTCATAGAGAACTTTTGGAGAACTTTTCTTAAGGAGTTCGTTCAGAAACTTGTATAGAAACTTGCTTAATGAGCACTCGACAAACGCATTTCGAGAACATACGCAAAATCCCAAGTATGGACCTAGTGCATCATCATAACTGAGGACTCTTGCATTTACCTACAAGTAATTGGATCTCATATGGAGATGTTTAGTGAAGTAGAATGGAAAAAATCGAATGCAACTACACAAGAACCAGTCTGTAACTGTCGTTCGGAATCAGTTTTGCGAAGTGTTTACTGAAACATGGATATCTGACTCATATGGAGTCCGTTTTGGCTGCACAAGTAGTCAAAGCGTTTGTGACAACCAGATGCTTCAAAGGATTCTTTCATAGGGAACTTTTGGAGAACTTTTCTTAAGGAGTTCGTTCAGAAACTTGTATAGAAACTTTCTTAAAGAGCACTCGACAAACGGATTTCGAGAACATACACAAAGTCCCTGCTATGGACCTAGTGCATCATCATAACTAAGGTCCTTTGCGTTTCCCTACAAGTAATTGGATCTCATATGGATATGTTTAGTGAAGTAGAATGGAAAAAATCAAATGCAACTACACAAGTAGCAGTTTGTAACTGTTGTTCGGAATCAGTTTTTTGCAGTGTTAACTGAAACATGGACATCTGACTCATACGGAGTCTGTTTTAGATCCACAAGTAGTCAAAACGTTTGTGACTACCAGATGCTTCAAAGGATTCTTTCATAGGGAACTTTGGGATAACTTTTCTTAAGGAGTTCGTTCAGAAACATATATAGAAACTTTCTTAATGAGCACTCGACAAACGCATTTCAAGAACATACACAAAGTCCCAGCTATGGACCTAGTGCATCATCATAACTGAGGTCTCTTGCATTTCCCTACAAGTAATTAGATCTCATATGGAGATGTTTAGTGAAGTAGAATGGAAAAAATCGAATGCAACTTCACAAGAACCAGTCTGTAACTGTCGTTCGGAATAAGTTTTGCGTAGTGTTAACAGAAACATGGATATCTGACTCCTACGGAATCCGTTTTGGCTCCACAAGTAGTCAAAACGTTTGTGATGACCAGATGCTTCAAAGGATTCTTTCATAGGGAACTTTTGGAGAACTTCTCTTAAGGAGTTCATTCAGAAACTTGTATAGAAACTTTCTTAATGAGCACTCGACAAACGCATTTCGAGAACATACGCAAAGTACCAAGTATGGACCTAGTGCATCATCATAACTGAGGTCTCTTGCATTTACCTACAAGTAATTGGATCTCATATGGAGATGTTTAGTGAAGTAGAATGGAAGAAATCGAATGCAATAGCACAAGAACCAGTCTGTAACTGTCGTTCGGAATCAGTTTTGCGCAGTGTTAACTGAAACATGGATATCTGACTCATATGGAGTCCGTTTTGGCTCCACAAGTGGTCAAAACGTTTGTGATGACCAGATGCTTCAAAGGATTCTTTCATAGGGAACTTTTGGAGAACTTTTCTTAAGGAGTTCGTTCCGAAACTTGTATAGAAACTTTCTTAAAGAGCACTCGACAAACGCATTTCGAGAACATACACAAAGTCCCTGCAATGGACCTAGTGCATCATCATAACTAAGGTCTCTTGCATTTACCTACAAGTAATTGGATCTCATATGGATATGTTTAGTGAAGTAGAATGGAAAAAATCGAATGCAACTACACAAGAACCAGTCTGTAACTGTCGTTCGGAATCAGTTTTGCGAAGTGTTTACTGAAACATAGATATCTGACTCATATGGAGTCCGTTTTGGCTGCACAAGTAGTCAAAGCGTTTGTGACAACCAGATGCTTCAAAGGATTCTTTCATAGGGAACTTTTGGAGAACTTTTCTTAAGGAGTTCGTTCAGAAACTTGTATAGAAACTTTCTTAAAGAGCACTCGACAAACGCATTTCGAGAACATACACAAAGTCCCTGCTATGGACCTAGTGCATCATCATAACTAAGGTCTCTTGCATTTCCCTACAAGTAATAGGATCTCATATGGATATGTTTAGTGAAGTAGAATGGAAAAAATCGAATGCAACTACACAAGTAGCAGTTTGTAACTGTTGTTCGGAATCAGTTTTGTGCAGTGTTAACTGAAACATGGACATCTGACTCATACGGAGTCTGTTTTAGATCCACAAGTAGTCAAAACGTTTGTGACTACCAGATGCTTCAAAGGATTCTTTCATAGGGAACTTTGGGATAACTTTTCTTAAGGAGTTCGTTCAGAAACATATATAGAAACTTTCTTAATGAGCACTCGACAAACGCATTTCAAGAACATACACAAAGTCCCAGCTATGGACCTAGTGCATCATCATAACTGAGGTCTCTTGCATTTCCCTACAAGTAATTAGATCTCATATGGAGATGTTTAGTGAAGTAGAATGGAAAAAATCGAATGCAACTTCACAAGAACCAGTCTGTAACTGTCGTTCGGAATAAGTTTTGCGCAGTGTTAACTGAAACATGGATATCTGACTCCTACGGAGTCCGTTTTGGCTCCACAAGTAGTCAAAACGTTTGTGATGACCAGATGCTTCAAAGGATTCTTTCATAGGGAACTTTTGGGGAACTTCTCTTAAGGAGTTCATTCAGAAACTTGTATAGAAACTTTCTTAATGAGCACTCGACAAACGCATTTCGAGAACATACGCAAAGTACCAAGTATGGACCTAGTGCATCATCATAACTGAGGTCTCTTGCATTTACCTACAAGTAATTGGATCTCATATGGAGATGTTTAGTGAAGTAGAATGGAAGAAATCGAATGCAATAGCACAAGAACCAGTCTGTAACTGTCGTTCGGAATCAGTTTTGCGCAGTGTTAACTGAAACATGGATATCTGACTCATATGGAGTCCGTTTTGGCTCCACAAGTGGTCAAAACGTTTGTGATGACCAGATGCTTCAAAGGATTCTTTCATAGGGAACTTTTGGAGAACTTTTCTTAAGGAGTTCGTTCCGAAACTTGTATAGAATCTTTCTTAATGAGCACTCGACAAACGCATTTCGAGAACATATGCAGAGTCCCAAGTATGGACCTAGTGCATCATCATAACAAAGGTCTCTTACATTTACCTACAAGTAATTGGATCTCATATGGAGATGTTTGGTGAAGTAGAATGGAAAAAATGGAATGCAACTACACAAGAACCAGTTTGTAACTGTCGTTCGGAATCAGTTTTGCAAAGTGTTAACTGAAACATGGATATCTAACTCATATGGAGTCCGTTTTGGCTCCACAAGTGGTCAAAACGTTTGTGACGACCAGATGCTTCAAAGGATTCTTTCATAGGGAACTTTTGGATAACTTTTCTTAAGGAGTTCATTCAGAAACTTGTATAGAAACTTCCTTAATGAGCACTCGACAAACACATTTCGAGAACATACGCAAAGTACCAAGTATGGACCTAGTGCATCATCATAACTAAGGTCTCTTGCATTTACCTACAAGTAATTGGATCTCATATGGAGATGTTTAGTGAAGTAGAATGGAAAAAATCGAATGCAACAACACAAGAACCAGTCTGTAACTATCGTTCGGAATCAGTTTTGCGCAGTGTTAACTGAAACATGGATATCTGACTCATATGGAGTCCGTTTTGGCTCCACAAGTGGTCAAAACGTTCGTGATGACCATATGATTCAAAGGATTCTTTCATAGGGAACTTTTGGAGAACTTTTCTTAAGGAGTTCGTTCAGAAACTTGTATAGAAACTTTCTTAATGAGCACTCGACAAACGCATTTCGAGAACATACACAAAGTCCCAGCTATGGACCTAGTGCATCATCATAACTGAGGTCTCTTGCATTTCCCTACAAGTAATTAGATCTCATATGGAGATGTTTAGTGAAGTAGAATGGAAAAAATCGAATGCAACTTCACAAGAACCAGTCTGTAACTGTCGTTCGGAATAAGTTTTGCGCAGTGTTAACTGAAACATGGATATCTGACTCCTACGGAGTCTGTTTTGGCTCCACAAGTAGTCAAAACGTTTGTGATGACCAGATGATTCAAAGGATTCTTTCATAGGGAACTTTTGGAGAACTTCTCTTAAGGAGTTCATTCAGAAACTTGTATAGAAACTTTCTTAATGAGCACTCGACAAACGCATTTCGAGAACATACGCAAAGTACCAAGTATGGACCTAGTGCATCATCATAACTGAGGTCTCTTGCATTTACCTACAAGTAATTGGATCTCATATGGAGATGTTTAGTGAAGTAGAATGGAAGAAATCGAATGCAATAGCACAAGAACCAGTCTGTAACTGTCGTTCGGAATCAGTTTTGCGCAGTGTTAACTGAAACATGGATATCTGACTCATATGGAGTCCGTTTTGGCTCCACAAGTGGTCAAAACGTTTGTGATGACCAGATGCTTCAAAGGATTCTTTCATAGGGAACTTTTGGAGAACTTTTCTTAAGGAGTTCGTTCCGAAACTTGTATAGAAACTTTGTTAATGAGCACTCGACAAACGCATTTCGAGAACATATGCAGAGTCCCAAGTATGGACCTAGTGCATCATCATAACAAAGGTCTCTTACATTTACCTACAAGTAATTGGATCTCATATGGAGATGTTTGGTGAAGTAGAATGGAAAAAATGGAATGCAACTACACAAGAACCAGTTTGTAACTGTCGTTCGGAATCAGTTTTGCAAAGTGTTAACTGAAACATGGATATCTAACTCATATGGAGTCCGTTTTGGCTCCACAAGTGGTCAAAACGTTTGTGACGACCAGATGCTTCAAAGGATTCTTTCATAGGGAACTTTTGGATAACTTTTCTTAAGGAGTTCATTCAGAAACTTGTATAGAAACTTCCTTAATGAGCACTCGACAAACACATTTCGAGAACATACGCAAAGTACCAAGTATGGACCTAGTGCATCATCATAACTAAGGTCTCTTGCATTTACCTACAAGTAATTGGATCTCATATGGAGAAGTTTAGTGAAGTAGAATGGAAAAAATCGAATGCAACAACACAAGAACCAGTCTGTAACTATCGTTCGGAATCAGTTTTGCGCAGTGTTAACTGAAACATGGATATCTGACTCATATGGAGTCCGTTTTGGCTCCACAAGTGGTCAAAACGTTCGTGATGACCATATGATTCAAAGGATTCTTTCATAGGGAACTTTTGGAGAACTTTTCTTAAGGAGTTCGTTCAGAAACTTGTATAGAAACTTTCTTAATGAGCACTCGACAAACGCATTTCGAGAACATACACAAAGTCCCAGCTATGGACCTAGTGCATCATCATACTTGAGGTCTCTTGAATTTCCCTACAAGTAATTGGATCTCATATGGAGATGTTTAGTGAAGTAGAATGGAAAAAATCGAATGCAACTACACAAGAACCAGTCTGTAACTGTCATTCGGAATCAGTTTTGCGTAGTGTTAACTGAAACATGGATATCTGACTGACACGGAGTCCATTTTAGCTCCACAAGTAGTCAAAATGTTTGTGACGACCAGATGCTTCAAAGGATTCTTTCATAGGGAACTTTTGGAGAACTTTTCTTAAGGAGTTCGTTAAGAAACTTGTATAGAAACTTTCTTAATGAGCACTCGACAAACGCATTTCGAGAACATACGCAAAGTCCCAAGTATGGACCTAGTGCATCATCATAACTGAGGTCTCTTGCATTTACCTACAAGTAATTGGATCTCATATGGATATGCTTAGTGAAGTAGAATGGAAAAAATCGAATGCAACTACACAAGAACTAGTCTGTAACTGTCGTTCGGAATCAGTTTTGCGCAGTGTTAACTGAAACATGGATATCTGACTCATATGGAGTCCGTTTTGGCTCCACAAGTAGTCATAGCGTTTGTGACGACCAGATGCTTCAAAGGATTCTTTCATAGGGAACTTTTGGAGAACTTTTCTTAAGGAGTTCGTTAAGAATCTTGTATAGAAACTTTCTTAATGAGCACTCGACAAACGCATTTCGAGAACATACACGAAGTCCCAGCTATGGACCTAGTGCATCATCATAACTGAGGTCTCTTGCATTTCCCTACAAGTAATTGGATCTCATATGGAAATGTTTAGTGAAGTAGAATGGAAAAAATCGAATGCAACTACACAAGAACCAGTTTGTAACTGTCGTTCGGAATCAGTTTTGTGCTGTGTTAACTGAAACATGGACATCTGACTCATGCGGAGTCTGTTTTGGATCCACAAGTAGTCAAAACGTTTGTGACTACCAGATGCTTCAAAGGATTCTTTCATCGAGAACGTTTGGAGAACTTTTCTTAAGGAGTTTGTTCAGAAACATATATAGAAACTTTCTTAATGAACACTCGACAAAAGCATTTCGAGAACATACACAAAGTCCCGGCTATGGACCTAGTGCATCATCATAACTGTGGTCTCTTGCATTTCCCTATAAGTAATTGGATCTCATATGGAGATGTTTAGTGAAGTAGAATGATTAAAATCGAATGCAACTACACAAGAACCAGTCTGTAACTGTCGTTCGGAATCAGTTTTGCGCAGTGTTAACTGAAACATGGATATCTGACTCATACGGAGTACGTTTTGGCTCCACAAGTAGTCAAAACGTTTGTGATGACCATATGCTTCAAAGGATTCTGTCATAGGGAACTTTTGGAGAACTTTTCTTAAGGAGTTCGTTCAGAAACTTGTATAGAAACTTTCTTAATGAGCACTCGACAAACGCATTTCGAGCACATACGCAATGTCCCAAGTATGGACCTAGTGCATCATCATAACTGAGGTGTCTTGCATTTACCTACAAGTAATTGGATCTCATATGGAGATGTTTAGAGAAGTAGCATGGAAAAAATCGAATGCAACTACACAAGAACCAGTCTGTAACTGTCGTTCGGAATCAGTTTTGCGCAGTGTAAACTGAAACATGTATATCTGACTCATATGGAGTCCGTTTTGGCAACACAGGTGATCAAAACGTTTGTGATGACCAGATGCTTAAAAGGATTCTTTCATAGGGAACTTTTGGAGAACTTTTCTTAAGGAGTTCATTCAGAAACTTGTATAGAAACTTTCTTAATGAGCACTCGACAAACGCATTTCGAGAACATACTCAAAGTCCCAGCTATGGACCTAGTGCATCATCATAACTGAGGTCTCTTGCATTTCCCTACAAGTAATTGGATCTCATATGGAGATGTTTAGTGAAGTAGAATGGAAAAAATCGAATGCAACTACACAAGAACTAGTTTGTAACTATCGTTCGGAATCAGTTTTGTGCAGTGTTAACTGAAACATGGACATCTTACTCATACGGAGTCTGTTTTGGATCCACAAGTAGTCAAAACGTTTGTGACTACCGGATGCTTCAAAGGATTCTTTCATTGGGAAGTTTTGGAGAACTTTTCTTAAGGAGTTCGTTCAGAAACATATATAGAAACTTTCTTAATCAGCACTCGACAAACGCATTTCGAGAACATACACAAAGTCCCAGCTATGGATCTAGTGCATCATCATAACTGAGGTCTTTTGGATTTCCCTAGAAGTAATTGGATCTCATATGGAGATGTTTAGTGAAGTAGAATGGAAAAAATCGAATGCAACTACACAAGAACGAGTCTGTAACTGTCGTTCGGAATCAGTTTTGCGCAGTGTTAATTGAAACATGGATATCTAACTCATACGGAGTCCGTTTTGGCTCCACAAGTAGTCAAAACATTTGTGCGAATATAGCCTTTATCCAGTAACTCCTTGATCTGCTTCTTAATTTCCTTCAAATCCTTTGCTGGCATCCTGTATGGTCTCTTAGATATTGGCCCTGTGCCTGGCAAAAGTTCAATCAAGAACTCAATGTCTCTATCTGGTGGCATGCCTGGCAACTCTTCTGGAAATACATCCGGATAATCCTTCACCACTGGTACTTCCTCCTGTACAACTCCTGATAAGGAATTTACTTGAGTCCTCTTCGGCATATGCCGGGATACATACTTGATCCTTTTTCCTTCCGGGGTGGTAAGCAAAATCGTCTTCCGGTTTCGGGGCAAATCGCGGCTTCTGCTGAGCTCCAGAATTGTACTTCCCTTGTCCATACTTCCTCTTGCGGTTTTCAATCTGCTGTTGCTTCCCTTCAATCATGAGATCTCTATCTACCAGCTCCTGGTAGTTGTTGAAAGTTGCTACCATCAACTGCATACTCAGTTCATCATTCAATCCTTCCAGAAACTTCTCCTGCTTGGTTGCATCTGTAGCAACGTCATCTGGTGCATAACGTGCTAACTTACTGAAATCCTCCACATACTGGCCTACGGTGCGTCCTCCTTGGCGTAGGTTGCGAAACTCACGCTTCTTCATAGCCATAGCTCCTGCTGAAACATGAGCTGTACAGAAAGCTTGCTGAAACTGGTCCCATGTGACAGTGTCAATAGGGTGCGTGGCTGTGTAATTCTCCCACCATGATGCTGCGGGTCCATCAAGCTGATGTGCGGCAAAACGCACTCTTTCCGCATATGTGCATCCTGCAGTGGTCAACTCCCTTCCAACTTTGCGGAGCCAATCATCTGCTACAATCGGCTCGGTGCTACTGGAAAACACTGGCGGGTTTAGCCTTAAGAAACGGGCTAAGTGATCAACAGGTGGTGGTGGCGGTGGGTTGTTGTTGTTGTTGTTGCCTTGGTTCTGCACTAACACTTGCATCAGGGCATTCTGTTGCTGAATCAACTGGGTGATCTCTGGTGGGAAAACAAATCCGGTGTCGCGTCTCGGAGGCATCTGATAGGTTTACAAAAAAATGAGAGTTAAGAATAGAATGAGGTCTAGAGAGAAAACACTACCCATATGCTCATGAGACAAATCAATCAATATCACTCAATCAATTCAAACAAGGCATAACAATCGATCTAACTAGCTTTACAAAGTGCTTGAACTATACTATTAAATGGGGGAAAACTACTACTGATATGGTGGTCTACTAGAAATTCTGATCCGTTGAAGACTCCATGATGTCTGCTCCAGCTTCGTCAACCCAGTCATCTTCACTTGGTTCCGAGTCGGTGTCGTCGATGATGATGTAGTTATCCGGACAAGTGCATTCGTCGACTTCTGCTTTTGGCACTGGATTTCCCATGAATACTCCAATCTTCTTCTCCAGGTCGTCATTCTTCCCTACTAGTGCGATGATTTCCTCCATATAATCCTCGTGTGTAGCCTTGAGTTCTTCCTCCAGCTCCTTGATCTTGGTTAATGCCTTCTTCAGTTCTTCCTTGTCCGTGCACATCTGGTTCTCCTGGCGACGAATATGTTGATTTCGCTCCTGGATGAAAGCTGCAATTGATCCATCCTTCTTGGTTCTGATCATCTCCCATTGCGCGTCTCGGCGTCCAAAAATTTGGTAAATTGTATCCTTAAGCTCCTGGTGGTAGACTTCTCCAATACGTCCCATACCGATGTGTGCGGCCATGCTCTTCCCTAAACTCCAGGTTGGTGCTTCGAAAACCAATCTTATGAGTTCAGTAACTAGCACAAACGTCCTTCCTGGAATGTGAACTTGAATCTTCCAGCTCTCCTCTTCGGGTAATGTGGCGTTGTAGGTTCCGGTGATGCTTGGTATTCCTATGTTCAAGTACTTGGTGACTTCCTTCAAGTGTCGACCAAAAGGCGTGCCTTCATCTGGTTGCATGAACTTGCTCCTTGCATCCGCCATTCCTAAAAGATTAGAAAGTGGAGAGGGGTCAGAAATGAGAAGAGAGAAGCTTTCTAGGGCTTAAGCTTAGGGGTCGTGTCCTACAGTCAGCGTGTGCTCTGATACCAACTTTGTAGCGACCAGACCTCAAATGCTCTGTGCTGCTGTGCACCAGTGTCATCCCTGGATCAGTAATGCTGACACGCACAGTACAAATGGAGGATTTATAACAGAGTAGCAATCACACACTTATTACATCGAATATCTCCAAAGAGATAAAGTATGATAAATATGGCTTAAGGCCATCTATTACGATAACAGCGGAAGACTTGGAAGATAAGTGAGTCCATCAACTCCAACGGCATCACTGAGTATAAGACCACGACCTAAGGCACCTTACTCGTCGTCTGAAAAGTCTGCAACATGAAACGTTGCAGCCCGAAAACGGGTCAGCACATAGAATATGCTGGCAAAGTAACACATAGAGAGTAATGAACAGTAATAATGCTATACTACATGCATATATGGCTGGTGGAAAGCTCTATGGTTAAAGTTTATGCGAAAAGCCAATTTTCCCTACTACAAAGGAATAAATTTTACGTAACTATCATGGTGGTTGTTAAACATTGAGAAGGTACCTCCAACTCAATCCCAATTAAGTGTCATCATTAACCCAACAAAATTAATTAAAAGTAACATGGTGATGAGATTCAAATGATAATCCAGGTACTAGATACTCAAGTTGTCCATAACCGGGGACACGGCTAGCCATGATTAGTTTGTACACTCTTCAGAGGTTTGCGCACTTTTCCCCACAAGATCGATCGCCTCCGTTTTATTTCTCGCACTGCATGGTGTTTGAGAAACGGATGACCGAGACACGGTCTTTCAGAAACAATCACTCTTTACTCTGGATGGACCGGTACACCTACTTTCCCCTACATCTTCTAGCCCACCTCTTCAAGAGATCATGTAACCTACTCCACTATGCTAGAGCCCATAATAGCTTGTGGCTTCACACGGAAGTTTCTAGCATGAACAATCTTATGATCCCTTTGAGCCTGGGTGGCGGACCTTATAAAATCAGACAACACTGGGTTCTCCAGGTGCCTCAATCCACCCAGATGTGAGTTTTAGTTGCCACCTTAAGTTGAACCATTAATAAACATCTCACATCTATCATGAATATCTCTCAAACCCAAACCACGTCTACGAGCATAGCATGGCAATAATAATAGCAACGTAGAAGTAACTCCCAAGGGTTTGAATGGAAAACAGGTAATAGGTACTACCTCAACTACTTCCCAGTTCCCACAATTTAATCAGATCCTAATCATGCAATGTTTGAGGAATAGATCTAATGCAATAAAACTGGGTATGGAAAGTATGATCAAAGTGTTACTTGCCTTGCTGATGATCCGCAAAACCTAGCGATTCGAAGTAACAAGCGGCACACTCCGGGTACTCTATCGCAAACAAACAAGCATACAATCAGTACTCATCTAATACACAGGTAAAACTCGAATGAAAGATCCAACCAGAAAGTTCAACTTAAGAACTCCGGTTTGCAAAAAGAATCAACTCGAAAGAAGCAACGAAAGTCAAACGGCGAAAGAAACAAGCTTCGTTTACTAATCTGGATCTAGGTCAAACTTTACTGTAGAAAAAACTTGTTTGAGTAGGTTAAACGGAAAGAGAATTTCGAGACGAAACTCTAGGCGCTTGAATCGCCTGATTCCGATAAACGAGCGAGAAGTTAAACAGAAACGAAGATTCGATCAGAAATCGAATCTGAGATAATCGCAGAAAAATCTGACAAAAAGAAAAACGGACGAACGCTTAAAGAACGGACGTTCGTTAACAGAAAAAAACCGACGAACACGTTCGTTAAAACGAACGGTTCGGTGAACGCTCTCAAAATAATAAAACCGAAAAAAAACCGATCTAGGGTTTTTTTAAACGACGGTTTTTTTTTTAAAACAAACAAAAACCGGCGACGAACGAGGCGAGGCAGTACCTCGTCGGGGCAGAGATCCGGCGGGGCTCCGGCGGGGCGCGGGGTGCGGCGGGGGTGCGGGGCTCAGGGGGTGCGAGGGGCGGCGAGGGGGCGGCGGCGGCGGGCTCGGCTCCGGCGGCGGCGGACGAGGCGGGTGCGGGCGGCGGCGGGCGAGGTGAGAGGAGAGGGGGGGTGCGGGTATTTATATAGGGGGGGGAGAGCTCGGCTTGGAGGAGGGGGCGGCCAGGGAGGCGTGCGGCGGCGGGACTCGGCGCGGCGGCGCTCCCGTGCTGGGGAAGGAGAGGGCGACGGGGTGGGCCGGCGCTCGGCTGGGCTTCGGCCCGGTCGGGCGTCGCGCAGTTTTTTTTTCAAACGTTCCGCGGAAAATAATTCACAGAAAAATAAATAAAAGTCAGAAAAATATAAAATTAATTTTCCCCGTCTAGTTAGAAAATCTAGAATAGGGTGAACATTTTTTTAAATCAAAATAAATATTTTGAAAACATGCAATATTTTTAATGCAATAAAAATTGCAAATAAAATCCAAATAAATTCCAATAAATGATTTTAAAACTTTTCCTCCAGTATTTCAATTGTTTTGGAGAAGTCATATTTTCTCCTCTCGTTTATTTTTAAAATGAAATATTTTTCCGGAGAGAAAATAATTAAAACCAAAATCCTCGTCTTATTACTTGATGAAAATCAAATATGAAAATTCATGAAAATCCCCAACTCTCTCCGAGGGTCCTTGAGTTCCTTAGGATTTATCGAGGATTTGTCAAAATGCAATAAAACATGATATGCAATGATGATCTATGTATAACATACCAAATTGAAAATTTGGGATGTTACACATCTGGAGTCTGTTTTGGCTCCACAAGTGGTCAAAACATTTGTGACTACCAGATGCTTCAAAGGATTCTTTCATGGGGAACTTTTGGAGAACTTTTCTTAAGGAGTTCGTTAAGAAACTTGTACAAAAACTTTCTTAATGAGCACTCGACAAACGCATTTCGAGAACATACACAAAGTCCCAGCTATGGACGTAGTGCATCATCATAACTGAGGTCTCTTGCATTTCCCTACAAGTAATTGGATCTCATATGGAGATGTTTTGTGAAGTAGAATGGAAAAAATCGAATGCAACTACACAAGAACCAGTTGTAACTGTCGTTCGGAATCAGTTTTGCGCAGTGTTAACTGAAACATGGATATCTGACTCATACGGAGTCCATTTTGGATCCACAAGTAGTCAAAAACGTTTGTGACGACCAGATGCTTCAAAGGATTCTTTCATAGGGAACTTTTGGAGAACTTTTCTTAAGGAGTTCGTTCAGAAACTTGTATAGAAACTTTCTTAATGAGCACTCGACAAACGCATTTCGAGAACATACACAAAGTCCCAACTATGGACCTAGTGCATCATCGTAACTGAGGTCTCTTGCATTTCCCTACATGTAATTGGATCTCATATGGAGATGTTTAGTGAAGTATAATGGAAAAAATCGAATGCAACTACACAAGAACCAGTCTGTAACTGTCGTTCGGAATCAGTTTTGCGCAGTGTTAACTGAAACATGGATATCTGACTCATACGGAGTTCGTTTTGGCACCACCAGTAGTCAAAACGTTTGTGACGACCAGATGCTTCAAATGATTCTTTCATAGGGAACTTTTGGAGAACTTTTCTTAAGGAGTTCGTTTAGAAACTTGTATAGAAACTTTCTTAATGAGCACTTGACAAACGCATTTTGAGAACATACACAAAGCCCCAGCTATGGACCTAGTGCATCATCATAGCTGAGGTCTCTTGCATTTCCCTACAAGTAATTGGATCTCATATGGATATGTTTAGTGAAGTAGAATGGAAAAAATCGAATGCAACTACACAAGAACTAGTCTGTAACTGTCGTTCGGAATCAGTTTTGCGCAGTGTTAACTGAAACACGGATATCTGACTCATATGGAGTCCGTTTTGGCTCCACAAGTAGTCAAAGCGTTTGTGACGACCAGAAGCTTCAAAGGATTCTTTCATAGGGAACTTTTGGAGAACTTTTCTTAAGGAGTTCGTTAAGAAACTTGTATAGAAACTTTCTTAATGAGCACTCGACAAACGCATTTCGAGAACATACACAAAGTCCCAGCTATCGACCTAGTGCATCATCATAACTGAGGTCTCTTGCATTTCCCTACAAGTAATTGGATCTCATATGGAGATGTTTAGTGAAGTAGAATGGAAAAAATCGAATGCAACTACACAAGAACCAGTTTGTAACTGTCGTTCGGAACCAGTTTTGTGTTGTGTTAACCGAAACATGGACATCTTACTCATACGGAGTCTATTTTGGATCCACAAGTAGTCAAAACATTTGTGACTACCAGATGCTTCAAAGGATTCTTTCATAGAGAACTTTTGGAAAACTTTTCTTAAGGAGTTTGTTCAGAAACATATATAGAGACTTTCTTAATGAACACTCGACAAACGCATTTCGAGAACATACACAAAGTCCCAGCTATGGACCTAGTGCATCATCATAACTGTGGTCTCTTGCATTTCCCTACAAGTAATTGGATCTCATATGGAGATGTTTAGTGAAGTAGAATGATTAAAATCGAATGCAACTACACAAGAACCAGTCTATAACTGTCGTTCGGAATCAGTTTTGCGCAGTGTTAATTGAAACATGGATATCTGACTCATACGGATTGTGATGACCATATGCTTCAAAGGATTATTTCATTGGGAACGTTTGTCACGACCAGATGCTTAAAAGGATTCTTTCATAGGGAACTTTTGGAGAACTTACCTTAAGGAGTTCATTCAGAAATTTGTATAGAAACTTTCTCAATGAGCACTCGACAAACGCATTTCGAGAACATACGCAAATTCCCAAGTATGGACCTAGTGCATCATCATGACTGAGGTCTCTTGCATTTACCTACAAGTAATTGGATCTCATATGGAGATGTTTAGTGAAGTATAATGGAAAAAATCGAATGCAACTACACAAGAACCAGTCTGTAACTGTCGTTCGGAATCTGTTTTGCGCAGTGTTATCTGAAACATGGATATCTGACTCATATGGAGTCTGTTTTGGCTCCACAAGTGGTCAAAACATTTGTGACTACTAGATGCTTCAAAGGATTCTTTCATAGGGAACTTTATGAGAACTTTTCTTAAGGAGTTCGTTAAGAAACTTGTACAGAAACTTTCTTAATGAGCACTCGACAAACGCATTTCGAGAACATACACAAAGTCCCAGCTATGGACATAGTGCATCATCATCACTGAGGTCTCTTGCATTTCCCTACAGGTAATTGGATCTCATATGGAGATGTTTAGTGAAGTAGAATGGAAAAAATCGAATGCAACTACACAAGAACCAGTTTGTAACTATCGTTCCGAATCAGTTTTGCGCACTGTTAACTGAAACATGGACATCTGACTCATACGGAGTCTGTTTTGGATCCACAAGTAGTCGAAACGTTTGTGACGACTAGATGCTTCAAAGGATTCTTTAATAGGGAACTTTTGGAGAACTTTTCTTAAGGAGTTCGTTCAGAAACATATATAGAAACTTTCTTAATGAGCACTCGACAAACGCATTTCGAGAACATACAAAAAGTCCCAGCTATGGACCTAGTGCATCATCATAACTGAGGTCTCTTGCAGTTCCCTACAAGTAATTGGATCTCATATGGAGATGTTTAGAGAAGTAGAATGGAAAAAATCGAATGCAACTACACAAGAACCAGCCTGTAACTGTCATTCGGAATCAGTTTTGCGTAGTGTTAACTGAAACATGGATATCTGACTCATATGGAGTCCATTCTGGCTCCACAAGTAGTCAAAGCATTTGTGACGACTAGATGCTTCAAAGGATTCTTTCATAGGGAACTTTTGGAGAACTTTTCTGAAGGAGTTCGTTCAGAAACTTGTATAGAAACTTTCTTAATGAGCACTCGACAAACGCATTTCGAGAACATACACAAAGTCCCAGCTATGGACCTAGTGCATCATCATACCTGAGGTCTCTTGCATTTCCCAACAAGTAATTGGATCTCATATGGAGATGTTTAGTGAAGTAGAATGGAAAAAATCGAATGCAACTACACAAGAACCAGTCTGTAACTGTCGTTCGAAATCAGTTTTGCGCAGTGTTAACTGAAGCATGAATATCTGACTCATACGGAGTCCGTTTTGGCTCCACAAGTAGTCAAAACGTTTGTGACGACCAGATGCTTCAAAGGATTCCTTTATAGGGAACTTTTGGAGAACTTTTCTTAAGGAGTTCGTTCAGAAACTTGTATAGAAACTTTCTTAATGAGCACTCGACAAACATATTTCGAGAACATACGCAAAGTCCCAAGTATGGACCAAGTGCATCATCATAACTGAGGTCTCTTGCATTTACCTACAAGTAATTGGATCTCATATGGAGATGTTTAGTGAAGTAGAATGGGAAAAATTGAATGCAACTACACAAGAACCAGTCTCTAACTATCGTTCGGAATCAGTTTTGCGCAGTGTTAACTGGAACATGGATATCTGACTCATATGGAGTCCGTTTTGGCTCCACAAGTGGTCAAAACGTTTTTGACGACCAGATGCTTCAAAGGATTCTTTCATAGGGAACTTTTGGAGAACTTTTCTTAATGAGTTCATTCAGAAACTTGTATAGAAACTTTCTTAATGAGCACTCGACAAACGCATTTCGAGAACATACGCAAAGTCCCAAGTATGGACCAAGTACATTATCATAACTGAGGTCTCTTGCATTTACCTACAAGTAATTGGATCTCATATGGAGATGTTCAGTGAAGTATAATGGAAAAAATCGAATGCAACTACAGAAGAACCAGTCTGTAACTGTCGTTCGGAATCAGTTTTGCGCAGTGTGAACTGAAACATGGATATCTGACTGATACGGAGTCCGTTTTGGCTCCACAAGTGGTCAAAACGTTTGTGACGACCAGATGCTTCAAAGGATTCTTTCATAGGGAACTTTTGGAGAACTTTTCTGAAGGAGTTCGTTCAGAAACATATATAAAAACTTTCTTAATGAGCACTCGACAAACACATTTCGAGAACATACGCAAAGTCCCAAGTATGGACCTAGTGCATCATCATAACTAAGGTCTCTTGCATTTACCTACAAGTAATTGGATCTCATATGGACATGTTTAGTGAAGTAGAATGGAAAAAATCGAATGCAACTACACAAGAACCAGTCTGTAACTGTCGTTCGGAATCAGTTTTGCGCAGTGTTAACGAAACATGGATATCTGACTCATACGGAGTCCGTTTTGGCTCCACAAGTGGTCAAAACATTTGCGGATACCGGATGCTTCAACGGATTCTTTCATAGGGAACTTTCGGAGAACTTTTCTTAAGGAGTTCGTTCAAAAACTTGTATAGAAACTTTTCTAATGAGCACTCGACAAACGCATTTCGAGAACATACGCAAACTCCCAAGTATGGACCTAGTGCATCATCATAACTGAGGTCTCTTGCATTTACCTACAAGTAATTGGATCTCATATTGAGATGTTTAGTTAAGTAGAATGGAAAAAATCGAATGCAACAACACAAGAACCAGTGTGTAACTGTCGTTCGGAATCAGTTTTGCGCACTGTTAACTGAAACATGGATAACTGACTCATATGGAGTCCGTTTTGGCTCCACAAGTGGTCAAAACGTTTGTGATGACCAGATGCTTCAAAAGACTCTTTTATAGGGATCTTTCGGAGAACTTTTCTTAAGGACTTCGTTCAGAAACTTGTATAGAAACTTTCTTAATGAGCACTCGACAAACGCATTTCGAGAACATACGCAAAGTCCCAAGTATGGACCTAGTGCATCATCATAACTGAGGTCTCTTGCATTTACCTACAAGTAATTGGATCTCATATGGAGATGTTTAGTGAAGTATAATGGAAAAAATCGAATGCAACTACACAAGAACGAGTCTGTAACTGTCGTTCGGAATCAGTTTTGCGCAGTGTTAACTGAAACATTGATATCTGACTCATACGGAGTCCGTTTTGGCTCCACAAGTGGTCAAAAAGTTTGTGACGACCAAATGCTTCAAAGGATTCTTTCATAGGGAACTTTCGCAGAACTTTTCTTAAGGAGTTCGTTCAGAAACTTGTATAGAAACTTTCTTAATGAGCACTCGACAAACGCATTTAGAGAACATACACAAAGTCCCAGCTATGGACCTAGTGCATCATCATAACTGAGGCCTCTTGCATCTCCCTACAAGTAATTGGATCTCATATGGGGATGTTTAGTGAAGTATAATGGAAAAACCCGAATGCAACTACACAAGAACCAGTTTGTAACTGTCGTTCGGAATCAGTTTTGCGCAGTGTTAACTGAAACATGGATATCTGACTCATACGGAGTCCGTTTTGGATCCACAAGTAGTCAAAACATTTTTGACGACCAGATGCTTCAAAGGATTCTTTCATAGGGAACTTTCGGAGAACTTTCTTAAGGAGTTCGTTTAGAAACTTGTATAGAAACTTTTTTAATGAGCACTCGACAAACGCATTTCGAGAACATACGCAAACTCCCAAGTATGGACCTAGTGCATCATCATAACTGAGGTCTCTTGCATTTACCTACAAGTAATTGGATCTCATATTGAGATGTTTAGTGAAGTAGAATGGAAAAAATCGAATACAACAACACAAGAACCAGTGTGTAACTGTCGTTCGGAATCAGTTTTGCGCAGTGTTAACTGAAACATTGATATCTGACTCATATGGAGTCCGTTTTGGCTCCACAAGTGGTCAAATGATTTGTGATGACCAGATGCTTCAAAGGACTCTTTCATAGGGAACTTTTGGAGAACTTTTCTTAAGGAGTTCGTTCAGAAACTTGTATAGAAACTTTCTTAATAAGCACTCGACAAACGCATTTCGACAACATACACAAAGTCCCAAGTATGGACCTAGCGCATGATCATAACTGAGGTCTCTTGCATATACCTACAAGTAATTGGATCTCATATGGAGATTTTTAGTGAAGTAGAATGGAAAAAATCGAATGCAACTACACAAGAACCAGTTTGTAACTGTCGTTTGGAATCAGTTTTGTAAAGTGTTAACTGAAACATGGATATGTGACTCATACCGGAGTCCGTTTTGGATCCACAAGTAGTCAAAACGTTTCTGACGAGCAGATGCTTCAAAGGATTCTTTCATAGGGAACTTTTGGAGAACTTTTCTTAAGGAGTTCGTTCACAAACATATATAGAAACTTTCTTAATGAGCACTCGACAAACGCATTTCGAGAACATACACAAAGTCCCAGCTATGGACCTAGGGCATCATCATAACTGAGGTCTCTTGCATTTCCCTACAAGTAGTTGGATCTCATATAGAGATGTTTAGTGAAGTAGAATGGAAAAAATCGAATGCAACTACACAAGAACCAGTTTGTAACTGTCGTTCGGAATCAGTTTTGCGCGGTGTTAACTGAAACATGGATATCTGACTCATACGGAGTCCTTATTAACTACACAAGTAGTCAAAACGTTTGTGATGACCAGATGCTTCAAAGGATTCTTTCGTAGGGAACTTTTGGAGAACTTTTCTAAAGGAGTTCATTCAGAAACTTGTATAGAAACTTTCTTAATGAGCACTCGACAAATGCATTTGGAGAACATACGCAAAGTCCCAGGTATGGACCTAGTGCATCATCATAACTGAGGTCTCTTGCATTTACCTACAAGTAATTGGATCTCATATGGAGATGTTTAGTTTAGTAGAATGGAAAAAATCGAATGCAACTACACAAGAACCGGTCTGTAACTCTCGTTCGGAATCAGTTTTGCGCAGTGTTAACTGAAACATGGATATCTGACTCATATGGAGTCCGTTTTGGCTCCACAAGTGGACAAAACGTTTGTGACAACCAGATGCTTCAAAGGATTATTTCATAGGGAACTTTTGGAGAACTTTTCTTAAGGAGTTCATTCAGAAACTTGTATAGAAACTTTCTTAATGAGCACTCGACAAACGCATTTCGAGAACATACGCAAAGTCCCAGGTATGGACCTAGTGCATGATCATAACAGAGGTCTCTTGCATTTACCTACAAGTAATTGGATCTCATATGGAGATGTTTAGTGAAGTATAATGGAAAAAATCTAATGCAACTACACAAGAACTAGTCTGTAACTGTCATTCGGAATCAGTTTTGCGCAGTGTTAACTGAAACATGGATATCTGACTCATACGGAGTCTGTTTTGGCTATACAAGTGGTCAAAACGTTTTGTGATGACCAGATGCTTCAAAGGATTCTTTCATAGGGAACTTTTAGAGAACTTTTCTTAAGGAGTTCGTTCAGAAACTTCTATAGAAACTTTCTTAGTGAGCACTCAACAAACGCATTTCAAGAACATACACAAAGTCCTAGCTATGGACCTAGTGCATCATCATAACTGAGGTCTCTTGCATTTACCTACAAGTAATTGGATCTCATATTGAGATTTTTAGTGAAGTAGAATGGAAAAAATCGAATGCAACAACACAAGAACCAGTGTGTAACTGTCGTTCGGAATCAGTTTTGCGCACTCTTAACTGAAACATGGATATCTGACTCATATGGAGTCCGTTTTGGCTCCACAAGTGGTCAAAACATTTGTGATGACCAGATGCTTTAAAAGACTCTTTTATAGGGAACTTTTGGAGAACTTTTCTTAAGGAGTTCGTTCAGAAACTTGTATAGAAACTTTCTTAATGAGCACTCGACAAACGCATTTCGAGAACATAGGCAAAGTTCCAAGTATGGACCTAGTGCATCATCATAACTGAGGTCTCTTGCATTTACCTACAAGTAATTGGATCTCATATGGAGATGTTTAGTGAAGTATAATGGAAAAAATCGAATGCAACTACACAAGAACGAGTCTGTAACTGTCGTTCGGAATCAGTTTTGCGCAGTGTTAACTGAAACATTGATATCTGACTCATACGGAGTCTGTTTTGGCTCCACAAGTGGTCAAAACGTTTGTGACGACCAAATGCTTCAAAGGATTCTTTCATAGGGAACTTTCGCAGAACTTTTCTTAAGGAGTTCGTTCAGAAACTTGTATAGAAACTTTCTTAATGAGCACTCGACAAATGCATTTCGAGAACATACACAAAGTCCCAGCTATGGACCTAGTGCATCATCATAACCGAGGTCTCTTGCATCTCCCTACAAGTAATTGGATCTCATATGGAGATGTTTAGTGAAGTATAATGGAAAAACCCGAATGCAACTACACAAGAACCAGTTTGTAACTGTCGTTCGGAATCAGTTTTGCGCAGTGTTAACTGAAACATGGATATCTGACTCATACGGAGTCCGTTTTGGATCCACAAGTAGTCAAAACGTTTGTGACGAGCAGATGCTTCAAAGGATTCTTTCATAGGGAACTTTCGGAGAACTTTCTTACGGAGTTTTATCAGAAACTTGTATAGAAACTTTTTTAATGAGCACTCGACAAACGCATTTCGAGAACATACGCAAACTCCCAAGTATGGACCTAGTGCATCATCATAACTGAGGTCTCTTGCATTTACCTACAAGTAATTAGATCTCATATTGAGATGTTTAGTGAATTAGAATGGAAAAAATTCAATACAACAACACAAGAACCAGTGTGTAACTGTCGTTCGGAATCAGTTTTGCTCAGTGTTAACTGAAACATGGATATCTGACTCATATGGAGTCTGTTTTGGCTCCACAAGTGGTCAAAACGTTTGTGATGACCAGATGCTTCAAAGGACTCTTTCATAGGGAACTTTTGGAGAACTTTTCTTAAGGAGTTCGTTCAGAAACTTGTATAGAAACTTTATTAATGAGCACTCGACAAACGCATTTCGACAACATACACAAAGTCCCAGGTATGGACCTAGTGCATGATCATAACTGAGGTCTCTTGCATATACCTACAAATAATTGGATCTCATATGGAGATTTTTAGTGAAGTAGAATGGAAAAAAATCGAATGCAACTACACAAGAACGAGTTTGTAACTGTCGTTCGGAATCAGTTTTGCAAAGTGTTAACTGAAACATGGATATGTGACTCATAGAGGAGTCCGTTTTGGATCCACAAGTAGTAAAAACGTTTCTGACGACCAGATGCTTCAAAGGATTCTTTTATAGGCAACTTTTCGAGAACTTTTCTTAAGGAGTTCGTTCAAAAACATATATAGAAACTTTCTTAATGAGCACTCGACAAACGCATTTTGAGAATATACACAAAGTCCCAGCTATGGACCTAGGGCATCATCATAACTGAGGTCTCTTGCATTTCCCTACAAGTAATTGGATCTCATATGGAGATGTTTAGTGAAGTAGAATGGAAAAAATCGAATGCAACTACACAAGAACCAGTTTGTAACTGTCGTTCGGAATCAGTTTTGCGCAGTGTTAACTGAAACATGGATATCTGACTCATACGGAGTCCTTATTAACTCCACAAGTAGTCAAAACGTTTGTGACGACCAGATGCTTCAAAGGATTCTTTCGTAGGGAACTTTTGGAGAACTTTTCTTAAGGAGTTCATTCAGAAACTTGTATAGAAACTTTCTTAATGAGCACTCGACAAACGCATTTGGAGAACATACGCAAAGTCCCAGGTATGGACCTAGTGCATCATCATAACTGAGGTCTCTTGCATTTACCTCCAAGTAATTGGATCTCATATGGAGATGTTTAGTTTAGTAGAATGGAAAAAATCGAATGCAACTACACAAGAACCGGTCTGTCACTCTCGTTCGGAATCAGTTTTGCGCAGTGTTAACTGAAACATGGATATCTGACTCATATGGAGTCCGTTTTGGCTCCACAAGTGGTCAAAACGTTTGTGACAACCAGATGCTTCAAATGATTCTTTCATAGGGAAATTTTGGAGAACTTTTCTTAAGGAGTTCATTCAGAAACTTGTATAGAAACTTTCTTAATGAGCACTCGACAAACGCATTTCGAGAACATACGCAAAGTCCCAGGTATAGACCTAGTGCATGATCATAACAGAGAACTCTTGCATTTACCTAGAAGTAATTGGATCTCATATGGAGATTTTTAGTGAAGTATAATGGAAAAAATTGAATGCAACTACACAAGAACCAGTCTGTAACTGTCATTCGGAATTAGTTTTGCGCAGTGTTAACTGAAACATGGATATCTGACTTATACGGAGTCCGTTTTGGCTACACAAGTGGTCAAAACGTTTTGTGATGACCAGATGCTTCAAAGGATTCTTTCATAGGGAACTTTTAGAGAACTTTTCTTAAGGAGTTCGTTCAGAAACTTGTATAGAAACTTTCTTAGTGAGCACTCAACAAACGCATTTCGAGAACATACACAAAGTCCTAGCTATGGACCTAGTGCATCATCATAACTGAGGTCTCTTGCATTTCCCTACAAGTGATTGGATCTCATATGGAGATGTTTAGTGAAGTAGAATGGAGAAAATCGAATGCAACTACACAAGAACCAGTTTGTAACTGTCGTTCGGAATCAGTTTTGCAAAGTGTTAACTGAAACATGGATATCTGACTCATACGTAGTCCGTTTTGGCTCCACAAGTAGTCAAAACGTTTGTGACGACTAGAGGCTTCAAATGATTCTTTCATAGGGAACTTTTGGAGAACTTTTATTAAGGAGTTCGTTCAGAAACTTGTATAGAAACTTTCTTAATGAGCACTCGACAAACGCATTTCGAGAACATACGGAAAGTCCCAAGTATGGACCTAGTGCATCATCATAACCGAGGTCTCTTGCATTTACCTACAAGTAATTGGATCTCATATGGAGTTGTTTAGTGAAGTAGAATGGAAAAAATCGAATGCAACTACATAAGAACTAGTCTGAAACTGTCGTTCGGAATCAGTTTGGCGCAGTGTTAACTGAAACATGGATATCTAACTCATATGGAGTCCGTTTTGGCTCCACAAGTGGTAAAAATGTTTGTGACGACCAGATGTTTCAAAGGATTCTTTCATAGGGAACTTTTGGAGAACTTTTTTCAAGGAGTTCGTTCAGAAACTTGTATAGAAAGTTCTTAATGAGCACTCGACAAACGCATTTCGAGAACATACACAAAGTCCCAACTATGGACCTAGTGCATCATCATAACTGAGGTCTCTTGAATTTCCCTACAAGTAATTGGATCTCATATGGAGATGTTTAGTGAAGTAGAATGGAAAAAATGGAATGCAACTACACAAGAACCGGTCTGTAACTATCGTTCGGAATCAGTTTTGCGCAGTGTTAATTCAAACATGGATATCTGACTCATACGTAGTCCTTTTTGGATCCACAAATAGTCAAAACGTTTGTGACGACCAGATGCTTCTGAGGATTCTTTCATAGGGAACTTTTGGAGAACTTTTATTAAGGAGTTCGTTCAGAAACTTGTATAGAAACTTTCTTAATGAGCACTCGACAAACGCATTTCGAGAACATACGCAAAGTCCCAAGTATGGACCTATTGCATCATCATAACCGAGGTCTCTTGCATTTACCTACAATTAATTGGATCTCATATGGAGATGTTTAGTGAAGTAGAATGGAAAAAATCGAAAGCAACTACACAAGAACCGGTCTGTAACTGTCGTTCGGAATCAGTTTTGCGCAGTGTTAATTGAAACATGGATATCTGACTCACATATAGTCCGTTTTGGCTCCACAAGTAGTCAAAACATTTGTGACGACTAGATGCTTCAAAGGATTCTTTCATAGGGAAATTTTGGAGAACTTTTCTTAAGGAGTTCGTTCAGAAACTTGTATAGAAACTTTCTTAATGAGCACTCGACAAACGCACTTCGAGAACATACACAAAGTCCCAGCTATGGACCTAGTGCATCATCATAACTGAGGTCTCTTGCATTTCCCTACAAGTAATTGGATCTCATATGGAGATGTTTAGTGAAGTAGAATGGAAAAAATCGAATGCAACTACACAAGAACCAGTCTGTAACTGTCGTTCGGAATCAGTTTTGCGCAGTGTTAACTGAAACATGGATATCTGACTCATACGGAGTCCGTTTTGGCTACACAAGTGGTCAAAACGTTTTGTGATGACCAGATGCTTCAAAGGATTCATTCATAGGGAACTTTTGGAGAACTTTTCTTAAGGAGTTCGTTCAGAAACTTGTATAGAAACTTTCTTAATGAGCACTCGACAAACGCATTTCGAGAACATACACAATGTCCCAGCTATGGACCTAGTGCATCATCATCAATGAGGTCTCTTGCATTTCCCTACAAGTAATTGGATCTCATATGGAGATGTTTAGTGAAGTAGAATGGAAAAAATCGAAAGCAACTACACAAGAACCGGTCTGTAACTGTCGTTCGGAATCAGTTTTGCGCAGTGTTAATTCAAACATGGATATCTGACTCATACGTAGTCCGTTTTGGCTCCACAAGTAGTCAAAACGTTTGTGACGACTAGAGGCTTCAAATGATTCTTTCATAGGGAACTTTTGGAGAACTTTTATTAAGGAGTTCGTTCAGAAACTTGTATAGAAACTTTCTTAATGAGCACTCGACAAACGCATTTCGAGAACATACGGAAAGTCCCAAGTATGGACCTAGTGCATCATCATAACCGAGGTCTCTTGCATTTACCTACAAGTAATTGGATCTCATATGGATATGTTTAGTGAAGTAGAATGGAAAAAATCGAATGCAACTACATAAGAACTAGTCTGTAACTGTCGTTCGGAATCAGTTTGGCGCAGTGTTAACTGAAACATGGATATCTAACTCATATGGAGTCCGTTTTGGCTCCACGAGTGGTAAAAATGTTTGTGACGACCAGATGTTTCAAAGGATTCTTTCATAGGGAACTTTTGGAGAACTTTTTTCAAGGAGTTCGTTCAGAAACTTGTATAGAAAGTTCTTAATGAGCACTCGACAAACGCATTTCGAGAACATACACAAAGTCCCAACTATGGACCTAGTGCATCATCATAACTGAGGTCTCTTGAATTTCCCTACAAGTAATTGGATCTCATATGGAGATGTTTAGTGAAGTAGAATGGAAAAAATGGAATGCAACTACACAAGAACCGGTCTGTAACTATCGTTCGGAATCAGTTTTGCGCAGTGTTAATTCAAACATGGATATCTGACTCATACGTAGTCCTTTTTGGATCCACAAATAGTCAAAACGTTTGTGACGACCAGATGCTCCTGAGGATTCTTTCATAGGGAACTTTTGGAGAACTTTTATTAAGGAGTTCGTTCAGAAACTTGTATAGAAACTTTCTTAATGAGCACTCGGCAAACGCATTTCGAGAACATACGCAAAGTCCCAAGTATGGACCTATTGCATCATCATAACCGAGGTCTCTTGCATTTACCTACAATTAATTGGATCTCATATGGAGATGTTTAGTGAAGTAGAATGGAAAAAATCGAAAGCAACTACACAAGAACCGGTCTGTAACTGTCGTTCGGAATCAGTTTTGCGCAGTGTTAATTGAAACATGGATATCTGACTCACATATAGTCCGTTTTGGCTCCACAAGTAGTCAAAACATTTGTGACGACTAGATGCTTCAAAGTATTCTTTCATAGGGAACTTTTGGAGAACTTTTCTTAAGGAGTTCGTTCAGAAACTTGTATAGAAACTTTCTTAATGAGCACTCGACAAACGCACTTCGAGAACATACACAAAGTCCCAGCTATGGACCTAGTGCATCATCATAACTGAGGTCTATTGCATTTCCCTACAAGTAATTGGATCTCATATGGAGATGTTTAGTGAAGTAGAATGGAAAAAATCGAATGCAACTACACAAGAACCGGTCTGTAACTGTCGTTCGGAATCAGTTTTGCGCAGTGTTAATTCAAACATGGATATCTGACTCATACATAGTCCGTTTTGGCTCCACAAGTAGTCAAAACGTTTGTGACGACTAGAAACTTCAAAGGATTCATTCATAGGGAACTTTTGGAGAACTTTTCTTAAGGAGTTTGTTCAGAAATATTTATAGAAACTTTCTTAATGAGCACTCGACAAACGCATTTCGAGAACATACACAATGTCCCAGCTATGGACCTAGTGCATCATCATCAATGAGGTCTCTTGCATTTCCCTACAAGTAATTGGATCTCATATGGAGATGTTTAGTGAAGTAGAATGGAAAAAATCGAAAGCAAGTACACAAGAACCGGTCTGTAACTGTCGTTCGGAATCAGTTTTGCGCAGTGTTAATTCAAACATGGATATCTGACTCATACGTAGTCCGTTTTGGCTCCACAAGTAGTCAAAACATTTGTGACGACTAGAGGCTTCAAATGATTCTTTCATAGGGAACTTTCGGAGAACTTTTATTAAGGAGTTCGTTCAGAAACTTGTATAGAAACTTTCTTAATGAGCACTCGACAAACGCATTTCGAGAACATACGGAAAGTCCCAAGTATGGACCTAGTGCATCATCATAACCGAGGTCTCTTGCATTTACCTACAAGTAATTGGATCTCATATGGAGATGTTTAGTGAAGTAGAATGGGAAAAATCGAATGCAACTACATAAGAACTAGTCTGTAACTGTCGTTCGGAATCAGTTTGGCGCAGTGTTAACTAAAACATGGATATCTAACTCATATGGAGTCCGTTTTGGCTCCACAAGTGGTAAAAATGTTTGTGACGACCAGATGTTTCAAAGGATTCTTTCATAGGGAACTTTTGGAGAACTTTTTTCAAGGAGTTCGTTCAGAAACTTGTATAGAAAGTTCTTAATGAGCACTCGACAAACGCATTTCGAGAACATACACAAAGTCCCAACTATGGACCTAGTGCATCATCATAACTGAGGTCTCTTGAATTTCCCTACAAGTAATTGGATCTCATATTGAGATGTTTAGTGAAGTAGAATGGAAAAACTGGAATGCAACTACACAAGAACCGGTCTGTAACTATCGTTCGGAATCAGTTTTGCGCAGTGTTAATTCAAACATGGATATCTGACTCATACGTAGTCCTTTTTGGATCCACAAATAGTCAAAACGTTTGTGACGACCAGATGCTTCTGAGGATTCTTTCATAGGGAACTTTTGGAGAACTTTTATTAAGGAGTTCGTTCAGAAACTTGTATAGAAACTTTCTTAATGAGCACTCGACAAACGCATTTCGAGAACATACGCAAAGTCCCAAGTATGGACCTATTGCATCATCATAACCGAGGTCTCTTGCATTTACCTACAATTAATTGGATCTCATATGGAGATGTTTAGTGAAGTAGAATGGAAAGAATCGAAAGCAACTACACAAGAACCGGTCTGTAACTGTCGTTCGGAATCAGTTTTGCGCAGTGTTAATTGAAACATGGATATCTGACTCACATATAGTCCGTTTTGGCTCCACAAGTAGTCAAAACATTTGTGACGACTAGATGCTTCAAAGGATTCTTTCATAGGGAACTTTTGGAGAACTTTTCTTAAGGAGTTCGTTCAGAAACTTGTATCGAAACTTTCTTAATGAGCACTCGACAAACGCACTTTGAGAACATACACAAAGTCCCAGCTATGGACCTAGTGCATCATCATAACTGAGGTCTCTTGCATTTCCCTACAAGTAATTCGATCTCATATGGAGATGTTTAGTGAATTAGAATGGAAAAAATCGAATGCAACTACACAAGAACCGGTCTGTAACTGTCGTTCGTAATCAGTTTTGCGCAGTGTTAATTCAAACATGGATATCTGACTCATACATAGTCCGTTTTGGCTCCACAAGTAGTCAAAACGTTTGTGACGACTAGAAACTTCAAAGGATTCATTCATAGGGAACTTTTGGAGAACTTTTATTAAGGAGTTCGTTCAGAAACTTGTATAGAAACTTTCTTAATGAGCACTCGACAAACGCATTTCGAGAACGTACACAAAGTCCAAGCTATGGACCTAGTGCATCATAATAACTGAGGTCTCTTGCATTTCCCTACATGTAATTGGATCTCATATGGAGATGTTTAGTGAAGTAGAATGGAAAAAATCGAATGCAACTACACAAGAACCAGTGTGTAACTGTCGTTCGGAATCAGTTTTGCGCAGTGTTAACTGAAACATGGATATCTGACTCATACGGAGTCCGTTTTGGCTCCACAAGTAGTTAAAACGTTTGTGACGACCAGATGATTCAAAGGATTCTTTCATAGGGAACTTTTGGAGAACTTTTCTTACGGAGCTCGTTCAGAAACTTCTATAGAAACTTTCTTAATGAGCACACGAGAAACGCATTTCGAGAACATACGCAAAGTCCCAAGTAAGGACCTAGTGCATCATCATCACCGAGGTCTCTTGCATTTACCTAAAAGTAATTAGATCTTATATGGAGATGTTTGGTGAAGTAGAATGGAAAAAATCGAATGCAACTACACCAGACCCGGTCTCTAACTGTCGTCCGGAATCAGTTTTGCGCAGTGTTAATTCAAACATGGATATCTAACTCATACATAGTCTGTTTTGGCTCCACAAGTAGTCAAAACGTTTGTGACGACCAGATGCTTCAAAGGATTCTTTCATAGGGAACTTTTGGAGAACTTTTCTTAAGGAGTTCGTTCAGAAACTTCTATAGAAACTTTCTTAATGAGCACTCGACAAACGCATTTCGAGAACATACGAAAAGTCCCAAGTATGGACCTAGTGCATCATCATCACCGAGGTTTCTTGCATTTACCTAAAAGTAATTGGATCTCATATGGAGATGTTTGGTGAAGTAGAATGGAAAAAATCGAATGTAACTACACAAGAACCAGTCTGTAACTGTCGTTCGGAATCAGTTCTGCGCAGTGTTAACTGAAACATTGATATCTGACTCATAGGGTGTCTGTTTTGGCTCCACAAGTGGTCAAAACGTTTGTGACGACCAGATGCTTCAAAGGATTCTTTCATTGGGAACTTTTGGAGAACTTTTCTTAAGGAGTTCTTTCAGAAACTTGTATAGAAACTTTCTTAATGAGCACTCGACAAACACATTTTGAGAACATACGCAAAGTCCCAAGTATGGACCTAGTGCATCATCATCACCGAGGTCTCTTGCATTTACCTAAAAGTAATTGGATCTCATATGGAGATGTTTAGTGAAGTAGAATGGAAAAAATCGAATGCAACTACACAAGAACCAGTCTGTAACTGTCGTTCGGAATCAGTTTTGCGCAGTGTTAACTGAAACATTGATATCTGACTCATATGGAGTCCGTTTTGGCTCCACAAGTGGTCAAAATGTTTGTGACGACTAGATGCTTCAAAGGATTCTTTCATAGGGAACTTTTGGAGAACTTTTCTTAAGGAGTTCGTTCAGAAACTTGTATAGAAACTTTCTTAATGAGCACTCGACAAACGCATTTCGAGAACATACACAAAGTCCGAGCTATGGACCTAGTGCATCATCATAACTGAGGTCTCTTGCATTTCCCTACAAGTAATTGGATCTCATATGGAGTCGTTTAGTGAAGTAGAATGGAAAAAATCTGTAACATCCCAAAATTCTAAATTTTGGAATGTTATAATAACAGATAGATTGGATTGATTGTTTGATTGATTGACTGAAAGTGAGTGAATTCGAAATGTTTTGAAAGTTAAATGAGAGGGAATAAAAGGACTTTCCCAAACTTTCATTTTGCTTTTATGATCTCCGTAGATTCAAATTCTTTTCACCACAAAACCCTGGAGAGAAGATGACATGACTTCTTCCATTTATTTAAATGACAAGGGGTGTTGAAAATATTTGAATTTCATTTGAAAATATTTCCCATTTCAGAAACTTTATGCAATTCAATGATTTTCACGAGAGAAGATAAAATGACTTCTTCAAAAAAAATGAAATATGAGTTGGGAGTTTCAAAGGTCAAATTCAAAGTCCTTTTGGAAATCATTTTAGTTTGGAGTTTTTTGAGTCTTATTCAAATTATTTTTCTCCAAAATAAAAATATATATAAAATAGGGTAACATGATTCCCTACATCAGAAAATTGGAGAAAAATAAATTTGAAATCATTTTGGTATTTTTAAAATGATTTTTATTGGATTTTATTAAGGCAGTAGCACTGTTTGATTTATTAAAATTTGTGTGGATTCTATTTGACTTTACAAACATGTTCATGCTGTAGGAAATCTTTTTCTGCAAATTTTGATATATAAAATGCCTATATAAAGTTTTATTTTTATTTTCTTGATTCAGTTTTTCCTTTCCTGTCTCTATTTATAAAAAAAACTACATGCGCGTACTCTGTGACTATATGTCGCCCTCCTGTGCAGTATAGTAGCTTTTGGCGCCCCATTGTTTTTTTTTCTGTTAAATAGGCCAGGCCCAGCCGGCCATATTCCTCCCCATATTTCTTTTCTATAGTTTTTCTTCTTTCTTTTCTTTCTTTTCCATTGCTTAAAAAGAAAAAAAAACTGCCGCGCGGCCGGCCGAACCGCTAAGGCCTTTAGGCCCATGCGAGGCGCTTCCCTTTTTGTCTTTTCGTCTACGTTTAGTCCCACATTGCCTAGCCTTTAACCCCTAAACCTCTTTTCCACCTATAAATATAGACCCATAGAGCCTCCAAAAATTATCCATTGCGGGTTAAATCAATATTTTGGTTTGACTAGCTAAAAATATATTTCTTCTCTCCGGCGGGACTTTTGGAAGTTGTCTCCACACTCCGAAGTCGTCTTTTCTATACCTTATAAAGGTATATTTATTCGTTCTCTGTATTTATACGTTAGATCTAGAATTCTTTTATCCGTAGCTATTTATTTTCTTCTGCAAAACAGCTTGGCCCTGATTTTTCAAATAGCCATAACTTTTTACTCGTTTATCCAAATTAGATGAAACCAGCGCCTATAGCTTCGTCTTGTTTTCACCTATCCAGTTAACCTGTCACGTCAACTTTTTGAAATTTTCAAATTTCGAAAGTTGTTCAAATTCATATTCAAACTTCTTTCGTTCATAACTTAAGTTCCGTAACTCCGTTTGAGTTGATTCTTTTTGCAAAGCGAAGCTCTTGACCTAAACTTTCTGATAAGGCCAAATTCACATAATTTTGGTACTGTTAGAAATTGTTTTATGTTGCAAGAGTTATTTGCTTGGTTTTGATGTTTTCCGAAGTGTCTTCTTCGTTCTTCTCGATCTTTTGAGTGATTGCTTATGTGTGGTTACTATTGCTTGCTTACGATAGATTGACCGGAGTGTGACGAGTAGATCTATCAAGAGTTTTGAGTGCGAATCATCTTCATCAACATTGCAGGCAAGTTCACACTTTGATCATACCCCTTTCATACCCAGTTTGTTTATGCATTAGATTCAACCCTCAAACAATTGCATGATTAGGATCTGATTAACATGTGGGTATTGGGAAGCAGTTGATGTTGGGAATCGTAGCATAATTTAAAAAAATTCTACGCTCACGAAGATGCATCTATGGAGTCTACCCTTGTAGATCGCGAGCGGAAGCGTTCCAATGAACGTGGATGACGGAGTCGTACTCGCCGTGATCCAAATCACCGATGACCGAGTGCCGAACGGACGGCACCTCCGCGTTCAACACACGTACGGTGCAGCGACGTCTCCTCCTTCTTGATCCAGCAAGGGGGGAGGAGAGGTTGATGGAGATCCAGCAGCACGACGGCGTGGTGGTGGATGTAGCGGGTCTCGGCAGGGCTTTGCCAAGCTTCTGCGAGAAAGAGAGAGGTGTTGCAGGGGAGGAGGGAGGCGCCCAAGGCTGTTGTATGCTGCCCTCCCTCCCCCCTTTATATAGGCCCCCTGGAGGGGGCGCCGGCCCCAAGAGATGAGATCTCAAGGGGGGCGGCGGCCACAAGGGGGGGAAGGGGTTGCCTTGCCCCCCAAGGCAAGGGGGAACTCCCCCCTAGGGTTCCCAACCCTAGGCGCAGGGGGGGAGGCCCAAGGGGGGCGCCCCAGCCCACTAAGGGCTGGTTCCCTTCCACTTTCAGCCCACGGGGCCCTCCGGGATAGGTGGCCCCACCCGGTGGACCCCCGGGACCCTTTCGGTGGTCCCGGTACAATATCGGTAACCCCCGAAACTTTCCCGGTGGCCGAAACTGGACTTCCTATATATAATTCTTCACCTCCGGACCATTCCGTAACCTCTCGTGACGTCCGGGATCTCATCCGGGACTCCGAAGAACTTTCGGGTTTCCGCATACATATATCTCTACAACCCTAGCGTCACCGGACCTTAAGTGTGTAGACCCTACGGGTTCGGGAGACATGCAGACATGACCGAGACGCCTCTCTGGTCAATAACCAACAGTGGGATCTGGATACCCATGTTGGCTCCCACATGTTCCACGATGATCTCATCGGATGAACCACGGTGTCGAGGATTCAATCAATCCCGTATACAATTCCCTTTGTCAATCGGTATGTTACTTGCCCGAGATTCGATCGTCGGTATCCCAATACCTTGTTCAATCTCGTTACCGGCAAGTCTATTTACTCGTACCGCAATGCATGATCCCGTGACTAACGCCTTAGTCACATTGAGCTCATTATGATGATGCATTACCGAGTGGGCCCAGAGATACCTCTCCGTCACACGGAGTGACAAATCCCAGTCTCGATCCGTGCCAACCCAACAGACACTTTCAGAGATACCCGTAGTGCACCTTTATAGTCACCCAGTTACGTTGTGACGTTTGGCACACCCAAAGCACTCCTACGGTATCCGGGAGTTGCACGATCTCATGGTCTAAGGAAAAGATACTTGACATTGGAAAAGCTCTAGCAAACGAAACTACACGATCTTTTATGCTATGCTTAGGATTGGGTCTTGTCCATCACATCATTCTCCTAATGATGTGATCCCGTTATCAATGACATCCAATGTCCATAGCCAGGAAACCATGACTATCTGTTGATCAACGAGCTAGTCAACTAGAGCCTTACTAGGGACACTTTGTGGTCTATGTATTCACACATGTATTACGATTTCCGGACAATACAATTATAGCATGAATAATAGACAATTATCATGAACAAAGAAATATAATAATAACCATTTATTATTGCCTCTAGGGCATATTTCCAACAGTCTCCCACTTGCACTAGAGTCAATAATCTAGTTACATTGTGATGAATCGAACACCCATTGCGTCCTGGTGTTGATCATGTTTTGCCCTAGGGAGAGGTTTAGTCAACGGATCTGCTACATTCAGGTCCGTGTGTACTTTACAAATATCTATGTCTCCATTTTGAACACTTTCACGAATGGAGTTGAAGCGACGCTTGATATGCCTGGTCTTCCTGTGAAACCTGGGCTCCTTCGCAAGGGCAATAGCTCCAGTGTTGTCACAGAAGAGAGTCATCGGGCCCGACGCATTGGGAATCACCCCTAGGTCGGTAATGAACTCCTTCATCCACACTGCTTCCTGTGCTGCCTCCGAGGCTGCCATGTACTCTGCTTCACATGTAGATCCCGCCACGACGCTTTGCTTGCAACTGCACCAGCTTACTGCTCCTCCATTCAAAATATACACGTATCTGGTCTGTGACTTCGAGTCATCCAGATCTGTGTCGAAGCTAGCGTCGACGTAACCCTTTACGACGAGCTCTTCGTCACCTCCATAAACGAGAAACATATCCTTAGTCCTCTTCAGGTACTTCAGGATATTCTTGACCGCTGTCCAGTGTTCCTTGCCGGGATTACTTTGGTACCTTCCTACCAAACTTACGGCAAGGTTTACATCAGGTCTGGTACACAGCATGGCATACATAATAGACCCTATGGCCGAGGCATAGGGGATGACACTCATCTCTTCTATATGTTCTGTCGTGGTCGGGCATTGAGCCGTGCTCAATTGCACACCTTGCAATACAGGCAAGAACCCCTTCTTGGACTGATCCATATTGAACTTCTTCAATATCTTGTCAAGGTATGTACTCTGTGAAAGACCAATGAGGCGTCTTGATCTATCTCTATAGATCTTGATGCCTAATATATAAGCAGCTTCTCCAAGGTCCTTCATTGAAAAACACTTATTCAAATAGGCCTTTATACTTTCCAAGAATTCTACATCATTTCCCATCAACAATATGTCATCCACATATAATATGAGAAATTCTACAGAGCTCCCACTCACTTTCTTGTAAACACAGGCTTCTCCATAAGTCTGTGTAAACCCAAACGCTTTGATCATCTCATCAAAGCGAATGTTCCAACTCCGAGATGCTTGCACCAGCCCATAGATTGAGCGCTGGAGCTTGCATACTTTGTTAGCATTCTTAGGATCGACAAAACCTTCCGGCTGTATCATATACAACTCTTCCTTAAGGAAGCCGTTAAGGAATGCCGTTTTGACGTCCATCTGCCATATCTCATAATCATAGTATGCGGCAATTGCTAACATGATTCGGACGGACTTCAGCTTCGCTACGGGTGAGAAAGTCTCATCGTAGTCAACCCCTTGAACTTGTCGATAACCCTTAGCGACAAGTCGAGCTTTGTAGATGGTCACATTACCATCCGCGTCCGTCTTCTTCTTAAAGATCCATTTGTTTTCTATGGCTCGCCGCTCATCGGGCAAGTCAGTCAAAGTCCATACTTTGTTTTCATACATGGATTCTATCTCGGATTTCATGGCTTCTAGCCATTTGTCGGAATCCGGGCCCGCCATCGCTTCTTCATAGTTTGAAGGTTCACCGTTGTCTAACAACATGATATCCAGGACAGGGTTGCCATACCACTCTGGTGCGGAACGTGTCCTTGTGGACCTACGAAGTTCAGTAACTTGATCCGAAGCTTCATGATCATCATCATTAACTTCCTCCCCAGTCGGTGTAGGCACCTCAGGAACATTTTCCCGCGCTGCGCTACTTTCCGGTTTGGAAGGGGTGACTATCACCTCATCAAGTTCCACTTTCCTCCCACTCAATTCTTTCAAGAGAAACTCCTTCTCTAGAAAGGACCCGTTCTTGGCAACGAAGATCTTGCCTTCGGATCTGAGGTAGAAGGTATACCCAATAGTTTCCTTAGGGTATCCTATGAAGACGCATTTTTCTGATTTGGGTTCGAGCTTTTCAGGTTGAAGTTTCTTGACATAAGCATCGCATCCCCAAACTTTTAGAAACGACAGCTTAGGTTTCTTCCCAAACCATAATTCATACGGTGTCGTCTCAACGGATTTCGATGGAGCCCTATTTAAAGTGAATGCGGCAGTCTCTAAAGCATAACCCCAAAATGAGAGCGGTAAATCGGTAAGAGACATCATAGATCGCACCATATCCAATAGAGTGCGATTATGATGTTCGGACACACCATTTCTCTAAGGTGTTCCAGGCGGCGTGAGTTGTGAAACTATTCCACATTTCCTTAAGTGTGCACCAAACTCGTGACTTAAATATTCTCCACCATGATCTGATCGTAGGAATTTTATTCTCCTGTCACGTTGATTCTCAACTTCACTCTGAAATTCCTTGAACTTTTCAAAGGTTTCAGACTTGTGTTTCATCAGGTAGACATACCCATATCTACTTAAATCATCAGTGAGAGTGAGAACATAACGATATCCTCCGCGAGCCTCAACACTCATTGGACCACACACATCGGTATGTATGATTTCCAATAAGTTGGTTGCTCACTCCATTGTTCCGGAGAACGGAGTCTTGGTCATCTTACCCATGAGGCATGGTTCGCACGTGTCAAATGATTCGTAATCAAGAGACTCCAAAAGTCCATCTGCATGGAGCTTCTTCATGCGCTTGACACCAATGTGACCAAGGCGGCAGTGCCACAAGTATGTGGGACTATCGTTATCAACTTTACATCTTTTGGTATTCACATTATGAACATGTGTAACATCACGTTCGAGATTCATCAAAAATAAACCATTGACCAGCGGGGCATGACCATAAAACATATCTCTCAAATAAATAGAACAACCATTATTCTCAGATTTAAATGAGTAGCCATCTCGAATTAAACGAGATCCAGATACAATGTTCATGCTCAAAGCTGGCACTAAATAACAATTATTGAGGTTTAAAACTAATCCCGTGGGTAGATGCAGAGGTAGTGTGCCAACGGCGATCACATCGACCTTGGAACCATTCCCGACGCGCATCGTCACCTCGTCCTTTGCCAGTCTCCGTTTATTCCGTAGTTCCTGCTTTGAGTTACAAATATGAGCAACCGCACCGGTATCAAATACCCAGGAGCTACTACGAGTACTGGTAAGGTACACATCAATTACTTGTATATCACATATACCTTGGGTGTTGCCGGCCTTCTTCTTGTCCGCTAAATATTTGGGGCAGTTCCGCTTCCGGTGACCACTTCCCTTGCAATAAAAGCACTCAGTCTCGGGCTTGGGTCCATTCTTTGACTTCTTCCCGGTAACTGGTTTACCGGGCGCGGCAACTCCCTTGCCGTCCTTCTTGAAGTTCTTCTTACCCTTGCCCTTCTTGAACTTAGTGGTTTTATTCACCATCAACACTTGATGTTCTTTTCTGATCTCCCCTTCCGCTGATTTCAGCATTGAATATACCTCGGGAATGGTCTTTTCCATCCCCTGCATATTGTAGTTCATCACAAAGCTCTTGTAGCTTGGTGGAAGCGACTGGAGGATTCTGTCAATGACCGCGTCATCCGGGAGATTAACTCCCAGCTGAGACAAGCGGTTGTGCAACCCAGACATTCTGAGTATGTGCTCACTAACAGAACTGTTCTCCTCCATTTTACAGCTGAAGAACTTATCGGAGACTTCATATCTCTCGACCCGGGCATGAGCTTGAAAAACCAGTTTCAGCTCCTCGAACATCTCATATGCTCCATGTTTCTCAAAACGCTTTTGGAGACCCGGTTCTAAGCTGTAAAGCATGCCGCACTGAACGAGGGAGTAATCATCAGCACGCTGCTGCCAAGCGTTCATAACGTCTTGGTTCTTAGGGATTGGTGCTTCACCTAGCGGTGCTTCTAAGACATAATCTTTCTTGGCTACTATGAGGATGAGCCTCAGGTTCCGGACCCAGTCCGTATAGTTGCTGCCATCATCTTTCAGCTTGGTTTTCTCTAGGAACGCGTTGAAATTGAGGACAACGTTGGCCATTTGATCTACAATACATAGTGTAAAGATTTTAGACTAAGTTCATGATAATTAAGTTCATTTAATCAAATTATTTAATGAACTCCCACTCAGATAGACATCCCTCTAGTCATCTAATTGAAACATGATCCGAATTCAACTAGGCCGTGCCCGATCATCACGTGAGACGGACTAGTCAAGGTCGGTGAACATCTCCATGTTGATCGTATCTTCTATACGACTCATGCTCGACCTTTCGGTCCTCCGTGTTCCGAGGCCATGTCTGTACATGCTAGGCTCGTCAAGTCGACCTAAGTGTATTGCGTGTGTTCCGAGGCCATGTCTGTACATGCTAGGCTCGTCAACACCCGTTGTATTCGAACGTTAGAATCTATCACACCCGATCATCACGTGGTGCTTCGAAACAACGAACCTTCGCAACGGTGCATAGTTAGGGTGAACACTTTCTTGAAATTATAATAAGGGATCATATTACTTACTACCGTCGTTCTAAGCAAATAAGATGCAAAAACATGATAAACATCACATGCAATCAAATAGTGACATGATATGGCCAACATCATCATGCTCCTTTGATCTCCATCTTCGGGGCACCATGATCATCTTCGTCACCGGCATGACACCATGATCTCCATCATCATGATCTCCATCATTGTGTCTTCATGAAGTCGTCACGCCAACGATTACTTCTACTTGTATGGCTAACGCGTTTAGCAACAAAGTAAAGTAAATTACATGGCGTTATTCAATGACACGCAGGTCATGCAAAATAATAAAGACAACTCCTATGGCTCCTGCCGGTTGTCATACTCATCGACATGCAAGTCGTGATTCCTATTACAAGAATATGATCAATCTCATACATCACATATATCATTCATCACATCTTCTGGCCATATCACATCACATAGCACTTGCTGCAAAAACAAGTTAGACGTCCTCTAATTGTTGTTGCAAGTTTTTACGTGGTTTGTAGGTTTCTAGCAAGAACGTTTTCTTACCTACGTATGACCACAACGTGATTTGCCAATTTCTATTTACCCTTCATAAGGACCCTTTTCATCGAATCCGTTCCGACTAAAGTAGGAGAGACAGCCACCCGCTAGCCACCTTATGCAACTAGTGCATGTCAGTTGGTGGAACCTGTCTCACGTAAGCGTACGTGTAAGGTCGGTCCGGGCCGCTTCATCCTACAATGCCGTCGAAACAAGAAATGACTAGTAGCGCCAAGAAGAATTGGCAAACTCAACGCCCACAACTGCTTTGTGTTCTACTCGTGCATAGTAACTACGCATAGGCCTGGCTCATGATGCCACTGTTGGGAATCGTAGCATAATTTAAAATTTTTCTACGCTCACCAAGATGCATCTATGGAGTCTACTAGCAATGAGGGGAAAGGAGTGCATCTACATACCCTTGTAGATCGCGAGCGGAAGCGTTCCAATGAACGTGGATGACGGAGTCGTACTCGCCGTGATCCAAATCACCGATGACCGAGTGCCGAACGGACGGCACCTCCGCGTTCAACACACGTATGGTGCAGCGACGTCTCCTCCTTCTTGATCTAGCAAGGGGGGAGGAGAGGTTGATGGAGATCCAGCAGCACGACGGCGTGGTGGTGGATGTAGCGGGTCTCGGGAGGGCTTTGCCAAGCTTCTGCGAGAAAGAGAGAGGTGTTGCAGGGGAGGAGGGCGGCGCCCAAGGCTGTTGTATGCTGCCCTCCCTCCCCCCCTTTATATAGGCCCCCTGGGGGGGCGCCGGCCCCAAGAGATGAGATCTCAAGGGGGGCGGCGGCCACAAGGGGGGAAGGGGTTGCCTTGCCCCCCAAGGCAAGGGGGAACTCCCCCCTAGGGTTCCCAACCCTAGGCGCAGGGGGGGAGGCCCAAGGGGGGCGCCCCAGCCCACTAAGGGCTGGTTCCCTTCCACTTTCAGCCAACCGGGCCCTCCGGGATAGGTGGCCCCACCCGGTGGACCCCCGGGACCCTTCCGGTGGTCCCGGTACAATACCGGTAACCCCCGAAACTTTCCCGGTGGCCGAAACTGGACTTCCTATATATAATTCTTCACCTCCGGACCATTCCGGAACCTCTCGTGACATCCGGGATCTCATCTGGGACTCCGAACAACTTTCGGGTTTCCGCATACATATATCTCTACAACCCTAGCGTCACCGGACCTTAAGTGTATAGACCCTACGGGTTCGGGAGACATGCAGACATGACCGAGACGCCTCTCCGGTCAATAACCAACAGCGGGATCTGGATACCCATGTTGGCTCCCACATGTTCCACGATGATCTCATCGGATGAACCACGGTGTCGAGGATTCAATCAATCCCGTATACAATTCCCTTTGTCAATCGGTATGTTACTTGCCCGAGATTCGATCGTCGGTATCCCAATACCTTGTTCAATCTCGTTACCGACAAGTCTCTTTACTCGTACCGCAATGCATGATCCCGTGACTAACGCCTTAGTCACATTGAGCTCATTATGATGATGCATTACTGAGTGGGCCCAGAGATACCTCTCCGTCACACGGAGTGACAAATCCCAGTCTCGATCCGTGCCAACCCAACAGACACTTTCGGAGATACCCGTAGTGCACCTTTATAGTCACCCAGTTACGTTGTGACGTTTGGCACACCCAAAGCACTCCTACGGTATCCGGGAGTTGCACGATCTCATGGTCTAAGGAAAAGATACTTGACATTGGAAAAGCTCTAGCAAACGAAACTACACGATCTTTTATGCTATGCTTAGGATTGGGTCTTGTCCATCACATCATTCTCCTAATGATGTGATCCCGTTATCAATGACATCCAATGTCCATAGCCTGGAAACCATGACTATCTGTTGATCAACGAGCTAGTCAACTAGAGGCTTACTAGGCACACTTTGTGGTCTATGTATTCACACATGTATTACGATTTCCGGACAATACAATTATAGCATGAATAATAGACAATTATCATAAACAAAGAAATATAATAATAACCATTTATTATTGCCTCTAGGGCATATTTCCAACAGTTGATGAGGTAGTACCTATTGCCCTGTTTACAATCAAACCCTTGGGAGTTACTTCTACGTTGCTATTATATTGTCATGCTATGCTCGTAGACGTGGATTGGGTTTGAGAGATATTCATGACAGATGTGAGATTGTTAATAATGGTTTACTTAAGGTGGCAACTAAAACTCACATCTGGGTGGATTGAGGCACCTGGAGAACCCAGTGTTGTTTGTTTGTATAAGGACCGCCACCCAGGCTCAAAGGGATCATAAGATTATTCATGCTAGAAACTTCCGTGTGCAGCCACAAGCTATTATGGGCTCTAGCATAGTTGAGTAGGTTACATGATCTCTTGAAGAGGTGGGCTAGCAGATGTAGGGGAAAGTAGGTGTACCGGTCCACCCGGAGTAAAGAGTGATTGTTCTTGAAAGACTGTGTCTCGGTCATCCGTTTCTCAAACGTCATGCAGTGCGAGAATCAAGCGGAGGCGATCGAGTCTTGTGGGGAAAAGTGCGCAAACCTCTGCAGAGTGTACAAACTAATCATGATTAGCCGTGTCCCTGGTTATGGACATCTTGAGTATCTAGTTCTTGGATTATCCCGTTGATCTCATCATGTTACTTAATTTAAATTTGATTTGGTTTTAATCACGTTCTTAATTGGGATTGAGATGCTGTCAACCATCTCAATGTTTCACAACCACCATGATAGTTAAATAAAATTTATTCCTTTGAAGTAGGGGAAAATTGGCTTTTCGCAAAAACGTTATAACCATAGAGCTTTTCCACCAGCCATATATGCATGTAGTGATAGCCTTTGTTCATCATTTCTCTATGGTGTGAATTTGCCAGCATATTCCATGTGCTGACCCGTTTTCGGGCTGCAACGTTTCTTGTTGCAGGATTCTTACGACGAGTAAGTGATACGTTAGGGTTACGATTTCTACACTCAACTTTGCCGTTGGTGTTGATGGGAATCCACAACCTTGTTACTTCCGCTATTTGGATTGAGGTAATAGTATTTACGTTACTTTATACATGTGATTTACCTCTGTTATAAATTCTCGAGTACTGTGTGTGTCAGCATACCGATCCAGGGATGACACTTAAGCACATAGACTTGATCCATTTGGGTCGGGTCGCTACAAGATGGTATCAGAGCACATGTTGACTGTAGGACGTGACCCTAGAAACTGGCAAGCCCATAGGAAGGATTTTCTCTAAAATTTTCTTTTTCAAAAGGATCTTTTACCTCTCTTCTTTTCTGAGCTTATTCAAATATTCTCTTTTAGTGAGACCATACCCCTTTCCCCTTTTGACCACACGAAGATTCGACTGATGAGACCACTCCAAGAAGTACAGGATATCGGACAACTAAGACCATTCGGAATGAAGAGGATTTTACCGTGCATTATGATAATGGAAACTACAACGGTTGAAGATTCCGGAGACTGGGAGAATTTGAAGGCTTTGAAGAATTGCCAGATGTGTATGACCTAGGAAGGTTACCCTTATGGAACTTGGCAGACTATGGAAGCTGTCAATACTCGAGAGCAAGGTGTATCGGAGAAAGACCGAAACATGGAGAATTAGAAACTCAAAGTTTTGTCAAGGAAACCCTAAGGCAGGAGATATCAACTATGGAATGATAGCTCATGGTAATGACAAGAGTAGAAACACGGATACCCATGAGGTTATCGCCCACTTATCATATTGTCCCCGTGTTGAGTTAAGTATGCATATGCATGGAAGGATTGGATGGTAGAAGGCTGATGGAGCACCTATCAGCAAGATGAAGTTTTAACTTTAGACCGGTGTATCACCAGGGTACATCAAGAAGTTAAGATGGACCTGCAGGAAATAGTATTTGATAAGGAAGCGTTTCGTGAAGAACTCAGGACGCGGAAGCTGAAAGTAGCCAAGCTAGAGGAGCAAAACCTTGAGACATCAAAGATTCCTCAGGAACTGAAGGACAGTAGGATCATGGTTCATGTCAAGGATGTTGAGACCCAGAAGTTGGAGCGCAACTCCAGAAATATTAAAGGACGTCACGAGAGACCTCGCGTCAACAGAGATGATCTGGCAAAAGAACTTGAGAAGGACAAGCATGATTGGAAGAAGCCATCGGAGACATTAACAAGACTTGAAGAGTTTGGCGACTTTGAAGATTTGTTGACCTTTAGAAGACCAAACCCCTGTTATACCTACGTTAGATGCGACGTTTGTGAGCTGTCATTTGTTTGTTGTTTTTTCCCGACAGCCATAATAAAAATCTGTCTTTTCAAAACTATTGTTTGCATTGTGTGTATCCCTCTCTATCTCTCTTATCTCACCCCAAACCCTTGGACCCAATAGAGGATGAATGGAGATGAGCTTGTATTTTCTGGACCGATGAGTCAATTGGAGACGGACCGATGGATTCAGAACATGGAGGATCACATGAAGAATAACCCTATAGTCGGAAAGGATATGACCCGGCATGCTCTTCAATGTTTTGAAAGAGGTGCTGCTACTTGGTGGAGGATGTACCAAACCATCAATGGATGGCAAGGAGTAACCACTTGGAAAGAATTTAAGTGGACTCTACAAAGATCTCGTCTTGTGTCCCAGAAATTGAAGCCTTATGGAAAGGATATGAAGAAACCTTGTGCATACAAGCCTTGTGGAGAAATAGGCCACAACCATAAGGAACACAAGGATGAATGCCCTAATTGTGAAGGAAGTCACCCAGCTGAAGGATGCCCAACTAGGCAGATCACTTGTTTCTTGTGTGAAGGGACTACCCACTACCCTGCTCAGTGTCACATCTACCCCATGGTACAAAGGACTATCCAGCAGAAGAAAGAAACAATGAAAAGAGCCCTCATGGAAAGTTTAGAGCAATATGTGATGAAGGAAGAGGTGGAGGACACACCCAAAGAAGAACCAATTAAACCCTGCACCAAGTCATGCTATTCATGTGGAGAAGAAGGACACATCTCCCAAAATTGTCTGAATGGGGATTTAGTAGAATTCCCGACAGAGGAAGTATAGTATGACCCACAGGAAATAGAAGCCCTGATTGGAACGGAAAAGTCCAGGAAGAGAAGTAGATTGGATCCCAGGAACAACCCAATTTCTACACACAAAAAAGACCTGAGTCATATCACATGTTACAGGTGCAAAAAATTCAGGACACTACGACAATGATTGCCCAAAAGGGAAGATGAGGACCCCGGGAGGCTATATAATCACAAGGAAACCCCGAGATATGTCAGAAGTAATATGTTTCCGTTGTGATGAAGCAGGGCACTTTGCCAGAGAATGCCCCAAGGAGACGGAGACTTGTGACAAATAGTTGAGTGCAACGAGAAATATAGTAGTAGTAGTGTGGAAATTTCTTTTATTAAGTGAGGTGTCGGATTGAGGCATGTAATGGAATGCAGGAGATTGTAATAATTTGAGAATCAATAAAGTTAGCATCATTGGTATTGATTTGGATTCTATGAGTTGTTACTCTATGAAGAAAGATTTTGACCATTTTCGAGGATATGAGAAATATGGTCTATGGAAGATTGTGCATTTTAAAGGTGGTAGTACCCTGTGAGGAAACTTGACCCTTGGAAAAAGGTAATGATATTCCACGAAGTGGATTTCGAACAAAATAAGTATGAGTTTTATCTTGATATGTTGGATACCCCAAGAATATGAGGGTATGGAGTATTATTGGATGTAAAGGAGGTAGTCTATGAAATTGGAGACGGAGCATGTCTTCGTGTGTTCCCTCTGCGAGGAGTTAAACTATTGGAGTTAAGGGAAAGTTAGCCCCGAGATTTGTAGGACCATACCGAGTTTTGGAGCGTATGGGAGAAGTGGCCAACAAGCTGGAGTCACTCGAAGGACTGTCATGAGTTCATGATGTGTTTCACCTTTCCCAGTTGAAGAAGTGCCATGCAGAGATGGCCAATATTCCCCCGTAAGGACGCTTGGCCCTGGAAAGGATAATGATGTTCCACGAAGTGGAGTATGGACTTCATAAGTATAAGTTTCTTTTCCCGGTATGTGGGATATCCCCCGAGGATGAAGAGATGAATTACTATTGGATATAAAGGAGGTATGATGTTGGAAATATGGATCAATGGAATTCGATGATGAGTCTGAATAATCATGTCCTAGTGGTGCCAATAGAAGGAAGGAAGACAGTACAATTGGATGGATTTAAGAATACCAGGAAGTTGGATGTTGGATTAATGATCAGTTGCTCGATGATAAGTTCAAGAACTACAAGTGATGAGGTGGGCCCATAACCCACAGGCCCCAGGACCTGCCAAGAAGCAAGTACACTCTTGTTGAATGAAAACCCTGGAAGAAGTTACGATTTTATCGACAGACGATTTTATAGGAGTAACGCAAAAACCTGAGAGTTGTGAAGGAACGATAGATGTTTGTTTGGCTTGCAGAATCCATGGATTAAATATCCGAAATTGGTTCATCGACAAGAGAAATTCTGCAATGCTTGCGAGGATGACCGAGTGTTAGAATGCGAGATTCGCTAAACCACATACAAGGTAATGATTTGGGTGCGGGATGGATTGATCACCATACCGACTTACTCTTATTGTTCGCTTTGCTATACGGGATGGTAAATCTGAGTGACTTACCTATAGTAGAGTGACGACGATTTAAACCTTGTTTAAACCTTAGAATGGTATAGGTATTGTCCCTTGTACACGGCAGTTGTTGCCAACCGTAGGTTATACGGTGAGGTTCAACCCAGACCCATTTCCTGCAGGAGAAACCGTAAATTGTTGACCACCAGGAGATGTCGATAGTTGTTTAGTATTGGCGCCTGACCCGTCAGCTAAGAAGACCCAGTCATGGAATAACCTTACCAAGATGGAATGAACACAAGAATTGAGGAAAAGGTTATGCCACCACCGGAAGAGCCCAGAGAAGGAATTATACTGAAGATCTGAGAAGACCGACACTGTCAAGAATAATGGATGGAGTATATGAGTTTTGATGGAACCGTAACGATGTTTCTAAGGGTGGTAGCACCCCAGACCCCCGGAGATGATCGATGGATTCTGAGAAGACCCCAAACCTAACCTATTTTCTTGCTAGCCTCTCCGAATCTCGAGGACGAGATTCATTTTAAGGGTGGTAGGTTTGTAACATCCCAAAATTCTAAATTTTGGAATGTTATAATAACAGATAGATTGGATTGATTGTTTGATTGATTGACTGAAAGTGAGTGAATTCGAAATCTTTTGAAAGTTAAATGAGAGGGAATAAAAGGACTTTCCCAAACTTTCATTTTGCTTTTATGATCTTCGTAGATTCAAATTCTTTTCACCACAAAACCCTGGAGAGGAGATGACATGACTTCTTCCATTAATTTAAATGACAAGGGGTGTTGAAAATATTTGAATTTCATTTGAAAATATTTCCCATTTCAGAAACTTTATGCAACTCAATGATTTTCACGAGAGAAGATAAAATGACTTCTTAAAAAAATGAAATATGAGTTGGGAGTTTCAAAGGTCAAATTCAAAGTCCTTTTGGAAATCATTTTAGTTTGGAGTTATTTGAGTCTTATTCAAATTATTTTTCTCCAAAATAAAAATATATAGAAAATAGGGTAACATGATTCCCTACATCAGAAAATTGGAGAAAAATAAATTTAAAATCATTTTGGTATTTTTAAAATGATTTTTATTGGATTTTATTAAGGCAGTAGCACTGTTTGATTTATTAAAATTTGTGTGGATTCTATTTGACTTCACAAAAATGTTCATGCTGTAGGAAATCTTTTTCTGCAAATTTTGATATATAATATGCCTATATAAAGCTTTATTTTTATTTTCTTTATTTAGTTTTTCCTTACCTGTCTCTATTTATAAAAAAACTACATGCGCGTACTCTGTTACTATATGTCGCCCTCATGCGCAGTATAGTAGCTTTTGGCGCCCCATTGTTTTTTTCCTGTTAAATAGGCCAGGCCCAGCCGGCCATATTCCTCCCCATATTTCTTTTCTATAGTTTTTTTCTTTCTTTTCTTTCTTTTCCATTGCTTAAAAAGAAAAAAAAAACTGCCGCGCGGCCGGCCGAACCGCTAAGGCCTTTAGGCCCATGCGAGGCGCTTCCCTTTTTGTCTTTTCGTCTACGTTTAGTCCCACATTGCCTAGCCTTTAACCCCTAAACCTCTTTTCCACCTATAAATATAAACCCATAGAGCCTCCAAAAATTATCCATTGCGGGTTAAATCAATATTTTGGTTTGACTAGCTAAAAATATATTTCTCCTCTTCGGCGGGACTTTTGAAAGTTGTCTCCACACTCCGAAGTCGTCTTTTATATACCTTATAAAGGTATATTTATTCGTTCTCTGTATTTATACGTTAGATCTAGAATTCTTTTATCCGTAGCTATTTATTTTCTTCTGCAAAACAGCTTGGCCCTGATTTTTCAAATAGCCATAACTTTTTACTCGTTCATCCAAATTAGATGAAACCAGCGCCTATCGCTTCGTCTTATTTTCACCTATCCAGTTAACCTGTCACGTCAACTTTTTGAAATTTTCAAATTTCGAAATTTGTTCAAATTCATATTCAAACTTCTTTTGTTCATAACTTACGTTCCGTAACTCCGTTTGAGTTGATTCTTTTTGCAAAGCGAAGCTCTTGACCTAAACTTTCTGATAAGGCCAAATTCACATAATTTTGGTACTGTTAGAAATTGTTTTATGTTGCAAGAGTTATTTGCTTGGTTTTGATGTTTTCCGAAGTGTCTTCTTCGTTCTTCTCGATCTTTTGAGTGATTGCTTATGTGTGGTTACTATTGCTTGCTTACGATAGATTGACCGGAGTGTGACGAGTAGATCTATCAAGAGTTTTGAGTGTGAATCATCTTCATCAACATTGCAGGCAAGTTCACACTTTGATCATACCCCTTTCATACCCAGTTTTTTTATGCATTAGATTCAACCCTCAAACAATAGCATGATTAGGATCTGATTAACATTTGGGTATTGGGAAGTAGTTGATGAGGTAGTACCTATTGCCCTGTTTACAATCAAACCCTTGGGAGTTACTTCTACGTTGCTATTATATTGTCATGCTATGCTCGTAGACGTGGATTGGGTTTGAGAGATATTCATGACAGATGTGAGATTGTTAATAATGGTTTACTTAAGGTGGCAACTAAAACTCACATCTGGGTGGATTGAGGCACCTGGAGAACCCAGTGTTGTCTGTTTGTATAAGGACCGCCACCCAGGCTCAAAGGGATCATAAGATTATTCATGCTAGAAACTTCCGTGTGCAGCCACAAGCTATTATGGGCTCTAGCATAGTTGAGTAGGTTACATGATCTCTTGAAGAGGTGGGCTAGAAGATGTAGGGGAAAGTAGGTGTACCGGTCCACCCGGAGTAAAGAGTGATTGTTCCTGAAAGACTGTGTCTCGGTCATCCGTTTCTCAAACATCATGCAGTGCGAGAATCAAGCGGAGGCGGTCGAGTCTTGTGGGGAAAAGTGCGCAAACCTCTGCAGAGTGTACAAACTAATCATGATTAGCCGTGTCCCTGGTTATGGACATCTTGAGTATCTAGTTCTTGGATTATCCCGTTGATCACATCATGTTACTTAATTTAAATTTGATTTGGGTTTAATCACGTTCTTAATTGGGATTAAGATGCTGTCAACCATCTCAATGTTTCACAACCACCATGATAGTTAAATAAAATTTATTCCTTTAAAGTAGGGAAAAATTGGCTTTTCGCAAAAACGTTATAACCATAGAGCTTTTCCACCAGCCATATATGCATGTAGTGATAGCCTTTGTTCATCATTTCTCTATGGTGTGAATTTGCCAGCATATTCCATGTGCTGACCCGTTTTCGGGCTGCAACGTTTCTTGTTGCAGGATTCTTACGACGAGTAAGTGATACGTTACGATTACGATTTCTACACTCAACTTTGCCGTTGGTGTTGATGGGAATCCACAACCTTGTTACTTCCGCTATTTGGATTGAGGTAATAGTATTTACGTTACTTTATACATGTGATTTACCTCTGTTATAAATCCTCGAGCACTGTGTGTGTCAGCATACCGATCCAGGGATGACACTTAAGCACAAAGACTTGATCCATTTGGGTCGGGTCGTTACAAAATCGAATGCAACTACACAAGAACCAGTTTCTAACTGTCGTTCGGAATCAGTTTTGCGCAGTGTTAACTGAAACATGGATATCTGACTCATACGGAGTCCGTTTTTGGATCCACAAGTAGTCAAAACGTTTGTGAAGACCAGATGCTTCAAAGGATTATTTCATAGGGAACTTTTGGAGAACTTTCCTTAAGGAGTTCGTTCAGAAACATTTATAGAAACTTTCTTAATGAGCACTCGACAAACGCATTTCGAGAACATACACAAAGTCCCAGCTATGGACCTAGTGCATCATCATAACTGAGGTCTCTTGCATTTCCCTACAAGTAATAGGATCTCATATGGAGATGTTTAGTGAAGTAGAATGGAAAAAATCCAATGCAACTACATAAGAACCGGTCTCTAATTGTCGTCCGAAATCAGTTTTGCGCAGTGTTAATTCAAACGTGGATATCTGACTCATACGTAGTCCGTTCTGGCTCCACAAGTAGTCAAAACGTTTGTGATGACCAGTTGCTTCAAAGGATTATTTCATAGGGAACTTTTGGAGAACTTTTCTTACGGAGTTCGTTCAGAAACTTCTATAGAAACTTTCCTAATGAGCACTCGACAAACGCATTTCGAGAACATACGCAAAGTCCCAAGTATAGACCTAGTGCATGATCATCACCGAGGTCTCTTGCATTTACCTAAAAGTAATTGGATCTCATATGGAGATGTTTAGTGAAGTAGAATGGAAAAAATTGAATGCAACTACACAAGAACTAGTCTGTAACTATCGTTCGGAATCAGTTTTGCGCAGTGTTAACTGAAAGATTGATATCTGACTCATGTGGAGTCCGTTTTGGCTCCACAAGTGGTCAAAACGTTTGTGACGACCAGATGCTTCAAAGGATTCTTTCATAGGGAACTTTTGGAGAACTTTTCTTAAGGAGTTCGTTCAGAAACTTATATAGAAACTTTCTTAATGAGCACTCGACAAACGCATTTCGAGAACATACGCAAAGTCCCAAGTATGGACCTAGTGCATCAACATAACTGAGGTCTCTTGCATTTACCTAAAAATAATTGGATCTCAAATGGATATGTTTAGTGAAGTATAATGGAAAAAATCGAATGCAACTACACAAGAACTAGTTTGTAACTGTCATTCGGAATCAGTTTTGCGTAGTGTTAACTGAAACATGGATATCTGACTCATACGGAGTCCGTTTTGGCTCCACAAGTGGTCAAAACGTTTGTGACGACCAGATGCTTCAAAGGATTCTTTCATAGGGAACTTTTGGATAACTTTTCTTAAGGAGTTCGTTAAGAAACTTGTATAGAAACTTTCTTAATGAGCACTCGACAAACGCATTTCGAGAACATACACAAAGTCCCAGCTATGGACCTACTGCATCATCATAACTGAGGTATCTTGAATTTCCCTACAAGTAATTGGATCTCATATGGAGATGTTTAGTGAAGTAGAATGGAAAAAATCCAATGCAACTACACAAGAACTGGTCTCTAACTGTCGTTCGGAATCAGTTTTGCGCAGTATTAATTCAAACATGGATATCTAACTGATACATAGTCTGTTTTGGCTCCACAAGTAGTCAAAACGTTTGTGACGACCAGATGCTTCAAAGGATTCTTTCATAGGGAACTTTCGGAGAACTTTTCTTAAGGAGTTCGTTCAGAAACTTCTATAGAAACTTTCTTAATGAGCACTCGACAAACGCATTTCGAGAACATACGAAAAGTCCCAAGTATGGACCTAGTGCATCATCATCACCGAGGTCTCTTGCATTTACCTAAAAGTAATTGGATCTCATATGGAGATGTTTAGTGAAGTAGAATGGAAAAAATCGAATGTAACTACACAAGAACCTGTCTGTAACTGTCGTTCGGAATCAGTTTTGCGCAGTGTTAACTGAAACATTGATATTGACTCATATGGAGTCCGTTTTGGCTCCACAAGTGGTCAAAACATTTGTGACGACCAGATGCTTCAAAGGATTCTTTCATAGGGAACTTTTGGAGAACTTTTCTTAAGGAGTTCTTTCAGAAACTTGTATAGAAACTTTCTTAATGAGCACTCAATAAACACATTTCGAGAACATACGCAAAGTCCCAAGTATGGACCTAGTGCATCATCATCACCGAGGTCTCTTGCATTTACCTAAAAGTAATTGGATCTCATATGGAGATGTTTAGTGAAGTAGAATGGAAAAAATCGAATGCAACTACACAAGAACCAGTCTGTAACTGTCGTTCGGAATCAGTTTTGCGCAGTGTTAACTGAAACATTGATATCTGACTCATATGGAGTCCGTTTTGGCTCCACAAGTGGTCAAAATGTTTGTGACGACTAGATGCTTCAAAGTATTCTTTCATAGGAAACTTTTGGAGAACTTTTCTTAAGGAGTTCGTTCAGAAACTTGTATAGAAACTTTCTTAATGAGCACTCGACAAACGCATTTTAAGAACATACACAAAGTCTGAGCTATGGACCTAGTGCATCATCATAACTGAGGTCTCTTGCATTTCCCTACAAGTAATTGGATCTCATATGGAGATGTTTAGTGAAGTAGAATGGAAAAAATCGAATGCAACTACACAAGAACCAGTTTCTAACTGTCGTTCGGAATCAGTTTTGCGCAGTGTTAACTGAAACATGGATATCTGACTCATACGGAGTCCGTTTTGGATCCACAAGTAGTCAAAACGTTTGTGAAGACCAGATGCTTCAAAGGATTCTTTCATAGGGAACATTTGGAGAACTTTTCTGAAGGAGTTCGTTCAGAAACATTTATAGAAACTTTCTTAATGAGCACTCGACAAACGCATTTCGAGAACATACACAAAGTCCCAGCTATGGACCTAGTGCATCATCATAACTGAGGTCTCTTGCATTTCCCTACAAGTAATTGGATCTCATATGGAGATGTTTAGTGAAGTATAATGAAAAAAATCGAAAGCAACTACACAAGAACCAGTCTGTAACTGTCGTTCGGAATCAGTTTTGCGCAGTGTTAACTGAAACATTGATATCTGACTCATATGGAGTTCATTTTGGGTCCACAAGTGGTCAAAATGTTTGTGACGACCAAATGCTTCAAAGGATTCTTTCATAGGGTACTTCTGGAGAACTTTTCTTAAGGAGTTCATCCAGAAACTTGTATAGAAACTTTCTTAATGAGCACTCGACAAACGCATTTCGAGAACATACACAAAGTCCCTACTATGGACCTAGTGCATCATCATAACTGAGGTATCTTGCATTTCCCTACAAGTAATTGGATCTCATATGGAGATGTTTAGTGAAGTAGAATGGAAAAAATCCAATGCAACTACACAAGAACCGGTCTCTAACTGTCGTCCGGAATCTGTTTTGCGCAGTGTTAATTCAAACATGGATATCTAACTCATACGTAGTCTGTTTTGGCTCCACAAGGAGTCAAAACATTTGGGACGACCAGATGCTTCACAGGATTCTTTCATAGGGAACTTTTGGAGAAGTTTTCATACGGAGTTCGTTCAGAAACTTCTATAGAAACTTTCTTAATGAGAACTCGACAAACGCATTTCGAGAACATACGAAAAGTCCCAAGTATGGACCTAGTGCATCATCGTCACCGAGGTCTCTTGCATTTACCTAAAAGTAATTGGATCTCATATGGAGATGTTTAGTGAAGTAGAATGGAAAAAATCGAATGTAACTACACAAGAACCAGTCTGTAACTGTCGTTCGGAATCAGTTTTGCGCAGTGTTAACTGAAACATTGATATCTGACTCATATGGAGTCCGTTTGAGCTCCACAAGTGGTCAAAACGTTTGTGATGACCAGATGCTTCAAGGATTCTTTCATAGGGAACTTTTGGAGAACTTTTCTAAAGGAGTTCTTTCAGAAACTTGTATAGAAACTTTCTTAATGAGCACTCGACAAACACATTTCGAGAACATACGTAAAGTTCCAAGTATGGACCTAGTGCATCATCATCTCCGAGGTCTCTTGCATTTACCTAAAAGTAATTGGATCTCATATGGAGATGTTTAGTGAAGTAGAATGGAAAAAATCGAATGCAACTACACAAGAACCAGTCTGTAACTGTCGTTCGGAATCAATTTTGCGCAGTGTTAACAGAAACATTGATATCTGACTCATATGGAGTCCGTTTTGGCTCCACAAGTGGTCAAAATGTTTGTGATGACCAGATGCTTAAATGGATTCTTTCATAGGGAACTTTTGGAGAACTTTTCTTAAGGAGTTCGTTCGGAAACTTCTATAGAAACTTTCTTAATGAGCACTCGACAAACGCATTTCGAGAACATACCCAAAGTCCGAGCTATGGAACTAGTGCATCATCATAACTGAGGTCTTTTGCATTTCCCTACAAGTAATTGGATCTCATATGGAGATGTTTAGTGAAGTAGAATGGAAACAATCGAATGCAACTACACAAGAACTAGTTTCTAACTGTCGTTCGGAATCAGTTTTGCGCAGTGTTAACTAAAACATGGATATCTGACTCATACGGAGTCCGTTTAGGATCCACAAGTAGTCAAACGTTTGTGACGACCAGATGCTTCAAAGGATTCTTTCATAGGGAACTTTTGGAGAACTTTTCTTAAGGAGTTCGTCCAGAAACTTGTATAGAAACTTTCTTAATGAGCACTCGACAAACGCATTTCGAGAACATACACAAAGTCCTTGCTATGGACCTACTGCATCATCATAACTGAGGTATCTTGCATTTCCCTACAAGTAATTGGATCTCATATGGAGATGTTTAGTGAAGTAGAATGGAAAAAATCCAATGCAACTACACAAGAACCGGTCTCTAACTGTCGTCCGGAATCAGTTTTGCGCGGTGTTAATTCAAACATGGATATCTAACTCAGACGTAGTCTGTTTTGGCTCCACAAGTAGTCAAAACGTTTGTGACGACCAGATGTTTCAAAGGATTCTTTCATAGGGAACTTTTGGAGAACTTTTCTTAAGGAGTTCGTTCGGAAACTTCTATAGAAACTTTCTTAATGAGCACTCGACAAACGCATTTCGAGAACATACGAAAAGTCCCAAGTATGGACCTAGTGCATCATCATCACCGAGGTCTCTTGCATTTACCGAAAAGTAATTGGATCTCATATGGAGATGTTTAGTGAAGTAGAATGGAAAAAATCGAATGTACCTACACAAGAACCAGTCTGTAACTGTCGTTCGGAATCTGTTTTGCGCAGTGTTAACTGAAACATTGATATCTGACTCATATGGAGTCCGTTTTGGCTCCACAAGTGGTCAAAACGTTTGTGATGACCAGATGCTTCAAAGGATTCTTTCATAGGGAACTTTTGGAGAACTTTTCTTAAGGAGTTCGTTCAGAAACTTGTATAGAAACTTTCTTAATGAGCACTCGACAAACATATTTCGAGAACATACGCAAAGTCCCAAGTATGGACCAAGTGCATCATCATAACTGAGGTCTCTTGCATTTACCTACAAGTAATTGGATCTCATATGGAGATGTTTAGTGAAGTAGAATGGGAAAAATTGAATGCAACTACACAAGAACCAGTCTCTAACTATCGTTCGGAATCAGTTTTGCGCAGTGTTAACTGAAACATTGATATCTAACTCGTATGGAGTCCGTTTTAGCTCCACAAGTGGTCAAAATGTTTGTGACGACTAGATGCTTCAAAGGATTCTTTCATAGGGAACTTTTGCAGAACTTTTCTTAAGGAGTTAGTTCAGAAACTTGTATAGAAACTTTCTTAATGAGCACTCGACAAACGCATTTCGAGAACATACACAAAGTCCGAGCTATGGACCTAGTATATCATCATAACTGAGGTCTTTTGCATTTCCCTACAAGTAATTGGATCTCATATGGAGATGTTTAGTGAAGTAGAATGGAAACAATCGAATGCAACTACACAAGAACTAGTTTCTAACTGTCGTTCGGAATCAGTTTTGCGCAGTGTTAACTGAAACATGGATATCTGACTCATACGGAGTCCGTTTAGGATCCACAAGTAGTCAAAATGTTTGTGACGACCAGATGCTTCAAAGGATTCTTTCATAGGGAACTTTTGGAGAACTTTTCTTAAGGAGTTCGTTCAGAAACATTTATAGAAACTTTCTTAATGAGCACTCGACAAACGCATTTCGAGAACATACACAAAGTCCCAGCTATGGACCTAGTGCATCATCATAACTGAGGTCTCTTGCATTTCCCTACAAGTAATTGGATCTCATATGGAGATGTTTAGTGAAGTATAAGGGAAAAAATCCAATGCAACTACACAAGAACCGGTCTCTAATTGTCGTCCGGAATCAGTTTTGCGCAGTGTTAATTCAAACATGGATATCTGACTCATACGTAGTCCGTTTTGGCTCCACAAGTTGTCAAAACGTTTGTGACGACCAGATGCTTCAAAGGATTCTTTCATAGGGAACTTTTGGAGAACTTTTCTTAAGGAGTTCGTTCAGAAACTTCTATAGAAACTTTCTTAATGAGCACTTGACAAACGCATTTCGAGAACATACGCAAAGTCCCATGTATGGACCTAGTGCATCATCATCACCGAGGTCTCTTGCATTTACCTAAAAGTAATTGGATATCATATGGAGGTGTTTAGTGAAGTAGAATGGAAAAAATCGAATGCAACTACACAAGAACTAGTCTGTAACTATCGTTCGGAATCAGTTTTGCGCAGTGTTAACTGAAACATTGATATCTGACTCATATGGAGTCTGTTTTGGCTCTACAAGTGGTCAAAACATTTGTGACGACCAGATGCTTCAAAGGATTCTTTCATAGGGAACTTTTGGAGAACTTTTCTTAAGGAGTTCGTTCAGAAACTTATATAGAAACTTTCTTAATGAGCACTCGACAAACGCATTTCGAGAACATACGCAAAGTCCCAAGTATGGACCTATTGCATCAACATAACTGAGGTCTCTTGCATTTACCTAAAAGTACTTGGATCTGAAATGGAGATGTTTAGTGAAGTGTAATGGAAAAAATCGAATGCAACTACACAAGAACCAGTTTCTAACTGTCGTTCAGAATCAGTTTTGCGCAGTGTTAACTGAAACATGGATATCTGACTCATACGGAGTCCGTTTTGGCTCCACAAGTGGTCAAAACGTTTGTGACGACCAGATATTTCAAAGGATTCTTTCATACGGAACTTTTGGAGAAGTTTTCTTAAGGAGTTCGTTCAGAAACTTGTATAGAAACTTTCTTAATAAGCACTCGACAAACGCATTTCGAGAACATACACAAAGTCCCAGCTATGGACCTAGTGCATCATCATAACTGAGGTCTCTTGCAATACCCTACAAGTAATTGGATCTCATATGGAGATGTTTAGAGAAGTAGAATGGAAAAAATCGAATACAACTACACAAGAACCAGTCTGTAACTGTCGTTCGGAATCTGTTTTGCGTAGTGTTAACTGAAACATGGATATCTGACTCATATGGGGTCCATTTTGGCTCCACAAGTAGTCAAAGCGTTTGTGGCGACCAGATGCTTCAAAGAATTCTTTCATAGGGAACTTTTGGAGAACTTTTCTTAAGGAGTTCGTTCAGAAACTTGTATAGAAACTTTCTTAATGAGCACTCGACAAACGCATTTCGAGAACATACACAAAGTCCCAGCTATGGACCTAGTGCATCATCATAACTGAGGTCTCTTGCATTTCCCTACAAGTAATTGGATCTCTTATGGAGATGTTTAGTGAAGTAGAATGGAAAAAATCGAATGCAACTACACAAGAACCAGTCTGTAACTGTCGTTCGGAATCAGTTTTGCGTAGTGTTAACTGAAACATGGATATTTGAATCATACGGAGTCCGTTTTGGCTCCACAAGTAGTCAAAACGTTTGTGTCGACTAGATGCTTCAAAGGATTCTTTCATAGGGAACGTTTGGAGAACATTTCTTAAGGAGTTCGTTCAGAAACTTGTATAGATACTTTTTTAATGAGCACTCGACAAACGCATTTCGAGAACATACGCAAAGTCCCAAGTATGGACCTAGTGCATCATCATAACTGAGGTCTCTTCCATTTACCTACAAGTAATTGGATCTCATATGGAGATGTTTAGTGAATTATAATGGAAAAAATCGAATGCAACTACACAAGAGCCGGTCTGTAACTGTCGTTCGGAATCAGTTTTACGTAGTGTTAATTCAAACATGGATATCTGACTCATACGTAGTCCGTTTTGGCTCCAGAAGTAGTCAAAACGTTTGTGACGACCAGATGCTTCAAAGGATTCTTTCATAGGGAACTTTTGGAGAACTTTTATTAAGGAGTTCGTTCAGAAACTTGTATAGAAACTTTCTTAATGAGCACTCGACAAACGCATTTCGAGAACATACGCAAAGTCCCAAGTATGGACCTAGTGCATCAACATAACTGAGGTCTCTTGCATTTACCTAAAAGTACTTGGATCTGAAATGGAGATGTTTAGTGAAGTGTAATGGAAAAAATCGAATGCAACTACACAAGAACCAGTTTCTAACTGTCGTTCAGAATCAGTTTTGCACAGTGTTAACTGAAACATGGATATCTGACTCATACGGAGTCCGTTTTGGCTCCACAAGTGGTCAAAACGTTTGTGACGACCAGATATTTCAAAGGATTCTTTCATACGGAACTTTTGGAGAAGTTTTCTTAAGGAGTTCGTTCAGAAACTTGTATAGAAACTTTCTTAATAAGCACTCGACAAACGCATTTCGAGAACATACACAAAGTCCCAGCTATGGACCTAGTGCATCATCATAACTGAGGTCTCTTGCAATACCCTACAAGTAATTGGATCTCATATGGAGATGTTTAGAGAAGTAGAATGGAAAAAATCGAATACAACTACACAAGAACCAGTCTGTAACTGTCGTTCGGAATCTGTTTTGCGTAGTGTTAACTGAAACATGGATATCTGACTCATATGGGGTCCATTTTGGCTCCACAAGTAGTCAAAGCGTTTGTGGCGACCAGATGCTTCAAAGAATTCTTTCATAGGGAACTTTTGGAGAACTTTTCTGAAGGAGTTCGTTCAGAAACTTGTATAGAAACTTTCTTAATGAGCACTCGACAAACGCATTTCGAGAACATACACAAAGTCCCAGCTATGGACCTAGTGCATCATCATAACTGAGGTCTCTTGCATTTCCCTACAAGTAATTGGATCTCTTATGGAGATGTTTAGTGAAGTAGAATGGAAAAAATCGAATGCAACTACACAAGAACCAGTCTGTAACTGTCGTTCGGAATCAGTTTTGCGTAGTGTTAACTGAAACATGGATATTTGAATCATACGGAGTCCGTTTTGGCTCCACAAGTAGTCAAAACGTTTGTGTCGACTAGATGCTTCAAAGGATTCTTTCATAGGGAACGTTTGGAGAACATTTCTTAAGGAGTTCGTTCAGAAACTTGTATAGATACTTTTTTAATGAGCACTCGACAAACGCATTTCGAGAACATACGCAAAGTCCCAAGTATGGACCTAGTGCATCATCATAACTGAGGTCTCTTCCATTTACCTACAAGTAATTGGATCTCATATGGAGATGTTTAGTGAATTATAATGGAAAAAATCGAATGCAACTACACAAGAGCCGGTCTGTAACTGTCGTTCGGAATCAGTTTTACGTAGTGTTAATTCAAACATGGATATCTGACTCATACGTAGTCCGTTTTGGCTCCAGAAGTAGTCAAAACGTTTGTGACGACCAGATGCTTCAAAGGATTCTTTCATAGGGAACTTTTGGAGAACTTTTCTTAGGGAGGATGTTCAGAAACTTGTATGGCAACTTTCTTAATGAGCACTCGACAAACGCATTTCGAGAACATACGCAAAGTCCCAAGTATGGACCTAGTGCATCATCATAACCGAGGTCTCTTGCATTTACCTACAAGTAATTGGATCTCATATGGAGATGTTTAGTGAAGTAGAATGGAAAAAATCGAATGCAACTACACAAGAACCAGTCTCTAACTGTCGTTCGGAATCAGTTTTGCGCAGTGTTAACTGAAACATGGATATCTGACTCATACAGAGTCCGTTTTGGCTCCACAAGTGGTCAAAACGTTTGTGGCGACCATATGCTTCAAAGGATTCTTTCATAGGGAATTTTTGGAGAACTTTTCTTAAGGAGTTCGTTCAGAAACATTTATAGAAACTTTCTTAATGAGCACTCGACAAACGCATTTCGAGAACATACAAAAAGTCCGAGCTATGGACCTAGTGCATCATCATAACTGAGGTCTCTTGCATTTCTCTACAAGTAATTGGATCTCATATGGAGATGTTTAGTGAAGTAGAATGGAAAAAATCGAATGGAACTACACAAGAACCAGTTTGTAACTGTCGTTCGGAATTAGTTTTGCGCAGTCTTAACTGAAACATGGATATCTGACTCATACGGAGTCCGTTTTGGATCCACAAGTACTCAAAAAATTTGTGACGACCAGATGCTTCAAAGGATTCTGTCATAGGGAACTTTGGGAGAACTTTTCTTAAGGAGTTCGTTTAGAAACATTTATAGAAACTTTTTAATGAGCACTTGACAAACGCATTTCGAGAACACACACAAAGACCCAACTATGGACCTAGTGCATCATCATAACTGAGGTCTCTTGCATTTCCCTACTAGTAATTGGATCTCATATGGAGATGTTTAGTGAAGTAGAATGGAAAAAATCGAATGCAACTACACAAGAGCCGGTCTGTAACTGTCGTTCGGAATCAGTTTTACGTAGTGTTAATTCAAACATGGATATCTGACTCATACGTAGTCCGTTTTGGCTCCAGAAGTAGTCAAAACGTTTGTGACGAGCAGATGCTTCAAAGGATTCTTTCATAGGGAACTTTTGGAGAACTTTTCTTAGGGAGGATGTTCAGAAACTTGTATGGAAACTTTCTTAATGAGCACTCGACAAACGCATTTCGAGAACATACGCAAAGTCCCAAGTATGGACCTAGTGCATCATCATAACCGAGGTCTCTTGCATTTACCTACAAGTAATTGGATCTCATATGGAGATGTTTAGTGAAGTAGAATGGAAAAAATCGAATGCAACTACACAAGAACCAGTCTCTAACTGTCGTTCGGAATCAGTTTTGCGCAGTGTTAACTGAAACATGGATATCTGACTCATATGGAGTCCATTTTGGCTCCACAAGTGGTCAAAACGTTTGTGACGACCAGATGCTTCAAAGGATTCTTTCATAGGGAACTTTTGGAGAACTTTTCTGAAGGAGTTCGTTCAGAAACATATATAGAAACTTTCTTAATGAGCACTCGACAAACGCATTTCGAGAACATACACAAAGTCCCAGCTATGGACCTAGTGCATCATCATAACTGAGGTGTCTTGCATTTCCCTACAAGTAATTGGATCTCATATGGAGATGTTTAGTGAAGTAGAATGGAAAAAATTGAATGCAACTACACAAGAACCAGTCTGTAACTGTCGTTCGGAATCAGTTTTCCGTAGTGTTAACTGAAACATGGATATCTGACTCATACGGAGTCTGTTTTGGCTCCACAAGTAGTCAAAACGTTTATGACGACCAGATGGTTCAAAGGATTTTTTCATAGGGAACTTTTGGAGAACTTTTCTTAAGGAGTTCGTTCAGAAACTTGTATAGAAACTTTCTTAATGACCACTCGACAAACGCATTTTGAGAACATACACAAAGTCCCAGCTATGGACCTAGTGCGTCATCATAACTGTGGTCTCTTGCATTTTGTTGGAGATAGGCCCTAGAGGCAATCATGTGATGATGATATCTCCATATGTATTCATGAGTCCTTTGTATTGTCCTTGAACATCATCAATGATATGTATCAATAAGTATGTGACTTGTTTGTGGAACTATGTATTGTATGATGATTGTTTCAATGGTCCCTAGTTGATAAGGTTATGCGGACACATATCCTTGACTATTATACGACTCGGTTGATGACTATGTTTCACAAGTCATGTGCATGGAGATGCTAAACCGATAGTTTGGGCTCGGGGATGGAGATCACCGAGCCGGACAGACCCACTTTGAGACGTAGCGAGATATAGTAATCTGTTAGTCTCAAGTGCAATGTCTATGCCATGTCCTAGACCTGAGGTCCTCGCATGTTGTCGGGATGAGGATCGACTCACTTAGGGTCTATCAAACGCTACTCCGTAACTGGGTAGTTATAAAGGTAGCTTTCAGGTGAGTCGTGAGATATGTCGCGAGGCATGGTTAACCAAGATGGAATTTGTCCCTCCTATTTGGAGAGATATTCTCTGGGCCCTCTCGAGTGATCAGATTCCGAAAGCATGGCCATGCAACTTGGGTTAAGTGTTAACCTAGTTCGGGAATCTGTATCATGGTTTCGAGAAGAGAGGTCGAGCTAACACAAGGGTGACAAGTACTCGCCTTGAGCTCGACAACAAATATCGTGAGGCAAAAGGAATGTTGCATATGCCACATTGTTGCGGTTCGTCAAACGACTTTACGCCCACATGGGAGTTGGCACGTTCTGCTAGGAGCCGCTACCAACTATCGACTCTGGTCGTGTCCATGTGTACGTGAACCTATAGGGTCGCACACTTAAGGGGCTGCAGCCCATTCGGATTGGATCTGAGTGGAAAATGGATGTGGACTCCTAGTGGGCTCAAGTGTTAAGCCCACCTCGGAGGTCTATATAAAGGGGAGTGGGCACACCACTTAGGGTTGATCGGATTGAACCCTGGTTAGCCACCACCACTCCCCATGCCCATGCCGCGCAACCGAACCTAGCAGTCCGCCGCTCGACGCTGCTCCCCGTACGTGTGGATACCTTGGAGGCATCGCATCTGCGGTGCTTGGACGGACCGTTCGAGGGAACCGCGAGGTGCCGTTCGCGGGAGATCACCGTTCACGGGTCTTCGCGGTTCGCGGGAGATCGGCAACGCGAGGAGGAGACGGTCCGGAAGATCGGCTACACGCATCACCAACTCTACTTCCGCTGTGGTGATTGCGCGTCTAGTGGTAAACCCGATCCCGTGATCTATTTCCAGCAGCATGATCTTGGGTGCGCGGTAGAAAATTTTATTTGGCGCTAGCGTAGCATACCGCGTGTTCCAACAGTGGCATCAGAGCCTCCGCTGTGTGGTAATAGATTCGATGTTATGCATATGAGATATGTAGATCGGTTCAGGTGCGGGTCGATGTGATCGGTCGCGCATGTCAGTGTTGAAGGTTGGTTTCGTGATCGTGATGCAGAGGTCGTGACACGACTTACCCCTACCGGCCGGTTGTCCGCCATCGGGGTAGACAGTGGAACGTAAATCCGGATGCAGCACGTGAAGATCAATGAGATTGATCGAATCGGAACATAGATCAACACCTTGGAAATGTGATTTCCGCGGTGCTGAAATCTGTTGGAGCGGTCTCGGTAAAACGGTTGTAACTTTTGCATACGAACTCCGATTTTGCTCCACGACCTATCAAACTGAAGCTAACGAAAAGTTGGATTAGCGACAAAATCCTACAACAGGATTTCGGCGCTTCTGGCTAGGCCAAAATCCGCTTGGAAGATAGAGTTTCAGGAGGTTTTATCTTCAGCGGTAGAACGTCTGACTCGTTTTTGCAGGGAATGACTGTGATTTGGTATAGCCCATGTATGTTGCTTGTATATTATTGTTTCATGACCTGCGTGTCATGAGTGCAGCAACCGGTAGGAGCCATATGGTTGTCCCATTATTGTATTAATGACCTGCGTGTCAACATGAGAAGCCATGTAATGTAATTTACTTTCAGTAGCTATTAGTTTTAATAGCATAGTATCTTATGTAACACTTGGCGGTTGACACCATGGCGTGGAGATGGAGATCACCACGAGGACAACCATGCATGGGCAGACTGCGCACGTGGAGATGGAGATCACCACGCGCTGTGAAAAGGGGCTATACCATATTACACATACATAAACTGCCTGTGAAAGTTTATCCCTTTTATGCACCCTTCCTTTTGCATGGTAGATGTTTTAAGTAGGGTGATCCCTCAAAGAATGTCAAGTACAAATGCCTCCCCAATTGCTGCACCTTCACATATCAAGTATATTTAGTGGCGGGCCTATGAAATTAGGGTGCCACTAGATCTCCTTGAAGTGATGGGTTTGTGTCGGACACTTACACGCGGAGCATTGGTTGACTTGTCGTGGCTATCAAAACAGTTTTGGGCTATGAGGCATAGGAGTTGGCGAGGCATGAGATGTCCCCAACAACAAGAGTCGTATGGAGATACGATTAGCAAGATTTGCTTACCGAGTGATCTTGTCCTCTAGCGGTGATGCAAAAGCTCACTGGTTGACATGTTGATCTTGGATCTTGAATCACTAAGTATCAACCGAGGGATGTTGATTTTAGTGGGAGTAATGATCTTATTAAAATGTTTAATATGAATTACTCTTCATGAATACATGTCTTAGTGTTCTGCATATTTCTGTTGTAGATCAATGGCACCACCTGCTCAAGTTACCCCTTTTGCGTTGAAATCAATACTGGAAAAAGATAAATTGAATGGAACAAACTTTACCACCTGGTATAGAAACCTGAGAATTGTTCTTAGGCATGAGAAAAAGGAACAAGTTCTAGAGAATCTGCTTCCAGAGGAACCTGCCGATAATGCTAATGCCACAGCCAGAAATGCCTACCAGAAACTCGTTGATGAATCAAACGAGATCAGCTGTCTCATGCTGGCTTCTATGGAGCCCGATCTGCAACAGCAGTTCGAAAATATTGAGGCTTTCGATATGATCAAGAACCTTAAGAGCATGTTTCAAATGCAGGCTAGACCGAAAGGTTCAACGTCTCGCGATCCTTGATGGATTGTAAGCTGAAAGAGGGTGATCCACTGAGCCCGCATGTGATCAAGATGATCGGGTACATGCAAGCTCTGGATAGGCTGGGCTTCCCACTTGGGGATGAGTTGTCCACAGATACAATTCTGGGTTCTCTTCTGGACAGCTATGGGCCGTTCATCTCGAACTACCATATGCATGGGATGGAAAAGAAGCTCACTGAATTGCATGGGATGCTCAAAGTGGCAGAGCAGGATATCAAGAAAGGTACACATCGTCAAGTGTTGATGGTGTAGAACTCGGCTAAGTTCAAGAAGAGCTGGTCCAAGAAAAAGGCTAAGGCAAAGGGCAAAGAGAAGGAGGCAACTCCAACTACAGCCGCTACGCCTAAGTCAGGGACGGCTTCGGGGAGTATTTGCTTTCATTGCAAGGAACCCGGACACTGGAAGAGGAACTGTAGTAAGTGGCTTGCCGAGAAGGGCAAGAAGACTGGAAGTATGACTTCTTCTTCAGGTACACTTGTTGTATATGTTATAGACATTTATCTTGCTGATGTTTCTAGTAGCTCTTGGGTATATGATACCGGATCGGTTGTTCACATATGCAACTCGATGCAGGGGCTAAGCAGAACTAGGAATGTCGCAAGAGGAGAAGTTGACATTCGCGTCGGGAATAAAGCAAGAGTTGCTGCATTGGCCGTCGGCACTATGCAACTTAATTTACCTTCAGGATTTGTAATGGAACTTGATAATTGTTATTATGTTCCTGATTTGAGTCGAAACATTATTTCTGCCTCATGTTTGATGAGACAAGGTTATGAATTCAGTATTAAGGACAATGGTTGTTCTATTTACTTGAATAATATGTTTCATGGCTTTGCACCCGTTGTAAATGGGTTATTTATCCTAGATCTTGAAGGTGAATCAGTCTATAACATAAATGTCAAGAGGCATAAGCCTAATGAGATAAATTCGACTTACATCTGGCATTGTCGACTAGGACACATTAGTCAAAAGCGCATGAAGAAGCTCCATGATGATGGAATTCTAACTTCGTTTGAGTTTTAATCATTCAAGACATGCGAGTCTTGCCTACTCGGTAAGATGACTAAGAATCCTTTTGCAAAGAGTTGCGAGAGGGCGTCCGAGTTGTTGGAACTTATACACACTACTAGAAAAAGGCTTACTAGTGGCGCACCAGTTTTGCCTACTAATGGCGCACTACTGGTGCGCCACTAGCACCACGCCACTAGAATATTTTAGTAATGGCGCACCACAGGTGCGCCATTAGTAACTGGTATACTAATGGTGCACCAGATGGAAGTGCGCCATTAGTAGCATTTTTTTAAAAAAAATCGTTTTTTTCTTAATCTCAGGTCACTATTTCACATATGAGATATCCAAAACATATATATACAACAAGCATCCATATAACAATCATATCCAACACACAAGTTTCATCATATATACATACATAGCCAACACATAGTTCCATCGTTACATATTACAAAAGTTTCACATAGTTCAGTTCTCATTGTTCTTCTCCTTCTCCTTCCTTAGCCTGATGCGCCAAGAGCGGCGAGGCGGTGGAGGCAGTTGTGGGATGTAGTCTTCTACCACAATTGGCGTGGTCATGTCGCCCAGCTGTGGGATCGCCGGCGCCACCACCGGTGCGTGGTCATTGTCAGGCACCACCACCATCGCGAGGCCACCTTCAGGCAGGACGGGCACGACCATCGCTAGGTCATCCTCAGCCACCACCATCTCTTGCCCATGGTCAGCCAGCACCATCTCTTGCCCATGGTCAGCCACCACCATCTCTTGCCCATGGTCAGCCACCACCATCTCTTGCCCATGGTCAGCCACCACCATCTCTTGCCCTTGGTCAGCCACCACCAGCGCTAGGTCATCCTCAGCCTGATGCCCATCGTCATCCTGCAGCGGCCCACTCTGCTCCTCTTCTCCCCCACTCCAGTCTGGATCATCCTTCTTGCTGTCTTTGCTGCTGCCAGAATCGCTGCTGCTTTCGCTAAAGCCAGAATCGCTGTTGCTTTTGCTACAACCATAATCGCTGCTACTTTGGCTGTAGCCAGTGTCGCTGCTGCTGCTCCCATTTCCTGTCCAAATGCAACAATGGCCGTTAACAATCGATGTGAGACAAAGCCAAATGTAGAGGAATAAGAAGAGGCAGAACGCACTGGCATCTTCGTCGTCAGTGTAGCGCATGCGACACATAGTCGTGTTGAAAACCTTCACAATGAGCATTGTGGCATCATCGTCGTACCTGAAGAGAAGAAAGTACCCGGTCCGTAGGTCGTAGGCACTGTAGAACTTCTCCCAGCCACGGCACAGGTACATGTGGCCCTCCTCGATCACCAACTCCACGTCCCACAGCCTGCGAACCCCGCTGCCGGCCTGTCGGGGCTTCACATTATGTGGCGGATCTTCACCCAGCATGTTCATAAAAGTGTCAGGCAGCCTCTGCAATTTGGGACAAGGAGTGATGTAGCAAACAACAGAGTTATCATAATGAGATGGGTGAAGGGGAGATCTCTCGTTTTATATACCTGCCTCGTGGCTGATACTGAAGTCCCAAGTATGATACTGAAGAACTCGAAAGCATCCAACTCGTACTCCGGTGAGGCAGAGCGGCGGTGGCTGCTTCCCCCCATCTCTGATAAGCAGCAGAAGAGACCAATTAGTACCAGGATTATACATCGACTAATTATACATCTGACCCCATTTATAAAACATGCGATGTATTCCACAATACAAAGAACAACTACCATTAATAGGTTGTTGTTTAGAAGGTTTCCCACATGTGTATCAGAGAACAAACATATGATCTAAGGTGAAACATTAGTGCCATGGTTAGTGGTAATTGGTAAATGCTATTTCTTTCTTTAGTCGATTTCATTTGCCTTAGTCTGAGAAAAAAATGCTACAGTTAGGAAATGCAAACATCAGATTAGAAATTATGTAGAATGGATAATCAACTTTGCTGATTCCTAATAATAGACTTATTGATTGACATTTAGGATCAAAATGCAACCAATGAAAAAAGAAAACAGAGGATCAGAGACAAGCCATGTCTTGCATTGTTTCTATTTTTGTGTTTACGGAAGTACCTAATGGTATTTTTATGATGTTTTGTAGCTGGTGAAAACGTATGAAATTGCATTGTTTTGCAGCTGGTGAAAGAAGCACCTAATTGCATTAACACATGTCCAGTTCCAATAGAAATCTTGGGGTACATCATGCTTGAGACCCATAACAGGAGCTTACTAGCATTATGCATGCATTAACACATGCATCAAGCACCAGCTACATTGTTTTGCAGCTGGTGAAAGAAGCACCTAAACTACAATACCTTACATGTAAGCAGTGCAAAAGGAAATGAAGAAGATATCAGTTGCTAAACCCGACAGCAATTGTTACACCGCTTTAATATCTCTCAACACTTTCTAGTAGCAACTAACAACCTGTATCATCACATAAGGTTTGCCCTATTGAAGTTTTGCACGATTTGGAATATATAACAGTTAATGATGTAATATGGCAATGAAGCAATTGCATTAAAAAAACTAAGACATGTGGAAGAGTGGACATTGTACCTGTCAAGGGAGAGGATTGCTCTGCGACACCACCACTTCTCAAACTTGGCCTTCACAACACACTACATAGACAGATGTAAACTAAAATATGAATTCCTTTGCACTGGGATCATAAAACAAAATATTTAAAACTGAATCATATAGTAATTAATCACAATCTATAGGGCTGCTGCACTCTAATCTTTGCAAAAGAACAAAAAAATAACATTGTTTTAACCTAAACAGAAGTGCCAAATACTAAACAATGACCATTGTTGTTATACTAGTGAACTATCTGCTAGAGATTCTACACCCATACTGAAAGCAATGTACGAGGCTACGAGCCTGGCTCAAGAAGGAATACTCCAACAGGCTATGCATTCCCAATGTTTGGTGTGTGACTGACTTTTGTGTACACTAGGCCATCACTGAATACACGAGTATGATATCCATATCAGAGGTTGATGAATACAGATGTTGTTATGTTGATTACATCTGCGTGTGTGCAAAGTGGTCATAGTGAATTAGAAAATAACAGAAACAGAGGACCCTCTTTTAAAGTGCTCGCAATTGTTTTTTAGTTTGATATGTCTTCACAATATGGGTGTGTGCATTTCTCAAATACAGAGGCCCTATGATCTTCTTAACTTATCTGAAAAATATTATTCGACATTTCAGGCCTTGGATTACTGTCAGCTACGAGATGAAGTTCGGAGAAAGGAGCTAAAACTTGACTCACCAAGTCTGCTCTATATTGTATCATACAGTTCATATTTTGTTTCTTCGGAAATTTCTGAAATTCAAAGTTACCCTCGAAGTGGTAGAAAATGGACAGAACTAGAGCATGGGCCATTGTCAGCTTCTGTGTTAGTACCTTGAGCCCTGGTCACCTTGAGCTTCTTTGTTATTACCTACGAGCTGCCACCTTTTTGGCGCACCAGGGAGCTGGAGTGGCTGGAGGTCGAGCTGGGCTGCTAGACGTCGACGGGGCGGATCTCGACTGCGAGGGAGTCAGTCCATGGTGATGGAGTCGGCGCTGGACAGGTGGGAGGGAATGGGGAATGGTGGAGAGAGGGAGGAAGGAGGAAGGAGGAGAGGTACCTGGTCGCCGGAGGGGTCGGGGTCGGGGTCGGCGAAGGGGTCGCGGTCGGGATCCGAGCTCTTCCGGGTCCTCGCTCGCCGCGGTCGAAGGAGAGCAGGGGCCGGTGGCGGAGCACGGCAGGGGCAGGCGGGATGGGCGCGTCGGGGCCGCGCTCGCCGGCATGCAGGCGCGGCGGACGGAGGGGGCGGAGCAACGGGGCGGCGGCGTATGGTTGGGGTCGAGGAGTGGGGGATCTGGCGAGCGAGGGAGGGAGGGAGGCGACAGTGCGAGGGGAACAAGTATAAAAATTCTAATGGCGCACCTCCCCCTGGTGCGCCATAAGTACGTCGATTCTAATGGCGCACCTCCCACTGGTGCGCCATTAGAATTTTGTTTTACTTACTAGCCCGACTGGTCAGGTTATATCCCACCTAACCCTATCTCCATTAGAACACGCCCACTAGCCCGACTGGTCAGCACGCAGCACACACACTAGGAGGTCCTGGGTTCGATTCCCAGGCTCCCCAATTTTTTTTATGCATTTAAAATGCTGTTTGATATTTATTTGTGTTTAAATATGTTCAAACTTGTTTAAATCATAACAGTAATATTTTTTTATAAAAACAGTAATAATTTTTATAAAAAATGCATTTAAAATGCTGTTTGATATTTATTTGTGTTTAAATATGTTGAAACTTGTTTAAATCATAACAGTAATATTTATTTATAAAAACAGTAATAATTTTTATAAAAACAGGGTGCGGGGGGTGCTCGACGGCGGTGGAGCGGGGGAGGGTGCGGTGGGTTGTCGGGGGTTGCGGGGGGTGCTCTGTCCTTGTCGTTACCGGTGTAGGATTCCATCGTTACCCCGGAGTTCTGATAACCATCGCTCTTCATGTCCTTGTCCTCGGTGTAGAATGTGTAGCTGTTGAATGCGAGGCGGAGGTTGCGGCGCGCGCGGGCGAGGGCGAGGTTGGTGTCGGCCCTGCGGCGCTGCTCCGGCGAGAGTGGGGTGGGGTCGGAGGGGAGGATGGGGAGAGGGAGGCGGCGGGGGCGCGGATTGGGAGCGGACGGAGAGGAACTGGCGCGGGGGAGAGGGACGAAGGGGGACTGGCGAGGGAGAGGGAGGAATTAGCTATAGCATTCATTTGTGACGGTGGAGCAGGCCGGAGAGGGTGCAGGGTGTCGTCGGCGGCGGTGGAGCGGGCCGGGGAGGGTGCGGTGGGTCATCGGCGGCGGTGGAGCAGGGGAGCTAGGGTGCGGTGGGTCGTCGGCGGCGGTGGAGCGGGGGAGGGTGCGGTGGGTCGTCGGCGGCGGCGGTGGAGCAGGGAAGGGTGCAGTGGGTCGTCGGCGGCGGTGGAGCGGGGGAGGGTGCGGGGGGTCGGCGGCGGCGCCCGGTGGAGCGGGGTAGAGGGTGCAGGGGGTGCTCGGCGGCGAGGGGGACCGGATCTGGCGAGGTGGGATAGCGATCGCGAGATGGAGGGGGATCGAGATCAAGTGTCCATGAAATATACACTAATGGCGCACGGGGAGCAGTGCACCATTACTAGCTTAAACTAGTAATGGCGCACTGCACCAGGTGCGCCATTAGTAGTTTTGCAAAAAAGTAAAAAATAAAAAAAATATTTTAGTGGCGCACTATGTTGCTGGTGCGCCATTACTAGTTACAACTAGTAATGGCGCACTATGTCCTGGTGCGCCATTAGTATGTCTGGCAAAAAAAAAGAATTTGTTACTAATGGCGCACCGTTTGTCTGATGCGCCATTAGTGTCTTTCACACTAATGGCGCACCACATGTCTGGTGCGCCATTAGTGGCCATTCCATCTATAGCCCTTTTCCTAGTAGTGACATAGTGATGTATGTGGACCAATGCGCACGGCAGCCAGAGGTGGTTTCCAATACTTCGTGACTTTCACCGACGACTTGAGTAGATATGGATATGTCTACTTGATGAGGCACAAGTCAGAAACTTTTGAAAAGTTCAAGGAGTTTCAGAACGAAGTGGAAAATCAACTCGGCAAGAAAATCAAACTTCTACGATCTGATCGTGGCGGTGAGTATATGAGCCAGGAGTTTGATGATCATCTGAAGAATCGTGGAATAGTTCCACAACTGACTCCTCCGGGTACGCCATAGAGAATTGGTGTGTCAGAATGGAGGAATCGGACCCTGTTGGACATGGTCCGATTGATGATGAGTCAGTCGGATTTACCCTTGTCATTTTGGGGATACGCTCTAGAAACTGCAGCTTTCACACTAAACGGGGTACCATGTAAGTCCGTAGATAAGACACCATATGAGATATGGACTGCGAAGAGTCACAGTTTGTCTTTTCTGAAAATTTGGGGATTTGAAGCATATGTCAAGCGACTCCAGTCGGATAAGCTCACACCCAAATCGGACAAGTGCATATTCGTGGGATATCCAAGGGAAACCTTGGGATATTACTTCTACAACCGTGAAGAGGGCAAAGTGTTTGTCGCTCGACATGGAGTTTTCCTTGAGAAAGAGTTTCTCGATCGGAAGGCTAGTGGGAGGACGGTCCGACTAGAAGAAATTCGAGAACCACACGGGGACGTTCCGGTAGGTGATACTGTCACACCGGAGTTAGTCAGGGAACCCGTAGTGGAGTCGACACCGGTTCCACGGAGGTCGGAAAGGTTACGCAATTTGCATGACTGCAATGTGTTGTTCTTGGAGAACAACGAGCCGACTACGTATGCGGAAGCGATGGAGAGCCCTAATTCCGAGTTATGGCTTGAGGCCATGAGATCCGAATTAAAGTCCATGGATGACAATCAAGTTTGGAACTTGATTGATCTGCCAGATGGCGTTCGAGCCATTGAGTGCAAGTGGATCTTTAAGAAGAAAACTAATATGGACGGAAATGTCACAGTCCATAAGGCTCGACTTGTTGCTAAAGGTTATCGACAAGTTCAAGGAGTTGACTACGATGAGACTTACTCACCGGTAGCGATGCCTAAATCAATTCGGATCATTCTTGCTATAGCGGCATATTTCGACTATGAAATATGGCAGATGGATGTCAAAACGGCTTTCCTTAATGGAAATTTAACCGAGGATGTGTATATGAACAACCCGAGGGTTTTGTCGATCCTAAGAAGTCTAGCATGGTATGCAAGCTTCAGAGATCCATTTATGGATTAAGGCAAGCATCTCGGAATTGGAACATTTGTTTTAATGAAGCTGAAAGAGTTTGGCTTCATCAAGAATGACTGTGATCATTGTGTATTCAAGAAGGTCAGTGGGAGCTCAGTTGAATTTCTGATCTTATATGTGGATGACATATTATTGATTGGAAATGATGTTCAAATGCTTGAATCTGTCAAGGACTCATTGAAAAATAGTTTTTCTATAGAGATAGATCGAGAAGGCTTATTGGATTAAGCCAGAGTGCGTATATTGACAAGGTGTTGAAGCGGTTCAACATGCAAGATGCCAAGAAAGGTTTCTTGCCCATGTCACATGGCATTAGTCTTAGCAAGACTCAGAGTCCTACGACTCCTGATGAGCGAAGACGCATGGATGGGATTCTGTATGCTTCGGCTGTTGGGTCCATCATGTATGCTATGGTATGTACTCGTCCCGATGTTAGTTTTGCTCTTAGCATGGTGGGCAGATACCAGGCTGATCCAGGGGAGAGTCACTGGACATCGGTTAAGAATATCCTTAAGTACTTGAGAAGGACTAAGGATATGTTCCTGGTTTATGGAGGTGAGGATGAGCTCGTTGTAAATAGTTACACCGATGCTAGTTTCCAAACAGATAGGGATGATAGTCGATCGCAATCTGGGTTTGTGTTCATTCTGAACGGAGGAGCAGTGAGCTGGAGGAGCTCCAAGCAAGATACGGTAGCTGAGTCTACAACAGAGGCCGAGTACATTGCGGCTTCTGAAGCTGCAAAAGAAGGTGTTTGGGTGAAGAATTTTATTTCTGATCTTGGTGTGGTTGAGGGCGCGTCTAATCCATTGGACCTCTATTGTGATAATAGTGGTGCCATTGCGCAAGTCAAGGAACCACGGAACCATCATAAAACCCAACACATACTCAGGCGTTTTAACCTATTCGCGACATTGTCGAAAGAGGTGATGTAAACATATGCAAGGTACACACGGATGCAAATGTTGCTGATCCATTGACGAAGCCTCTCCCACGTCCGAAGCATGAGGCGCACATGAGCTCCATGGGCATACGATGCCTAAATGATTGACTCTAGTGCAAGTGGGAGACTATTGGAGATATGCCCTAGAGGCAATCATGTGATGATGATATTTCCATATGTATTCATGAGTCCTTTGTATTGTCCTTGAACATCATCAATGATATGTATCAATAAGTATGTGACTTGTTTGTGGAACTATGTATTGTATGATGATTGTTTTAATGGTCCCTAGTTGATAAGGTTATGCGGACACATATCCTTGACTAGTATACGACTCGGTTGATGACTATGTTTCACAAGTCATGTGCATGGAGATGCTAAACCAATAGTATGGGCTCGGGGATGGAGATCACCGAGCCGGACAGACCCACTTTGAGACGCAGCGAGATATAGTCATCTGTTAGTCTCAAGTGCAATGTCTACGCCATGTCCTAGACCTGAGGTCCTCGCATGTTCTCGGGATGAGGATCATCTCACTTAGGGTCTATCAAACGCTACTCCGTAACTGGGTTGTTATAAAGGTAGCTTCCAGGTGAGTCGTGAGACATGCCGCGAGACATGGTTGACCAAGATGGAATTTGCCCCTCCTATTTGGAGAGATATTCTCTGGGCCCTCTCGAGTGACCAGATTCGGAAAGCATGGCCATGCGACTTGGGTTAAGTGTTAACCCAGTTCGGGAATCTGTATCATGGTTTCGAGAAGAGAGGTCGAGCTAACACAAGGGTGACAAGTACTCGCCTTGAGCTCGACAACAAATATCGTGAGGCAAAAGGAATGTTGCATATGCCACATTGTTGAGGTTCATCAAATGACTTTATGCCCACATGGGAGTTGGCACGTTCCGCTAGGAGCTGCTACAAACTATCGACTCTGGTCGTGTCCATGTGTACGTGAACCTATAGGGTCGCACACTTAAGGGGCTGCAGCCCATTCGGATTAGACCTGAGTGGAAAATGGATGTGGACTCCTAGTGGGCTCAAGTGTTGAGCCCACATCGGAGGTCCATATAAAGGGGAGTGGGCACACCACTTAGGGTTGATCGGATTGAACCTTGGTTAACCACCGCCACTCCCCATGCCCATGCCGCGCGACCGGACCTAGCAGTCCGCCGGTCGACGCTGCTCCCCGTACGTGTGGATACCTTGGAGGCATTGCATCTGCGGTGCTTGGACGAACCGTTCGAGGGAACCGCGAGGTGCCGTTCGCGGGAGATCACCGTTCACGGGGCTTCGCTATTCGTGGTAGATCGGCAACGCGAGGAGGAGACGGCCCGGGAGATCGGCTACACGCATCACCAACTCTACTTCCGCTGTGGTGACTGCGCGTCTAGTGGTAAACCCGATCCCGTGATCTATTTCCAGCAGCATGATCTTGGGTGCGCGGTAGAAAATTTTATTTGGCGCTAGCGTAGCGTACCGCGTGTTCCAACACAGTTCCCTACAAGTAGTTGGATCTCATATGGAGATGTTTAGTGAAGTAGAATGGAAAAAATCGAATGCAACTACACAAGAACCAGTCTGTAACTGTCGTTCGGAATCAGTTTTGCGCAGTGTTAACTGAAACATGGATATCTGCCTCATACGGAGTCCGTTTTGGCTCCACAAGTAGTCAAAATGTTTGTGACGACCAGATGCTTCAAAGGATTCCTTCATAGGGAACTTTTGGAGAACTTTTCTTAAGGAGTTCGTTCAGAAACTTGTATAGAAACATTCTTAATGAGCACTCGACAATCGCATTTCGAGAACATACGCAAAGTCCCAGCTATAGACCTAGTGCATCATCATAACCGACGTCTCTTGCATTTCCCTACAAGTAATTGGATCTCATATGGAGATGTTTAGTGAAGTATAATGGAAAAAATCGAATGCAACTACACGAGAACCAGTCTGTAACTGTCGTTCGGAATCTGTTTTGCGCAGTGTTAACTGAAACATTGATATCTGACTCATATGGAGTCCGTTTTGGCTCCACAAGTGGTCAAAATGTTTGTGATGACCAGATGCTTCAAAGGATTCTTTCATAGGGATTTTTTGGAGAACTTTTCTTAAGGAGTTCGTTCAGAAACTTGTATAGAAACTTTCTTAATGAGCACTCGACAAACGCATTTCGAGAACATACACAAAGTCCCAGCTATGGACCTAGTGCATCATCATAACTGAGGTCTCTTGCACAAGTAATTGGATCTCATACGGAGATGTTTAGTGACGTAGAATGGAAAAATCGAATGCAACTACACAAGAACCAGTCTGTAACTCTCGTTCAGAATCAATTTTGCGTAGTGTTAACTAAAACATGGATATTTGACTCAGACGGAGTCCGTTTTGGCTCCACAAGTAGTCAAAACGTTTGTGACGACCAGATGCTTCAAAGGATTCTTTCATAGGGAACTTTTTGAGAACTTTTCTTAAGGCATTGATTCAGAAACTTGTATAGAAACTTTCTTAATGAGCACTCGACAAGCGCATTTTGAGAACATACACAAAGTCCCAGCTATGGACCTAGTGCATCATCATAACTGAGGTCTCTTGAATTTCCCTACAAGTAAATGGATCTCATATGCAGATGTTTAGTGAATTAGAATGGAAAAAATCGAATGCAACCACACAAGAAGCAGTCTATAGCTATCGTTCGGAATCAGTTTTGCGCAGGGTTAAGTGAAACATGGATATCTGACTCATACGGAGTCCATTTTGGCTCCACAAGTGGTCAAAACGTTTGTGACGACCAGATGCTTCAAAGGATTCTTTCATAGGGAACTTTTGGAGAACTTTTCTGAAGGAGTTCGTTCAGAAACATTTATAGAAACTTTCTTAAAGAGCACTCGAGAAACGCATTTTGAGAACATACACAAAGTCCGAGCTATGGACCTAGTGCATCATCATAACTGAGGTCCCTTGAATTTCCCTACAAGTAAATGGATCTCATATGCAGATGTTAAGTGAATTAGAATGGAAAAAATCGAATGCAACTACACAAGAACGAGTCTATAACTATCGTTCGGAATCATTTTTGTGCAGTGTTAAGTGAAACATGGATATCTGACTCATACGGAGTCTGTTTTGGCTCCACAAGTGGTCACAACGTTTGTGATGACCAGATGCTTCAAAGGATTCTTTCTTAGGGAACTTTTGGAGAACTTTTCTTAAGGAGTTCGTTCAGAAACATTTATAGAAACTTTCTTAATGAGCACTCGACAAACACATTTCGAGAACATACGCAAACTCCCAAGTATGGACCTAGTGCATCGTCATAACTGAGGTATCTTGCATTTACCTACAAGTAATTGGATCTCATATGGAGATATTTAGTGAAGTATAATGGAAAAAATCGAATGCAACTACACGAGAACAAGTCTGTAACTGTCGTTCGGAATCAGTTTTGCGCAGTGTTAACTGAGACATTGATATCTGACTCATATGGAGTCCGTTTTCGGGTCCACGTGGTCAAAATGTTTGTGATGACCAAATGCTTCAAAGTATTCTTTCATAGGGAACTTTTGGAGAACTTTTCTTAAGGAGTTCGTTCAGAAACTTGTATAGAAACTTTGTTAATGAGCACTCGACAAACGCATTTCGAGAACATACACAAAATCCCAGCTATGGACCTAGTGCATCATCATAACTGAGGTCTCTTGCATCTCTCTACAAGTAATTGGATCTCATACGGAGATGTTTAGTGACGTAGAATGGAAAAGATCGAATGCAACTACACAGGAACTAGTCTGTAGCTGTCGTTCGGAATCAGTTTTGCGCAGTGTTAACTGAAACATGGATATCTAACTCATACGGAGTCCGTTTTGGCTCCAGAAGTTGTCAAAACATTTGTGACGACTAGATGCTTCAAAGGATTCTTTCATATGGAACTTTTGGAGAACTTTTCTTAAGGAGTTTGTTCAGAAACTTGTATAGAAACTTTCTTAATGAGCACTCGAAAAACGCATTTCGCGTACATACACAAAGTCCAAGCTATGGACCTAGTGCATCATCATAACTGAGGTCTCTTGCATTTCCCTAAAAGTAATTGGATCTCATATGGAGATGTTTAGTGAAGTAGAATGGAAAAAATCGAATGCAACTACACAAGAACCGGTCTGTAACTGTCGTTCGGAATCAGTTTTGCGCTGTGTTAATTCAAACATGGATATCTGACTCATACGTAGTCCGTTTTGGCTCCACAAGTAGTCAAAACATTTGTGACGACTAGACGCTTCAAAAGATTCTTTCATAGGGAACTTTTGGAGAACTTTTATTAAGGAGTTCGTTCAGATACTTGTATAGAAACTTTCTTAATGAGCACTCGACAATCGCATTTCGAGAACATACACAAAGTCCCAGCTATGGACCTAGTGCATCATCATAACTGAGGTCTGTTGCATTTCCCTACAAGTAATTGTATCTAATATGGAGATGTTTAGTGAAGTAGAATGGAAAAAATCGAATGCAACTACAGAAAAACCAGTCTGTAACTGTCGTTCGGAATCAGTTTTGCGTAGTGTTAACTAAAACATGGATATTTGACTCAGACGGAGTCCGTTTCTGCTCCACAAGTAGTCAAAACGTTTGTGACGACCAGATGCTCCAAAGGATTCTTTCATAGGGAACTTTTTGAGAACTTTTCTTAAGGCGTTGATTCAGAAACTTGTATAGAAACTTTCTTAATGAGCACTCGACAAGCGCATTTTGAGAACATACACAAAGTCCCAGCTATGGACCTAGTGCATCATCATAACTGAGGTCTCTTGAATTTCCCTACAAGTAAATGGATCTCATATGCAGATGTCTAGTGAATTAGAATGGAAAAAAGCGAATGCAACCACACAAGAAGCAGTCTATAGCTATCGTTCGGAATCAGTTTTGCGCAGTGTTGAGTGAAACATGGATATCTGACTCATACGGAGTCCATTTTGGGTCCACAAGTGGTCAAAACATTGTGACAACCAGATGCTTCAAAGGATTCTTTCATAGGGAACTTTTGGAGAACTTTTCTTAAGGAGTTCCTTCAGAAACATTTATAAAAACTTTCTTAATGAGCACTCGACAAACGCATTTCGAGAACATACACAAAGTCCCAGCTATGGACCTAGTGCATCATCATAAGAGAGGGCTCTTGCATTTCCCTACAAGTAATTGGATCTCATATGGATATGTTTAGTGAAGTAGAATGGAAAACATCGAATCCAACTACAGAAGAACTAGTCTGTAACTGTCGTTCGGAATTAGTTTTGCGCAGTGTTAATTGAAACATGGATATCTGACTCGTACGGAGTCTGTTTTGGCTCCACAAGTAGTCAAAACGTTTGTGACGACCAGATGCTTCAAATTATTCTTTAATAGGGAACTTTTGGAGAACTTCTATTAAGAATTTCGTTCAGAAACCAATATAGAAACTTTCTTAATGAGCACTCGACAAACGCATTTTGAGAACATACACAAAGTCCGAGCTATGGACCTAGTGCATCATCATAACTGAGGTCTCTTGAATTTCCCTACAAGTAAATGGATCTCATATGCAGATGTTTAGTGAATTATAATGGAAAAAATCGAATGCAACTACACAAGAACGAGTCTATAAGTATCGTTCGGAATCATTTTTGTGCAGTGCTAAGTGAAACATGGATATCTGACTCATACGGAGTCCGTTTTGGCTCCACAAGTGGTCACAACGTTTGTGATGACCAGATGCTTCAAAGGATTCTTTCTTAGGGAACTTTTGGAGAACTTTTCTTAAGGAGTTCGTTCAGAAACATTTATAGAAACTTTCTTAATGAGCACTCGACAAACGCATTTCGAGAACATACGCAAAGTCCCAAGTATGGACCTAGTGCATCATCATAACTGAGGTCTCTTGCATTTACCTACAAGTAATTGGATCTCATATGGAGATGTTTAGTGAAGTATAATGGAAAAAATTGAATGCAACTACACGAGAACCAGTCTGTAACTGTCGTTCGGAATCAGTTTTGCGCAGTGTTAACTGAAACATTGATATCTGACTCATATGGAGTTCATTTTGGGTCCACAAGTGGTCAAAATGTTTGTGACGACCAAATGCTTCAAAGGATTCTTTCATAGGGAACTTTTGGAGAACTTTTCTTAAGGAGTTCGTTCAGAAACTTGTATAGAAACTTTGTTAATGAGCACTCGACAAACGCATTTCGAGAACATACACAAAGTCCCAGCTATGGACCTAGTGCATCATCATAACTGAGGTCTCTTGCATCTCCCTACAAGTAATTGGATCTCATACGGAGATGTTTAGTGACGTAGAATGGAAAAGATCGAATGCAACTACACAGGAACCAGTCTGTAGCAGTCGTTCGGAATCAGTTTTGCGCAGTGTTAACTGAAACATGGATATATGACTCATACGGAGTCCGTTTTGGCTACAGAAGTTGACAAAACGTTTGTGACGACCAGATGCTTCAAAGGATTCTTTCATATGGAACTTTTGGAGAACTTTTCTTAAGGAGTTTGTTCAGAAACTTGTATAGAAACTTTCTTAATGAGCACTCGACAAACGCATTTCGCGAACATACACAAAGTCCAAGCTATGGACCTAGTGCATCATCATAACTGAGGTCTCTTGCATTTCCCTACAAGTAATTGGATCTCATATGGAGATGTTTAGTGAAGTAGAATGGAAAAAATCGAATGCAACTACACAAGAACCGGTCTGTAACTGTCGTTCGGAATCAGTTTTGCGCAGTGTTAATTCAAACATGGATATCTGACTCATACGTAGTCCGTTTTGGCTCCACAAGTAGTCAAAACATTTGTGACGACTAGACGCTTCAAAAGATTCTTTCATAGGGAACTTTTGGAGAACTTTTATTAAGGAGTTCGTTCAGATACTTGTATAGAAACTTTCTTAATGAGCACTCGACAATCGCATTTCGAGAACATACACAAAGTCCCAGCTATGGACCTAGTGCATCATCATAACTGAGGTATGTTGCATTTCCCTACAAGTAATTGTATCTAATATGGAGATGTTTAGTGAAGTAGAATGGAAAAAATCGAATGCAACTACAGAAAAACCAGTCTGTAACTGTCGTTCGGAATCAGTTTTGCGTAGTGTTAACTAAAACATGGATATTTCACTCAGACGGAGTCCGTTTTGGCTCCACAAGTAGTCAAAACATTTGTGACGACCAGATGCTTCAAAGGATTCTTTCATAGGGAACTTTTTGAGAACTTTTCTTAAGGCGTTGATTCAGAAACTTGTATAGAAACTTTCTTAATGAGCACTCGACAAGCGCATTTTGAGAACATACACAAAGTCCCAGCTATGGACCTAGTGCATCATCATAACTGAGGTCTCTTGAATTTCCCTACAAGTAAATGGATCTCATATGCAGATGTCTAGTGAATTAGAATGGAAAAAAGCGAATGCAACCACACAAGAAGCAGTCTATAGCTATCGTTCGGAATCAGTTTTGCGCAGTGTTAAGTGAAACATGGATATCTGACTCATACGGAGTCCATTTTGGCTCGACAAGTGGTCAAAACGTTGTGACGACCAGATGCTTCAAAGGATTCTTTCATAGGGAACTTTTGGAGAACTTTTCTTAAGGAGATCGTTCAGAAACATTTATAGAAACTTTCTTAATGAGCACTCGAGAAACGCATTTTGAGAACATACACAAAGTCCGAGCTATCGACCTAGTGCATCATCATAACTGAGGTCTCTTGAATTTCCCTACAAGTAAATGGATCTCATATGCAGATGTTTAGTGAATTAGAATGGAAAAAATCGAATGCAACTACACAAGAACGAGTCTATAGCTATCGTTCGGAATCATTTTTGTGCAGTGTTAAGTGAAACATGGATATCTGACTCATACGGAGTCCGTTTTGGCTCCACAAGTGGTCACAACGTTTGTGATGACCAGATGCTTCAAAGGATTCTTTCTTAGGGAACTTTTGGAGAACTTTTCTTAAGGAGTTCGTTCAGAAACATTTATAGAAACTTTCTTAATGAGCACTCGACAAATGCATTTCGAGAACATACGCAAAGTCCCAACTATGGACCTACTGCATCATCATAACTGAGGTCTCTTGCATTTACCTACAAGTAATTGGATCTCATATGGAGATGTTTAGTGAAGTATAATGGAAAAAATCGAATGCAACTACACGAGAACCAGTCTGTAACTGTCGTTCGGAATCAGTTTTGCGCAGTGTTAACTGAAACATTGATATCTGACTCATATGGAGTTCATTTTGGGTCCACAAGTGGTCAAAATGTTTGTGACGACCAAATGCTTCAAAGGATTCTTTCATAGGGAACTTTTCGAGAACTTTTCTTAAGGAGTTCGTTCAGAAACTTGTATAGAAACTTTGTTAATGAGCACTCGACAAACGCATTTCGAGAACATACACAAAGTCCCAGCTATGGACCTAGTGCATCATCATAACTGAGGTCTCTTGCATCTCCCTACAAGTAATTGGATCTCATACGGAGATGTTTAGTGACGTAGAATGGAAAAGATCGAATGCAACTACACACGAACCAGTTTGTAGCTGTCGTTCGGAATCAGTTTTGCGCAGTGTTAACTGAAACATGGATATCTGACTCATACGGAGTCCGTTTTGGCTCCAGAAGTTGTCAAAACGTTTGTGACGACCAGATGCTTCAAAGGATTCTTTCATATGGAAATTTTGGCGAACTTTTCTTAAGGAGTTCGTTCATAAACTTGTATAGAAACTTTCTTAATGAGCACTCGACAAACGCATTTCGAGAACAGACGCAAAGTCCCTAGTATGGACCTAGTGCATCATCATAACTGAGGTCTTTTGCATTTCCCTACAAGTAATTGGATCTCATATGGAGATTCTTAGTGAAGTAGAATGGAAAAAATCGAATGCAACTACACAAGAACCAAATTGTAACTGTTGTTCGGAATCAGTTTTGCGCAGTGTTAACTGAAACATGGATATCTGACTCATACGAAGTCCGTTTTGGATCCACAAGTAGTCAAAACGTTTGTGACGACGAGATGCTTCAAAGGATTCTTTCATAGGGAACTTTTGGAGAACTTTTCTTAAGGAGTTCGTTCAGAAACATTTATAGAAACTTTCTTAATGAGCACTCGACAAACGCATTTCGGGAACATACACAAAGTCCCAGCTATGGACCTAGTGCATCATCATAACTGAGGTATCTTGCATTTGCCTACAAGTAATTGGATCTCATATGGAGATGTTTAGTGAAGTAGAATGGAAAAAATCAAATGCAGCTACACAAGAACCGGTCTGTAACTGTCGTTTGGAATCAGTTTTGCGCAGTGTTAATTGAAACATGGATATATGACTCATACGTAGTCCGTTTTGGCTCCACAAGTAGTCAAAACGTTTGTGACGACCAGATTCTTCAAAGGATTCTTTCATAGTGAACTTTTGGAGAACTTTTCTTAAGGAGTTCGTTCGGAAACTTGTATAGAAACTTTCTTAATGAGCACTCGACAAACGCATTTCGAGAACATACGCAAAGTCCCAAGTATGGACCTGGTGCATCATCATAACTGAGGTCTCTTGAATTTCCCTACAAGTAAATGGATCTCATATGGAGATGTTTAGTGAATTAGAATGGAAAAAATCAAATGCAACTACACAAGAACCAGTCTATAACTGTCGTTCGGAATCATTCTTGCGCAGTGTTAACTGAAACATGGATATCTGACTCATACGTAGTCTGTTTTGGCTCCACAAGTAGTCAAAATGTTTGTGATGACCAGATGCTTCAAAGGATTCTTTCATAAGGAACTTTTGGATATCTTTTCTTAAGGAGTTCCTTTAGAAACTTGTATAGAAACTTTCTTAATGAACACTCGACAAACGCATTTCGAGAACATACACAAAGTCCCAGCTGTGGACCTAGTGCATCATCATAACTGAGGTATCTTGTATTTCCCTACAAGTAATTGGATCTCATATGGAGATGTTTAGTGAAGTAGAATGGAAAAAATCGAATACAACTACACAAGAACCAGTCTGTAACTGTCGTTCGGAATCAGTTTTGCGCAGTGTTAAGTGAAACATTGATATCTGACTCATACGGAGTCCGTTTTGGCTCAACAAGTGGTCTAAACGTTTGTTACTACCAGATGCTTGAAAGTATTCTTTCATAGGGAACTTTTGGAGAACTTTTCTTTAGGAGTTCGTTCAGAAACTTGTATAGAAACTTTCTTAATGAGCACTCGACAAACGCATTTCGAGAACATACACAAAGTCCCAACTATGGACCTAGTGCATCATCATAACTGAGGTCTCTTGCATCTCCCTACAAGTAATTGGATCTCATATGGAGATGTTTAGTGACGTAGAATGGAAAAAACGAATGCAACTACACAAGAACCAGTCTGTAGCTGTCGTTCGGAATCAGTTTTGCGCAGTGTTAACTGAAACATGGATATGTGACTCATACGGAGTCCGTTTTGGCTCCACAAGTAGTCAAAACGTTTGTGATGACCAGATGCTTGAAAGGATTCTTTCCTAGGGAACTTTTGGAGAACTTTTCTGAAGGAGTTCGTTCAGAAACTTGTATAGAAACTTTCTTAATGAGCACTCGACAAACGCATTTTGAGAACATACACAAAGTCCGAGCTATGGACCTAGTGCATCATCATAACTGAGGTCTCTTGAATTTCCCTACAAGTAAATGGATCTCATATGCAGATGTTTAGTGAATTATAATGGAAAAAATCGAATGCAACTGCACAAGAGCAAGTCTATAACTATCGTTCGAAATCAGTTTTGCGCAGTGTTAAGTGAAACATGGATATCTGACTCATACGGAGTCCGTTTTGGCTCCACAAGTGGTCAAAGCATTTGTGACGAGCAGATGCTTCAAAGAATTCTTTCATAGGAAACTTTTGGAGAACTTTTCTTAAGGAGTTCGTTCAGAAACATTTATAGAAACTTTCTTAATGAGCACTCGACAAACGCATTTCGAGAACATTCGCAAAGTCCCAAGTATGGACCTAGTGCATCATCATAACTGAGGTCTCTTGCATTTACCTACAAGTAATTGGATCTCATATGGAGATGTTTAGTGAAGTAGAATGGAAAAAATCAAATGCAACTACCCAAGAACCAGTCTGTAACTGTCGTTCGGAATCAGTTTTGCGCAGTGTTAACTGAAACATGGATATCTGACTCATACGGAGTCCGTTTTGGCTCCACAAGTAGTCAAAACGTTTGCGACGACTAGATAATTCAAAGGATTCTTTCATAGGGAACTTTTGGAGAAATTTTCCTAAGGAGTTCGTTCAGAAAATTGTATAGAAACTTTCTTAATGAGCACTCAACAAACGAATTTCGAGAACATACACAAAGTCCCAGCTATGGACCTAGTGCATCATCATAACCGACGTCTCTTGCATTTCCCTACAAGTAATTGGATCACATATGGAGATGTTTAGTGAACTATAATGGAAAAAATCGAATGCAACTACACGAGAACCAGTCTGTTACTGTCGTTCGGAATCTGTTTTGCGCAGTGTTAACTGAAACATTGATATCTGATTCATATGGAGTCCGTTTTGGGACCACAAGTGGTCAAAATGTTTGTGACAACCAGATGCTTCAAAGGATTCTTTCATATGGAACTTTTGGAGAACTTTTCTTAAGGAGTTCGTTCAGAAACATTTATAGAAACTTTCTTAATGAGCACTCGACAAACGCATTTCGAGAACATACGCAAAGTCCCAAGTATGGACCTAGTGCATCATCATAACTGAGGTCTCCTGCATTTACCTACAAGAAATTGGATCTCATATGGAGATGTTTAGTGAAGTATAATGGAAAAAATCGAATGCAACTACACGAGAACCAGTCTGTAACTGTCGTTCGGAATCAGTTTTGCGCAGCGTTAACTGAAACATGGTTATCTGACTCATATGGAGTCCGTTTTGGGTCCACAAGTGGTCAAAATGTTTGTGACAACTAGATGCTTCAAAGGATTCTTACATACGGAACTTTTGGAGAACTTTTCTTAAGGAGTTCGTTCAGAAACTTGTATAGAAACTTTCTTAATCAGCACTCGACAAACGCATTTTGAGAACATGCACAAAGTCCCAGCTATGGACCTAGTGCATCGTCATAACTAAGGACTCTTGCATTTCCCAACAAGTAATTGGATCTCATATGGAGATGTTTAGTGAAGTACAATGAAAAAAAATTGAATGCAACTACACAAGAACCAGTCTATAACTGTCGTTCGGAATCAGTTTTGCGCAGTGTTAACTGAAACATGGATATCTGACTCATACGGAGTCCGTTTTGGATCCAGAAGTAGTCAAAACATTTGTGACGACCAGATGCTTCCAAGGATTCTTTCATAGGGAACTTTTGGAGAACTTTTCTTAAGGAGTTCGGCCAGAAACTTGTATAGAAACTTTTCTTAATGAGCACTCGACAAATGCATTTCGCGAACATACACAAAGTCCAAGCTATGGACCTAGTGCATAATCACAGCTGAGGTCTCTTGCATTTCCCTACAAGTAATTGGATCTCATATGGAGATGTTTAGTGAAGTATAATGGAAAAAATTGAATGCAACTACACAAGAACCAGTCTATAACTGTCGTTCGGAATCAGTTTTGCGCAGTGTTAACTAAAACATGGATATCTGACTCATACGGAGTCCGTTTTGTCTCCACAAGTAGTCAAAACGTTTGTGACGACCAGATGCTTCAAAGGATTCTTTTATAGGGAACTTTTGGAGAAGCTTTCTTAAGGAGTTCGTTCAGAAACATTTATAGAAACTTTCTTAAGGAGCACTCGACAAATGCATTTCGAGAACATACGCAAAGTCCCAAGTATGGACCTAGTGCATCATCATAACTGAGGTCTCTTGCATTTACCTACAAGTAATTGGATCTCATATGGAGATATCTAGTGAAGTCTAATGGAAAAAATCGAATGCAACTACACGAGAACCGGTCTGTAACTCTCGTTCGGAATCAGTTTGGCGAAGTGTTAACTGAAACATGGATATCTGACTCATATGGAGTCCGTTTTGGGTCCACAAGTGGCCAAAATGTTTGTGACGACTAAATGCTTCATAGGATTCTTTCATAGGGAACTTTTGGAGAACTTTTCTTAAGGAGTTCGTTCAGAAACTTGTATAGAAACTTTCTTAATGAGCATTCGACAAACGCATTTCGAGAACATACACAAAGTCCTAGCTATGGACCTAGTGCATCGTCATAACTAAGGTCTCTTGCATTTCCCTACAAGTAATCGGATCTCATATGGAGATGTTTAGTGAAGTACAATGGAAAAAAATCGAATGCAACTACACAAGAACCAGTCTATAACTGTCGTTCGGAATCAGTTTTGCGCAGTGTTAACTGAAACATGGATATCTGACTCATACGGAGTCCGTTTTGGCTCCACAAGTAGTCAAAATGTTTGTGACGACCAGATGCTTCAAAGGATTCTTTCATAGGGAACTTTTGGAGAACTTTTCCTAAGGAGTTCGTTCAGAAACTTGTATAGAAACTTTCTTAAGGAGTTCGTTGAGAAACATTTATAGAAACTTTCTTAATGAGCACTCGACAAACGCATTTCGAGAACATACACAAAGTCCCAGCTATGGACCTAGTGCATCATCATAACTGAGGTATCTTGCATTTGCCTACAAGTAATTGGATCTCATATGGAGATGTTTAGTGAAGTAGAATGGAAAAAATCAAATGCAACTACACAAGAACCGGTCTGTAACTGTCGTTCGGAATCAGTTTTGCGCAGTGTTGATTGAAACATGGATATCTGACTCATACGTAGTCCGTTTTGGCTCCACAAGTAGTCAAAACGTTTGTGACGACCAGATTCTTCAAAGGATTCTTTCATAGTGAACTTTTGGAGAACTTTTCTTAAGGAGTTCGTTCAGAAACTTGTATAGAAACTTTCTTAATGAGCACTCGACAAACGCATTTCGAGAACATACGCAAAGTCCCAAGTATGGACCTAGTGCATCATCATAACTGAGGTCTCTTGAATTTCCCTACAAGTAAATGGTTCTCATATGGAGATGTTTAGTGAATTAGAATGGAAAAAATCAAATGCAACTACACAAGAACCAGTCTATAACTGTCGTTCGGAATCATTCTTGCGCAGTGTTAACTGAAACATAGATATCTGACTCATACGTAGTCTGTTTTGGCTCCACAAGTAGTCAAAATGTTTGTGACGACTAGATGCTTCAAAGGATTCTTTCATAAGGAACTTTTAGAGATCTTTTCTTAAGGAGTTCGTTCAGAAACTTGTATAGAAAATTTCTTAATGAACACTCGACAAACGCATTTCGAGAACATACACAAAGTCCCAGCTATGGACCTAGTGCATCATCATAACTGAGGTCTCTTGCATTTCCCTACAAGTAATTGGATCTCATATGGAGATGTTTAGTGAAGTAGAATGGAAAAAATCGAATACAACTACACAAGAACCAGTCTGTAACTGTCGTTCGGAATCAGTTTTGCGCAGTGTTAAGTGACACATTGATAACTGACTCATACGGAGTCCGTTTTGGCTCAACAAGTGGTCAAAACGTTTGTGACTACCAGACGCTTGAAAGGATTCTTTCATAGGGAACTTTTGGAGAACTTTTCTTAAGGAGTTCGTTCAGAAACTTGTATCGAAACTTTCTTAATGAGCACTCGACAAACGCATTTCGAGAACATACACAAAGTCCCAACTATGGACCTAGTGCATCATCTTAACTGAGGTCTCTTGCATCGCCCTACAAGTAATTGGATCTCATATGGAGATGTTTAGTGACGTAGAATGGAAAAAATCGAATGCACCTACACAAGAACCAGTCTGTAGCTGTCGTTCGGAATCAGTTTTGCGCAGTGTTAACTGAAACATGGATATGTGACTCATACGTGTTCCGTTTTGGCTCCACAAGTAGTCAAAACGTTTGTGATGACCAGATGCTTCAAAGGATTCTTTCCTAGGGAACTTTTGGAGAACTTTTCTTAAGGAGTTCGTTCAGAAACTTGTATAGAAACTTTCTTAATGAGCACTCGACAAACGCATTTTGAGAACATACACAAAGTCCCAGCTATGGACCTAGTGCATCATCATAACTGAGGTCTCTTGAATTTCCCTACAAGTAAATGGATCTCATATGCAGATGTTTAGTGAATTAGAATGGAAAAAATCGAATGCAACTACACAAGAACAAGTCTATAACTATCGTTCGAAATCAGTTTTGCGCAGTGTTAAGTGAAACATGGATATCTGACTCAAACGGAGTCCGTTTTGGCTCCACAAGTGGTCATAACATTTGTGACGAGCAGATGCTTCAAAGGATTCTTTCATAGGGAACTTTTGGACAAGTTTTCTTAAGGAGTTCGTTCAGAAACATTTATAGAAACTTTCTTAATGAGCACTCGACAAATGCATTTCGAGAACATTCGCAAAGTCCCAAGTATGGACCTAGTGCATCATCATAACTGAGGTCTCTTGCATTTAGCTACAAGTAATTGGATCTCATATGGAGATGTTTAGTGAAGTAGAATGGAAAAAATCAAATGCAACTACCCAAGAACCAGTCTGTAACTGTCGTTCGGAATCAGTTTTGCGCAGTGTTAACTGAAACATGGATATCTGACTCATACGAAGTCCGTTTTGGCTCCACAAGTAGTCAAAACGTTTGTGACGACTAGATAATTCAAACGATTCTTTCATAGGGAACTTTTGGAGAAATTTTCCTAAGGAGTTCGTTCAGAAACTTGTATAGAAACTTTCTTAATGAGTACTCAACAAACGCATTTCGAGAACATACACAAAGTCCCAGCTATGGACCTAGTGCATCATCATAACCGACGTCTCTTGCATTTCCCTACAAGTAATTGGATCACATATGGAGATGTTTAGTGAACTATAATGGAAAAAATCGAATGCAACTACACGAGAACCAGTCTGTAACCGTCGTTCGGAATCAGTTTTGCGCAGCGTTAACTGAAACATGGATATGTGACTCATATGGAGTCCGTTTTGGGTCCACAAGTGGTCAAAATGTTTGTGACAACTAGATGCTTCAAAGGATTCTTTCATACGGAACTTTTGGAGAACTTTTCTTAAGGAGTTCGTTCAGAAACTTGTATAGAAACTTTCTTAATTAGCACTCGACAAACGCATTTTGAGAACATGCACAAAGTCCCAGCTATGGACCTGGTGCATCGTCATAACTAAGGACTCTTGCATTTCCCTACAAGTAATTGGATCTCATATGGAGATGTTTAGTGAAGTAGAATGGAAAACATCGAATCCAACTACAGAAGAACTAGTCTGTAACTGTCGTTCGGAATCAGTTTTGCGCAGTGTTAACTGAAACATGGATATCTGACTCATACGGAGTCCGTTTTGGATCCAGAAGTAGTCAAAACATTTGTGACGACCAGATGCTTCCAAGGATTCTTTCATAGGGAACTTTGGGAGAACTTTTCTTAAGGAGTTCGTCCAGAAACTTGTATAGAAACTTTCTTAATGAGCACTCGACAAACGCATTTCGCGAACATACACAAAGTCCAAGCTATGGACCTAGTGCATCATCATAGCTGAGGTCTCTTTCATTTCCCTAAAAGTAATTGGATCTCATATGGAGATGTTTAGTGAAGTAGAATGGAAAAAATTGAATGCAACTACACAAGAACCAGTCTATAACTGTCGTTCGGAATTAGTTTTGCGCAGCGTTAACTAAAACATGGATATCTGACTCATACGGAGTCCGTTTTGGATCCACAAGTAGTCAAAACGTTTGTGACGACCAGATGCTTCAAAGGATACTAAAGTATAATGGAAAAAATCGAATGCAACTACACAAGAACTAGTCTCTAACTGTGGTTCGGAATCAGTTTTGCGTAGTGTTAACTAAAACATGTATATCTGACTCGTACGGAGTCTGTTTTGGCTCCACAAGTAGTCAAAACGTTTGTGACGACTAGATGCTTCAAAGTATTCTTTCATTGGTAACTTTTGGAGAACTTTTCTTAAGGAGTTCGTTCAGAAACTTGTATAGAAACTTTCTTAATGAGCACTCGACAAACGCATTTCGAGAACATACACAAAGTCCCAGCTATGGACCTAGTGCATCATCTTAACTGAGGTCTCTTGCATTTCCCTACAAGTAATTGGATATCATATGGAGATGTTTAGTGAAGTAGAATGGGAAAAAAATCGAATGCAACTACACAAGAACTAGTCTGTAACTATCGTTCAGAATCAGTTTTGCGCAGTGTTAACTGAAGCATCGATATCTGACTCATACGGAGTCCATTTTGGCTCGACAAAGTCAAAACATTTGTGACAACCAGATGCTTCAAATTATTCTTTCATAGGGAACTTTTGGAGAACTTTTCTTAAGGAGTTCGTTCAGAAACTTGTATAGAAACTTTCTTAATGAGCACTCGACAAACGCATTTCGAGAACATACACAAAGTCCCAGCTATGGACCTAGTGCATCATCATAACTGAGGTCTCTTGCATTTCCCTACAAGTAATTGGATCTCATATGGAGATGTTTAGTGAAGTAGAATGGAAAAAAATCGAATGCAACTACACAAGAACTAGTTTGTAACTATCGTTCAGAATCAGTTTTGTGCAGTGTTAACTGAAGCATGGATATCTGACTCATACGGTGTCCATTTTGGCTCGACAAGTAGTCAAAATATTTGTGACAACCAGATGCTTCAAATTATTCTTTCATAGGGAACTTTTGGAGAACTTTTCTTAAGGAGTTCGTTCAGAAACTTGTATAGAAACTTTCTTAATGAGCACTCGACAAACGCATTTCGAGAACATACACAAAGTCCCAGCAATGGACCTAGTGCATCATCATAACTGAGGTCTCTTGCATTTCCCTACAAGTAATTAGATCTCATATGGAGATGTTTAGTGAAGTAGAATGGAAAATATCGAATGCAACTACACAAGAACTAGTCTGTAACTATCGTTCAGAATCAGTTTTGCGTAGTGTTAACTGAAGCATGTATATCTGACTCATACGGAGTCCATTTTGGCTCGACAAGTAGTCAAAACATTTGTGACAACCAGATGCTTCAAATTATTCTTTCATAGGGAACTTTTGGAGAACTTTTCTTAAGGAGTTCGTTCAGAAACTTGTATAGAAACTTTCTTAATGAGCACTCGACAAACGCATTTCGAGAACATACACAAAGTCCCAGCTATGGACCTAGTGCATCATCATAACAGAGGGCTCTTGCATTTCCCTACAAGTAATTGGATCTCATATGGATATGTTTAGTGAAGTAGAATGGAAAACATCGAATCCAACTACAGAAGAACTAGTCTGTAACTGTCGTTCGGAATTAGTTTTGCGCAGTGTTAATTGAAACATGGATATCTGACTCGTACGGAGTCTGTTTTGGCTCCACAAGTAGTCAAAACGTTTATGACGACCAGATGCTTCAAATTATTCTTTCATAGGGAACTTTTGGAGAACTTCTGTTAAGAATTTCGTTCAGAAACCAATATAGAAACTTTCTTAATGAGCACTCGACAAACGCATTTCGAGAACATACACAAAGTCCCAACTATGGACCTAGTGCATCATCATAACTGAGGTCTCTTGCATTTCCATACAAGTAATTGGATCTCATATGGAGATGTTTAGTGAAGTAGAATGGAAAAAAATCGAATGCAACTACACAAGAACTAGTCTGTAACTGTCGTTCCGAATCAGTTTTGCGTAGTGTTAACTGAAACATGGATATCTGACTCATACGGAGTCCATTTTGCCTCCACAAGTAGTGAAAACGTTTGTGACGACCAGATGCTTCAAAGTATTCTTTCATAGGGAACTTTTGGAGAACTTTTCTTAAGGAGTTCGTTCAGAAACTTGTATAGAAACTTTCTTAATGAGCACTCGACAAACGCATTTCGAGGACATACACAGAGTCCCAGTTATGGACCTAGTGCATCATCATAATTGAGGTCTCTTGCATTTCCCTACAAGTATTTGGATCTCATATGGAGATGTTTAGTGAAGTAGAATGGAAAAATCGAATGCAACAACACAAGAACTAGTCTCTAACTGTCGTTCGAAATCAGTTTTGCTCAGTGTTAACTGAAACATGGATATCTGACTCATACGGAGTCCGTTTTGGCTCCGCAAGTAGTCAAAACGTTTGTGACGACCAGATGCTGAAGGAAATATGCCCCAGAGGCAATAATAAAGTATTATATATTTCCTTATATCATGATAAATATTTATTATTCATGCTAGAATTGTATTAACCGGAAACGTAATACATGTGTGAATACATAGACAAACAGAGTGTCACTAGTATGCCTCTACTTGACTAGCTCGTTAATCAAAGATGGTTATGTTTCCTAGCCATAGACATGAGTTGTCATTTGATTAACGGGATCACCTCATTAGGAGAATGACGTGATTGACTTGACCCATTTCGTTAGCTTAGCACCCGATCGTTTAGTATGTTGCTATTGCTTTCTTCATGACTTATACATGTTCCTATGACTATGAGATTATGCAACTCCCGTTTACCGGAGGAACACTTTGTGTGCTACCAAACGTCACAACGTAACTGGGTGATTATAAAGGTGCTCTACAGGTGTCTCCAAAGGTACTTGTTGGATTGGCGTATTTCAAGATTAGGATTTGTCACTCCGATTGTCGGAGAGGTATCTCTGGGCCCACTCGGTAATGCACATCACTATAAGCCTTGCAAGCATTGTGACTAATGAGTTAGTTGCGGGATGATGTATTACGGAACGAGTAAAGAGACTTGCCGGTAACGAGATTGAACTAGGTATCGAGATACCGACGATCGAATCTCGGGCAAGTAACATACCGATGACAAAGGGAACAACGTATGTTGTTATGCGGTCTGACCGATAAAGATCTTCGTAGAATATGTGGGAGCCAATATGGGCATCCAGGTCCCGCTATTGGTTATTGACCAGAGAGGTGTCTCGGTCATGTCTACATAGTTCTCGAACCCAAAGGGTCCGCACGCTTAAAGTTACGATGACAGTTATATTATGAGTTTATATGTTTTGATGTACCGAAGGTTGTTCCGAGTCTCGGATGTGATCACGGACATGACGAGGAGTCTCGAAATGGTCGAGACGTAAAGATTGATATATTGGACGACTATATTCGGACACCGGAAGTGTTCCGGAGAAGTTTCAGATTAAACCGGAGTGCCGGAGGGTTACCGGAACCCCCCGGGGAAGTATTGGGCCTTGGTGGGCCTTGAGGGGAGAGAGAGGGCAGCAGCCATGAGGTGGCGCCCCCCCTCCCAAGGGGAGTCCTAGTTGGACTAGGAGAGGGGGGCGCAGCCCCCTTTCCCTCTCCCTCTCCCTCTCTTTCCTTCCCCCCTTCTTTTCCTAGTAGGACTAGGAAAGGGGAGTCCTACTCCTACTAGGAGGAGGACTCCCCCTCTCTCCTTGGCGCGCCTAGGGCAGCCGGCCTCCCCCTTGCTCCTTTATATACGGGGGCAGGGGGGCACCTGAGAACACACTTGATATACGATATTTTAGCCGTGTGCGGTGCCCCCCTCCACCAGATTACACCTCGATAATACCGTCGCGGAGCTTAGACGAAGCCCTGCGTCGGTGGAACATCATCATCGTCACCACGCCGTCGTGCTGACGAAACTCTCCCTCTACACTCGGTTGGATCGGAGTTCGAGGGACATCATCGAGCTGAACGTGTGTAGAACTTCGGAGGTGCCGTGCGTTCGGTACTTGATCGGTCGGATCATGAAGACGTATGACTACATCAACCGCGTTGTGATAACGCTTCCGCTGTCGGTCTACGAGGGTACGTGGACAACACTCTCCCCTCTCGTTGCTATGCATCACCATGATCTTGCGTGTGCGTAGGAATTTTTTTGAAATTACTACGTTACCCAACAGTGGTATCAGAGCTTGGTTTTATGCGTTGATGTTATGCACGAGTAGAACACAAGTGAGTTGTGGGCGATATAAGTCATACTGCTTACCAGCATGTCATATTTTGGTTCAGCGGTATTGTGAGATGAAGCGGCCCGGACCGACATTACGCGTACGCTTACGCGAGACTGGTTTCACCGTTGCGAGCACTCATTGCTTAAAGGTGACCGGCGGGTGTCTGTCTCTCTCACTTTAGTTGAACTGAGTGTGGCTACGCCCGGTCCTTGCGAAGGTTAAAACAGCACCAACTTGACAAACTATCGTTGTGGTTTTGATGCGTAGGTAAGAACGGTTCTTGCTAAGCCCGTAGCAGCCACGTAAAACTTGCAACAACAAAGTAGAGGATGTCTAACTTGTTTTTGCAGGTCATGTTGTGATGTGATATGGTCAATACATGATGTGATATAATTTGTTGTATGAGATGATCATGTTTTGTAACCGAGTTATCGGCAACTGGCAGGAGCCATATGGTTGTCGCTTTATTGTATGAGATGCTATCACCATGTAATAGTTTTACTTTATCACTAAGCGGTAGCGATAGTCGTAAAAGCAATTATTTGGCGAGATGACAACGATACTACGATGGAGATCAAGGTGTCGCGCCGGTGACGATGGTGATCATGACGGTGCTTCGGAGATGGAGATCACGAGCACGGTGCTTCGGGGATGGAGATCACAAGCACAAGATGATGATGGCCATATCATATCACTTATATTGATTGCATGTGATGTTAATCCTTTATGCATCTTATCTTGCTTTGATTGACGGTAGCATTATAAGATGATCTCTCACTAAAATTTCAAGATAAAAGTGTTCTCCCTGAATATGCACCGTTGCAAAAGTTCTTCGTGCTGAGACACCACGTGTTAATCGGGTGTGATAGGCTCTACGTTCAAATACAATGGGTGCAAAACAGTTGCACACGCGGAATACTCAGGTTAAACTTGACGAGCCTAGCCTATACAGATATGGCCTCGGAACACAGAGACCGAAAGGTCGAGCGTGAATCATATAGTAGATATGATCAACATAGTGATGTTCACCATTGAAACTACTCCATCTCACGTGTTAATCAGACATGGTTTAGTTGCTTTGGATCACGTAATCACTTAGATGATTAGAGGGATGTCTATCTAAGTGGGAGTTCTTTAGTAATATGATTAATTGAACTTAAATTTATCATGAACTTAGTACCTGATAGTATCTTGCTTGTCTATGTTCATTGTAGATAAATGGCCCGTGCTGTTGTTCCGTTGAATTTTAATGCGTTCCTTGAGAAAGCTAAGTTGAAAGATGATGGTAGCAATTACACGGACTGGGTCCGTAACTTGAGGATTATCCGCATTGCTGCACAGAAGAATTACGTCCTGGAAGCACCGCTAGGTGCCAGGCCTCCTACAAGAGCTACGCCAGAAGTTATGAACGTCTGGCAAAGCAAAGCTGATGACTACTCAATAGTTCAGTGTGCCATGCTTTACGGCTTAGAACCGGGACTTCAACGACGTTTTGAACGTCATGGAGCATATGAGATGTTCCAGGAGTTGAAGTTAATATTTCAAGCAAATGCCCGGATTGAGAGATATGAAGTCTCCAATAAGTTCTATAGGTGCAAGATGGAAGAGAATAGTTCTGTCAGTGAGCATATACTCAGAATGTCTGGGTATAATAATCACTTGGTTCAACTGGGAGTTGAACTTCCGGATGATTGCGTCATTGACAGAATTCTTCAATCACTGCCACCAAGCTACAAGAGCTTCGTGATGAACTATAACATGCAAGGGATGGATAGGACAATTCCCGAGCTCTTCGCAATGCTAAAGGCAGCGGAGGTAGAAATCAAAAAGGAGCATCAAGTGTTGATGGTCAGTAAAACCACTAGTTTCAAGAAAAAGGGAAAAGGTAAGAAGAAGGGGAACTTCAAGAAGAACAGTAAGCAAGTTGCTGTTCAGGAGAAGAAACCCAAGTCTGGACCTAAGCCTGAAACTGAGTGCTTCTACTGTAAGCAGACTGGTCACTCGAAGCGGAACTACCCCAAGTATTTGGCGGAAAAGAAGGATGGCAAGGTTAACAAAGGTATATCTGATATACAAGTTATTGATTTGTACCTTACCAATGCTCGTAGTAGCACCTGGCTATTTGATACTGGTTCTGTTGCTAATATTTGCAACTCGAAACAGGGGCTACGGATTGAGCGAAGATTGGCTAAGGACGAGGTGACAATGCACGTGGGAAATGGTTCCAAAGTCGATGTGATCGCCGTCGGCACGCTACCTCTACATCTACCTTCGGGATTAATATTAGACCTAAATAATTGTTATTTGGTGACAGCGTTGAGCATGAACATTATATCTGGATCTTGTTTAATGCGAGACGGTTATTCATTTAAATCAGAGAATAATGGTTGTTCTATTTATATGAATAATATCTTTTATGGTCATGCACCCTTGAAGAGTGGTCTATTTTTAATGAATCTCGATAGTAGTGATACACATATTCATAATGTTGAAGCCAAAAGATGCAGAGTTAATAATGACAGTGCAACTTATTTGTGGCACTGCCATTTGGGTCATATCGGTGTAAAGCGCATGAAGAAACTCCATACTGATGGAATTTTGGAATCAGTTGATTTTGAATCACTTGGTACTTACGAACCGTGCCTTATGGGCAAGATGACCAAAACACCATTCTCCGGTACTATGGAGAGAGCAACAAATTTGTTGGAAATCATACATACAGATGTATGTGGTCCGATGAATATTGAGGCTCGTGGCGGATATCGTTATTTTCTCACCTTCACAGATGATTTGAGCAGATATGGGTATATCTACTTAATGAAACATAAGTCTGAAACATTTGAAAAGTTCAAAGAATTTCAGAGTGAAGTTGAAAATCATCGTAACAAGAAAATTAAATTCCTACGATCTGATCATGGAGGAGAATATTTGAGTTACGAGTTTGGTCTACATTTGAAACAATGCGGAATAGTTTCGCAACTCACGCCACCCGGAACACCACAGCGTAATGGTGTGTCCAAACGTCATAATCGTACTTTATTAGATATGGTGTGATCTATGATGTCTCTTACTGATTTACCGCTATCGTTTTGGGGTTATGCTTTAGAGATGGCTGCATTCACTCTAAATAGGACACCATCGAAATCCGTTGAGACGACGCCTTATGAACTATGGTTTGGCAAGAAACCAAAGTTGTCGTATCTTAAAGTTTGGGGTTGCGATGCTTATGTGAAGAAACTTCAACCTGATAAGCTCGAACCCAAATCGGAGAAATGTGTCTTCATAGGATACCCAAAAGAGACTGCTGGGTATACCTTCTATCACAGATCCGAAGGCAAGATATTCGTTGCTAGGAATGGATCCTTTCTAGAGAAGGAGTTTCTCTCGAAAGATGTGAGTGGGAGGAAAGTAGAACTTGATGAGGTAACTGTACCTGCTCCCTTATTGGAAAGTAGATCATCGCAGAAATCAGTTTCTGCGACACCTACACCAAGTAGTGAGGAAGTTAATGATAATGATCATGAACTTCAGATCAAGTTATTACTGAACTTCGTAGGTCAACTAGATCAAGAACTGCACCAGAGTGGTACGGTAATCCTGTTCTGGAGGTCATGTTACTAGACCATGGCGAACCTACGAACTATGAAGAAGCGATAGTGAGCCCAGATTCCGCAAAATGGCTTGAAGCCATGAAATCCGAGATGGGATCCATGTATGAGAACAAAGTATGGACTTTGGTTGACTTGCCCGATGGTCGGCAAGCCATTGAAAACAAATGGATCTTCAAGAAGAAGACTGACACTGATGGTAATGTTACTATCTATAAAGCTCGACTTGTTGCAAAAGGTTTTCGACAAGTTCAAGGGATTGACTACGATGAGACCTTCTCACCCGTAGCGATGCTTAAGTCTGTCCGAATCATGTTAGCAATTGCCGCATTTTATGATTATGAAATTTGGCAAATGGATGTCAAAACTGCGTTCCTGAATGGATTTCTGGAAGAAGAGTTGTATATGATGCAACCAGAAGGTTTTGTCGATCCAAAGGGAGCTAACAAAGTGTGCAAGCTCCAGCGATCCATTTATGGACTGGTGCAAGCCTCTCGGAGTTGGAATAAACGTTTTGATAGTGTGATCAAAGCATTTGGTTTTATACAGACTTTTGGAGAAGCCTGTATGTACAAGAAAGTGAGTGGGAGCTCGATAGCATTTCTGATATTATATGTGGATGACATATTACTGATTGGAAATGATACAGAATTTCTGGATAGCATAAAGGGATACTTGAATAAGAGTTTTTCAATGAAAGACCTCGGTGAAGCTGCATATATATTAGGCATTAAGATCTATAGAGATAGATCAAGACGCTTAATTGGACTTTCACAAAGCACATACCTTGACAAAGTTTTGAAGAAGTTCAAAATGGATCAAGCAAAGAAGGGTTCTTGCCTGTACTACAAGGTGTGAGATTGACTAAGACTCAATGCCCGACCACTGCAGAAGATAGAGAGAAGATGAAAGATGTTCCCTATGCTTCAGCCATAGGCTCAATCATGTATGCAATGCTGTGTACCAGACCTGATGTGTCCTTTGCTATAAGTTTAGCAGGGAGGTACCAAAGTAATCCAGGAGTGGATCACTGGACAGCGGTCAAGAACATCCTGAAATACCTGAAAAGGACTAAGGATATGTTTCTCGTTTATGGAGGTGACAAAGAGCTCATCGTAAGGGGTTACGTTGATGCAAGCTTTGACACTGATCCGGATGATTCGAAATCGCAAACTGGATACGTATTTACATTGAACGGTGGAGCTGTCAGTTGGTGCAGTTCCAAGAAAAGTGTCGTGGCGGGATCTACGTGTGAAGCGGAATACATAGCTACTTCGGAAGCAGCGAATGAAGGAGTCTGGATGAAGGAGTTCATATCCGATCTAGGTGTCATACCTAGTACATCGGGACCAATGAAAATCTTTTGTGATAATACTGGTGCAATTGCCTTAGCAAAGGAATCCAGATTTCACAAGAGAACCAAGCACATCAGAAGACGCTTCAATTCCATCCGGGATTTAGTCCACGTGGGAGACATAGAAGTTTTCAAGATACATACGGATCTGAATGTTGCAGACCCGTTGACTAAGCCTCTTCCACGAGCAAAACATGATCAACACCAAGACTCCATGGGTGTAAGAATCATTACTATGTAATCTAGATTATTGACTCTAGTGCAAGTGGGAGACTGAAGGAAATATGCCCTAGAGGCAATAATAAAGTATTATATATTTCCTTATATCATGATAAATGTTTATTATTCATGCTAGAATTGTATTAACCGGAAACGTAATACATGTGTGAATACATAGACAAACAGAGTGTCACTAGTATGCCTCTACTTGACTAGCTCGTTAATCAAAGATGGTTATGTTTCCTAGCCATAGACATGAGTTTTCATTTGATTAACGGGATCACCTCATTAGGAGAATGACGTGATTGACTTGACCCATTTCGTTAGCTTAGCACCCGATCGTTTAGTATGTTGCTATTGCTTTCTTCATGACTTATACATGTTCCTATGACTATGAGATTATGCAACTCCCATTTACCGGAGGAACACTTTGTGTGCTACCAAACATGACAACGTAACTGGGTGATTATAAAGGTGCTCTACAGGTGTCTCCAAAGGTACTTGTTGGGTTGGCGTATTTCGAGATTAGGATTTGTCACTCCGATTATCGGAGAGGTATCTCTGGGCCCGCTCGGTAATGCACATCACTATAAGCCTTGCAAGCATTGTGACTAATGAGTTAGTTGCGGGATGATGTATTACGGAACGAGTAAAGAGACTTGCCGATAACGAGATTGAACTAGGTATCGAGATACCGACGATCGAATCTCGGGCAAGTAACATACCGATGACAAAGGGAACAACGTATGTTGTTATGCGGTCTGACCGATAAAGATCTTCGTAGAATATGTGGGAGCCAATATGGGCATCCAGGTCCCGCTATTGGTTATTGACCAGAGAGGTGTCTCGGTCATGTCTACATAGTTCTCGAACCCAAAGGGTCCACACGCTTAAAGTTACGATGACAGTTATATTATGAGTTTATATGTTTTGACGTACCGAAGGTTGTTCGGAGTCCCGGATGTAATCATGGACATGACGAGGAGTCTCGAAATGGTCGAGACGTAAAGATTGATATATTGGACGACTATATTCGGACACCGGAAGTGTTCCGGAGAAGTTTCGGATTAAACCGGAGTGCCGGAGGGTTACCGGAACCCCCCGGGGAAGTATTGGGCCTTGGTGGGCCTTGAGGGGAAAGAGAGGGCAGCAGCCATGAGGTAGCACGCCCCCTCCCAAGGGGAGTCCTAGTTGGACTAGGAGAGGGGGGCGCAGCCCCCTTTCCCTCTCCCTCTCCCTCTCTTTCCTTCCCCCTTCTTTTCCTAGTAGGACTAGGAAAGGGGAGTCCTACTCCTACTAGGAGGAGGACTCCCCCTCTCTCCTTGGCGCGCCTAGGGCAGCCGGCCTCCCCCTTGCTCCTTTATATACGGGGGCAGGGGGGCACCTGAGAACACACTTGATATATGATATTTTAGCCGAGTGCGGTGCCCCCCTCCACCAGATTACACCTCGATAATACCGTCGCGGAGCTTAGACGAAGCCCTGCATCGGTGGAACATCATCATCGTCACCACGCCGTCGTGCTGACGAAACTCTCCCTCAACACTCGGCAGGATCGGAGTTAGAGGGACGTCATCGAGCTGAACGTGTGTAGAACTTCGGAGGTGCCGTGCGTTCGGTACTTGATCGGTCGGATCGTGAAGACGTACGACTACATCAACCGCGTTGTGATAACGCTTCCGCTGTCGGTCTACGAGGGTACGTGGACAACACTCTCCCCTCTCGTTGCTATGCATCACCATGATCTTGCGTGTGCGTAGGAATTTTTTTGAAATTACTACGTTACTCAACAGATGCTTCAACGTATTCTTTCATAGGGAAGTTTTGGAGAACTTTTCTTAAGGAGCTCGTTCAGAAACTTGTATAGAAACTTTCTTAATGAGCACTCGACAAACGCATTTCGAAAACATACACAAAGTCCCAGCTATGGACCTAGTGCATCATCATAACTGAGGTCTCTTGCAATTCCCTACAAGTAATTGGATCTTATATGGAGATGTTTAGTGAAGTAGAATGGAAAAAATCAAATGCAACTACACAATAACTAGTCTGTAACTGTCGTTCGGAATCAGTTTTGCGCAGTGTTAACTGAAACATGGATATCTGACTCATACGGAGTCCGTTTTGGCTCAACTAGTGGTCTAAACGTTTGTGACGACCAGATGCTTCAAAGCATTCTTTCATAGGGAACTTTTGGAGAACTTTTCTCAAGGAGTTCGTTCAGAAACTTGTATAGAAACTATCTTAATGAGCACTCGACAAACGCATTTCGAGAACATACACAAAGTCCCAGCTCTGGACCTAGTGCATCATCATAACTGAGGTCTCTTGCAATTCCCTACAAGTAATTGGATCTTATATGGAGATGTTTAGTGAAGTAGAATGGAAAAAATCAAATGCAACTACACAATAACTAGTCTGTAACTGTCGTTCGGAATCAGTTTTGCACAGTGTTAACTGAAACATGGACATCTGACTCATACGGAGTCCATTTTGGCTCCGCAAGTAGTCAAAACGTTTGCGACAACCAGATGCTTCAAAGTATTCTTTCATAGGGATCTTTTGGAGAACTTTTCTTAAGGAGTTCGTTCAGAAACTTGTATAGAAACTTTCTTAATGAGCACTCGACAAACGCATTTCTAGAACATACATAAAGTCCCAGCTATGGACCTAGTGCATCATCATAACTGAGGTCACTTGCATTTTCCTAGTAGTAATTGGATCTCATATGGAGATTTTAGTGAAGTACAATGGAAAAAATTGAATGCAACTACACAAGAACTAGTCTGTAACAGTCGTTCGGAATCAGTTTTGCGTAGTGTTAATTGAAACATGGATATCTGACTCATACGGAGTCCGTTTTGGCTCAAAACCTGTTCAAAACGTTTGTGATGACCAGATGCTTCAAAGTATTCTTTCATAGGGAACTTTTGGATAACTTTTCTTAAGGAGTTCGTTCAGAAACTTTTATAGAACTTTCTTAATGAGCACTCGACAAACGCATTTCGAGAACATACACAAAGTCCCAGCTATGGACCTAGTGCATCATCATAACTGAGGTCTCTTGCAATTCCGTACAAGTAATTGGATCTTATATGGAGATGTTTAGTGAAGTAGAATGGAAAAAATCAAATGCAACTACACAAGAACTAGTCTGTAACTGTCGTTCGGAATCAGTTTTGCGCAGTGTTAACTTAAACATGGATATGTGACTCATACAGAGTCCGTTTTGGCTCCGCAAGTAGTCAAAATGTTTGCGACGACCAGATGCTTCAAAGTATTCTTTCAAAGGAAACTTTTGGAGAACTTTTCTTAAGGAGTTCGTTCAGAAACTTGTATAGAAACTTTCTTAATGAGCACTCGACAAACGCATTTCGAGAACATACATAAAGTCCCAGCTATGGACCTAGTGCATCATCATAACTGAGGTCTCTTGCATTTTCCTAGTAGTAATTGGATCTCATATGGAGATGTTTAGTGAAGTAGAATGGAAAAATTGAATGCAACTACACAAGAACTAGTTTGTAACTGTCGTTCGGAATCAGTTTTGCGTAGTGCTAACTGAAACATGGATATCTGACTCATACGGAGTCCGTTTTGGCTCCACAAGTAGTGAAAACGTTTGTGACGACCAGATGCTTCAAAGTATTCTTTCATAGGGAACTTTTGGAGAACTTTTCTTAAGGAGTTAGTTCAGAAACTTGTATAGAAACTTTCTTATTGAGCACTCGACAAACGCATTTTGAGGACATACACAGAGTCCCAGCTATGGACCTAGTGCATCATCATAGTTGAGGTCTCTTGCATTTCCCTACAATTAATTGGATCTCATATGGAGATGTTTAGTGAAGTAGAATGGAAAAATCGAATGCAACAACACAAGAACTAGTCTATAACTGTCGTTCGGAATCAGTTTTGCTCAGTGTTAACTAAAACATGGATATCTGACTCATACGGAGTCCGTTTTGGCTCCACAAGTAGTCAAAACGTTTGTGACGACCAGATGCTTCAACGTATTCTTTCATAGGGAACTTTGGAGAACTTTTCTTAAGGAGTTCGTTCAGAAACTTGTATAGAAACTTCCTTAATGAGCACTCGACAAACGCATTTCGAGAACATACATAAAGTCCCACTATGGACCTAGTGCATCATCATAACTGAGGTCTCTTGCATTTTCCTAGTAGTAATTTGATCTCATATGGAGATGTTTAGTGAAGTAGAATGGAAAAAATTGAATGCAACTACACAAGAACTAGTCTGTAATAGTCGTTCGGAATCAATTTTGCGTAGTGTTAACTGAAACATGGATATCTGACTCATACGGAGTCCGTTTTGGCTCCACAAGTAGGGAAAACGTTTGCGACGACCAGATGCTTCATAGTATTCTTTCATAGGGAACTTTTGGAGAACTTTTCTTAACGAGTTCGTTCAGGAACTTGTATAGAAACTTTCTTAATGAGCACTCGACAAACGCATTTCGAGAACATACACAAAGTCCCAGCTATGGACCTATTGCATCATCATAATTGAGGTCTCTTGAAATTCCCTACAAGTAATTGGATCTTATATGGAGATGTTTAGTGCAGTAGAATGGAAAAAATCAAATGCAACTACACAAGAACTAGTCTGTATCTGTTGTTCGGAATCAGTTTTGCACAGTGTTAACTGAAACATGGATATCTGACTCATACGGAGTCCATTTTGGCTCCGCAAGTAGTCAAAACGGTTGCGACGACCAGATGCTTCAATGTATTCTTTGATAGGGAACTTTTGGAGAACTTTTCTTAAGGAGTTCGTTCAGAAACTTGTATAGAAACTTTCTTAATGAGCACTCGACAAACGCATTTCGAGGACATACATAAAGTCCCACTATGGACCTAGTGCATCATCATAACTGAGGTCTCTTGCATTTTCCTATTAGTAATTGGATCTCATATGGAGATGTTTACTGAAGTAGAATGGAAAAAATTAAATGCAACTACAGAAGAACTAGTCTGTAACAGTCGTTCGGAATCAGTTTTCCGTAGTGTTAACTAAAACATGGATATCTGACTCATACGGAGTCCGTTTTGGCTGTGCAAGTAGTCAAAACGTTTGCGACAACCAGATGCTTCATAGTATTCTTTCATAGGGAACTTTTAGAGAACTTTTCTTCAGGAGTTCGTTCAGAAACTTGTATAGAAACTTTCTTAATGAGCACTCGACAAACGCATTTCGAGAACATACATAAAGTCCCAGTTATGGACCTAGTGCATCATCATAACCGAGGTCCCTTGCATTTTCCTAGTAGTAATTGGATCTCATATGGAGATGTTTAGTGAAGTAGAATTAAAAAAATTGAATGCAACTACACAAGAACTAGTTTGTAACTGTCGTTCGGAATCAGTTTTGCGTAGTGTTAATAGAAACCTGGATATCTGACTCATACGGAGTCCGTTTTGGCTCCACAAGTAGTCAAAACGTTTGTGACGACCAGGTGCTTCAAAGTATTATTTCATAGGGAACTTTTGGAGAACTTTTCTTAAGGAGTTCGTTCAGAAACTTGTATAGAAACTTTCTTAATGAGCAATCGACAAACGCATTTCGAGAACATACGCAAAGTCCCAGCTATGGACCTAGTGCATCATCATAACTGAGGTCTCTTGCAATTCCCTCCAAGTAATTGGATCTTATATGGAGATGTTTAGTGAAGTAGAATGGAAAAAATTGAATGCAACTACACAAGAACTAGTCTGTAACAGTCGTTCGGAATCAGTTTTGCGTAGGGTTAACTGAAACATGGATATCTGACTCATACGGAGTCCGTTTTGGCTCCACGAGTAGTGAAAACATTTATGACGACCAGATGCTTCAAAGTATTCTTTCATAGGGAACTTTTGGAGAACTTTTCTTAAGGAGTTCGTTCAGAAACTTGTGTAGGAACTTTCTTAATGAGCACTCGACAAACGCATTTCGAGGACATACAGAGAGTCCCAGCTATGGACCTAGTGCATCATCATAGCTGAGGTCTCTTGCATTTCCCTACAAGTAATTGGATCTCATATGGAGATGTTTAGTGAAGTAGAATGGAAAAATCGAATAAAACAACACAAGAACTAGTCTGTAACTGTCGTTCGGAATCAGTTTTGCACAGTGTTAACTGAAACATGGATATCTGACTCATACGGAGTCCGTTTTGGCTCTGCAAGTAGTCAAAACGTTTGCGACGACCAGATGCTTCATAGTATTCTGTCATAGGGATCTTTTGGAGAACTTTTCTTCAGGAGTTCGTTCAGAAACTTGTATAGAAACTTTCTTAATGAGCACTCGACAAATGCATTTCGAGAACATACATAAAGTCCCAGCTATGGACCTAGTGCATCATCATAACTGAGGTCTCTTGCATTTTCCTAGTAGTAATTGGACCTCATATGGAGATGTTTAGTGAAGTAGAATGGAAAAAATTGAATGCAACTACACAAGAACTAGTTTGTAACTGTCGTTCGGAATCAGTTTTGCGTAGTGTTAACTGAAACATGGATATCTGACTCATACGGAGTCCGTTTTGGCTCCACAAGTAATGAAAACATTTGTGATGACCAGATGCTTCAAAGTATTCTTTCATAGGGAACTTTCGGAGAACTTTACTTAAGGAGTTCGTTCAGAAACTTGTATAGAAACTTTCTTAATGAGCACTCGACAAACGCATTTTGAGGACATACATAGAGTCCCAGGTATGGACCTAGTGCATCATCATAGCTGAGGTCTCTTGCATTTACCTACAAGTAATTGGATCTCATATGGAGAAGTTTAGTGAAGTAGAATGGAAAAATCGAATGCAACAATACAAGAACTAGTTTGTAACTGTCGTTCGGAATCAGTTTTGCTCAGTGTTAACTGAAACATGGATATCTGACTCATACGGAGTCCGTTTTGGCTCCACAAGTAGTCAAAATGTTTGTGACGACCAGATGCTTCAAAGTATTATTTCATACGGAACTTTTGGAGAACTTTTCTTAACGAGTTCGTTCAGAAACTTGTATAGAAACCTTCTTAATGAGCACTCGACAAACGCATTTCGAGAACATACACAAAGTCCCAGCTATGGACCTAGTGCATCATTATAACTGAGGTCTCCAGCAATTCCATACAAGTAATTGGATCTTATATGGGGATGTTTAGTGAAGTAGAATGGAAAAAATCAAATGCAACTACACAAGAACTAGTCTGTAACTGTCGTTCGGAATCAGTTTTGCACAGTGTTAACTGAAACATGGATATCTGACTCATACGGAATCCGTTTTGGCTCCGCAAGTAGTCAAAACGTTTGCGACGACTAGATGCTTCAAATTATTCTTTCATAGGGAACTTTTGGAGAACTTTTTTAAGGAGTTCGTTCAGAAACTTGTATAGAAACTTTCTTAATGACCACTCGACAAACGCATTTCGAGAACATACACAAAGTCCCAGCTATGGACCTAGTGCATCATCATAACTGAGGTTTCTTGCAATTCCCTACAAGTAATTGGATCTTATATGGAGATGTTTAGTGAAGTAGAATGGAAAAAAAATCAAATGCAACTACACAAGAACTACTCTGTAACTGTCGTTCCGAATAAGTTTTGCACAGTGTTAACTGAAACATTGATATCTGACTCATACGGAGTCCGTTTTGGCTCCGCAAGTAGCCAAAACGTTTGCGACGACCAGATGCTTGAAAATATTCTTTCATATGGAACTTTTGGAGAACTTTTCTTAAGGAGTTCGTTCAGAAACTTGTATAGAAACTTTCTTAATGAGCACTCGACAAACCCATTTCGAGAACATACACAAAGTCCCAGCTATGGACCTAGTGCATCATCATAACTGAGGTCTCTTGCATTTTCCTAGTAGTAATTGGATCTCATATGGAGATGTTTAGTTAAGTAGAATGGAAAAAATCAAATGCAACTACACAAGAACTAGTCTGCAACTGTCGTTCGAAATCAGTTTTGCGTAGTGTTAACTGAAACATGGATATCTGACTCATACAGAGTCCGTTTTAGCTCCACAAGTAGTGAAAACGTTTGTGACGACCAGATGCTTCAAAGTATTCTTTCATAGGGAACTTTTGGAGAACTTTTCTTAAGTAGTTCGTTCAGAAACTTGTATAGAAACTTTCTAAATGAGGACTCGACAAACGCATTTCGAGGACATACACAGAGTCCCAGCTATGGACCTAGTGCATGATCACAACTGAGGTCTCTTGCATTTCCCTACAAGTAATTGGATGTCATATGGAGATGCTTAGTGAAGTAGAATGGAAAAATCGAATGGAACAACACAAGAACTAGTCTGTAACTGTCGTTCGGAATCAGTTTTGCTCAGTGTTAACTGAAACATGGATATCTGACTCATACGGAGTCCGTTTTGGCTCCACAACTAGTCAAAAAGTTTGTGACAACCAGATGCTTCAACATATTCTTTCATAGGGAACTGTGGAGAACTTTTCTTAAGGAGTTCGTTCAGAAACTTGTATAGAAACATTCTTAATGAGCACTCGACAAACGCATTTCGAGAACATACGCAAAGTCCCAGCTACGGACCTAGTGCATCATCATTACTGAGGTCTCTTGCAATTCCCTACAATTAATTGGATCTTATATGGAGATATTTAGTGAAGTAGAATGGAAAAAATCAAATGCAACTACATAAGAACTAGTCTGTAACCGTCGTTCGGAATCAGTTTTGCATAGTGTTAACTGAAACATGGATATCTGACTTATACGGAGTCCGTTTTGGTTCCCCAAGTAGTCAAAACGCTTGGGACGACCAGATGCTTCAAAGTATTCTTTCATAGGGAACTTTTGGAGAACTTTTCTTAAGGAGTTCGTTCAAAAACTTGTATAGAAACTTTCTTAATGAGCACTCGACAAACGCATTTCGAGGACATACACAGAGTCCCAGCTATGGACCTAGTGCATCATCATAGCTGAGGTCTCTTGCATTTCCCTACAAGTAATTGGATCTAATATGGAGATGTTTAGTGAAGTAGAATGCAAAAATCGAATGCAACAACACAAGAACTAGTCTGTAACTGTCGTTCGGAATCAGTTTTGCTCAGTGTTAACTGAAACAGGGATATCTGACTCATACGGAGTCCGTTTTGGCTCCACAAGTAGTCAAAACGTTTTTGACCACCAGATGCTTCAACGTATTCTTTCATAGGGAACTTTCGGAGAACTTTTCTTCAGGAGTTCGTTCAGAAACTCGTATAGAAACTTTCTTAATGAGCACTCGACAAACGCATTTTGAGAACATACACAAAGTCCCAGCTATGGACCTAGTGCATCATCATAACTGAGGTCTCCTGCAATTCCCTACAAGTAATTGGATCTTATATGGAGATGTTTAGTGAAGTAGAATGGAAAAAATCAAATGCAACTACACAAGAACTAGTTTGTAATTGTCGTTCGGAATCAGTTTTGCACAGTGTTAACTGAAACATGGATATCTGACTCATACGGAATCCGTTTTGGCTCTGCAAGTAGTCAAAACGTTTGCGATGACCAGATGCTTCAAACTATTCTTTCATAGGGAACTTTTGGAGAACTTTTCTTAAGGAGTTCGTTCAAAAACATGTATAGAAACTTTCTTAATGAGCACTCGACAAACGCATTTCGAGAACATACACAAAGTCCCAGCTATGGACCTAGTGCATCATCATAACTGAGGTCTCTTGCATTTTCCTAGTAGTAATTGTATCTCATATGGAGATTTTTAGTGAAGTAGAATGGAAAAAAATTGAATACAACTACACAAGAACTAGTCTGTAACAGTCGTTCGGAATCAGTTTTGCGTAGTGTTAACTGAAACATGGATATCTGACTGATACGGAGTCCGTTTTGGCTCCACAAGTAGTTTAAACATTTGCGACGACCAGATGCTTCATAGTATTCTTTCATAGGGAACTTTTGAAGAACTTTTCTTAAGGAGTTCGTTCAGAAACTTGTATAGAAACTTTCTTAATGAGCACTCGACAAACGCATTTCGAGGACATACATAGAGTCCCAGCTATGGACCTAGTGCATCATCATAGCTGAGGTGTCTTGCATTTCCCTACAAGTAATTGGATCTCATATGAAGATGTTTAGTGAAGTAGCATGGAAAAAATCAAATGCAACTACACAAGAACTAGTCTGTAACTATCGTTCGGAATCAGTTTTGCACAGTGTTAACTGAAACATGGATATCTGACTCATACGGAGTCCGTTTTGGCTCTGCAAGTAGTCAAAACGTTTGCGACGACCAGATGCTTCATAGTATTCTGTCATAGGGATCTTTTGGAGAACTTTTCTTTAGGAGTTCGTTCAGAAACTTGTATAGAAACTTTCTTAATGAGCACTCGACAAACGCATTTCGAGAACATACACAAAGTCCCAGCTATGGACCTAGTGCATCATCATAACTGAGGTCTCTTGCAATTCCCTACAAGTAATTGGATCTTATATGAGATGTTTAGTGAAGTAGAATGGAAAAAAATCAAATGCAAATACACAAGAACTAGTCTGTAACTGTCGTTCAGAATAAGTTTTGCACAGTGTTAACTGAAACATGGATATCTAACTCGTACGGAGTCCGTTTTGGCTCCGCAAGTAGTCAAAATGTTTGCGACGACCAGATGCTTCAAAGTATTCTTTCATAGGGAACTTTTGGAGAACTTTTCTTAAGGAGTTCGTTCAAAAACTTGTATAGAAACTTTCTTAATGAGCACTCGACAAACGCATTTCGAGAACATACATAAAGTCCCAGCTATGGACCTAGTGCATCATCATAACTGAGGTCTCTTGCATTTTCCTAGTAGTAATTGGATCTAATATGGAGATGTTTAGTGAAGTAGAATGGAAAAAATTGAATGCAACTACACAAGAACTAGTTTGTAACTGTCGTTCGGAATCAGTTTTGCGTAGTGCTAACCGAAACATGGATATCTGACTCATACGGAGTCCGTTTTGGCTCCACAAGTAGTGAAAACGTTTGTTACGACCAGATGCTTCAAAGTATTCTTTCATAGGGAACTTTTGGAGAACTTTTCTTAAGGAGTTAGTTCAGAAACTTGTATAGAAACTTTCTTAATGAGCACTCGACAAACGCATTTTGAGGACATACACAGAGTCCCAGCTATGGACCTAGTGCATCATCATAGTTGAGGTCTCTTGAATTTCCCTACAATTAATTGGATCTCATATGGAGATGTTTAGTGAAGTAGAATGGAAAAATCGAATGCAACAACACAAGAACTAGTCTGTAACTGTCGTTCGGAATTAGTTTTGCTCAGTGTTAACTGAAACATGGATATCTGACTCATACGGAGTCCGTTTTGGCTCCACAACTAGTCAAAACGTTTGTGACAACCAGATGCTTCAACATATTCTTTCATAGGGAACTTTGGAGAACTTTTCTTAAGGAGTTCGTTCAGAAACTTGTATAAAAACTTTCTTAATGAGCACTCGACAAACGCATTTCGAGAACATACGCAAAGTCCCAGCTACGGACCTAGTGCATCATCATTACTGAGGTCTCTTGCAATTCCCTACAATTAATTGGATCTTATATGGAGATATTTAGTGAATTAGAATGGAAAAAATCAAATGCAACTACACAAGAACTAGTCTGTAACTGTCGTTCGGAATCAGTTTTGCATAGTGTTAACTGAAACATGGATATCTGACTTATACGGAGTCCGTTTTGGTTCCCCAAGTAGTCAAAACATTTGGGACGACCAGCTGCTTCAAAGTATTCTTTCATAGGGAACTTTTCTTAAGGAGTTCGTTCAAAAACTTGTATAGAAACTTTCTTAATGAGCACTCGACAAACGCATTTCGAGGACATACACAGAGTCCCAGCTATGGACCTAGTGCATCATCATAACTGAGGTCTCTTGCATTTCCCTACAAGTAATTGGATCTCATATGGATATGTTTAGTGAAGTAGAATGGAAAACATCGAATCCAACTACAGAAGAACTAGTCTGTAACTGTCGTTCGGAATCAGTTTTGCTCAGTGTTAATTGAAACATGGATATCTGACTCATACGGAGTCCGTTTTGGCTCCACAAGTAGTCAAAACGTTTTTGACGACCAGATGCTTCAACATATTCTTTCATAGGGAACTTTTGGAGAACTTTTCTTCAGGAGTTCGTTCAGAAACTCGTATAGAAACTTTCTTAATGAGCACTCGACAAACGCATTTTGAGAACATACACAAAGTCCCAGCTATGGACCTAGTGCATCATCATAACTGAGGTCTCCTGCAATTCCCTACAAGTAATTGGATCTTATATGGAGATGTTTAGTGAAGTAGAATGGAAAAAATCAAATGCAACTACACAAGAACTAGTTTGTAATTGTCGTTCGGAATCAGTTTTGCACAGTGTTAACTGAAACATGGATATCTGACTCATACGGAATCCGTTTTGGCTCCGCAAGTAGTCAAAACGTTTGCGACGACCAGATGCTTCAAACTATTCTTTCATAGGGAACTTTTGGAGAACTTTTCTTAAGGAGTTTGTTCAAAAACTTGTATAGAAACTTTCTTAATGAGCACTCGACAAACGCATTTCGAGAACATACACAAAGTCCCAGCTATGGACCTAGTGCATCATCATAACTGAGGTCTCTTGCATTTTCCTAGTAGTAATTGGATCTCATATGGAGATGTTTAGTGAAGTAGAATGGAAAAAATCGAATGCAACTACACCAGAACTAGTCTGTAACTGTCGTTCGGAATCAGTTTTGCGTAGTGTTAACTGAAACATGGATATCTGACTCATACGGAGTCCGTTTTGGCTCCACAAGTAGTGAAACCGTTTGTGACGACCAGATGCTTCAAAGTATTCTTTCATAGGGAACTTTTGGAGAACTTTTCTTAAGGAGTTCGTTCAGAAACTTGTATTGAAATTTTCTTAATGAGCACTCGACAAACGCATTTCGAGGACATACACAGAGTCCCAGCTATGGACCTAGTGCATCATCATAACTGAGGTATCTTGCATTTCCATACAAGTAATTGGATCTCATATGGAGATGTTTAGTGAAGTAGAATTAAAAAATCGAATGCAACAACACAAGAACTAGTCTGTAATTGTCGTTCGGAATCAGTTTTGCTTAGTGTTAACTGAAACATGGATATCTGACTCATACGGAGTCCGTTTTGGCTCCACAAGTAGTCAAAACGTTTGTGACGACCAGATGCTTCAACGTATTCTTTCATAGGGAACTTTTGGAGAACTTTTCTTAAGGAGTTCGTTCAGAAACTTGTATAGAAACTTTCTTAATGAGCACTCGACAAACGCATTTCGAGAACATACACAAAGTCCCAACTATGGACCTAGTGCATCATCATAACTGGGGTCTCTTGCAATTCCCTACAAGTAATTGGATCTTATATGGAGATGTGTAGTGAAGTAGAATGGAAAAAAAATCAAATGCAACTACACAACAACTAGTCTGTAAGTGTCGCTCGGAATAAGTTTTGCACAGTGTTAACTGAAACATGGATATCTGACTAATACGGAGTCCGTTTTGGCTCCGCAAGTAGTCAAAACGTTTGCGATGACCAGATGCTTGAAAGTATTCTTTCATAGGGAACTTTTGGAGAACTTTTTTTAAGTAGTTCGTTCAGAAACTTGTATAGAAACTTTCTTAATGAGCACTCGACAAAAGCATTTCGAGAACATACACAAAGTCCCAGCTATGGACCTAGTGCATCTTCATAACTGAGGTCTCTTGCATTTCCCTACAAGTAATTGGATATCATATGGAGATGTTTAGTGAAGTAGAATAGAAAAATCGAATGCAACAAGACAAGAACTAGTCTGTAACTGTCGTTCGGAATCAGTTTTGCACAGTGTTAACTGAAACATAGATATCTGACTCATACGGAGTCCGTTTTGGCTCCACAAGTAGCCAAAATGTTTGTGACGACCAGATGCTTCAAAGTATTCTTCCATAGGGAACTTTTGGAGAACTTTTCTTAAGGAGTTCGTTCAGAAACTTGTATAGAAACTTTCTTAATGAGCACTCGACAAACCGATTTCGAGAACATACACAAAGTCCCAGCTATGGACCTAGTGCATCATCATAACTGAGGTCTCTTGCATTTTCCTAGTAGTAATTGGATCTCATATGGAGATGTTTAGTGAAGTAGAATGGAAAAAATCGAATGCAACTACACAAGAACTAGTCTGTAACTGTCGTTCGGAATCAGTTTTGCGTAGTGTTAACTGAAACATGGATATCTGACTCATACGGAGTCCGTTTTGGCTCCACAAGTAGTGAAAACGTTTGTGACGACCAGGTGCTTCAAAGTATTCTTTCATAGGGAACTTTTGGAGAACTTTTCTTAAGGAGTTAAGTCAGAAACTTGTATAGAAACTTTCTAAATGAGGACTCGACAAACGCATTTCGAGGACATACACAGAGTCCCAGCTATGGACCTAGTGCATGATCATAACTGAGGTCTCTTGCATTTCCCTACAAGTAATTGGATCTCATATGGAGATGTTTAGTGAAGTAGAATGGAAAAATCGAATGCAACAACACAAGAACTAGTCTGTAACTGTCGTTCGGAATCAGTTTTGCTCAATGTTAACTGAAACATGGATATCTGACTCATACGGAGTCCGTTTTGGCTCCACAATTAGTCAAAATGTTTGTGACGACCAGATGCTTCAACATATTCTTTCATAGGGAACTTTGGAGAACTTTTCTTAAGGAGTTCATTCAGAAACTTGTATAGAAACTTTCTTAATGAGCACTCGACAAACGCATTTCGAGAACATACGCAAAGTCCCAGCTATGAACTAGTGCATCATCATAATTGAGGTCTCTTGCAATTCCCTACAAGTAATTGGATCTTATATGGAGATATTTAGTGAAGTAGAATGGAAAAAATCAAATGCAACTACACAAGAACTAGTCTGTAACTGTCGTTCGGAATCAGTTTTGCATAGTGTTAACTGAAACATGGATATCTGACTCATACGGAGTCCGTTTTGGCTCCCCAAGTAGTCAAAACGTTTGCGACGACCAGATGCTTCAAAGTATTCTTTCATAGGGAACTTTTGGAGAACTTTTCTTAAGGAGTTCGTTCAGAAACTTGTATAGAAACTTTCTTAATGAGCACTCGACAAACGCATTTCGAGGACATACACAGAGTCCCAGCTATGGACCTAGTGCATCATCATAACTGAGGTCTCTTGCATTTCCCTACAAGTAATTGGATCTCATATGGAGATGTTTAGTGAAGTAGAATGGAAAAATCGAATGCAACAACACAAGAACTAGTCTGTAACTGTCGTTCGGAATCAGTTTTGCTCAACGTTAACTGAAACATGGATATCTGACTCATACGGAGTCCGTTTTGGCTCCACAATTAGTCAAAAAGTTTGTGACGACCAGATGCTTCAACATATTCTTTCATAGGGAACTTTTGGAGAACTTTTCTTAAGGAGTTCGTTTAGAAACTTGTATAGAAACTTTCTTAATGAGCACTCGACAAACGCATTTCGAGAACATACACAAAGTCCCAGCTATGGACCTAGTGCATCATCATAACTGAGGTCCCTTGCAATTCCCTACAAGTAATTGGATCTTATATGGAGATGTGTAGTGAAGTAGAATGGAAAAAAAATCAAATGCAACTACACAAGAACTAGTCTGTAAGTGTCGCTCGGAATAAGTTTTGCACAGTGTTAACTGAAACATGGATATCTGACTCATATGGAGTCCGTTTTGGCTCCGCAAGTAGTCAAAACGTTTGCGATGACCAGATGCTTGAAAGTATTCTTTCATAGGGAACTTTTGGAGAACTTTTCTTAAGTAGTTCGTTCAGAAACTTGTATAGAAACTTTCTTAATGAGCACTCGACAAACGCATTTCGAGAACATACACAAAGTCCCAGCTATGGACCTAGTGCATCATCATAACTGAGGTCTCTTGCATTTCCCTACAAGTTATTGGATATCATATGGAGATGTTTAGTGAAGTAGAATAGAAAAATCGAATGCAACAAGACAAGAACTAGTCTGTAACTGTCGTTCGGAATCAGTTTTGCGCAGTGTTAACTGAAACATGGATATCTGACTCATACGGAGTCCGTTTTGGCTCCACAAGTAGCCAAAATGTTTGTGACGACCAGATGCTTCAAAGTATTCTTTCATAGGGAACTTTTGGAGAACTTTTCTTAAGGAGTTCATTCAGAAACTTGTATAGAAACTTTCTTAATGAGCACTCGACAAACCCATTTCGAGAACATACACAAAGTCCCAGCTATGGACCTAGTGCATCATCATAACTGAGGTCTCTTGCATTTTCCTAGTAGTAATTGGATCTCATATGGAGATGTTTAGTGAAGTAGAATGGAAAAAATCGAATGCAACTACACAAGAACTAGTCTGTAACTGTCGTTCGGAATCAGTTTTGCGTAGTGTTAACTGAAACATGGATATCTGACTCATACGGAGTCCGTTTTGGCTCCACAAGTAGTGAAAACGTTTGTGACGACCAGGTGCTTCAAAGTATTCTTTCATAGGGAACTTTTGGAGAACTTTTCTTAAGGAGTTAAGTCAGAAACTTGTATAGAAACTTTCTAAATGAGGACTCGACAAACGCATTTCGAGGACATACACAGAGTCCCAGCTATGGACCTAGTGCATGATCATAACTGAGGTCTCTTGCATTTCCCTACAAGTAATTGGATCTCATATGGAGATGTTTAGTGAAGTAGAATGGAAAAATCGAATGCAACAACACAAGAACTAGTCTGTAACTGTCGTTCGGAATCAGTTTTGCGCAGTGTTAATTGAAACATGGATATCTGACTCATACGGAGTCCGTTTTGGCTCCACAATTAGTCAAAATGTTTGTGACGACCAGATGCTTCAACATATTCTTTCATAGGGAACTTTGGAGAACTTTTCTTAAGGAGTTCATTCAGAAACTTGTATAGAAACTTTCTTAATGAGCACTCGACAAACGCATTTCGAGAACATACGCAAAGTCCCAGCTATGAACTAGTGCATCATCATAATTGAGGTCTCTTGCAATTCCCTACAAGTAATTGGATCTTATATGGAGATATTTAGTGAAGTAGAATGGAAAAAATCAAATGCAACTACACAAAAACTAGTCTGTAACTGTCGTTCGGAATCAGTTTTGCACAGTGTTAACTGAAACATGGATATCTGACTCATACGGAGTCCGTTTTGGCTCCCCAAGTAGTCAAAACGTTTGCGACGACCAGATGCTTCAAAGTATTCTTTCATAGGGAAATTTTGGAGAACTTTTCTTAAGGAGTTCGTTCAGAAACTTGTATAGAAACTTTCTTAATGAGCACTCGACAAACCCATTTCGAGAACATACACAAAGTCCCAGCTATGGACCTAGTGCATCATCATAACTGAGGTCTCTTGCATTTTCCTAGTAGTAATTGGATCTCATATGGAGAAGTTTAGTGAAGTAGAATGGAAAAAATCGAATGCAACTACACAAGAACTAGTCTGTAACTGTCGTTCGGAATCAGTTTTGCGTAGTGTTAACTGAAACATGGATATCTGACTCATACGGAGTCCGTTTTGGCTCCACAAGTAGTGAAAACGTTTGTGACGACCAGATGCTTCAAAGGATTCTTTCATAGGGAACTTTTGGCGAACATTTCTTAAGGAGTTCGTTTAGAAACTTGTAAAGAAACTTTCTTAATGAGCACTCGACAAACGCATTTCGAGGACATACACAGAGTCCCAGCTATGGACCTAGTGCATCATCATAACTGAGGTCTCTTGCATTTCCCTACAAGTAATTGGATCTCATATGGAGATGTTTAGTGAAGTATAATGGAAAAATCGAATGCAACAACACAAGAACTAGTCTGTAACTGTCGTTCGGAATCAGTTTTGCTCAATGTTAACTGAAACATGGATATCTGACTCATACGGAGTCCGTTTTGGCTCCACAATTAGTCAAAACGTTTGTGACGACCAGATGCTTCAACATATTCTTTCATAGGGAACTTTTGGAGAACATTTCTTAAGGAGTTTGTTCAGAAACTTGTATAGAAACTTTCTTAATGAGCACTCGACAAACGCATTTCGAGAACATACGCAAAGTCCCAGCTATGGACCTAGTGCATCATCATAACTGAGGTCTCTTGCAATTCCCTACAAGTAATTGGATCTTATATGGAGATGTTTAGTGAAGTAGAATAGAAAAATCGAATGCAACAAGACAAGAACTAGTCTGTAACTGTCGTTCGGAATCAGTTTTGCGCAGTGTTAACTGAAACATGGATATCTGACTCATACGGAGTCCGTTTTGGCTCCGCAAGTAGTCAAAACTTTTGTGAAGACCAGATGCTTGAAAGTATTCTTTCATAGGGAACTTTTGGAGAACTTTTCTTAAGTAGTTCGTTCAGAAACTTGTATAGAAACTTTCTTAATGAGCACCCGACAAACGCATTTCGAGAACATACACAAAGTCCCAGCTATGGACCTAGTGCATCATCATAACTGAGGTCTCTTGCATTTCCCTACAAGTAATTGGATATCATATGGAAATGTTTAGTGAAGTAGAATAGAAAAATTGAATGCAACAAGACAAGAACTAGTCTGTAACTGTCGTTCGGAATCAGTTTTGCGCAGTGTTAATTGAAACATGCATATCTGACTCATACGGAGTCCGTTTTGGCTCCACAAGTAGCCAAAATGTTTGTGACGACCAGATGCTTCAAAGTATTCTTTCATAGGGAACTTTTGGAGAACTTTTCTTAAGGAGTTCGTTCAGAAACTTGTATAGAAACTTTCTTAATGAGCACTCGACAAACCCATTTCGAGAACATACACAAAGTCCCAGCTATGGACCTAGTGCATCATCATAACTGAGGTCTCTTGCATTTTCCTAGTAGTAATTGGATCTCATATGGAGATGTTTAGTGAAGTAGAATGGAAAAAATCGAATGCAACTACACAAGAACTAGTCTGTAACTGTCGTTCGGAATCAGTTTTGCATAGTGTTAACAGAAACATGGATATCTGACTCATACGGAGTCCGTTTTGGCTCCACAAGTAGTGAAAACGTTTATGACGACCAGATGCTTCAAAGTATTCTTTCATAGGGAACTTTTGGAGTACTTTTCTTAAGGAGTTAAGTCAGAAACTTGTATAGAAACTTTCTATATGAGGACTCGACAAACGCATTTCGAGGACATACACAGAGTCCTAGCTATGGACCTAGGGCATGATCATAACTGAGGTCTTTTGCATTTCCCTACAAGTAATTGGATCTCATATGGAGATGTTTAGTGAAGTAGAATGGAAAAATCGAATGCAACAACACAAGAACTAGTCTGTAACTGTCGTTCGGAATCAGTTTTGCTCAATGTTAACTGAAACATGGATATCTGACTCATACGGAGTCCGTTTTGGCTCCACAATTAGTCAAAACGTTTGTGACGACCAGATGCTTCAACATATTCTTTCATAGGGAACTTTTGGAGAACATTTCTTAAGGAGTTCGTTCAGAAACTTGTATAGAAACTTTCTTAATGAGCACTCGACAAACGCATTTCGAGAACATACGCAAAGTCCCAGCTATGGACCTAGTGCATCATCATAACTGAGGTCTCTTGCAATTCCCTACAAGTAATTGTATCTTATATGGAGATGTTTAGTGAAGTAGAATGGAAAAAATCAAATGCAACTACACAAGAACTAGTCCGTAATTGTCGCTCGGAATAAGTTTTGCACAGTGTTAACTGAAACATGGATATCTGACTCATACGGAGTCCGTTTTGGCTCCGCAAGTAGTCAAAACTTTTGCGATGACCAGATGCTTGAAAGTATTCTTTCATAGGGAACTTTTGGAGAACTTTTCTTAAGTAGTTCGTTCCGAAACTTGTATAGAAACTTTCTTAATGAGCACTCGACAAACGCATTTCGAGGACATACACAGAGTCCCAGCTATGGACCTAGTGCATCATCATAACTGAGGTCTCTTGCATTTCCCTACAAGTAATTGGATCTCATATGGAGATGTTTAGTGAAGTAGAATGGAAAAATCGAATGCAACAACACAAGAACTAGTCTGTAACTGTCGTTCGGAATCAGTTTTGCTCAATGTTAACTGAAACATGGATATCTGACTCATACGGAGTCCGTTTTGGCTCCATAATTAGTCAAAACGTTTGTGACGACCAGATGCTTCAACATATTCTTTCATAGGGAACTTTTGGAGAACATTTCTTAAGGAGTTCGTTCAGAAACTTGTATAGAAACTTTCTTAATGAGCACTCGAATAACGCATTTCGAGAACATACGCAAAGTCCCAGCTATGGACCTAGTGCATCATCATAACTGAGGTCTCTTGCAATTCCCTACAAGTAATTGGATCTTATATGGAGATGTTTAGTGAAGTAGAATGGAAAAAATGAAATGCAACTACACAAGAACTAGTCCGTAACTGTCGCTCGGAATAAGTTTTGCACTGTGTTAACTGAAACATGGATATCTGACTCATACGGAGTCCGTTTTGGCTCCGCAAGTAGTCAAAACTTTTGCGATGACCAGATGCTTGAAAGTATTCTTTCATAGGGAACTTTTGGAGAACTTTTCTTAAGTAGTTCGTTCAGAAACTTGTATAGAAACTTTCTTAATGAGCACTCGACAAACGCATTTCGAGAACATACACAAAGTCCCAGCTATGGACCTAGTGCATCATCATAACTGAGGTCTCTTGCATTTCCCTACAAGTAATTGGATATCATATGGAAATGTTTAGTGAAGTAGAATAGAAAAATCGAATGCAACAAGACAAGAACTAGTCTGTAACTGTCGTTCGGAATCAGTTTTGCGCAGTGTTAATTGAAACATGGATATCTGACTCATACGGAGTCCGTTTTGGCTCCACAAGTAGCCAAAATGTTTGTGACGACCAGATGCTTCAAAGTATTCTTTCATAGGGAACTTTTGGAGAACTTTTCTTAAGGAGTTCGTTCAGAAACTTGTATAGAAACTTTCTTAATGAGCACTCGACAAACCCATTTCGAGAACATACACAAAGTCCCAGCTATGGACCTAGTGCATCATCATAACTGAGGTCTCTTGCATTTTCCTAGTAGTAATTGGATCTCATATGGAGATGTTTAGTGAAGTATAATGGAAAAAACAAATGCAACTACACAAGAACTAGTCTGTAACTCTCGTTCGGAATCAGTTTTGCATAGTGTTAACAGAAACATGGATATCTGACTCATACGGAGTCCGTTTTGGCTCCACAAGTAGTGAAAACGTTTATGACGACCAGATGCTTCAAAGTATTCTTTCATAGGGAACTTTTGGAGTACTTTTCTTAAGGAGTTAAGTCAGAAACTTGTATAGAAACTTTCTATATGAGGACTCGACAAACGCATTTCGAGGACATACACAGAGTCCTAGCTATGGACCTAGGGCATGATCATCACTGAGGTCTCTTGCATTTCCCTACAAGTAATTGGATCTCATATGGAGATGTTTAGTGAAGTAGAATGGAAAAATCGAATGCAACAACACAAGAACTAGTCTGTAACTGTCGTTCGGAATCAGTTTTGCTCAATGTTAACTGAAACATGGATATCTGACTCATACGGAGTCCGTTTTGGCTCCACAATTAGTCAAAACGTTTGTGACGACCAGATGCTTCAACATATTCTTTCATAGGGAACTTTTGGAGAACATTTCCTAAGGAGTTCGTTCAGAAACTTGTATAGAAACTTTCTTAATGAGCACTCGACAAACGCATTTCGAGAACATACGCAAAGTCCCAGCTATGGACCTAGTGCATCATCATAACTGAGGTCTCTTGCAATTCCCTACAAGTAATTGGATCTTATATGGAGATGTTTAGTGAAGTAGAATGGAAAAAATCAAATGCAACTACACAAGAACTAGTCCGTAACTGTCGCTCGGAATAAGTTTTGCACAGTGTTAACTGAAACATGGATATCTGACTCATACGGAGTCCGTTTTGGCTCCGCAAGTAGTCAAAACTTTTGCGATGACCAGATGCTTGAAAGTATTCTTTCATAGGGAACTTTTGGAGAACTTTTCTTAAGTAGTTCGTTCAAAAACTTGTATAGAAACTTTCTTAATGAGCACTCGACAAACGCATTTCGAGAACATACACAAAGTCCCAGCTATGGACCTAGTGCATCATCATAACTGAGGTCTCTTGCATTTCCCTACAAGTAATTGGATATCATATGGAGATGTTTAGTGAAGTAGAATAGAAAAATCGAATGCAACAAGACAAGAACTAGTCTGTAACTGTCGTTCGGAATCAGTTTTGCGCAGTGTTAATTGAAACATGGATATCTGACTCATACGGAGTCCGTTTTGGCTCCACAAGTAGCCAAAATGTTTGTGACGACCAGATGCTTCAATGTATTCTTCCATAGGGAACTTTTGGAGAACTTTTCTTAAGGAGTTCGTTCAGAAACTTGTATAGAAACTTTCTTAATGAGCACTCGACAAACCCATTTCGAGGACATACACAGAGTCCCAGCTATGGACCTAGTGCATCATCATAACTGAGGTCTCTTGCATTTCCCTACAAGTAATTGGATCTCATATGGAGATTTTTAGTGAAGTAGAATGGAAAAATCGAATGCAACAACACAAGAACTAGTCTGTAACTGTCGTTCGGAATCAGTTTTGCTCAATGTTAACTGAAACATGGATATCTGACTCATACGGAGTCCGTTTTGGCTCCACAATTAGTCAAAACGTTTGTGACGACCAGATGCTTCAACATATTCTTTCATAGGGAACTTTTGGAGAACATTTCTTAAGGAGTTCGTTCAGAAACTTGTATAGAAACTTTCTTAATGAGCACTCGACAAACGCATTTCGAGAACATACGCAAAGTCCCAGCTATGGACCTTGTGCATCATCATAACTGAGGTCTCTTGCAATTCCCTACAAGTAATTGGATCTTATATGGAGATGTTTAGTGAAGTAGAATGGAAAAAATCAAATGCAACTACACAAGAACTAGTCCGTAACTGTCGCTCGGAATAAGTTTTGCACAGTGTTAACTGAAACATGGATATCTGACTCATACGGAGTCCGTTTTGGCTCCGCAAGTAGTCAAAACTTTTGCGATGACCAGATGCTTGAAAGTATTCTTTCATAGGGAACTTTTGGAGAACTTTTCTTAAGTAGTTCGTTCAGAAACTTGTATAGAAACTTTCTTAATGAGCACTCGACAAACGCATTTCGAGAACATACACAAAGTCCCAGCTATGGACCTAGTGCATCATCATAACTGAGGTCTCTTGCATTTCCCTACAAGTAATTGGATATCATATGGAGATGTTTAGTGAAGTAGAATAGAAAAATCGAATGCAACAAGACAAGAACTAGTCTGTAACTGTCGTTCGGAATCAGTTTTGCGCAGTGTTAATTGAAACATGGATATCTGACTCATACGGAGTCCGTTTTGGCTCCACAAGTAGCCAAAATGTTTGTGACGACCAGATGCTTCAATGTATTCTTCCATAGGGAACTTTTGGAGAACTTTTCTTAAGGAGTTCGTTCAGAAACTTCTATAGAAACTTTCTTAATGAGCACTCGACAAACCCATTTCGAGAACATACACAAAGTCCAAGCTATGGACCTAGTGCATCATCATAACTGAGGTCTCTTGCATTTTCCTAGTAGTAATTGGATCTCATATGGAGATGTTTAGTGAAGTAGAATGGAAAAAATTGAATGCAACTACAGAAGAACTAGACTGTAACTGTCGTTCGGAATCAGTTTTGCATAATGTTAACAGAAACATGGATATCTGACTCATACGGAGTCTGTTTTGGCTCCACAAGTAGTGAAAACGTTTGTGACAACCAGATGCTTCAAAGTATTCTTTCATAGGGAACTTTTGGAGTACTTTTCTTAAGGAGTTAAGTCAGAAACTTGTATAGAAACTTTCTAAATGAGGACTCGACAAACGCATTTCGAGGACATACACAGAGTCCTAGTTATGGACCTAGGGCATGATCATAACTGAGGTCTCTTGCATTTCCCTACAAGTAATTGGATCTCATATGGAGATGTTTAGTGAAGTAGAATGGAAAAATCGAATGCAACAACACAAGAACTAGTCTGTAACTGTCGTTCGGAATCAGTTTTGCTCAATGTTAACTGATACATGGATATCTGACTCATACGGAGTCCGTTTTGGCTCCATAATTAGTCAAAATGTTTGTGACGACCAGATGCTTCAACATATTCTTTCATAGGGAACTTTGGAGTACTTTTCTTAAGGAGTTAAGTCAGAAACTTGTATAGAAACTTTCTTAATGAGCACTCGACAAACGCATTTCGAGAACATACGCAAAGTCCGAGCTATGGACCTAGTGCATCATCATAACTGAGGTCTCTTGCAATTCCCTACAAGTAATTGGATCTTATATGGAGATATTTTGAAGTAGAGTGGAAAAAATCAAATGCAACTACACAAGAACTAGTCTGTAACTGTCGTTCGGAATTAGTTTTGCACAGTGTTAACTGAAACATGGATATCTGACTCATACGGAGTCCGTTTTGGCTCCCCAAGTAGTAAAAACGTTTGCGACGACCAGATGCTTCAAAGTATTGTTTCATAGGGAACTTTTGGAGAACTTTTCTTAAGGAGTTCGTTCAGAAACTTGTATAGAAACTTTCTTAATGAGCACTCGACAAACGCATTTCGAGAACATACACAAAGTCCCAACTATGGACCTAGTGCATCATCATAACTGAGGTCTCTTGCATTTTCCTAGTAGTAATTGGATCTCATATGGAGAAGTTTAGTGAAGTAGAATGGAAAAAATAGAATGCAACTACACAAGAACTAGTCTGTAAATGTCGTTCGGAATCAGTTTTGCGTAGTGTTAACTGAAACATGGATATCTGACTCATACGGAGTCCGTTTTGGCTCCACAAGTAGTGAAAACGTTTGTGATGATCAGATGCTTCAAAGTATTCTTTCATAGGGTACTTTTGGCGAACATTTCTTAAGGAGTTCGTTCAGAAACTTGTATAGAAACTTTCTTAATGAGCACTCGACAAACGCATTTCGAGGACATACACAGAGTCCCAGCTATGGACCTAGTGCATGATCATAACTGAGGTCTCTTGCATTTCCCTACAAGTAATTGGATCTCATATGGAGATGTTTTGTGAAGTAGAATGGAAAAATCGAATGCAACAACACAAGAACTAGTCTGTAACTGTCGTTCGGAATCAGTTTTGCTCAATGTTAACTGAAACATGGATATCTGACTCATACGGAGTCCGTTTTGGCTCCACAATTAGTCAAAACGTTTGTGACGACCAGATGCTTCAACATATTCTTTCATAGGGAACTTTTGGAGAACTTTTCTTAAGGAGTTCGTTCAGAAACTTGTATAGAAACTTTCTTAATGAGCACTTGACAAACGCATTTCGAGAACATACGCAAAGTCCTAGCTATGGACCTAGTGCATCATCATAACTGAGGTCTCTTGCAATTCCCTACAAGTAATTGGATCTTATATGGAGATGTTTAGTGAAGTAGAATGGAAAAAATCAAATGCAACTACACAAGAACTAGTGTGTAACTGTCGTTCGGAATCAGTTTTGCACAGTGTTAACTGAAACTTGGATATCTGACTCATACGGAGTCCGTTTTGGCTCCCCAAGTAGTCAAAATGTTTGCGACGACCAGATGCTTCAAAGTATTCTTTCATAGGGAACTTTTGGGGAAATTTTCTTAAGGAGTTCGTTCAGAAACTTGTATAGAAACTTTCTTAATGAGCACTCGACAAACGCATTTCGAGAACATACACAAAGTCCCAGCTATGGACCTAGCGCATCATCATAACTGAGGTTTCTTGCATTTTCCTAGTAGTAATTGGATCTCATATGGAGATGTTTAGTGAAGTAGAATGGAAAATATCGAATGCAACTACACAAGAACTAATCTGTAACTGTCGTTCGGAATCAGTTTTGCGTAGTGTTAACTGAAACATGGATATCTGACTCATACGGAGTCCGTTTTGGCTCCACAAGTAGTGAAAACGTTTGTGACGACCAAATGCTTCAAAGTATTCTTTCATAGGGAAATTTTGGAGAACTTTTCTTAAGGAGTTCATTCAGAAACTTGTATAGAAACTTTCTTAATGAGCACTCGACAAACGCATTTCGAGAATATACGCAAAGTCCCAGCTATGGACCTAGTGCATCATCATAACTGAGGTCTCTTGCAATTCCCTACAAGTAATTGGATCTTATATGGAGATATTTAGCGAAGTAGAATGGAAAAAATCAAATGCATCTACACAAGAACTAGTCTGTAACTGTCGTTCGAAATCAGTTTTGCACAGTGTTAACTGAAACATGGATATCTGACTCATACGGAGTCCGTTTTGGCACCCCAAGTAGTCAAAACGTTTGCGATGACCAGATGCTTCAAATTATTCTTTCATAGGGAACTTTGGAGAACTTTTCTTAAGGAGTTCGTTCAGAAACTTGTATAGAAACTTTCTTAATGAGCACTCGACAAACGCATTTCGAGAACATACACAAAGTCCCAGCTATGGACCTAGTGCATCATCATAACTGAGGTCTCTTGCATTTTCCTAGTAGTAATTGGATCTCATATGGAGAAGTTTAGTGAAGTAGAATGGAAAAAATCGAATGCAACTACACAAGAACTAGTCTGTAACTGTCGTTCGGAATCAGTTTTGCGTAGTGTTAACTGAAACATGGATATCTGACTCATACGGAGTCCGTTTTGGCTCCACAAGTAGTGAAAACATTTGTGACGACCAGATGCTTCAAAGGATTCTTTCATAGGGAACTTTTGGCGAACATTTCTTAAGGAGTTCGTTCAGAAACTTGTATAGATACTTTCTTAATGAGCACTCGACAAACGCATTTCGAGGACATACACAGAGTCCCAGCTATGGACCTAGTGCATCATCATAACCGAGGTCTCTTGCATTTCCCTAAAAGTAATTGGATCTCATATGGAGATGTTTAGTGAAGTAGAATGGAAAAATCGAATGCAACAACACAAGAACTAGTCTGTAACTGTCGTTCGGAATCAGTTTTGCTCAATGTTAACTGAAACATGGATATCTGACTCATACGGAGTCCGTTTTGGTTCCCCAAGTAGTCAAAATGTTTGCGACGACCAGATTCGTCAAAGTATTCTTTCATAGGGAACTTTTGGAGAACTTTTCTTAAGGAGTTCGTTCAGAAACTTGTATAGAAACTTTCTTAATGAGCACTCGACAAACGCATTTCGAGAACATACACTAAGTCCCAGCTATGGACCTAGCGCATCATCATAACTGAGGTCTCTTGCATTTTCCTAGTAGTAATTGGATCTCATATGGAGATGTTTCGTCAAGTAGAATGGAAAAAATCGAATGCAACTACACAAGAACTAATCTGTAACTGTCGTTCGGAATCAGTTTTGCGTAGTGTTAACTGAAACATGGATATCTGACTCATACGGAGTCCGTTTTGGCTCCACAAGTAGTGAAAACGTTTGTGACGACCAGATGCTTCAAAGTATTCTTTCATAGGGAAATTTTGGAGAACTTTATTTAAGGAGTTCGTTCAGAAACTTGTATAGAAACTTTCTTAATGAGCACTCGACAAACGCATTTCGAGGACATACACAGAGTCCCAGCTATGGACCTAGTGCATCATCGTAACTGAGGTCTCTTGCATTTCCCTACAAGTAATTGGATCTCATATGGAGATGTTTAGTGAAGTAGAATGGAAAACCGAATGCAACAACACAAGAACTAGTCTGTAACTGTCGTTCGGAATCAGTTTTGCTCAGTGTTAACTGAAACATGGATATCTGACTCACGGAGTCCGTTTTGGCTCCACAAGTAGTCAAAACGTTTGTGACGACCTGATGTTTCAACGTATTCTTTCATAGGGAACTTTTGGAGAACTTTTCTTAAGGAGTTTGTTCAGAAACTTGTATAGAAACTTTCTTAATGAGCACTCGACAAACGCATTTCGAGGACATACACAAAGTCCCAGGTATGAACCTAGTGCATCATCATAACTGAGGTCTCTTGCATTTCCCTACAAGTAATTGGATCTCATATTGAGATGTTTAGTGAAGTAGAATGGAAAAATCGAATGCAACAAGACAAGAAGTAGTGTGCAACTGTCGTTCGGAATCAGTTTTGCGCAGTGTTAACTGAAACATGGATATCTGACTCATACGGAGTCCGTTTTGGCTCCACAAGTAGTTAAAACGTTTGTGACGACCAGATGCTTCAAAGTATTCTTCCATTGGGAACTTTTGAAGAACTTTTCTTAAGGAGTTCGTTCAGAAACTTGTATAGAAACTTTCTTAATGAGCACTCGACAAACGCATTTCGAGAACATACACAAAGTCCCAGCTATGGACCTAGTGCATCATCATAACTGAGGTCTCTTGCAATTCCCTACAAGTAATTGGATCTTATATGGAGATGTTTAGTGAAGTAGACTGGAAAAAATCGAATGCAACTACACAAGAACTAGTCTGTAACTGTCGTTCGGAATCAGTTTTGCGTAGTGTTAACTGAAACATGGATATCTGACTCATACGGAGTCCGTTTTGGCTCCACAAGTAGTGAAAACATTTGTGACGACCAGATGCTTCAAAGGATTCTTTCATAGGGAACTTTTGGCGAACATTTCTTAAGGAGTTCGTTCAGAAACTTGTATAGATACTTTCTTAATGAGCACTCGACAAACGCATTTCGAGGACATACACAGAGTCCCAGCTATGGACCTAGTGCATCATCATAACCGAGGTCTCTTGCATTTCCCTAAAAGTAATTGGATCTCATATGGAGATGTTTAGTGAAGTAGAATGGAAAAATCGAATGCAACAACACAAGAACTAGTCTGTAACTGTCGTTCGGAATCAGTTTTGCTCAATGTTAACTGAAACATGGATATCTGACTCATACGGAGTCCGTTTTGGTTCCCCAAGTAGTCAAAATGTTTGCGACGACCAGATTCGTCAAAGTATTCTTTCATAGGGAACTTTTGGAGAACTTTTCTTAAGGAGTTCGTTCAGAAACTTGTATAGAAACTTTCTTAATGAGCACTCGACAAACGCATTTCGAGAACATACACTAAGTCCCAGCTATGGACCTAGCGCATCATCATAACTGAGGTCTCTTGCATTTTCCTAGTAGTAATTGGATCTCATATGGAGATGTTTCGTCAAGTAGAATGGAAAAAATCGAATGCAACTACACAAGAACTAATCTGTAACTGTCGTTCGGAATCAGTTTTGCGTAGTGTTAACTGAAACATGGATATCTGACTCATACGGAGTCCGTTTTGGCTCCACAAGTAGTGAAAACGTTTGTGACGACCAGATGCTTCAAAGTATTCTTTCATAGGGAAATTTTGGAGAACTTTATTTAAGGAGTTCGTTCAGAAACTTGTATAGAAACTTTCTTAATGAGCACTCGACAAACGCATTTCGAGGACATACACAGAGTCCCAGCTATGGACCTAGTGCATCATCGTAACTGAGGTCTCTTGCATTTCCCTACAAGTAATTGGATCTCATATGGAGATGTTTAGTGAAGTAGAATGGAAAACCGAATGCAACAACACAAGAACTAGTCTGTAACTGTCGTTCGGAATCAGTTTTGCTCAGTGTTAACTGAAACATGGATATCTGACTCACGGAGTCCGTTTTGGCTCCACAAGTAGTCAAAACGTTTGTGACGACCTGATGTTTCAACGTATTCTTTCATAGGGAACTTTTGGAGAACTTTTCTTAAGGAGTTTGTTCAGAAACTTGTATAGAAACTTTCTTAATGAGCACTCGACAAACGCATTTCGAGGACATACACAAAGTCCCAGGTATGAACCTAGTGCATCATCATAACTGAGGTCTCTTGCATTTCCCTACAAGTAATTGGATCTCATATTGAGATGTTTAGTGAAGTAGAATGGAAAAATCGAATGCAACAAGACAAGAAGTAGTGTGCAACTGTCGTTCGGAATCAGTTTTGCGCAGTGTTAACTGAAACATGGATATCTGACTCATACGGAGTCCGTTTTGGCTCCACAAGTAGTTAAAACGTTTGTGACGACCAGATGCTTCAAAGTATTCTTCCATTGGGAACTTTTGAAGAACTTTTCTTAAGGAGTTCGTTCAGAAACTTGTATAGAAACTTTCTTAATGAGCACTCGACAAACGCATTTCGAGAACATACACAAAGTCCCAGCTATGGACCTAGTGCATCATCATAACTGAGGTCTCTTGCAATTCCCTACAAGTAATTGGATCTTATATGGAGATGTTTAGTGAAGTAGACTGGAAAAAATCAAATGCAACTACACAAGAACTAGTCTGTAACTGTCGTTCGGAATCAGTTATGCGCAGTGTTAACTGAAACATGGATATCTGACTCATACGGAGTCCGTTTTGGCTCCACAAGTAGTCAAAACGTTTGTGACGACCACATGCTTCAAAGTATTCTTCTATAGGGAACTTTTGGAGAACTTTTCTTAAGGAGTTCGTTCAGAAACTTGTATAGAAAATTTCTTAATGAGCACTCGACAAACGCATTTCGAGGACATACACAAAGTCCCAGCTATGGACCTAGTGCATCATCATAACTGAGGTCTCTTGCATTTCCCTACAAGTAATTGGATCTCATATGGAGATGTTTAGTGAAGTAGAATGGAAAAATTGAATGCAACAACACAAGAACTAGTCTGTAACTGTCGTTCGGAATCAGTTTTGCTCACTGTTAACTGAAACATGGATATCTGACTCATACGGAGTCCGTTTTGGCTCCACAAGTAGTCAAAACGTTTGTGACGACCAGATGCTTCATCGTATTCTTTCATAGGGAACTTTTGGAGAACTTTTCTTAAGGAGTTCGTTCAGAAACTTGTATAGAAACTTTCTTAATGAGCACTCGACAAACGCATTTCGAGAACATACACAAAGTCCCAGCTATGGACCTAGTGCATCATCATAACTGAGGTCTCTTGCTGTAACATCCCAAATTTTCAATATGGAATGTTATACATAGATCATCATTTGCATATCATGTTTTGTTGCATTTTGACAAATCCTCGATAAATCCTAAGCAACTCAAGGACCCTCGGAGAGAGTTGGGGATTTTTCTCAAATTTTCTTATTTGATTTTTCAAACGAGGATTGGGATTTTTAATTAATTTTCTCTCCGGAAAAATATTTCAATATTAAATAAACGAGAGGAGAAAATATGACATCTCCAAAACATTGAAATAGTGGAGGAAAAATGTTAAAAATCATTATTGGAATTTAATTGGATTTTATTTGCAATTTTTATTGCATTTAAAAATATGCATGTTTTCAAAATATTTATTTTTGATTTATAAAAATGTTCACCCTATTCTAGATTTTCTAACTAGACGGGGAAAATTTATTTCTTATTTTTCTGAGTTTTATTTATTTTTCTACGCAATATTTTCCGCGGAACTTAATTTTTTTTAAAAAAAACAAACGCGCCCGCGCCGACTGGGCCGAGCCCAGACGACGGCCCGCCCGCGGCCTCTCCTCCTCCCGCATGGAGACGCGCCGCCCGAGTCCGGCCGCCGCACGCCACCGCCGGCCGACCCCTTCCCAGAGCCGCCTCCCTCCTTATATACCCGCCCTCTCTTCTCTCCTCACCCGAGCCGCCGCCGCCGACATCGCCGCCGCCGCCGCCCGCATCGCCCGCCGCCGCCGCCGCCGGTTGCCTCGATCGCCGCCGCCGGGAGCCGGAGCCGCCGCCCCTCGCCCCCCCCCCCCGAGCCCCGCACCTCGCCGCCCGAGCCCCGCACCCCGCCGGAGCCTCGCCGGAGCCCCGACGAGGTACTGCCGCTGCCCCGTCTCGTGTTGACCGGTTTTCTGTAAAAAAAAACCTTTTGTTAAAAAAAAAACCCTAGATCGGTTTTTTTCGGTTTTCTTATTTCGCGAGCGTTCCCCGAACCGTTTGTTTTAACGAACGCGTTCGTCGGTTTTTCTCTGTTAACGAACGTCCGTTATTTAACTGTTCGTCCGTTTTTCTTTTACGTCGGATTTTCTCGTTGTTTTCTCAGATTCGATTTCTGATCGAATTTTCGAACCTGTTTAACTTTTCGCTCGTTTATCGGAATCAGGCGATTCAAGCGCCTAGAGTTTCGTCTCGAAATTCTCTTTCCGTTTAACCTACTCAAACAAGTTTTTGCTACAGTAAAATTTGACCTAGATCCAGATTAGCAAACGAAGTTTCTTTCTTTCGCCGTTTGACTTTCGTTGCTTCTTTCGAGTTGATTCTTTTTGCAAACCGGAGTTCTTAAGTTGAACTTTCTGGTTGGATCTTTCATTCGAGTTTTACCTGTGCATTAGTTGAGTACTGATTGTATGCTTGTTTGTTTGCGATAGAGTACCCGGAGTGTGCCGCTTGTTACTTCGACTCGCTAGGTTTTGCGGATCATCAGCAAGGCAAGTAACACTTTGATCATACCCCGTTCATACCCAGTTTTATTGCATTAGATCTGTTTTCCTCAAACACATTGCATTGTTAGGATCTAATCAAACTGTGGGTATTGGGAAGTAGTTGAGGTAGTACCTATTACCCGTTTTATTTATCAAACCCTTGGGAGTTACTTCTATGTTGCTATTATATTGCCATGCTATGCTCGTAGACGTGGATTGGGTTTGAGAGATATTCATGACAGATGTGAGATGTTTAATAATGGTTCAACTTAAGGTGGCAACTAAAACTCACATCTGGGTGGATTGAGGCACCTGGAGAACCCAGTGTTGTCTGTTTGTATAAGGTCCGCCACCCAGGCTCAAAGGGATCATAAGATTATTCATGCTAGAAACTTCCGTGTGCAGCCACAAGCTATTATGGGCTCTAGCATAGCTGAGTAGGTTACAGGATCTCTTGAAGAGGTGGACTAGTAGATGTAGGGGAAAGTAGGTGTACCGGTCCATCCAGAGTAGAGAGTGATTGTATCTGAAAGACTGTGTCTCGGTCATCCGTTTCTCAAACATCATGCAGTGCGAGAATCAAGCGGAGGCGATCGAGTCTTGTGGGGAAAAGTGCACAAACCTCTGCAGAGTGTACAAACTGATCATGATTAGCCGTGTCCCCGGTTATGGACAACTTGAGTATCTGGTATCTGGATTATCATTTGAATCTCATCACCGTGATACTTATAATTAATTTTGTTGGGTTTATGATGACACTTAATTGGGATTGAGTTGGAGGTACCTTCTCAATGTTTCAACCACCATGATAGTTAAATAAAATTTATTCCTTTGATGTAGGATAAAATTGGCTTTTCGCAAAACTGTAACCATAGAGCCTTTCCACCAGCCATATATGCATATAGTATAGCATTACTATTGTTCATTGCTCTCTATGTGTTACTTTGCCAGCATATTCTATGCGCTGACCCGTTTCGGGCTACAACGTTTCATGTTGCAGACTTTTCAGACGACGAGTAAGGTGCCTTAGGTCGTGGTCTTATACTCAGTGATGCCGCTGGAGTTGATGGACTCACTTCTTCCAAGTCTTCCGCTGTTATCGTTATTAGATGGCCTTAAGCCATGTTTATTATACTTAATCTCTTCGGAGATATTCGATGTAATAAGTGTGTGATTGCTACTCTGTTATAAATCCTCCATTTGTACTGTGCGTGTCAGCATTACTGATCCAGGGATGACACTGGTGCACAGCAGCACAGGCCATTTGAGGTCTGGTCGCTACAAAGTTGGTATCAGAGCACACGCTGACTATAGGACACGACCACTAAGCTTAAGCCCTAGAAAGCTTCTCTCTTCTCATTTCTGACCCCTCTCCACTTTCTACTCTTTTAGGAATGGCGAATGCAAGGAGCAAGTTCATGCAACCAGATGAAGACACACCGTTTGGACGACACTTGAAGGAAGTCACCAAGTACTTGAACATAGGAATACCAAGCGTCACCGGAACCTACAACACCACCTTACCTGAAGAGGAGAGCTGGAAGATTCAAGTTATCATTCCAGGAAGGATGTTTAGTGCCATGAGATTGGTTTTCGAAGCACCAACTTGGAGTTTAGGGAAGAGCATGGCCGCACATATAGCCATGGGACGCATTGGAGAAGTCTATCACCAGGAGCTTAAGGGTACGATTTATCAGATTTGTGGACGTCGAGACGCGCAATGGGAGATGATCAAGACCAAGAAGGATGGATCAATTGCAGCTTTCATCCAGGAGCAGAACCAACATATTCGACGCCAGGAGAATCAGATATGCACGGACAAGGAAGAACTGAAGAAGGCATTCACGAAGATCAAGGAACTCCAAGAAGAACTCAAGGCTACCCGCGAAGATTATTTGCAGGAAATCAACGCACTAGTCGGGAAGATTGACGACCTGGAGAATAAGATTGGAGCATTCGTGGGAAATCCAGTGCCAAAAGCAGTAGTCGACGAATGCACTTGTCCGGATAACTACATCATCATCGACGACACCGACTCGGAACCAAGTGAAGACGAATGGATTGATGAAGCTGGAGCAGACATCATGGAGTCTTCAACGGATCAGAAATTTTAGTAGACTACCATATCAGTAGTAGTTTTTCCCCCATTTAGTAGTATAGCTCAAGCACTTTGTAACGCTAGTTAGAACGATTGTTTTGCCTTGTTTGGATTGATTGAGTGATATTGATTGAATTTGTCTCATGAGCATATGGGTAGTGTTTTCTCTCTAGACCTCATTCTATTCTTAAATCTCATCTTTTCTAAACCTATCAGATGCCTCCGAGACGCGACACCGGAATTGTTTTCCCGCCAGAGATCACCCAGTTGATTCAGCAACAGAATGCCCTGATGCAAGTGTTAGTTCTGAACCAAGGCAACAACAACAACAACCCACCGCCACCACCACCTGTTGATCACCTAGCCCGTTTCTTAAGGCTAAACCCGCCGGTGTTTTCCAGTAGCACCGAGCCGATTGTCGCAGATGATTGGCTCCGCAAAGTTGGAAGGGAGTTGACCACTGCAGGATGCACAGATGCGGAAAGAGTGCGTTTTGCCGCACATCAGCTTGATGGACCCGCAGCATCATGGTGGGAGAATTATACAGCCACGCACCCTATTGACACTGTCACATGGGACCAGTTTCAGCAAGCTTTCCGTACAGCTCATGTTTCAGCAGGAGCTATGGCTATGAAGAAGCGTGAGTTTCGCAACCTACGCCAAGGAGGACGCACCGTAGGCCAGTATGTGGAGGATTTCAGTAAGTTAGCACGTTATGCACCAGATGACGTTGCTACGGATGCTGCCAAGCAGGAGAAGTTTCTGGAAGGATTGAATGATGAACTGAGTATGCAGTTGATGGTAGCAACTTTCAACAACTACCAGGAGCTGGTAGATAGAGCTCTCATGATTGAAGGGAAGCAACAGCAGATTGAAAACCGCAAGAGGAAGTATGGACAAGGGAAGTACAATTCTGGAGCCCAGCAGAAGCCACGATTTACCCCGAAGCCGGGAGGACAGTTTCAGCATACCCATGGAGGAGGTAGTTCGCACCACCATAATGGCTCCAAGAATGGTAATGGGAATGGTGGAGGAAACGGACAGAACCGCACCAACCCATCTACCCCAACCAAGAGAGATCTAAGTCACATTACCTGTTTCAAGTGCCAGAAGACGGGACATTACGCTACCGATTGTCCCAAGCCCAAAATGGAAATGGCAATGGAAGCTCTGGGAAGAAGACGAACCCGTTCAACAAAGGACATGTGAACCACGTGAGCGTGGAGAAGATTGAAGCTCAGCCTGATGCAGTAATAGGTAAGTTTTTGGTTAAGTCATTTACTGCAACTGTTCTTTTCGATACTGGTGCATCGCATTCATACATATCAAGGGGATTCGTAAACAAGTTTAAGATGTCCACCCAAGTTCTCAAAAGCCCCATGTTAGTAACCTCGCCAGGAGCAGAGTATATGGCCACCCAAGGATGTTTTCAGATACCGTTGGCCATTGGAAGGCATGTTTTCCCCTCAGACCTCATTGTTTTGGAATCGCAAGGTTTGGATGTGATTTTGGGAATGGATTGGCTATCGTTGTATGGAGGAAACATCGATTGTGCCAGCAAGACAATTTTGCTTACCACCCCGGAAGGAAAAAGGATCAAGTATGTATCCAGGCACATGCCGAAGAGGACTCAAGTGAATTCCTTATCAGGAGTTGTACAGGAGAAAGTACCAGTGGTGAAGGATTATCCGGATGTATTTCCAGAAGAGTTGCCAGGCATGCCACCAGATAGAGACATTGAGTTTTTGATTGAACTTTTGCCAGGCACAGGGCCAATATCTAAGAGACCGTACAGGATGCCCGCAAAGGATTTGGAGGAAATTAAGAAGCAGATCAAGGAGTTACTGGATAAAGGCTATATTCGCCCAAGTTCGTCACCTTGGGGATCATCGGTACTTCTAGTAGAGAAGAAAGATGGATCACTAAGGATGGTTGTTGATTACCGAGGATTGAATGAAGTAACCATCAAAAACAAGTACCCACTGCCGATGATCAATGATTTGTTTGACCGCCTGCAAGGAGCTAGAGTATTTTCCAAGATCGATCTACGATCAGGATACCATCAGTTAAAGATTCGAGAGCAGGATATACCCAAGACAGCATTTACCACCAGATATGGATTGTATGAGTATACCGTTATGTCATTTGGACTGACTAACGCACCGGCCTATTTCATGAACCTGATGAACAAAGTGTTTATGGAGTTTTTGGATAAGTTCGTTGTGGTGTTCATTGATGATATTTTAATCTTTTCCAAGGATGAAGAAGAGCATGAGGAGCATTTACGATTGGTACTTGAGAAGCTCAGAGAACATCAGTTATATGCCAAGTTCAGCAAATGTGAATTTTGGTTGAAGGAAGTTGGATTCCTTGGACATGTTATTTCTGGAGAAGGAATAGCAGTAGACCCTGCCAAGGTTGACACAGTGACCAGTTGGGAATCACCCACGACAGTTGGAGAAATCCGGAGTTTTCTTGGACTTGCAGGATATTACCGGAGATTTATCGAGAATTTCTCAAGGATTGCTAAGCCCATGACTGAGCTATTGAAGAAGGACACCAAATTCAATTGGACTGAGGAATGTGAAGCTAGTTTCCAAGAGTTGAAGAAACGATTGGTTACATCACCAGTGTTGATTCTGCCAGATCAACGCAAGGACTATGAATTTTATTGCGACGCTTCTCGTCGAGGACTTGGAGCAGTGCTTATGCAGGAAGGAAGAGTTGTTTCGTATGCTTCATGACAACTTAAACCCCATGAAAAGAATTATGCTACGCATGATTTGGAATTAGCAGCCGTGGTGCATGCATTGCAGACATGGAGACATTTTCTCATCGGAAACCATTGTGAGGTGTACACGGATCACAAGAGTTTGAAGTACATTTTCACGCAGAAGGAGTTAAACCTCAGACAGAGGAGATGGTTGGAGCTCATCAAAGACTATGATATGAGATTGCATTATCACCCTGGAAAGGCTAACGTAGTAGCAGACGCGTTGAGCCGCAAGAGTCATGTCAACACCCTCATGAAAGGGGAGTTACCTCAAGAGTTAGCCGAGGACCTACGCGAGCTATGTTTGGAAATAGTCCCTAGAGGCTATTTAGCGACATTGGAGATCCAATCTACCTTGATGGAAAGGATCAGAGAAGCTCAGAAGACAGACAAGGAGATTGAAGAGATAAAGGAGAAGATGAGCAAAGGAAAAGCCAAGGGATTTCGTGAGGATGAGCACGATACCTTATGGTTCGAGGACCGCGTATATGTGCCAAATGATCCGGAGATCAGGAAGTTGATTTTGCAAGAAGCCCATGATTCACCGTACTCGATTCACCCAGGGAATACCAAGATGTATTGGATTTGAAGAATACTTTCTGGTGGACCGGAATGAAGAAGGATATTGCGGAGTTTGTAGCAGTTTGTGATGTATGTCAGAGAGTGAAGGCAGAGCATCAGAAGCCAGCAGGATTGCTACAGCCATTGCCGATACCCGAATGGAAGTGGGATAAACTAGGCATGGATTTTATCACAGGATTACCCAGGACTCGTACAGGCTATGACTCGATATGGGTTGTAGTCGACCGTTTGACGAAAGTGGCTCATTTCATTCCAGTGAAGACCACTTACACCAGTGCTAAGCTGGCAAAGATATACATGACCAGGATAGTATGTTTGCATGGAGTTCCGAGGACCATTGTATCAGACAGAGGAACCCAATTTACCTCGAAGTTTTGGAAGCAGCTACATGAAACATTGGGAACCAGGCTGGAATTTAGTACAGCATTTCACCCGCAGACAGATGGACAGACCGAGAGAGTCAACCAGATTTTGGAGGACATGTTGAGAGCATGTGCGCTAGATTATGGATCTAGTTGGGACGACAATTTGCCATATGCAGAGTTTTCATATAACAACAGTTATCAAACCAGTTTGAAGATGGCCCCTTTCGAAGCTTTGTACGGAAGGAGGTGTAGAACACCGTTGTTATGGGACGAAGTTGGAGATCGTCAGTTGTTTGGACCAGATTTGATTAAGGAGTCTGAACAGAAAGTAAAGTTGATTCGCGATAGGCTCAAGGTAGCCCAGTCCAGGCAGAAGAGTTATGCTGATTCTAAACTCAAGGAGACAGTTCACGAAGTCGGAGATAGAGTGTATCTTCGAGTATCACCACTTCGAGGAGTAAAGCGCTTTGGAGTTAAGGGAAAGTTAGCGCCCCGTTTTATCGGACCATACAGAGTGTTGGAACGTATGGGAGAAGTTGCCTACAAGCTGGAATTGCCCGAAGGATTGTCTGGAGTACATGATGTATTTCATGTTTCGCAGTTGAAGAAGTGCCACGCAGAGATGGCTGAGATACCACTGAGAGATACTGTGCCACTGGAAGCGATTCAGTTGGAAAGTGATTTGACTTATGAGGAGAAACCCGTTAAGATTCTCGAGTATGCCAACCGAGTTACCCGCAGCAAGGTTATCAAGTTTTGCAAAGTCCAATGGAGTCACCACACAGAAGATGAGGCCACCTGGGAGCGAGAGGAAGATCTACGGAAAAACCACTCCCACCTGTTTTCTAGCCAACCCGAATCTCGAGGGCGAGATTCATCTTAAGGGGGGTAGGTTTGTAACATCCCAAATTTTCAATTTGGAATGTTATACATAGATCATCATTTGCATATCATGTTTTGTTGCATTTTGACAAATCCTCGATAAATCCTAAGCAACTCAAGGACCCTCGGAGAGAGTTGGGGATTTTTCTCAAATTTTCTTATTTGATTTTTCAAACGAGGATTGGGATTTTTAATTATTTTTCTCTCCGAAAAAACATTTCAATATTAAATAAACGAGAGGAGAAAATATGACTTCTCCAAAACATTGAAATACTGGAGGAAAAATGTTAAAAATCATTATTGGAATTTAATTGGATTTTATTTGCAATTTTTATTGCATTTAAAAATATGCATGTTTTCAAAATATTTATTTTTGATTTATAAAAATGTTCACCCTATTCTAGATTTTCTAACTAGACGGGGAAAATTTATTTCTTATTTTTCTGATTTTTATTTATTTTGCTACACAATATTTTCCGCGGAACTTATTTTTTTTTTTTAAACAAACAAACGCGCCCGCGCCGACTGGGCCGAGCCCAGCCGACGGCCCGCCCGCGGCCTCTCCTCCTCCCGCACGGAGCCGCGCCGCCCGAGTCCGGCCGCCACACGCCACCGCCGGCCGACCCCTTCCCCAAGCCGCCCCCCCTCCTTATATACCCCCCTCTCTTCTCTCCTCACCCGAGCCGCCGCCGCCGACATCGCCGCCGCCGCCGCCCGCATCGCCCGCCGCCGCCGCCGCCGGTTGCCTCGACCGCCGCCGCCGGGAGCCGGAGCCGCTGCCCCTCGCGCCCCCCCCCCCCCGAGCCCCGCACCTCGCCGCCCGAGCCCCGCACCCCGCCGGAGCCTCGCCGGAGCCCCGACGAGGTACTGCCGCTGCCCCGTCTCGTGTTGACCGGTTTTCTGTAAAAAAAACCTTTTGTTTAAAAAAAACCCTAGATCGGTTTTTTTTTGGTTTTCTTATTTCGCGAGCGTTCCCCGAACAGTTCGTTTTAACGAACGCGTTCGTCGGTTTTTCTCTGTTAACGAACGTCCGTTATTTAACTGTTCGTCCGTTTTTCTTTTACGTCGGATTTTCTCGTTGTTTTCTCAGATTCGATTTCTGATCGAATTTTCGAATCTGTTTAACTTTTCGCTCGTTTATCGGAATCAGGCGATTCAAGCGCCTAGAGTTTTGTCTCGAAATTCTCTTTCCGTTTAACCTACTCAAACAAGTTTTTGCTACAGTAAAATTTGACCTAGATCCAGATTAGCAAACGAAGTTTCTTTCTTTCGCCGTTTGACTTTCGTTGCTTCTTTCGAGTTGATTCTTTTTGCAAACGGGAGTTCTTAAGTTGAACTTTCTGGTTGGATCTTTCATTCGAGTTTTACCTGTGCATTAGTTGAGTACTGATTGTATGCTTGTTTGTTTGCGATAGAGTACCCGGAGTGTGCCGCTTGTTACTTCGACTCGCTAGGTTTTGCAGATCATCAGCAAGGCAAGTAACACTTTGATCATACCCCGTTCATACCCAGTTTTATTGCATTAGATCTGTTTTCCTCAAACACATTGCATTGTTAGGATCTAATCAAACTGTGGGTATTGGGAAGTAGTTGAGGTAGTACCTATTACCCGTTTTATTTATCAAACCCTTGGGAGTTACTTCTACGTTGCTATTATATTGCCATGCTATGCTCGTAGACGTGGATTGGGTTTGAGAGATATTCATGACAGATGTGAGATGTTTAATAATGGTTCAACTTAAGGTGGCAACTAAAACTCACATCTGGGTGGATTGAGGCACCTGGAGAACCCAGTGTTGTCTGTTTGTATAAGGTCCGCCACCCAGGCTCAAAGGGATCATAAGATTATTCATGCTAGAAACTTCCGTGTGCAGCCACAAGCTATTATGGGCTCTAGCATAGCTGAGTAGGTTACAGGATCTCTTGAAGAGGTGGACTAGTAGATGTAGGGGAAAGTAGGTGTACCGGTCCATCCAGAGTAGAGAGTGATTGTATCTGAAAGACTGTGTCTCGGTCATCCGTTTCTCAAACATCATGCAGTGCGAGAATCAAGCGGAGGCGATCGAGTCTTGTGGGGAAAAGTGCACAAACCTCTGCAGAGTGTACAAACTGATCATGATTAGCCGTGTCCCCGGTTATGGACAACTTGAGTATCTGGTATCTGGATTATCATTTGAATCTCATCACCGTGATACTTATAATTAATTTTGTTGGGTTTATGATGACACTTAATTGGGATTGAGTTGGAGGTACCTTCTCAATGTTTCAACCACCATGATAGTTAAATAAAATTTATTCCTTTGATGTAGGATAAAATTGGCTTTTCGCAAAACTGTAACCATAGAGCCTTTCCACCAGCCATATATGCATATAGTATAGCATTACTATTGTTCATTGCTCTCTATGTGTTACTTTGCCAGCATATTCTATGCGCTGACCCGTTTCGGGCTACAACGTTTCATGTTGCAGACTTTTCAGACGACGAGTAAGGTGCCTTAGGTCGTGGTCTTATACTCAGTGATGCCGCTGGAGTTGATGGACTCACTTCTTCCAAGTCTTCCGCTGTTATCGTTATTAGATGGCCTTAAGCCATGTTTATTATACTTAATCTCTTCGGAGATATTCGATGTAATAAGTGTGTGATTGCTACTCTGTTATAAATCCTCCATTTGTACTGTGCGTGTCAGCATTACTGATCCAGGGATGACACTGGTGCACAGCAGCACAGGCCATTTGAGGTCTGGTCGCTACAAAGTTGGTATCAGAGCACACGCTGACTATAGGACACGACCACTAAGCTTAAGCCCTAGAAAGCTTCTCTCTTCTCATTTCTGACCCCTCTCCACTTTCTACTCTTTTAGGAATGGCGAATGCAAGGAGCAAGTTCATGCAACCAGATGAAGACACACCGTTTGGACGACACTTGAAGGAAGTCACCAAGTACTTGAACATAGGAATACCAAGCGTCACCGGAACCTACAACGCCACCTTACCTGAAGAGGAGAGCTGGAAGATTCAAGTTATCATTCCAGGAAGGATGTTTAGTGCCTTGAGATTGGTTTTCGAAGCACCAACTTGGAGTTTAGGGAAGAGCATGGCCGCACATATAGCCATGGGACGCATTGGAGAAGTCTATCACCAGGAGCTTAAGGATACGATTTATCAGATTTGTGGATGTCGAGACGCGCAATGGGAGATGATCAAGACCAAGAAGGATGGATCAATTGCAGCTTTCATCCAGGAGCAGAACCAACATATTCGACGCATTTCGAGGACACACACAGAGTCCTAGCTATGGACCTAGTGGATCATCATAACTGAGGTCTCTTGCATTTCCCTACAAGTAATTGGATCTCATATGGAGATTTTTAGTGAAGTAGAATGGAAAAATCGAATGCAACAACACAAGAACTAGTTTGTAACTGTCGTTCGGAATCAGTTTTGCTCAGTGTTAACTGAAACATGGATATCTGACTCATACGGAGTCCGTTTTGGCTCCACAAGTAGTCAAAACATTTGTGACGACCAGATGCTTCAACGTATTCTTTCATAGGGAACTTTTGGAGAACTTTTCTTAAGGAGTTCGTTCAGAAACTTGTATAGAAACTTTCTTAATGAGCACTCGACAAACCCATTTCGAGAACATACACAAAGTCCCAGCTATGGACCTAGTGCATCATCATAAATGAGGTCTCTTGCAATTCCCTACAAGTAATTGGATCTTATATGGAGATGTTTAGTGAAGTAGAATGGAAAAAATCAAATGCAACTACACAAGAACTAGTATGTAACTGTCGTTCGGAATCAGTTTTGCACAGTGTTAACTGAAACATGGATATCTGACTCATACAAAGTCCGTTTTGGTTCCCCAAGTAGTAAAAACGTTTGCGACGACCAGATTCTTCAAAGTATTCTTTCATGGGGAAGTTTTGGAGAACTTTTCTTAAGGAGTTAGTTCAGAAACTTGTATAGAAACTTTCTTAATGAGCACTCGACAAACGCATTTCGAGAACATACACAAAGTCCCAGCTATGGACCTAGTGCATCATCATAACTGAGGTCTCTTGCAATTCCCTACAAGTAATTGGATCTTATATGGAGATGTTTAGTGAAGTAGAATGGAAAAAATCAAATGCAACTACACAAGAACTAGTCTGTAACTGTCGTTCGGAATCAGTTTTGCACAGTGTTAACTGAAACATGGATATCTGACTCATACAAAGTCCGTTTTGGCTCCGCAAGTAGTCAAAACGTTTGCGACAACCAGATGCTTCAAATTATTCTTTCATAGGGAACTTTTGGAGAACTTTTCTTAAGGAGTTCGTTCAGAAACTTGTATAGAAACTTTCTTAATGAGCACTCGACAAACGCATTTCGAGAACATACACAAAGTCCCAGCTATGGACCTAGTGCATCATCATAACTGAGGTCTCTTGCATTTTCCTAGTAGTAATTGGATCTCATATGGAGATCCATAGTGAAGTAGAATGGAAAAAATCGAATGCAACTACACAAGAACTAGTCTGTAACTGTCGTTCGGAATCAGTTTTGCGTAGTATTAACTGAAACATGGATATCTGACTCATACGGAGTCCGTTTTGGCTCCACAAGAAGTGAAAACATTTGTGACGACCAAATGCTTCAAATTATTCTTTCATAGGGAAATTTTGGAGAACTTTTCTTAAGGAGTTCGTTCAGAAACTTGTATAGAAACTTTCTTAATGAGCACTCGACAAACGCATTTTGAGGACATACATAGAGTCCCAGCTATGGACCTAGTGCATCATCATAGCTGAGGTCTCTTGCATTTCCCTACAAGTAATTGGATCTTATATGGAGATGTTTAGTGAAGTAGAATGGAAAAAATCAAATGCAACTACACAAGAACTAGTCTGTAACTGTCGTTCGGAATCAGTTTTGCACAGTGTTAACTGAAACATGGATATCTGACTCATACAAAGTCCGTTTTGGCTCCGCAAGTAGTCAAAACGTTTGCGACGACCAGATGCTTCAAAGTATTCTTTCATAGGGAACTTTTGGAGAACTTTTCTTAAGGAGTTCGTTCAGAAACTTGTATAGAAACTTTCTTAATGAGCACTCGACAAACGCATTTCGAGAACATACACAAAATCCCAGCTATGGACCTAGTGCATCATCATAACTGAGGTCTTTTGCATTTTACTAGTAGTAATTGGATCTCATATGGAGATGTTTAGTGAAGTAGAATGGAAAAATCGAATGCAACAACACAAGAACTAGTCTGTAACTGTCGTTCGGAATCAGTTTTGCTCGGTGTTAACAGAAACATGGATATCTGACTCATACAGAGTCCGTTTTGGCTCCACAAGTAGTCAAAACGTTTGTGACGACTAGATGCTTCAACATATTCTTTCATAGGGAACTTTTGGAGAACTTTTCTTAAGGAGTTCGTTCAGAAACTTGTATAGAAACTTTCTTAATGCGCACTCGACAAACACATTTTGAGAACGTACACAAAGTCCCAGCTATGGACCTAGTGCATCATCATAACTGAGGTCTCTTGCATTTTCCTAGTAGTAATTGGATCTCATATGGAGATGTTTCGTGAAGTAGAATGGAAAAAATCGAATGCAACTACACAAGAACTAGTTTGTAACTGTCGTTCGGAATTAGTTTTGCGTAGTGTTAACTGAAACATGGATATCTGACTCATACGGAATCCGTTTTGGCTCCACAAGTAGTGAAAACGTTTGTGACGACCAGATGCTTCAAAGTATTCTTTCATAGGGAAATTTTGGATAACTTTTCTTAAGGAGTTCGTTTAGAAACTTGTATAGAAACTTTCTTAATGAGCACTCGACAAACGCATATCGAGGACATACACAGAGTCCCAGCTATGGACCTAGTGCATCAACATAACTGAGGTCTCTTGCATTTCCCTACAAGTAATTGGATCTCATATGGAGATGTTTAGTGAAGTAGAATGGAAAAATCGAATGCAACAATACAAGAACTAGTCTGTAACTGTCGTTCGGAATCAGTTTTTCTCAGTGTTAACTGAAACATGGATATCTGACTCATACGGAGTCCGTTTTGGCTCCACAAGTAGTCCAAACATTTGTGACGACCTTATGCTTCAACGTATTCTTTCATAGGGAACTTTTGGAGAACTTTTCTTAAGGAGTTCGTTCAGAAACTTGTATAGAAACTTTCTTAATGAGCACTCGACAAACGCATTTCGAGGACATACACAAATTCCAGGTATGGACCTAGTGCATCATCATAACTGAGGTCTCTTGCATTTCCCTACAAGTAATTGGATCTCATATGGAGATGTTTAGTGAAGTAGAATGGAAAAATCGAATGCAACAAGACAAGAACTAGTGTGCAACTGTCGTTCGGAATCAGTTTTGCGCAGTGTTAACTGAAACATGGATATCTGACTCATACGGAGTCCGTTTTGGCTCCACAAGTAGTAAAAACGTTTGTGACGACCAGATGCTTCAAAGTATTCTTCCATAGGGAACTTTTGGAGAACTTTTCTTAAGGAGTTCGTTCAGAAACTTGTATAGAAACTTTCTTAATGAGCACTCGACAAACGCATTTCGAGAACATACACAGAGTCCCAGCTGTGGACCTAGTGCATCATCATAGCTGAGGTCTCTTGCATTTCCCTACAAGTAATTGGATCTTATATGGAGATGTTTAGTGAAGTAGAATGGAAAAAATCAAATGCAACTACACAAGAACTAGTCTGTAACTGTCGTTCGGAATCAGTTTTGCACAGTGTTAACTGAAACATGGATATCTGACCCATACAAAGTCCGTTTTGGCTCCGCAAGTAGTCAAAACATTTGCGACGACCAGATGCTTCAAAGTATTCTTTCATAGGGAACTTTTGGAGAACTTTTCTTAAGGAGTTCGTTCAGAAACTTGTATAGAAACTTTCTTAATGAGCACTCGACAAACGCATTTCGAGAACATACACAAAGTCCCAGCTATGGACCTAGTGCATCATCATAACTGAGGTATTTTGCATTTTACTAGTAGTAATTGGATCTCATATGGAGATGTGTAGTGAAGTAGAATGGAAAAATCGAATGCAACAACACAAGAACTAGTCTGTAACTGTCGTTCGGAATCAGTTTTGCTCGGTGTTAACAGAAACATGGATATCTGACTCATACAGAGTCCGTTTTTGCTCCACAAGTAGTCAAAACGTTTGTGACGACTAGATGCTTCAACATATTCTTTCGTAGGGAACTTTTGGAGAACTTTTCTTAAGGAGTTCGTTCAGAAACTTGTGTAGGAACTTTCTTAATGCGCACTCGACAAACACATTTTGAGAACATACACAAAGTCCCAGCTATGGACCTAGTGCATCATCATAACTGAGGTCTCTTGCAATTCCCTACAAGTAATTGGATCTTATATGGAGATGTTTAGTGAAGTAGAATGGAAAAAATCAAATGCAACTACACAAGAACTAGTCTGTAACTGTCGTTCGGAATCAGTTTTGCACAGTGTTAACTGAAACATGGATATCTGACTCACACAAAGTCCGTTTTGGCTCCGCAAGTAGTCAAACCGTTTGGAACGACCAGATGCTTCAAAGTATTCTTTCATAGGGAACTTTTGGAGAACTTTTCTTAAGGAGTTCGTTCAGAAACTTGTATAGAATCTTTCTTAATGAGCACTCGACAAACGCATTTCGAGAACATACACAAAGTCCCAGCTATGGACCTAGTGCATCATCATAACTGAGGTCTCTTGCATTTTCCTAGTAGTAATTGGATCTCATATGGAGATGTTTCGTGAAGTAGAATGGAAAAAATCGAATGCAACTACACAAGAACTAGTTTGTAACTGTCATTCGGAATCAGTTTTGCGTAGTGTTAACTGAAACATGGATATCTGACTCATACGGAATCCGTTTTGGCTCCACAAGTAGTGAAAACGTTTGTGAAGACCAGATGCTTCAAAGTATTCTTTCATAGGGAAATTTTGGATAACTTTTCTTAAGGAGTTCGTTTAGAAACTTGTATAGAAACTTTTTTAATGAGCACTCGACAAACGCATTTCGAGGACATACACAGAGTCCCAGCTATGGACCTAGTGCATCATCATAACTGAGGTCTCTTGCATTTCCCTACAAGTAATTGGATCTCATATCGAGATGTTTAGTGAAGTAGAATGGAAAAATCGAAAGCAAAAATACAAGAACTAGTCTGTAACTGTCGTTCGGAATCAGTTTTTCTCAGTGTTAACTGAAACATGGATATCTGACTCATACGGAGTCCGTTTTGGCTCCACAAGTAGTCAAAACGTTTGTGACGACCTGATGCTTCAACGTATTCTTTCATAGGGAACTTTTGGAGAACTTATCTTAAGGAGTTCGTTCAGAAACTTGTATAGAAGCTTTCTTAATGAGCACTCGACAAACGCATTTCGAGGACATACACAAAGTCCCAGGTATGGACCTAGTGCATCATCATAACTGAGGTCACTTGCATTTCCCTACAAGTAATTGGATCTCATATGGAGATGTTTAGTGAAGTAGAATGGAAAAATCGAATGCAACAAGACAAGAACTAGTGTGCAACTGTCGTTCGGAATCAGTTTTGCGCAGTGTTAACTGAAACATGGATATCTGACTCATACGGAGTCCGTTTTGGCTCCACAAGTAGTTAAAACGTTTGTGACGACCAGATGCTTCAAAGTATTCTTCCATAGGGAACTTTTGGAGAACTTTTCTTAAGGAGTTCGTTCAGAAACTTGTATAGAAACTTTCTTAATGAGCACTCGACAAACGCATTTCGAGAACATACACAAAGTCCCAGCTATGGACCTAGTGCATCATCATAACTGAGGTCTCTTGCATTTCCCTACAAGTAATTGGATCTCATATGGAGATGTTTAGTGAAGTAGAATGGAATAATCGAATGCAACAAGACAAGAACTAGTGTGTAACTGTCGTTCGGAATCAGTTTTGCGCAGTGTTAACTGAAACATGGATATCTGACTCATACGGAGTCCGTTTTGGCTCCACAAGTAGTTAAAACGTTTGTGACGACCAGATGCTTCAAATTATTCTTCTATAGGGAACTTTTGGAGAACTTTTCTTAAGGAGTTCGTTCAAAAACTTGTATAGAAACTTTCTTAATGAGCACTCGACAAACCCATTTCGAGAACATACACAAAGTCCCAGCTATGGACCTAGTGCATCATCATAACTGAGGTCTTTTGCATTTTACTAGTAGTAATTGGATCTCATATGGAGATGTTTAGTGAAGTAGAATGGAAAAATCGAATGCAACAACACAAGAACTAGTCTGTAACTGTCGTTCGGAATCAGTTTTGCTCGGTGTTAACAGAAACATGGATATCTGACTCATACAGAGTCCGTTTTGGCTCCACAAGTAGTCAAAATGTTTGTGACGACTAGATGCTTCAACATATTCTTTCATAGGGAACTTTTGGAGAACTTTTCTTAAGGAGTTCGTTCAGAAACTTGTATAGAAACTTTCTTAATGCGCACTCGACAAACACATTTTGAGAACATACACAAAGTCCCAGCTATGGACCTAGTGCATCATTATAACTGAGGTCTCTTGCAATTCCCTACAAGTAATTGGATCTTATATGGAGATGTTTAGTGAAGTAGAATGGAAAAAATAAAATGCAACTACACAAGAACTAGTCTGTAACTGTCGTTCGGAATAAGTTTTGCACAGTGTTAACTGAAACATGGATATCTGACTCATACAAAGTCCGTTTTGGCTCCGCAAGTAGTCAAACCATTTGGAACGACCAGATGCTTCAAAGTATTCTTTCATAGGGAACTTTTGGAGTACTTTTCTTAAGGAGTTCGTTCAGAAACTTGTATAGAATCTTTCTTAATGAGCACTCGACAAACGCATTTCGAGAACATACACAAAGTCCCAGCTATGGACCTAGTGCATCATCATAACTGAGGTCTCTTGCATTTTCCTAGTAGTAATTGGATCTCATATGGAGATGTTTCGTGAAGTAGAATGGAAAAAATCGAATGCAACTACACAAGAACTAGTTTGTAACTGTCGTTCGGAATTAGTTTTGCGTAGTGTTAACTGAAACATGGATATCTGACTCATACGGAATCCGTTTTGGCTCCACAAGTAGTGAAAACGTTTGTGACGACCAGATGCTTCAAAGTATTCTTTCATAGGGAAATTTTGGATAACTTTTCTTAAGGAGTTCGTTTAGAAACTTGTATAGAAACTTTCCTAATGAGCACTCGACAAACGCATATCGAGGACATACACAGAGTCCCAGCTATGGACCTAGTGCATCAACATAACTGTGGTCTCTTGCATTTCCCTACAAGTAATTGGATCTCATATGGAGATGTTTAGTGAAGTAGAATGGAAAAATCGAATGCAACAATACAAGAACTAGTCTGTAACTGTCGTTCGGAATCAGTTTTTCTCAGTGTTAACTGAAACATGGATATCTGACTCATACGGAGTCCGTTTTGGCTCCACAAGTAGTCCAAACATTTGTGACGACCTTATGCTTCAACGTATTCTTTCATAGGGAACTTTTGGAGAACTTTTCTTAAGGAGTTCGTTCAGAAACTTGTATAGAAGCTTTCTTAATGAGCACTCGACAAACGCATTTCGAGGACATACACAAAGTCCCAGGTATGGACCTAGTGCATCATCATAACTGAGGTCTCTTGCATTGCCCTACAAGTAATTGGATCTCATATGGAGATGTTTAGTGAAGTAGAATGGAAAAATCGAATGCAACAAGACAAGAACTAGTGTGCAACTGTCGTTCGGAATCAGTTTTGCGCAGTGTTAACTGAAACATGGATATCTGACTCATACGGAGTCCGTTTTGGCTCCACAAGTAGTTAAAACGTTTGTGACGACCAGATGCTTCAAAGTATTCTTCCATAGGGAACTTTTGGAGAACTTTTCTTAAGGAGTTCGTTCAGAAACTTGTATAGAAACTTTCTTAATGAGCACTCGACAAACGCATTTCGAGAACATACACAAAGTCCCAGCTATGGACCTAGTGCATCATCATAACTGAGGTCTCTTGCATTTCCCTACAAGTAATTGGATCTCATATGGAGATGTTTAGTGAAGTAGATTGGAATAATCGAATGCAACAAGACAAGAACTAGTGTGTAACTGTCGTTCGGAATCAGTTTTGCGCAGTGTTAACTGAAACATGGATATCTGACTCATACGGAGTCCGTTTTGGCTCCACAAGTAGTTAAAACGTTTGTGACGACCAGATGCTTCAAATTATTCTTCTATAGGGAACTTTTGGAGAACTTTTCTTAAGGAGTTCGTTCAAAAACTTGTATAGAAACTTTCTTAATGAGCACTCGACAAACCCATTTCGAGAACATACACAAAGTCCCAGCTATGGACCTAGTGCATCATCATAACTGAGGTCTTTTGCATTTTACTAGTAGTAATTGGATCTCATATGGAGATGTTTAGTGAAGTAGAATGGAAAAATCGAATGCAACAACACAAGAACTAGTCTGTAACTGTCGTTCGGAATCAGTTTTGCTCGGTGTTAACAGAAACATGGATATCTGACTCATACAGAGTCCGTTTTGGCTCCACAAGTAGTCAAAATGTTTGTGACGACTAGATGCTTCAACATATTCTTTCATAGGGAACTTTTGGAGAACTTTTCTTAAGGAGTTCGTTCAGAAACTTGTATAGAAACTTTCTTAATGCGCACTCGACAAACACATTTTGAGAACATACACAAAGTCCCAGCTATGGACCTAGTGCATCATTATAACTGAGGTCTCTTGCAATTCCCTACAAGTAATTGGATCTTATATGGAGATGTTTAGTGAAGTAGAATGGAAAAAATAAAATGCAACTACACAAGAACTAGTCTGTAACTGTCGTTCGGAATAAGTTTTGCACAGTGTTAACTGAAACATGGATATCTGACTCATACAAAGTCCGTTTTGGCTCCGCAAGTAGTCAAACCGTTTGGAACGACCAGATGCTTCAAAGTATTCTTTCATAGGGAACTTTTGGAGTACTTTTCTTAAGGAGTTCGTTCAGAAACTTGTATAGAATCTTTCTTAATGAGCACTCGACAAACGCATTTCGAGAACATACACAAAGTCCCAGCTATGGACCTAGTGCATCATCATAACTGAGGTCTCTTGCATTTTCCTAGTAGTAATTGGATCTCATATGGAGATGTTTCGTGAAGTAGAATGGAAAAAATCGAATGCAACTACACAAGAACTAGTTTGTAACTGTCGTTCGGAATTAGTTTTGCGTAGTGTTAACTGAAACATGGATATCTGACTCATACGGAATCCGTTTTGGCTCCACAAGTAGTGAAAACGTTTGTGACGACCAGATGCTTCAAAGTATTCTTTCATAGGGAAATTTTGGATAACTTTTCTTAAGGAGTTCGTTTAGAAACTTGTATAGAAACTTTCTTAATGAGCACTCGACAAACGCATATCGAGGACATACACAGAGTCCCAGCTATGGACCTAGTGCATCAACATAACTGTGGTCTCTTGCATTTCCCTACAAGTAATTGGATCTCATATGGAGATGTTTAGTGAAGTAGAATGGAAAAATCGAATGCAACAATACAAGAACTAGTCTGTAACTGTCGTTCGGAATCAGTTTTTCTCAGTGTTAACTGAAACATGGATATCTGACTCATACGGAGTCCGTTTTGGCTCCACAAGTAGTCCAAACATTTGTGACGACCTTATGCTTCAACGTATTCTTTCATAGGGAACTTTTGGAGAACTTTTCTTAAGGAGTTCGTTCAGAAACTTGTATAGAAACTTTCTTAATGAGCACTCGACAAACGCATTTCGAGGACATACACAAATTCCAGGTATGGACCTAGTGCATCATCATAACTGAGGTCTCTTGCATTTCCCTACAAGTAATTGGATCTCATATGGAGATGTTTAGTGAAGTAGAATGGAAAAATCGAATGCAACAAGACAAGAACTAGTGTGCAACTGTCGTTCGGAATCAGTTTTGCGCAGTGTTAACTGAAACATGGATATCTGACTCATACGGAGTCCGTTTTGGCTCCACAAGTAGTAAAAACGTTTGTGACGACCAGATGCTTCAAAGTATTCTTCCATAGGGAACTTTTGGAGAACTTTTCTTAAGGAGTTCGTTCAGAAACTTGTATAGAAACTTTCTTAATGAGCACTCGACAAACGCATTTCGAGAACATACACAGAGTCCCAGCTGTGGACCTAGTGCATCATCATAGCTGAGGTCTCTTGCATTTCCCTACAAGTAATTGGATCTTATATGGAGATGTTTAGTGAAGTAGAATGGAAAAAATCAAATGCAACTACACAAGAACTAGTCTGTAACTGTCGTTCGGAATCAGTTTTGCACAGTGTTAACTGAAACATGGATATCTGACCCATACAAAGTCCGTTTTGGCTCCGCAAGTAGTCAAAACATTTGCGACGACCAGATGCTTCAAAGTATTCTTTCATAGGGAACTTTTGGAGAACTTTTCTTAAGGAGTTCGTTCAGAAACTTGTATAGAAACTTTCTTAATGAGCACTCGACAAACGCATTTCGAGAACATACACAAAGTCCCAGCTATGGACCTAGTGCATCATCATAACTGAGGTATTTTGCATTTTACTAGTAGTAATTGGATCTCATATGGAGATGTGTAGTGAAGTAGAATGGAAAAATCGAATGCAACAACACAAGAACTAGTCTGTAACTGTCGTTCGGAATCAGTTTTGCTCGGTGTTAACAGAAACATGGATATCTGACTCATACAGAGTCCGTTTTTGCTCCACAAGTAGTCAAAACGTTTGTGACGACTAGATGCTTCAACATATTCTTTCGTAGGGAACTTTTGGAGAACTTTTCTTAAGGAGTTCGTTCAGAAACTTGTGTAGGAACTTTCTTAATGCGCACTCGACAAACACATTTTGAGAACATACACAAAGTCCCAGCTATGGACCTAGTGCATCATCATAACTGAGGTCTCTTGCAATTCCCTACAAGTAATTGGATCTTATATGGAGATGTTTAGTGAAGTAGAATGGAAAAAATCAAATGCAACTACACAAGAACTAGTCTGTAACTGTCGTTCGGAATCAGTTTTGCACAGTGTTAACTGAAACATGGATATCTGACTCACACAAAGTCCGTTTTGGCTCCGCAAGTAGTCAAACCGTTTGGAACGACCAGATGCTTCAAAGTATTCTTTCATAGGGAACTTTTGGAGAACTTTTCTTAAGGAGTTCGTTCAGAAACTTGTATAGAATCTTTCTTAATGAGCACTCGACAAACGCATTTCGAGAACATACACAAAGTCCCAGCTATGGACCTAGTGCATCATCATAACTGAGGTCTCTTGCATTTTCCTAGTAGTAATTGGATCTCATATGGAGATGTTTCGTGAAGTAGAATGGAAAAAATCGAATGCAACTACACAAGAACTAGTTTGTAACTGTCGTTCGGAATTAGTTTTGCGTAGTGTTAACTGAAACATGGATATCTGACTCATACGGAATCCGTTTTGGCTCCACAAGTAGTGAAAACGTTTGTGACGACCAGATGCTTCAAAGTATTCTTTCATAGGGAAATTTTGGATAACTTTTCTTAAGGAGTTCGTTTAGAAACTTGTATAGAAACTTTCTTAATGAGCACTCGACAAACGCATATCGAGGACATACACAGAGTCCCAGCTATGGACCTAGTGCATCAACATAACTGAGGTCTCTTGCATTTCCCTACAAGTAATTGGATCTCATATGGAGATGTTTAGTGAAGTAGAATGGAAAAATCGAATGCAACAATACAAGAACTAGTCTGTAACTGTCGTTCGGAATCAGTTTTTCTCAGTGTTAACTGAAACATGGATATCTGACTCATACGGAGTCCGTTTTGGCTCCACAAGTAGTCCAAACATTTGTGACGACCTTATGCTTCAACGTATTCTTTCATAGGGAACTTTTGGAGAACTTTTCTTAAGGAGTTCGTTCAGAAACTTGTATAGAAACTTTCTTAATGAGCACTCGACAAACGCATTTCGAGGACATACACAAATTCTAGGTATGGACCTAGTGCATCATCATAACTGAGGTCTCTTGCATTTCCCTACAAGTAATTGGATCTCATATGGAGATGTTTAGTGAAGTAGAATGGAAAAATCGAATGCAACAAGACAAGAACTAGTGTGCAACTGTCGTTCGGAATCAGTTTTGCGCAGTGTTAACTGAAACATGGATATCTGACTCATACGGAGTCCGTTTTGGCTCCACAAGTAGTAAAAACGTTTGTGACGACCAGATGCTTCAAAGTATTCTTCCATAGGGAACTTTTGGAGAACTTTTCTTAAGGAGTTCGTTCAGAAACTTGTATAGAAACTTTCTTAATGAGCACTCGACAAACGCATTTCGAGAACATACACAGAGTCCCAGCTGTGGACCTAGTGCATCATCATAGCTGAGGTCTCTTGCATTTCCCTACAAGTAATTGGATCTTATATGGAGATGTTTAGTGAAGTAGAATGGAAAAAATCAAATGCAACTACACAAGAACTAGTCTGTAACTGTCGTTCGGAATCAGTTTTGCACAGTGTTAACTGAAACATGGATATCTGACCCATACAAAGTCCGTTTTGGCTCCGCAAGTAGTCAAAACATTTGCGACGACCAGATGCTTCAAAGTATTCTTTCATAGGGAACTTTTGGAGAACTTTTCTTAAGGAGTTCGTTCAGAAACTTGTATAGAAACTTTCTTAATGAGCACTCGACAAACGCATTTCGAGAACATACACAAAGTCCCAGCTATGGACCTAGTGCATCATCATAACTGAGGTATTTTGCATTTTACTAGTAGTAATTGGATCTCATATGGAGATGTGTAGTGAAGTAGAATGGAAAAATCGAATGCAACAACACAAGAACTAGTCTGTAACTGTCGTTCGGAATCAGTTTTGCTCGGTGTTAACAGAAACATGGATATCTGACTCATACAGAGTCCGTTTTTGCTCCACAAGTAGTCAAAACGTTTGTGACGACTAGATGCTTCAACATATTCTTTCGTAGGGAACTTTTGGAGAACTTTTCTTAAGGAGTTCGTTCAGAAACTTGTGTAGGAACTTTCTTAATGCGCACTCGACAAACACATTTTGAGAACATACACAAAGTCCCAGCTATGGACCTAGTGCATCATCATAACTGAGGTCTCTTGCAATTCCCTACAAGTAATTGGATCTTATATGGAGATGTTTAGTGAAGTAGAATGGAAAAAATCAAATGCAACTACACAAGAACTAGTCTGTAACTGTCGTTCGGAATCAGTTTTGCACAGTGTTAACTGAAACATGGATATCTGACTCACACAAAGTCCGTTTTGGCTCCGCAAGTAGTCAAACCGTTTGGAACGACCAGATGCTTCAAAGTATTCTTTCATAGGGAACTTTTGGAGAACTTTTCTTAAGGAGTTCGTTCAGAAACTTGTATAGAATCTTTCTTAATGAGCACTCGACAAACGCATTACGAGAACATACACAAAGTCCCAGCTATGGACCTAGTGCATCATCATAACTGAGGTCTCTTGCATTTTCCTAGTAGTAATTGGATCTCATATGGAGATGTTTCGTGAAGTAGAATGGAAAAAATCGAATGCAACTACACAAGAACTAGTTTGTAACTGTCGTTCGGAATCAGTTTTGCGTAGTGTTAACTGAAACATGGATATCTGACTCATACGGAATCCGTTTTGGCTCCACAAGTAGTGAAAACGTTTGTGACGACCAGATGCTTCAAAGTATTCTTTCATAGGGAAATTTTGGATAACTTTTCTTAAGGAGTTCGTTTAGAAACTTGTATAGAAACTTTTTTAATGAGCACTCGACAAACGCATTTCGAGGACATACACAGAGTCCCAGCTATGGACCTAGTGCATCATCATAACTGAGGTCTCTTGCATTTCCCTACAAGTAATTGGATCTCATATCGAGATGTTTAGTGAAGTAGAATGGAAAAATCGAAAGCAAAAATACAAGAACTAGTCTGTAACTGTCGTTCGGAATCAGTTTTTCTCAGTGTTAACTGAAACATGGATATCTGACTCATACGGAGTCCGTTTTGGCTCCACAAGTAGTCAAAACGTTTGTGACGACCTGATGCTTCAACGTATTCTTTCATAGGGAACTTTTGGAGAACTTATCTTAAGGAGTTCGTTCAGAAACTTGTATAGAAACTTTCTTAATGAGCACTCGACAAACGCATTTCGAGGACATACACAAAGTCCCAGGTATGGACCTAGTGCATCATCATAACTGAGGTCTCTTGCATTTCCCTACAAGTAATTGGATCTCATATGGAGATGTTTAGTGAAGTAGAATGGAAAAATCGAATGCAACAAGACAAGAACTAGTGTGCAACTGTCGTTCGGAATCAGTTTTGCGCAGTGTTAACTGAAACATGGATATCTGACTCATACGGAGTCCGTTTTGGCTCCACAAGTAGTTAAAACGTTTGTGACGACCAGATGCTTCAAAGTATTCTTCCATAGGGAACTTTTGGAGAACTTTTCTTAAGGAGTTCGTTCAGAAACTTGTATAGAAACTTTCTTAATGAGCACTCGACAAACGCATTTCGAGAACATACACAAAGTCCCAGCTATGGACCTAGTGCATCATCATAACTGAGGTCTCTTGCATTTCCCTACAAGTAATTGGATCTCATATGGAGATGTTTAGTGAAGTAGAATGGAATAATCGAATGCAACAAGACAAGAACTAGTGTGTAACTGTCGTTCGGAATCAGTTTTGCGCAGTGTTAACTGAAACATGGATATCTGACTCATACGGAGTCCGTTTTGGCTCCACAAGTAGTTAAAACGTTTGTGACGACCAGATGCTTCAAATTATTCTTCTATAGGGAACTTTTGGAGAACTTTTCTTAAGGAGTTCGTTATGAAACTTGTATAGAAACTTTCTTAATGAGCACTCGACAAACCCATTTCGAGAACATACACAAAGTCCCAGCTATGGACCTAGTGCATCATCATAACTGAGGTCTTTTGCATTTTACTAGTAGTAATTGGATCTCATATGGAGATGTTTAGTGAAGTAGAATGGAAAAATCGAATGCAACAACACAAGAACTAGTCTGTAACTGTCGTTCGGAATCAGTTTTGCTCGGTGTTAACAGAAACATGGATATCTGACTCATACAGAGTCCGTTTTGGCTCCACAAGTAGTCAAAATGTTTGTGACGACTAGATGCTTCAACATATTCTTTCATAGGGAACTTTTGGAGAACTTTTCTTAAGGAGTTCGTTCAGAAACTTGTATAGAAACTTTCTTAATGCGCACTCGACAAACACATTTTGAGAACATACACAAAGTCCCAGCTATGGACCTAGTGCATCATTAAAACTGAGGTCCCTTGCAATTCCCTACAAGTAATTGGATCTTATATGGAGATGTTTAGTGAAGTAGAATGGAAAAAATAAAATGCAACTACACAAGAACTAGTCTGTAACTGTCGTTCGGAATCAGTTTTGCACAGTGTTAACTGAAACATGGATATCTGACTCATACAAAGTCCGTTTTGGCTCCGCAAGTAGTCAAACCGTTTGGAACGACCAGATGCTTCAAAGTATTCTTTCATAGGGAACTTTTGGAGTACTTTTCTTAAGGAGTTCGTTCAGAAACTTGTATAGAATCTTTCTTAATGAGCACTCGACAAACGCATTTCGAGAACATACACAAAGTCCCAGCTATGGACCTAGTGCATCATCATAACTGAGGTCTCTTGCATTTTCCTAGTAGTAATTGGATCTCATATGGAGATGTTTCGTGAAGTAGAATGGAAAAAATCGAATGCAACTACACAAGAACTAGTTTGTAACTGTCGTTCGGAATCAGTTTTGCGTAGTGTTAACTGAAACATGGATATCTGACTCATACGGAATCCGTTTTGGCTCCACAAGTAGTGAAAACGTTTGTGACGACCAGATGCTTCAAAGTATTCTTTCATAGGGAAATTTTGGATAACTTTTCTTAAGGAGTTCGTTTAGAAACTTGTATAGAAACTTTCTTAATGAGCACTCGACAAACGCATTTCGAGGACATACACAGAGTCCCAGCTATGGACCTAGTGCATCATCATAACTGAGGTCTCTTGCATTTCCCTACAAGTAATTGGATCTCATATGGAGATGTTTAGTGAAGTAGAATGGAAAAATCGAAAGCAAAAATACAAGAACTAGTCTGTAACCGTCGTTCGGAATCAGTTTTTCTCAGTGTTAACTGAAACATGGATATCTGACTCATACGGAGTCCGTTTTGGCTCCACAAGTAGTCAAAACGTTTGTGACGACCTGATGCTTCAACGTATTCTTTCATAGGGAAACTTTGGAGAACTTTTCTTAAGGAGTTCGTTCAGAAACTTGTACAGAAACTTTCTTAATGAGCACTCGACAAACGCATTTCGAGGACATACACAAAGTCCCAGGTATGGACCTAGTGCATCATCATAACTGAGGTCTCTTGCATTTCCCTACAAGTAATTGGATCTCATATGGAGATGTTTAGTGAAGTAGAATGGAAAAATCGAATGCAACAAGACAAGAACTAGTGTGCAACTGTCGTTCGGAATCAGTTTTGCGCAGTGTTAACTGAAACATGGATATCTGACTCATACGGAGTCCGTTTTGGCTCCACAAGTAGTTAAAACGTTTGTGACGACCAGATGCTTCAAATTATTCTTCTATAGGGAACTTTTGGAGAACTTTTCTTAAGGAGTTCGTTCAGAAACTTGTATAGAAACTTTCTTAATGAGCACTCGACAAACCCATTTCGAGAACATACACAAAGTCCCAGCTATGGACCTAGTGTATCATCATAACTAAGGTCTCTTGCATTTCCCTACAAGTAATTGGATCTTATATGGAGATGTTTAGTGAAGTAGAATGGAAAAAATCAAATGCAACTACACAAGAACTAGTCTGTAACTGTCGTTCGGAATCAGTTTTGCACAGTGTTAACTGAAACATGGAAATCTGACTCATACAAAGTCCGTTTTGGTTCCCCAAGTAGTCAAAACGTTTGCGACGACCAGATTCTTCAAAGTATTCTTTCATAGGGAAGTTTTGGAGAACTTTTCTTCAGGAGTTCGTTCAGAAACTTGTATAGAAACTTTCTTAATGAGCACTCGACAAACGCATTTCGAGAACATACACAAAGTCCCAGCTATGGACCTAGTGCATCATCATAACTGAGGTCTCTTGCATTTTCCTAGTAGTAATTGGATCTCATACGAAGATCCATAGTGAAGTAGAATGGAAAAAATCGAATGCAACTACACAAGAACTAGTCTGTAACTGCCGTTCGGAATCAGTTTTGCGTAGTATTAAGTGAAACATGGATATCTGACTCATACGGAGTCCGTTTTGGCTCCACAAGTAGTGAAAACGTTTGTGACGACCAGATGCTTCAAAGTATTCTTTCATAGGGAAATTTTGGAGAACTTTTCTTAAGGAGTTCGTTCAGAAACTTATATAGAAACTTTCTTAATGAACACTCGACAAACGCATTTTCAGGACATACATAGAGTCCCAGCTATGGACCTAGTGCATCATCATAGCTGAGGTCTCTTGCATTTCCCTACAAGTAATTGGATCTCATATGGAGATGTTTAGTGAAGTAGAATGGAAAAAACGAATGCAACAAGACAAGAACTAGTGTGCAACTGTCGTTCGGAATCAGTTTTGCGCAGTGTTAACTGAAACATGGATATCTGACTCATACGGAGTCCGTTTTGGCTCCACAAGTAGTTAAAAAGTTTGTGACGACCAGATGCTTCAAAGTATTCTTCCATAGGGATCTTTTGGAGAACTTTTCTTAAGGAGTTCGTTCAGAAACTTGTATAGAAACTTTCTTAATGAGCACTCGACAAACGAATTTCGAGAACATACACAAAGTCCCAGCTATGGACCTAGTGCATCATCATAACTGAGGTCTCTTGCATTTCCCTACAAGTAATTGGATCTCATATGGAGATGTTTAGTGAAGTAGAATGGAATAATCGAATGCAACAAGACAAGAACTAGTGTGTAACTGTCGTTCGGAATCAGTTTTGCGCAGTGTTAACTGAAACATGGATATCTGACTCATACGGAGTCCGTTTTGGCTCCACAAGTAGTTAAAACGTTTGTGACGACCAGATGCTTCAAATTATTCTTCTATAGGGAACTTTTGGAGAACTTTTCTTAAGGAGTTCGTTCAGAAACTTGTATAGAAACTTTCTTAATGAGCACTCGACAAACCCATTTCGAGAACATACACAAAGTCCCAGCTATGGACCTAGTGCATCATCATAACTGAGGTCTCTTGCATTTCCCTACAAGTAATTGGATCTTATATGGAGATGTTTAGTGAAGTAGAATGGAAAAAATCAAATGCAACTACACAAGAACTAGTCTGTAACTGTCGTTCGGAATCAGTTTTGCACAGTGTTAACTGAAACATGGATATCTGACTCATACAAAGTCCGTTTTGGTTCCCCAAGTAGTCAAAATGTTCGCGACGACCAGATTCTTCAAAGTATTCTTTCATAGGGAAGTTTTGGAGAACTTTTCTTAAGGATTCGTTCAGAAACTTGTATAGAAACTTTCTTAATGAGCACTCGACAAACGCATTTCGAGAACATACACAAAGTCCCAGCTATGGACCTAGTGCATCATCATAACTGAGGTCTCTTGCATTTTCCTAGTAGTAATTGTATCTCATATGGAGATCCATAGTGAAGTAGAATGGAAAAAATCGAATGCAACTACACAAGAACTAGTCTGTAACTGTCGTTCGGAATCAGTTTTGCGTAGTATTAACTGAAACATGGATATCTGACTCATACGGAGTCCGTTTTGGCTCCACAAGTAGTGAAAACGTTTGTGACGACCAGATGCTTCAAAGTATTCTTTCATAGGGAAATTTTGGAGAACTTTTCTTAAGGAGTTCGTTCAGAAACTTGTATAGAAACTTTCTTAATGAGCACTCGACAAACGCATTTTGAGGACATACATAGAGTCCCAGCTATGGACCTAGTGCATCATCATAGCTGAGGTCTCTTGCATTTTACTAGTAGTAATTGGATCTCATATGGAGATGTTTAGTGAAGTAGAATGGAAAAATCGAATGCAACAACACAAGAACTAGTCTGTAACTGTCGTTCGGAATCAGTTTTGCTCGGTGTTAACAGAAACATGGATATCTGACTCATACAGAGTCTGTTTTGGCTCCACAAGTAGTCAAAACGTTTGTGACGACCTGATGCTTCAACGTATTCTTTCATAGGGAACTTTTGGAGAACTTATCTTAAGGAGTTCGTTCAGAAACTTGTATAGAAACTTTCTTAATGAGCACTCGACAAACGCATTTCGAGGACATACACAAAGTCCCAGGTATGGACCTAGTGCATCATCATAAATGAGGTCTCTTGCATTTCCTACAAGTAATTGGATCTCATATGGAGATGTTTAGTGAAGTAGAATGGAAAAATCGAATGCAACAAGACAAGAACTAGTGTGCAACTGTCGTTCGGAATCAGTTTTGCGCAGTGTTAACTGAAACATGGATATCTGACACATACGGAGTCCGTTTTGGCTCCACAAGTAGTTAAAACGTTTGTGACGACCAGATTCTTCAAAGTATTCTTCCATAGGGAACTTTTGGAGAACTTTTCTTAAGGAGTTCGTTCAGAAACTTGTATAGAAACTTTCTTAATGAGCACTCGACAAACGCATTTCGAGAACATACACAAAGTCCCAGCTATGGACCTAGTGCATCATCATAACTGAGGTCTCTTGCATTTCCCTACAAGTAATTGGATCTCATATGGAGATGTTTAGTGAAGTAGAATGGAATAATCGAATGCAACAAGACAAGAACTAGTGTGTAACTGTCGTTCGGAATCAGTTTTGCGCAGTGTTAACTGAAACATGGATATCTGACTCATACGGAGTCCGTTTTGGCTCCACAAGTAGTTAAAACGTTTGTGACGACCAGATGCTTCAAATTATTCTTCTATAGGGAACTTTTGGAGAACTTTTCTTAAGGAGTTCGTTCAGAAACTTGTATAGAAACTTTCTTAATGAGCACTCGACAAACCCATTTCGAGAACATACACAAAGTCCCAGCTATGGACCTAGTGCATCATCATAACTGAGGTCTTTTGCATTTTACTAGTAGTAATTGGATCTCATATGGAGATGTTTAGTGAAGTAGAATGGAAAAATCGAATGCAACAACACAAGAACTAGTCTGTAACTGTCGTTCGGAATCAGTTTTGCTCGGTGTTAACAGAAACATGGATATCTGACTCATACAGAGTCCGTTTTGGCTCCACAAGTAGTCAAAACGTTTGTGACGACTAGATGCTTCAACATATTCTTTCATAGGGAACTTTTGGAGAACTTTTCTTAAGGAGTTCGTTCAGAAACTTGTATAGAAACTTTCTTAATGCGCACTCGACAAACACATTTTGAGAACATACACAAAGTCCCAGCTATGGACCTAGTGCATCATTATAACTGAGGTCTCTTGCAATTCCCTACAAGTAATTGGATCTTATATGGAGATGTTTAGTGAAGTAGAATGGAAAAAATCAAATGCAACTACACAAGAACTAGTCTGTAACTGTCGTTCGGAATCAGTTTTGCACAGTGTTAACTGAAACATGGATATCTGACTCATACAAAGTCCGTTTTGGCTCTGCAAGTAGTCAAACCGTTTGGAACGACCAGATGCTTCAAAGTATTCTTTCATAGGGAACTTTTGGAGAACTTTTCTTAAGGAGTTCGTTCAGAAACTTGTATAGAATCTTTCTTAATGAGCACTCGACAAACGCATTTCGAGAACATACACAAAGTCCCAGCTATGGACCTAGTGCATCATCATAACTGAGGTCTCTTGCATTTTCCTAGTAGTAATTGGATCTCATATGGAGATGTTTCGTGAAGTAGATTGGAAAAAATCGAATGCAACTACACAAGAACTAGTTTGTAACTGTCGTTCGGAATCAGTTTTGCGTAGTGTTAACTGAAACATGGATATCTGACTCATACGGAATCCGTTTTGGCTCCACAAGTAGTGAAAACGTTTGTGACGACTAGATGCTTCAAAGTATTCTTTCATAGGGAAATTTTTGATAACTTTTCTTAAGGAGTTCGTTTAGAAACTTGTATAGAAACTTTCTTAATGAGCACTCGACAAACGCATTTCGAGGACATACACAGAGTCCCAGCTATGGACCTAGTGCATCATCATAACTGAGGTCTCTTGCATTTCCCTACAAGTAATTGGATCTCATATGGAGATGTTTAGTGAAGTAGAATGGAAAAATCGAAAGCAAAAATACAAGAACTAGTCTGTAACCGTCGTTCGGAATCAGTTTTTCTCAGTGTTAACTGAAACATGGATATCTGACTCATACGGAGTCCGTTTTGGCTCCACAAGTAGTCAAAACGTTTGTGACGACCTGATGCTTCAACGTATTCTTTCATAGGGAACTTTTGGAGAACTTATCTTAAGGAGTTCATTCAGAAACTTGTATAGAAACTTTCTTAATGAGCACTCGACAAACGCATTTCGAGGACATACACAAATCCCAGGTATGGACCTAGTGCATCATCATAACTGAGGTCTCTTGCATTTCCCTACAAGTAATTGGATCTCATATGGAGATGTTTAGTGAAGTAGAATGGAAAAATCGAATGCAACAAGACAAGAACTAGTGTGCAACTGTCATTCGGAATCAGTTTTGCGCAGTGTTAACTGAAACATGGATATCTGACTCATACGGAGTCCGTTTTGGCTCCACAAGTAGTTAAAACGTTGTGACGACCAGATGCTTCAAATTATTCTTCTATAGGGAACTTTTGGAGAACTTTTCTTAAGGAGTTCGTTCAGAAACTTGTATAGAAACTTTCTTAATGAGCACTCGACAAACCCATTTCGAGAACATACACAAAGTCCCAGCTATGGACCTAGTGTATCATCATAACTGAGGTCTCTTGCATTTCCCTACAAGTAATTGGATCTTATATGGAGATGTTTAGTGAAGTAGAATGGAAAAAATCAAATGCAACTACACAAGAACTAGTCTGTAACTGTCGTTCGGAATCAGTTTTGCACAGTGTTAACTGAAACATGGAAATCTGACTCATACAAAGTCCGTTTTGGTTCCCCAAGTAGTCAAAACGTTTGCGACGACCAGATTCTTCAAAGTATTCTTTCATAGGGAAGTTTTGGAGAACTTTTCTTAAGGAGTTCGTTCAGAAACTTGTATAGAAACTTTCTTAATGAGCACTCGACAAACGCATTTCGAGAACATACACAAAGTCCCAGCTATGGACCTAGTGCATCATCATAACTGAGGTCTCTTGCATTTTCCTAGTAGTAATTGGATCTCATACGGAGATCCATAGTGAAGTAGAATGGAAAAAATCGAATGCAACTACACAAGAACTAGTCTGTAACTGCCGTTCGGAATCAGTTTTGCGTAGTATTAATTGAAACGTGGATATCTGACTCATACGGAGTCCGTTTTGGCTCCACAAGTAGTGAAAACGTTTGTGACGACCAGATGCTTCAAAGTATTCTTTCATAGGGAAATTTTGGAGAACTTTTCTTAAGGAGTTCGTTCAGAAACTTGTATAGAAACTTTCTTAATGAACACTCGACAAACGCATTTTCAGGACATACATAGAGTCCCAGCTATGGACCTAGTGCATCATCATAGCTGAGGTCTCTTGCATTTCCCTACAAGTAATTGGATCTCATATGGAGATGTTTAGTGAAGTAGAATGGAAAAAACAAATGCAACAAGACAAGAACTAGTGTGCAACTGTCGTTCGGAATCAGTTTTGCGCAGTGTTAACTGAAACATGGATATCTGACTCATACGGAGTCCGTTTTGGCTCCACAAGTAGTTAAAAAGTTTGTGACGACCAGATGCTTCAAAGTATTCTTCCATAGGGATCTTTTGGAGAACTTTTCTTAAGGAGTTCTTTCAGAAACTTGTATAGAAACTTTCTTAATGAGCACTCGACAAACGAATTTCGAGAACATACACAAAGTCCCAGCTATGGACCTAGTGCATCATCATAACTGAGGTCTCTTGCTTCCCTACAAGTAATTGGATCTCATATGGAGATGTTTAGTGAAGTAGAATGGAATAATCGAATGCAACAAGACAAGAACTAGTGTGTAACTGTCGTTCGGAATCAGTTTTGCGCAGTGTTAATTGAAACATGGATATCTGACTCATACGGAGTCCGTTTTGGCTCCACAAGTAGTTAAAACGTTTGTGACGACCAGATGCTTCAAATTATTCTTCTATAGGGAACTTTTGGAGAACTTTTCTTAAGGAGTTCGTTCAGAAACTTGTATAGAAACTTTCTTAATGAGCACTCGACAAACCCATTTCGAGAACATACACAAAGTCCCAGCTATGGACCTAGTGCATCATCATAACTGAGGTCTCTTGCATTTCCCTACAAGTAATTGGATCTTATATGGAGATGTTTAGTGAAGTAGAATGGAAAAAATCAAATGCAACTACACAAGAACTAGTCTGTAACTGTCGTTCGGAATCAGTTTTGCGCAGTGTTAACTGAAACATGGATATCTGACTCATAAAAAGTCCGTTTTGGTTCCCCAAGTAGTCAAAATGTTCGCGACGACCAGATTCTTCAAAGTATTCTTTCATAGGGAAGTTTTGGAGAACTTTTCTTAAGGATTCGTTCAGAAACTTGTATAGAAACTTTCTTAATGAGCACTCGACAAACGCATTTCGAGAACATACACAAAGTACCAGCTATGGACCTAGTGCATCATTATAACTGAGGTCTCTTGCATTTTCCTAGTAGTAATTGGATCTCATATGGAGATCCATAGTGAAGTAGAATGGAAAAAATTGAATGCAACTACACAAGATTTAGTCTGTAACTGTCGTTCGGAATCAGTTTTGCGTAGTATTAACTGAAACATGGATATCTGACTCATACGGAGTCCGTTTTGGCTCCACAAGTATTGAAAACGTTTGTGACGACCAGATGCTTCAAAGTATTCTTTCATAGGGAAATTTTGGAGAACTTTTCTTAAGGAGTTCGTTCAGAAACTTGTATAGAAACTTTCTTAATGAGCACTCGACAAACGCATTTTGAGGACATACATAGAGTCCCAGCTATGGACCTAGTGCATCATCATAGCTGAGGTCTCTTGCATTTCCCTACAAGTAATTGGATCTTATATGGAGATGTTTAGTGAAGTAGAATGGAAAAAATCAAATGCAACTACACAAGAACTAGTCTGTAACTGTCGTTCGGAATCAGTTTTGCACAGTGTTAACTGAAACATGGATATCTGACTCATACAAACTCCGTTTTGGCTCCGCAAGTAGTCAAAACGTTTGCCACGACCAGATGCTTCAAAGTATTCTTTCATAGGGAACATTTGGAGAACTTTTCTTAAGGAGTTCGTTCAGAAACTTGTATAAAAACTTTCTTAATGAGCACTCCACAAACGCATTTCGAGAACATACACAAAGTCCCAGCTATGGACCTAGTGCATCATCATAACTGAGGTCTCTTGCATTTTACTAGTAGTAATTGGATCTCATATGGAGATGTTTAGTGAAGTAGAATGGAAAAATCGAATGCAACAACACAAGAACTAGTCTGTAACTGTCGTTCGGAATCAGTTTTGCTCGGTGTTAACAGATGGATATCTGACTCATACAGAGTCCGTTTTGGCTCCACAAGTAGTCAAAACGTTTGCGACGACTAGATGCTTCAACATATTCTTTCATAGGGAACTTTTGGAGAACTTTTCTTAAGGAGTTCGTTCAGAAACTTGTATAGAAACTTTCTTAATGCGCACTCGACAAACACATTTTGAGAACATACACAAAGTCCCAGCTATGGACCTAGTGCATCATCATAACTGATGTCTCTTGCAATTCCCTACAAGTAATTGGATCTTACTGGAGATGTTTAGTGAAGTAGAATGGAAAAAATCAAATGCAACTACAGAAGAACGAGTCTGTAACTGTCGTTCGGAATCAGTTTTGCACAGTGTTAACTGAAACATGGATATCTGACTCATACAAAGTCCGTTTTGGCTCCGCAAGTAGTCAAACCGTTTGGAATGACCAGATGCTTCAAAGTATTCTTTCATAGGGAACTTTTGGAGAACTTTTCTGAAGGATTTCGTTCAGAAACTTGTATAGAAACTTTCTTAATGAGCACTCGACAAACGCATTTCGAGAACATACACAAAGTCCCGGCTATGGACCTAGTGCATCATCATAACTGAGGTCTCTTGCATTTTCCTAGTAGTAATTGGATCTCATATGGAGATGTTTCGCGAAGTAGAATGGAAAAAATCGAATGCAACTACACAAGAACTAGTTTGTAACTGTCGTTCGGAATCAGTTTTGCGTAGTGTTAACTGAAACATGGATATCTGACTCATACGGAATCCGTTTTGGCTCCACAAGTAGTGAAAACGTTTGTGACGACCAGATGCTTCAAAATATTCTTTCATAGGGAAATTTTGGATAACTTTTCTTAAGGAGTTCGTTTAGAAACTTGTATAGAAACTTTCTTAATGAGCACTCGACAAACGCATTTCGAGGACATACACAGAGTCCCAGCTATGGACCTAGTGCATCATCATAACTGAGGTCTCTTGCATTTCCCTACAAGTAATTGGATCTCATATGGAGATGTTTAGTGAAGTAGAATGGAAAAATCGAATGCAAAAATACAAGAACTAGTTTGTAACTGTCGTTCGGAATCAGTTTTTCTCAGTGTTAACTGAAACATGGATATCTGACTCATACGGAGTCCGTTTTGGCTCCACAAGTAGTTAAAACGTTTGTGACGACCAGATGCTTCAAAGTATTCTTCCATAGGGAACTTTTGGAGAACTTTTCTTAAGGAGTTCGTTCAGAAACTTGTATAGAAACTTTCTTAATGAGCACTCGACAAACGCATTTCGCGAACATACACAAAGTCCCAGCTATGGACCTAGTGCATCATCATAACTGAGGTCTCTTGCATTTCCCTACAAGTAATTGGATCTCATATGGAGATGTTTAGTGAAGTAGAATGGAAAAATCGAATGCAACAACACAAAGAACTAGTCTGTCACTGTCGTTCGGAATCAGTTTTTCTCAGTGTTAACTGAAACATGGATATCTGACTCATACGGAGTCTGTTTTGGCTCCACAAGTAGTCAAAACGTTTGTGACGACCTGATGCTTCAACGTATTCTTTCATAGGGAACTTTTGGAGAACTTTTCTTAAGGAGTTCGTTCAGAAACTTGTATAGAAACTTTCTTAATGAGCACTCGACAAACGCATTTCTAGAACATACACAAAGTCCCAGCTATGGACCTAGTGCATCATCATAACTGAGGTCTCTTGCATTACCCTACAAGTAATTGGATCTCATATGGAGATGTTTAGTGAAGTAGAATGGAATAATCGAATGCAACAAGACAAGAACTAGTGTGTAACTGTCGTTCGGAATCAGTTTTGCGCAGTGTTAACTGAAACATGGATATCTGACTCATACGGAGTCCGTTTTGGCTCCACAAGTAGTTAAAACGTTTGTGACGACCAGATGCTTCAAATTATTCTTCTATAGGGAACTTTTGGAGAACTTTTCTTAAGGAGTTCGTTCAGAAACTTGTATAGAAACTTTCTTAATGAGCACTCGACAAACCCATTTCGAGAACATACACAAAGTCCCAGCTATGGACCTAGTGCATCATCATAACTGAGGTCTCTTGCATTTCCTTACAAGTAATTGGATCTTATATGGAGATGTTTAGTGAAGTAGAATGGAAAAAATGAAATGCAACTACACAAGAACTAGTCTGTAACTGTCGTTCGGAATCAGTTTTGCACAGTGTTAACTGAAAACATGGATATCTGACTCATACAAAGTCCGTTTTGGCTCCGCAAGTAGTCAAAACGTTTGCGACGACCAGATGCTTCAAAGTATTCTTTCATAGGGAACTTTTGGAGGACTTTTCTTAAGGAGTTCATTCAGAAACTTGTATAGAAACTTTCTTAATGAGCACTCGACAAACGCATTTCGAGAACATACACAAAGTCGCAGCTATGGACCTAGTGCATCATCATAACTGAGGTCTCTTGCATTTTACTAGTAGTAATTGGATCTCATATGGAGATGTTTAGTGAAGTAGAATGGAAAAATCGAATGCAACAACACAAGAACTAGTCTGTAACTGTCGTTCGGAATCAGTTTTGCTCGGTGTTAACAGAAACATGGATATCTGACTCATACAGAGTCCGTTTTGGCTCCACAAATAGTCAAAACGTTTGTGATGACTAGATGCTTCAACATATTCTTTCATAGGGAACTTTTGGAGAACTTTTCTTAAGGAGTTCGTTCATGAACTTGTATAGAAACTTTCTTAATGCGCACTCGACAAACACATTTTGAGGACATACACAAAGTCCCAGCTATGGACCTAGTGCATCATCATAACTGAGGTCTCTTGCAATTCCCTACAAGTAATTGGATCTTATATGGAGATGTTTAGTGAAGTAGAATGGAAAAAATCAAATGCAACTACACAAGAACTAGTCTGTAACTGTCGTTCGGAATCAGTTTTGCACAGTGTTAACTGAAACATGGATATCTGACTCATACAAAGTCCGTTTTGGCTCCGCAAGTAGTCAAAATGTTTGCAACGACCAGATGCTTCAAAGTATTCTTTCATAGGGAACTTTTGAAGAACTTTTCTTAAGGAGTTCGTTCAGAAACTTGTATAGAAACTTTCTTAATGAGCACTCGACAAACGCATTTCGAGAACATACACAAAGTCCCAGCTATGGACCTAGTGCATCATCATAACTGAGGTCTCTTGCATTTTCCTAGTAGTAATTGGATCTCATATGGAGATGTTTAGTGATGTAGAATGGAAAAAATCGAATGGAACTACACAACAACTAGTCTGTAACTGTCGTTCGGAATCAGTTTTGCCTAGTGTTAACTGAAACATGGATATCTGACTCATACGGAGTCCGTTTTGGCTCCACAAGTAGTGAAAACGTTTGTGACGACCAGATGCTTCAAAGTATTCTTTCATAGGGAAATTTTGGAGAACTTTTCTTCAGGAGTTCGTTCAGAAACTTGTATAGAAACTTTCTTAATGAGCACTCGACAAACGCATTTTGAGGACACACACAGAGTCCTAGCTATGGACCTAGTGCATCATCATAACTGAGGTCTCTTGCATTCCCCTACAAGTAATTGGATCTCATATGGAGATGTTTAGTGAAGTAGAATGGAAAAATCGAATGCAACAACACAAGAACTAGTCTGTAACTATCGTTCGAAATCAGTTTTGCTCAGTGTTAACTGAAACATGGATATCTGACTCATACGGAGTCCGTTTTGGATCCACAAGTTGTCAAAACGTTTGTGACGACCAGATGGTTCAACGTATTTTTTCATAGGGAACTTTTGGAGAACTTTTCTTAAGGAGTTCGTTCAGAAACTTGTATAGAAACTTTCTTAATGAGCACTCGACAAACGCATTTCGAGAACATACACAAAGTCCCAGCTATGGCCTAGTACATCATCATAACTGAGGTCTCTTGCAATTCCCTACAAGTAATTGGATCTTATATGGAGATGTTTAGTGAAGTAGAATGGAAAAAATCAAATGCAACTACACAAGAACCAGTCTGTAACTGTCGTTCGGAATCAGTTTTGCAAAGTGTTAACTGAAACATGGATATTTGACTCATACAAAGTCCGTTTTGGCTCCGCAAGTAGTCAAAACATTTGCGACGACTAGATGGTTCAAAGTATTCTTTCATAGGGAACTTTTGGAGAACTTTTCTTAAGGAGTTCGTTCAGAAACTTGTATAGAATATTTCTTAATGAGCACTCGACAAACGCATTTCGAGAACATACACAAAGTCCGAGCTATGGACCTAGTGCATCATCATAACTGAGGTCTCTTGCATTTTCCTAGTAGTAAATCGATCTCATATGGAGATGTTTAGTGAAGTAGAATGGAAAAAATCGAATGCAACTACACAAGAACTAGTCTGTAACTGTCGTTCGGAATCAGTTTTGCGTAGTATTAATTGAAACATGGATATCTGACTCATACGGAATCCGTTTTGGCTCCACAAGTAGTTAAAACGTTTATGACGACCAGATGCTTCAAAGTATTCTTTCATAGGGAAATTTTGGAGAACTTTTCTTCAGGAGTTCGTTCAGAAACTTGTATAGAAACTTTCTTAATGAGCACTCGACAAACGCATTTCGAGAACATACACAAAGTCCCAGCTATGGACCTAGTGCATCATCATAACCGAGGTCTCTTGCATTTTCCTAGTAGTAATGGGATCTCATATGGAGATGATTAGTGAAGTAGAATGGAAAAAATCGAATGCGACTACACAAGAACTAGTCTGTAACTGTCGTTCGGAATCAGTTTTGCGTAGTGTTAACTGAAACATGGATATCTGACTCATACGGAGTCCGTTTTGGCTCCACAAGTAGTGGAAACGTTTGTGACGACCAGATGCTTCAAAGTATTCTTTCATAGGGAAATTTTGGAGAACCTTTCTTAAGGAGTTCGTTCAGAAACTTGTATAGAAACTTTCTTAATGAGCACTCGACAAACGCATTTCGAGGACACACACAGAGTCCTAGCTATGGACCTAGTGCATCATCATAACTGAGGTCTCTTGCGTTTCCCTACAAGTAATTGGATCTCATAGGATATGTTTAGTGAAGTAGAATGGAAAAATCGAATGCAACAACACAAGAACTAGTCTGTAACTATCGTTCGAAATCAGTTTTGCTCAGTGTTAACTGAAACATGGATATCTGACTCATACGGAGTCCGTTTTGGATCCACAAGTTGTCAAAACGTTTGTGACGACCAGATGCTTGAACGTATTTTTTCATAGGGAACTTTTGGAGAACTTTTCTTAAGGAGTTCGTTCAGAAACTTGTATAGAAACTTTCTTAATGAGCACTCGACAAACGCATTTCGAGAACATACACAAAGTCCCAGCTATGGACCTAGTATATCATCATAACTGAGGTCTCTTGCAATTCCCTACAAGTAATTGGATCTTATATGGAGATGTTTAGTGAAGTTGAATGGAAAAAATCAAATGCAACTACACAAGAACTAGTCTGTAACTGTCGTTCGGAATCAGTTTTGTACAGTGTTAACTGAAACATGGATATTTGACTCATAAAAAGTCCGTTTTGGCTCCGAAAGTAGGCAAAACGTTTGCGACGACCAGATGCTTCAAAGTATTCTTTCATAGGGAACTTTTGGAGAACTTTTCTTAAGGAGTTCGTTCAGAAACTTGTATAGAAACTTTCTTAATGAGCACTCGACAAACGCATTTCGAGAACATACACAAAGTCCCAGCTATGGACCTATTGCATCATCATAACTGAGGTCTCTTGCATTTTCCTAGTAGTAATTGGATCTCATATGGAGATGTTTAGTGAAGTAGAATGGAAAAAATCAAATGCAACTACACAAGAACTAGTCTGTAACTGTCGTTCGGAATCAGTTTTGCGTAGTATTAACTGAAACATGGATATCTGACTCATACGGAATCCGTTTTGGCTCCACAAGTAGTGAAAACGTTTGTGACGACCAGATGCTTCAAATTATTCTTTCATAGGGAAATTTTGGAGAACTTTTCTTCAGGAGTTCGTTCAGAAACTTGTATAGAAACTTTCTTAATAAGCACTCGACAAACGCATTTCGAGAACATACACAAAGTCCCAGCTATGGACATAGTGCATCATCATAACTGAGGTCTCTTGCATTTTCCTAGTAGTAATGGGATCTCATATGGAGATGATTAGTGAAGTAGAATGGAAAAAATCGAATGCGACTACACAAGAACTAGTCTGTAACTGTCGTTCGGAATCAGTTTTGCGTAGTGTTAAGTGAAACATGGATATCTGACTCATACGGAGTCCGTTTTGGCTCCACAAGTAGTGGAAACGTTTGTGACGACCAGATGCTTCAAACTATTCTTTCATAGGGAAATTTTGGAGAACCTTTCTTAAGGAGTTCGTTCAGAAACTTGTATAGGAACTTTCTTAATGAGCACTCGACAAACGCATTTCGAGGACATACACAGAGTCCTAGCTATGGACCTAGTGCGTCATCATAACTGAGGTCTCTTGCATTTCCCTACAAGTAATTGGATCTCATATGGAGATGTTTAGTGAAGTAGAATGGAAAAATCGAATGCAACAACACAAGAACTAGTCTGTAACTGTCGTTCGGAATCAGTTTTGCTCAGTGTTAATTGAAACATGGATATCTGACTCATACGGAGTCCGTTTTGGCTCCACAAGTAGTCAAAACGTTTGTGACGACCAGATGCTTCAACGTATTCTTTCATAGGGAACTTTTGGAGAACTTTTCTTAAGGAGTTCGTTTAGAAACTTGTATAAAAACTTTCTTAATGAGCACTCGACAAACGCATTTCGAGAACATAAACAAAGTCCCAGCTATGGACCTAGTGCATCATCATAACTGAGGTCTCTTGCAATTCCCTACAAGTAATTGGATCTTATATGGAGATGTTTAGTGAAGTAGAATTGAAAAAATCAAATGCAACTACACAAGAACTAGTCTGTAACTGTCGTTCGGAATCAGTTTTGCGTAGTGTTAACTGAAACATGGATATCTGACTCATACAAAGTCCGTTTTGGCTCCGCAAGTAGTCAAAACGTTTCCGACGACCAGATGCTTCAAAGTATTCTTTCATAGGGAACTTTTGGAGAACTTTTCTTAAGGAGTTCGTTCAGAAACTTGTATAGAAACTTTCTTAATGAGCACTCGACAAACGCATTTCGAGAACATACACAAAGTCCCAGCTATGGACCTAGTGCATCATCATAACTGAGGTCTTTTGCATTTTCCTAGTAGTATTTGGATCTCATATGGAGATGTTTAGTGAAGTAGAATGGAAAAAATCGAATGCAACTACACAATACTAGTCTGTAACTGTCGTTCGGAATCAGTTTTGCGTAGTGTTAACTGAAACATGGATATCTGACTCATACGGAGTCCGTTTTGGCTCCACAAGTAGTGAAAACGTTTGTGACGACCAGATGCTTCAAAATATTCTTTCATAGGGAAATTTTGGAGAACCTTTCTTAAGGAGTTCGTTCAGAAACTTGTGTAGAAACTTTCTTAATGAGCACTCGTCAAACGCATTTCGAGGACATGCACAGAGTCCTAGCTATGGACCTAGTGCATCATCATAACTGAGGTCTCTTGCATTTCCCTACAAGTAATTGGATCTCATATGGAGATGTTTAGTGAAGTAGAATGGAAAAATCGAATGCAACAACACAAGAACTAGTCTGTAACTGTCGTTCGGATTCAGTTCTGTTCAGTGTTAACTGAAACATAGATATCTGACTCATACGGAGTCCGTTTTGGCTCCACAAGTAGTCTAAACGTTTGTGACGACCAGATGCTTCAACGTATTCTTTCATAGGGAACTTTTGGAGAACTTTTCTTAAGGAGTTTGTTCCGAAACTTGTATAGAAACTTTCTTAATGAGTACTCGACAAACGCATTTTGAGAACATACACAAAGTCCCAGCTATGGACCTAGTGCATCATCATAAGTGAAGTCTCTTGCAATTCCCTACAAGTAATTGGATCTTATATGGAGATGTTTAGTGAAGTAGAATGGAAAAAATCAAATGCAACTACACAAGAACTAGTCTTTAACTGTCGTTCGGAATCAGTTTTGCACAGTGTTAACTGAAACATGGATATCTGACTCATACAAAGTCCGTTTTGGCTCCGCAAGTAGTCAAAACGTTTGCGATGACCAGATGCTTCAAAGTACTCTTTCATAGGGAACTTTTGGAGAACTTTTCTTAAGGAGTTCGTTCAGAAACTTGTATAGAAACTTTCTTAATGAGCACTCGACAAACGCATTTCTAGAACATACACAAAGTCCAGCTATGGACCTAGTGCATCATCATAACTGAGGTCTCTTGCATTTTCCAAGTAGTAATGGGATCTCATATGGAGATGTTTAGTGAAGTAGAATGGAAAAAATCGAATGCAACTACACAAGAACTAGTCTGTAACTGTCGTTCGGAATCAGTTTTGCGTAGTTTTAACTGAAACATGGATATCTGACTCATACGGAGTCCGTTTTGGCTCCACAAGTAGTGAAAACGTTTGTGATGACCAGATGCTTCAAAGTATTCTTTCATAGGGAAATTTTGGAGAACTTTTCTTAAGGAGTTCGTTCAGAAACTTGTATAGAAACTTTCTTAATGAGCACTCGACAAACGCATTTCGAGGACATACACAGAGTCCTAGCTATGGACCTTGTGCATCATCATAATTGAGGTCTCTTGCATTTCCCTACAAGTAATTGGATCTCATATGGAGATGTTTAGTGAAGTAGAATGGAAAAATCGAATGCAACAACACCAGAACTAGTCTGTAACTGTCGTTCGGAATCAGTTTTGCTCGGTGTTAACAGAAACATGGATATCTGACTCATACGGAGTCCGTTTTGGCTCCACAAGTAGTCAAAACGTTTGTGACGACCAGATGCTTCAACGTATTCTTTCATAGGGAACTTTTGGAGAACTTTTCTTAAGGAGTTCGTTCAGAAACTTGTATAGAAACTTTCTTAATGAGCACTCGACAAACGCATTTCGAGAACATACACAAAGTCCCAGCTATGGACCTAGTGCATCATCATAACTGAGGGCTGTTGTAATTCCCTACAAGTAATTGGATCTTATATGGAGATGTTTAGTGAAGTAGAATGGAAAAAATTAAATGCAACTACACAAGAACTAGTCTGTAACTGTCGTTCGGAATCAGTTTGGCACAGTGTTAACTAAAAACTGGATATTTGACTCATACAAAGTCCGTTTTGGCTCCGCAAGTAGTCAAAACGTTTGCGACGACCAGATCCTTCAAAGTATTCTTTCATAGGGAACTTTTGAAGAACTTTTCTTAAGGAGTTCGTTCAGAAACTTGTATAGAAACTTTCTTAATGAGCACTCGACAAACGCATTTCGAGAACATACACAAAGTCCCAGCTATGGACCTAGTGCATCATCATAACTGAGGTCTCTTGCATTTTCCTAGTAGTAATTGTATCTCATATGGAGATGTTTAGTGAAGTAGAATGGACAAAATCGAATGCAACTACACAAGAACTAGTCTGTAACTGTCGTTCGGAATCAGTTTTGCGTAGTGTTAACTGAAACATGGATATCTGACTCATACGGAGTCCGTTTTGGCTCCACAAGTAGTGAAAACGTTTGTGACGACCAGATGCTTCAAAGTATTCTTTCATAGGGAAATTTTGGAGAACCTTTCTTAAGGAGTTCGTTCAGAAACTTGTGTAGAAACTTTCTTAATGAGCACTCGACAAACGCATTTGGAGGACATACACAGAGTCCTAGCTATGGACCTAGTGCATCATCATAACTGAGGTCTCTTGCATTTTCCTAGTAGTAATTGGATCTCATATGGAGATGTTTAGTGAAGTAGAATGGACAAAATCGAATGCAACTACACAAGAACTAGTCTGTAACTGTCGTTCGGAATCAGTTTTGCGTAGTATTAACTGAAACATGGATATCTGACTCATACGGAGTCCGTTTTGGCTCCACATGTAGTGAAAACATTTGAGACGACCAGATGTTTCAAAGTATTCTTTTATAGGGAAATTTTGGAGAACTTTTCTTCAGGAGTTCGTTCAGAAACTTGTATAGAAACTTTCTTAATGAGCACTCGACAAACGCATTTCGAGGACATACACAGAGTCCCAGCTATGGACCTAGTGCATCATCATAACTGAGGTCACTTGCATTTCCCTACAAGTAATTGGATCTCATATGGAGATGTTTAGTGAAGTAGAATGGAAAAATCGAATGCAACAACACAAGAACTAGTCTGTAACTGTCGTTCGGAATCAGTTTTGCTCAGTGTTAACTGAAACATGGATATCTGACTCATACGGAGTCCGTTTTGGCTCCACAAGTAGTCAAAACGTTTGTGACGACCAGATGCTTCAACATATTCTTTCATAGGGAACTTTTGGAGAACTTTTCTTAAGGAGTTCGTTCAGAAACTTGTATAGAAACTTTCTTAATGAGCACTCGACAAACGCATTTCTAGAACATACACAAAGTCCCAGCTATGGACCTAGTGCATCATCATAACTGAGGTCTCTTGCAATTCCCTACAAGTAATTGGATCTTATATGGAGATGTTTAGTGAAGTAGAATGGAAAAAATCAAATGCAACTACACAAGAACTAGTCTGTAACTGTCGTCCGTAATCAGTTTTGCACAGTGTTAACTGAAACATGGATATCTGACTCATACAAAGTCCGTTTTGGAGCCGCAAGTAGTCAAACCGTTTGGAACGACCAGATGCTTCAAAGTATTCTTTCATAGGGAACTTTTGGAGAAGTTTTATTAAGGAGTTCGTTCAGAAACTTGTATAGAAACTTTCTTAATGAGCACTCGACAAACGCATTTCGAGAACATACACAAAGTCCCAGCTATGGACCTAGTGCATCATCATAACTGAGGTCTCTTGCATTTTCCTAGTAGTAATTGGATCTCATATGGAGATGTTTCGTGAAGTAGAATGGAAAAATCGAATGCAACAACACAAGAACTAGTCTGTAACTGTCGCTCGGAAACAGTTTTGCGTAGTGTTAACTGAAACATGGATATCTGACTCATACAGAGTCTATTTTGGCTCCACAAGTAGTTAAAACGTTTGTGACGACCAGATGCTTCAAAGTATTCTTTCATAGGGAACTTTTGGAGAACTTTTTTTAAGGAGTTCGTTCAGAAACTTGTATAGAAACTTTCTTAATGAGCACTCGACAAACGCATTTCGAGAACATACACAAAGTCCCAGCTATGGACCTAGTGCATCATCATAACTGAGGTCTCTTGCAATTCCCTACAAGTAATTGGATCTCATATGGAGATGTTTAGTGAAGTAGAATGGAAAAAATTGAATGCAACTACACAAGAACTTCTCTGTAACTGTCGTTTGGAATCAGTTTTGCGTAGTGTTAACTGAAACATGGATATCTGACTCATACGGAGTCCGTTTTGGCTCCACAAGTAGGGAAAACGTTTGTGACGACCAGATGCTTCATAGTATTCTTTCATAGGGAAATTTTGAAGAACTTTTCTTAAGGAGTTCGTTCAGAAACTTGTATAGAAACTTTCTTAATGAGCACTCGACAAACGCATTTCGAGGACATACATAGAGTCCTAGCTATGGACCTAGTGCATCATCATAACTGAGGTCTCTTGCATTTCCCTACAAGTAATTGGATCTCATATGGAGATGTTTAGTGAAGTAGAATGGAAAAATCGAATGCAACAACACAAGAACTAGTCTGTAACTGTCGTTCGGAATCAGTTTTGCTCAGTGTTAACTCAAACATGGATATCTGACTCATACGGAGTCCGTTTTGGCTCCACAAGCAGGCAAAACGTTTGTGACTACCAGATGCTTCAACGTATTCTTTCATAGGGAACTTTTGGAGAACTTTTCTTCAGGACTTCGTTCAGAAACTTGTATAGAAACTTTCTTAATGAGCACTCGACAAACGCATTTCGAGAACATACACAAAGTCCCAGCTATGGACCTAGTGCATCATCATAACTAAGGTCTCTTGCATTTCCCTACAAGTAATTGGATCTTATATGGAGATGTTTAGTGAAGTAGAATGGAAAAAATCAAATGCAACTACACAAGAACTAGTCTGTAACTATCGTTCGGAATCAGTTTTGCATAGTGTTAACTGAAACATGGATATCTGACTCATACAGAGTCCGTTTTGGCTCCGCAAGTAGTCAAAACGTTTGCGACGACCAGATGCTTCAAAGTATTCTTTCATAGGGAACTTTTGGAGAACTTTTCTTAAGGAGTTTGTTCAGAAACTTGTATAGAAACTTTCTTAATGAGCACTCGACAAACGCATTTCGAGAACATACACAAAGTCCCAGCTATGGACCTAGTGCATCATCATAACTAAGGTCTCTTGCATTTCTCTAGAAGTAATTGGATCTCATATGGAGATGTTTAGTGAAGTAGAATGGAAAAATCGAATGCAACAACACAAGAACTAGTCTGTAACTGTCGCTCGGAAACAGTTTTGCGCTGCGTTAACTGAAACATGGATATCTGACTCATACGGAGTCCGTTTTGGCTCCACAAGTAGTCAAAACGTTTGTGATGACCAGATGCTTCAAAGTATTCTTTCATAGGGAACTTTTGGAGAACTTTTCTTAAGGAGTTCATTCAGAAACTTGTATAGAAACTTTCTAAATGAGCACTCGACAAACGCATTTCGAGAACATACACAAAGTCCCAGCTATGGACCTAGTGCATCATCATAACTGAGGTCTCTTGCAATTCCCTACAAGTAATTGGATCTTATATGGACATGTTTGGTGAAGTAGAATGGAAAAAAGCAAATGCAACTACACAAGAACTAGTCTGTAACTATCGTTCGGAATCAGTTTTGCATAGTGTTAACTGAAACATGGATATCTGACTCATACAGAGTCCGTTTTGGCTCCGCAAGTAGTCAAAACGTTTGCGACGACCAGATGCTTCAAAGTATTCTTTCATAGGGAACTTTTGGAGAACTTTTCTTAAGGAGTTTGTTCAGAAACTTGTATAGAAACTTTCTTAATGAGCACTCGACAAACGCATTTCGAGAACATACACAAAGTCCCAGCTATGGACCTAGTGCATCATCATAACTAAGGTCTCCTGCATTTCTCTAGAAGTAATTGGATCTCATATGGAGATGTTTAGTGAAGTAGAATGGAAAAATCGAATGCAACAACACAAGAACTAGTCTGTAACTGTCGCTCGGAAACAGTTTTGCGCTGCGTTAACTGAAACATGGATATCTGACTCATACGGAGTCCGTTTTGGCTCCACAAGTAGTCAAAACGTTTGTGATGACCAGATGCTTCAAAGTATTCTTTCATAGGGAACTTTTGGAGAACTTTTCTTAAGGAGTTCGTTCATAAACTTGTATAGAAACTTTCTTAATGAGCACTCGACAAACGCATTTCGAGGACATACACAGAGTCCCAGCTATGGACCAAGTGCATCATCATAACTGAGGTCTCTTGCATTTCCCTACAAGTAATTGGATCTCATATGGAGATGTTTAGTGAAGTAGAATGGAAAAATCGAATGCAACAACACAAGAACTAGTCTGTAACTGTCGTTCGGAATCAGTTTTGCTCAGTGTTAACTGAAACATGGATATCTGACTCATACGGAGTCCGTTTTGGCTCCACAAGTAGTCAAAACGTTTGTGACGAACAGATGCTTCAACATATTCTTTCATAGGGAACTTTTGGAGAACTTTTCTTAAGGAGTTCGTTCAGAAACTTGTATAGAAACTTTCTTAATGAGCACTCGACAAACGCATTTCGAGAACATACACAAAGTACCAGCTATGGACCTAGTGCATCATCATAACTGAGGTCTCTTGCAATTCCCTACAAGTAATTGGATCTTATATGGAGATGTTTAGTGAAGTAGAATGGAAAAAATAAAATGCAACTACACAAGAACTAGTCTGTAACTGTCGTTCGGAATCAGTTTTGCATAGTGTTAACTGAAACATGGATATCTGACTCATACGGAGTCCGTTTTGGCTCCCCAAGTAGTCAAAACGTTTGCGACGACCAGATGCTTCAAAGTATTCTTTCATAGGGAACTTTTGGAGAACTTTTCTTAAGGAGTTCGTTCAGAAACTTGTATAGAAACTTTCTTAATGAGCACTCGACAAACGCATTTCGAGAACATACACAAAGTCCCAGCTATGGACCTAGTGCATCATCATAACTAAGGTCTCTTGCATTTCTCTAGAAGTAATTGGATCTCATATGGAGATGTTTAGTGAAGTAGAATGGAAAAAATCAAATGCAACTACACAAGAACTAGTTTGTAACTGTCGTACGGAATCGGTTTTGCACAGTGTTAACTGAAACATGGATATCTGACTCATACAAAGTCCGTTTTAGTTCCCCAAGTAGTCAAAACGTTTGCGACGACCAAATGCTTCAATGTATTCTTTCATAGGGAACTTTTGGAGAACTTTTCTTAAGGAGTTTGTTCAGAAACTTGTATAGAAACTTTCTTAATGAGCACTCGACAAACGCATTTCGAGAACATACACAAAGTCCCAGCTATGGACCTAGTGCATCATCATAACTAAGGTCTCTTGCATTTCTCTAGAAGTAATTGGATCTCATATGGAGATTTTTAGTGAAGTAGAATGGAAAAAATCAAATGCAACTACACAAGAACTAGTTTGTAATTGTCGTTCGGAATCAGTTTTGCTCAGTGTTAACTGAAACATGGATATCTGACTCATACGGACTCCATTTCGGCTCCACAAGTTGTCAAAACGTTTGTGATGACCAGATGCTTCGACATATTCTTTCATAGGGAACTTTTGGATAACTTTTCTTAAGGAGTTCGTTCAGAAACTTGTATAGAAACTTTCTTAATGAGCACTCGACAAACGCATTTCGAGAACATACACAGAGTCCCAGCTATGGACCTAGTGCATCATCATAACTGAGGTCTCTTGCATTTCCTAGTAGTAATTGGATCTCATATGGAGATGTTTAGTGAAGTAGAATGGAAAAAAACGAATGCAACTACACAAGAACTAGTCTGTAACTGTCGTTCGGAATCAGTTTTGCGTAGTGTTAACTGAAACATGGATATCTGACTCATACGGAGTCCGTTTTGGCTCCACAAGTAGTGAAAACGTATGTGACGACCAGATGCTTCAAAGTATTCTCTCATAGGGAAATTTTGGAGAACTTTTCTTAAGGAGTTCTTCAGAAACTTGTATAGAAACTTTCTTAATGAGCACTCGACAAACGCATCTCGAGGACATACACAGAGTCCCAGCTATGGACCTAGTGCATCATCATAACTGAGGTCTCTTGCATTTCCCTACAAGTAATTGGATCTCATATGGAGATGTTTAGTGAATTAGAATGGAAAAATCGAATACAACAACACAAGAACTAGTCTGTAACTGTCGTTCGGAATCGGTTTTGCTCAGTGTTAACTGAAACATGGATATCTGACTCATACGGAGTCCGTTTTGGCTCCACAAGTAGTCAGAACGTTTGTGACGACCAGATGCTTCAAAGTATTCTTTCATAGTGAACTTTTGGAGAACTTATCTTAAGGACTTCGTTCAGAACCTTGTATAGAAACTTACTTAATGAGCACTCGACAAACGCATTTCGAGAACATACAAAAAGTCCCAGCTATGGACCTAGTGCATCATCATAACTGAGGGCTCTTGCAATTCCCTACAAGTAATTGGATCTTATATGGAGATGTTTAGTGAAGTAGAATGGAAAAAATCAAATGCAAGTACACAAGAACTAGTCTGTAACTGTCGTTCGGAATCAGTTTTGCATAGTGTTAACTGAAACATGGATATCTGACTCATACGGAGTCTGTTTTGGCTCCACAAGTAGTGAAAACGTTTGTGACGACCAGATATTTCAAAGTATTCTTTCATAGGGAACTTTTGGAGAACTTTTCTTTAGGAGTTCGTTCAGAAACTTGTATAGAAACTTTCTTAATGAGCACTCGACAAACGCATTTCGAGGACATACACAGAGTCCCAGCTATGGCCCTAGTGCATCATCATAAATGAGGTCTCTTGCATTTCCCTACAAGTAATTGGATCTCATATGGAGATGTTTAGTGAAGTAGAATGGAAAAATCGAATGCAACAACACAAGAACTAGTCTGTAACTGTCGTTCGGAATCAGTTTTGCTCAGTGTTAACTGAAACATGGATATCTGACTCATACGGACTCCATTTCGGCTCCACAAGTTGTCAAAACGTTTGTGATGACCAGATGCTTCGACATATTCTTTCATAGGGAACTTTTGGAGAACTTTTCTTAAGGAGTTCGTTCAGAAACTTGTATAGAAACTTTCTTAATGAGCACTCGACAAACGCATTTCGAGAACATACACAAAGTCCCAGCTATGGACCTAGTGCATCATCATAATTGAGGTCTCTTGCATTTTCCTAATAGTAATTGGATCTCATATGGAGATGTTTAGTGAAGTAGAATGGAAAAAAACGAATGCAACTACACAAGAATTACTCTGTAACTGTCGTTCGGAATCAGTTTTGCGTAGTGTTAACTGAAACATGGATATCTGACTCATACGGAGTCCGTTTTGGCTCCACAAGTAGTGAAAACGTTTGTGACGAGCAGATGCTTCAAGGTATTCTCTCATAGGGAAATTTTGGAGAACTTTTCTTAAGGAGTTCATTCAGAAACTTGTATAGAAACTTTCTTAATGAGCACTCGACAAACGCATTTCGGGGACATACACAGAGTCCCAGCTATGGACCTAGCGCATCATCATAACTGAGGTCTCTTGCATTTCCCTACAAGTAATTGGATCTCATATGGAGATGTTTAGTGAATTAGAATGGAAAAATCGAATACAACAACACAAGAACTAGTCTGTAACTGTCGTTCGGAATCGGTTTTGCTCAGTGTTAACTGAAACATGGATATCTGACTCATACGGAGTCTGTTTTGGCTCCACAAGTAGTCAGAACGTGTGTGACGACCAGATGATTCAACGTATTCTTTCATAGGGAACTTTTGGAGAACTTATCTTAAGGACTTCGTTCAGAACCTTGTATAGAAACTTACTTAATGAGCACTCGACAAACGCATTTCGAGAACATACACAAAGTCCCAGCTATGGACCTAGTGCATCATCATAACTGAGGGCTGTTGCAATTCCCTACAAGTAATTGGATCTTATATGGAGATGTTTAGTGAAGTAGAATGGAAAAAATCAAATGCAAGTACACAAGAACTAGTCTGTAACTGTCGTTCGGAATCAGTTTTGCATAGTGTTAACTGAAACATGGATATCTGACTCATACGGAGTCCATTTTGGCTCCGCAAGTAGTCAAAACGTTTGCGACGACCAGCTGCTTCAAAGTATTCTTTCATAGGGAACTTTTGGAGAACTTTTCTTAAGGAGTTCTTTCAGAAACTTGTATAGAAACTTTCTTAATGAGCACTCGACAAACGCATTTCGAGAACACACACAAAGTCCCAGCTATGGACCTAGTGCATCATCATAACTGAGGTCTCTTGCATTTCCCTACAAGTAATTGGATCTCATATGGAGATGTTTAGTGAAGTAGAATGGAAAAATCAAATGCAACAACACAAGAACTAGTCTGTAACTGTCGTTCGGAATCAGTTTTGCGCAGTGTTAACTGAAACATGGATATCTGACTCATACGGAGTCCGTTTTGGCTCCACAAGTAGTCAAAACGTTTGTGATGACCAAATGCTTCAAAGTATTCTTTCATAGGGAACTTTTGGAGAACTTTTCTTAAGGAGTTCGTTCAGAAACTTGTATAGAAACTTTCTTAATGAGCACTCGACAAACGCATTTTGAGAACATACACAAAGTCCCAGCTATGGACCTAGTGCATCATCATAACTGAGGTCTCTTGCATTTCCCTACAAGTAATTGGATCTCATATGGAGATGTTTAGTGAAGTAGAAAAAATCGAATGCAACTACACAACAACTAGTCTATAACTGTCGTTCGGAATCAGTTTTGCGTAGTGTTAACTGAAGCATGGATATCTGACTCATACGGAGTCCGTTTTGGCTCCACAAGTAGTCAGAACGTTTGTGAAGACCATATGCTTCAAATTATTCTTTCATTGGGAACTTTTGGAGAACTTTTCTTAAGGAGTTCGTTCAGAAACTTGTATAGAAACTTTCTTAATGAGTACTCGACAAACGCATTTCAAGAACATACACAAAGTCCCAGATATTGACCAGGTGCATCAACATAACTGAGGTCTCTTGCAATTCCCTACAAGTAATTGGATCTTATATGGAGATGTTTAGTGAAGTAGAATGGAAAAAATCAAATGCAACTACACAAGAACTGGTCCGTAACTGTCGTTCGGAATCAGTTTTGCACAGTGTTAACTGAAACATGGATATCTAACTCGTACGGAGTCCGTTTTGGCTCCGCAAGTAGTCAAAACGTTTGTGACGACCAGATGCTTCAAAGTATTCTTTCATAGGGAACTTTTGGAGAACTTTTCTTAAGGAGTTCGTTCAGAAACTTGTATAGAAACTTTCTTAATGAGCACTCGACAAACGCATTTCGAGAACATACACAATGTCCCAGCTATGGACCTAGTGCATCATCATAACAGAGGTCTCTTGCATTTTCCTAGTATTAATTGGATCTCATATGGAGATGTTTAGTGAAGTAGAATGGAAAAAATCGAATGTAACTACACAAGAACTAGTCTGTAACTGTCGTTCGGAATCAGTTTTGCGTAGTGTTAACTGAAACATGGATATCTGACTCATACGGAGTCCGTTTTGGCTCCACAAGTAGGGAAAACGTTTGTGACGACCAGATGCTTCAAAGTATTCGTTCATAGGGAAATTTTGGAGAACTTCTCTTAAGGAGTTCGTTCAGAAACTTGTATAGAAACTTTCTTAATGAGCACTCGACAAACGCATTTCGAGGACATACACAGAGTCCCAGCTATGGACCTAGTGCATCATCATAACTGAGGTTTCTTGCATTTCCCTACAAGTAATTGGATCTCTTATGGAGATGTTTAGTGATGTAGAATGGGAAAATCGAATGCAACAACACAAGAACTAGTCTGTAACTATCGTTCGGAATCAGTTTTGCTCAGTGTTAACTGAAACATGGATATCTGACTCATACGGAGTCCGTTTTGGCTCCACAAGTAGTCAAAACGTTTGTGACGACCAAATGCTTCAACGTATTCTTTCATAGGGAACTTTTGGAGAACTTTTCTTAAGGAGTTCGTTCAGAAACTTGTATAGAAACTTTCTTAATGAGCACTCGACAAACGCATTTCGAGAACATACACAAAGTCCCAGCTATGGACCTAGTGCATCATCATAACTGAGGTCTCTTGCAATTCCCTACAAGTAATTGGATCTTATATGGAGATGTTTAGTGAAGTAGAATGGAAAAAATCAAATGCAAGTACACAAGAACTAGTCTGTAACTGTCGTTCGGAATCAGTTTTGCATAGTGTTAACTGAAACATGGATATCTGACTCATACGGAGTCCGTTTTGGCTCCGCAAGTAGTCAAAACGTTTGCGACGACCAGATGCTTCAAAGTATTCTTTCATAGGGAACTTTTGGAAAACTTTTCTTAAGGAGTTCGTTCAGAAACTTGTATAGATACTTTCTTAATGAGCACTCGACAAACGCATTTCGAGAACATACGCAAAGTCCCAAGTATGGACCTAGTGCATCAACATAACTGAGGTCTCTTGCATTTACCTAAAAATAATTGGATCTCAAATGGATATGTTTAGTGAAGTATAATGGAAAAAATCGAATGCAACTACACAAGAACTAGTTTGTAACTGTCATTCGGAATCAGTTTTGCGTAGTGTTAACTGAAACATGGATATCTGACTCATACGGAGTTCGTTTTGGCTCCACAAGTGGTCAAAACGTTTGTGACGACCAGATGCTTCAAAGGATTCTTTCGTAGGGAACTTTTGGATAACTTTTCTTAAGGAGTTCGTTAAGACACTTGTATAGAAACTTTCTTAATGAGCACTCGACAAACGCATTTCGAGAACATACACAAAGTCCCAGCTATGGACCTAGTGCATCATCATAACTGAGGTCTCTTGCATTTTCCTAGCAGTAATTGGATCTCATATGGAGATGTTTAGTGAAGTAGAATGGAAAAAATCGAATGCAACTACACAAGAACTTGTCTGTAACTGTCGTTCGGAATCAGTTTTGCGTAGTGTTAAGTGAAACATGGATATCTGACTCATACGGAGTCCGTTTTCGCTCCACAAGTAGTGAAAATGTTTGTGACAACCAGATGCTTCAAAGTATTCTTTCATAGGGAAATTTTGGAGAACTTCTCTTAAGGAGTTCGTTCAGAAACTTATATAGAAACTTTCTTAATGAGCAGTCGACAAACGCATTTCGAGGACATACACAGAGTCCCAGCTATGGACCTAGTGCATCATCATAACTGAGGTCTCTTGCATTTACCTACAAGTAATTGGATCTCATATGGAGATGTTTAGTGATATAGAATGGAAAAATCGAATGCAACAACACAAGAACTAGTCTGTAACTGTCGTTCGGAATCAGTTTTGCTCAGTGTTAACTGAAACATGGATATCTGACTCATACGGAGTCCGTTTTGGCTCCACAAGTAGTCAAAACATTTGTGATGACCAGATGCTTCAACGTATTCTTTCATAGGGAACTTTTCGAGAGCTTTTCTTAAGGAGTTCGTTCAGAAACTTGTATAGAAACTTTCTTAATGAGCACTCGACAAACGCATTTCGAGAACATACACAAAGTCCCAGCTATGGACCTAGTGCATCATCATAACTGAGGTCTCTTGCAATTCCCTACAAGTAATTGGATCTTATATGGAGATGTTAAGTAAATTAGAATGGAAAAAATCAAATGCAAGTACACAAGAAGTAGTATGTAACTGTCGTTCGGAATCAGTTTTGCATAGTGTTAACTGAAACATGGATATCTGACTCATACGGAGTCCGTTTTGGCTCCGCAAGTAGTCAAAACGTTTGCGACGACCAGATGCTTAAACGTATTCTTTCATAGGGATGTTTTGGAGAACTTTTCTTAAGGAGTTCATTCAGAAACTTGTATAGAAACTTTCTTAATGAGCACTCGACAAACGCATTTCGAGAACATACACAAAGTCCCAGCTATGGACCTAGTGCATCATCATAACTGAAGTCTCTTGCATTTCCCTACAAGTAATTGGATCTCATATGGAGATGTTTAGTGAAGTAGAATGGAAAAATCGAATGCAAGAACACAAGAACTAGTCTGTAACTGTCGTTCGGAATCAGTTTTGCGCAGTGTTAACTGAAACAATGGATATCTGACTCATACGGAGTCCGGTTTGGCTCCACAAGTAGTCAAAATGTTTGTGATGACCAGATGCTTCAAAGTATTCTTTCATAGGGAACTTTTGGAGAACTTTTCTTAAGGAGTTCATTAAGAAACTTGTATACAAACTTTCTTAATGAGCACTCGACAAACGCATTTCGAGAACATACACAAAGTGCCGGCTATGGACCTAGTGCATCATCATAACTGAGGTCTCTTGCATTTCCCTAATAGTAATTGGATCTCGTATGGAGATGTTTAGTGAAGTAGAATGGAAAAAATCGAATGCAACTACACAACAACTAGTCTATAACTGTCGTTCGGAATCAGTTTTGCGCAGTGTTAACTCAAGCATGGATATCTGACTCATACGGAGTCCGTTTTGGCTCCACAAGTAGTCAAAACGTTTGTGACGACTAGATGCTTCAATTTATTCTTTCATAGGAAACTTTTGGAGAACTTTTCTTAAGGAGTTCGTTCAGAAACTTGTATAGAAACTTTGTTAATGAGCACTCGACAAACGCATTTCGAGAACATACACAAAGTCCTAGCTATGGACCTAGTGCATCATCATAACTGAGGTCTCTTGCATTTCCCTAGGAGTAATTGGATGTCATATGCAGATGTTTAGTGAAGTAGAATGGAAAAAATCGAATGCAACAACACAAGAACTAGTCTGTAAGTGTCGTTCGGAATCAGTTTTGCGCAGTTTTAACTGAAACACGGATATCTGACTCGTACGGAGTCCGTCTTGGCTCCACAAGTAGTCAAAACATTTGTGACGACCAGATGCTTCAAAGTATTCTTTCATTGGGAAATTTTGGAGAACTTTTCTTAAGGAGTTCGTTCAGAAACTTGTATAGAAACTTTCTTAATGAGCACTCCACAAACGCATTTCGAGAACATACACAAAGTCCCAGCTATGGACCTAGTGCATCATCATAACTGAGGTCTCTTGCATTTCCCTAGATGTAATTGGATCTCATATGGAGATGTTTAGTGAAGTAGAATGGAAAAAATCGAATGCAACTACACAAGAACTAGTCCGTAAGTGTCGTTCGGAATCAGTTTTGTGCAGTTCTAACTGAAACACGGATATCTGACTCGTACGGAGTCTGTTTGGCTCCACAAGTAGACAAAACGTTTGTGCCGACCAGATTCTTCAAAGTATTCTTTGATAGGGAACTTTTGGAGAACTTTTCTTAAGAAGTTCATTCAAAAACTTGTATAGAAACTTTCGTAATGAGCACTCGACAAACGCATTTCGAGAGCATACACAAAGTCCCAGCTATCGACCTAGTGCATCATCGTAACTGAGGTCTCTTGCATTTCCCTACAAGTAATTGGATCTCATATGGAGATGTTTAGTGAGGTAGAATGGAAAAAATCGAGTGCAACTACACAAGAACTAGTCTGTAACTGTCGTTTGGAATCAGTTTTGCGCAGTGTTAACTGAAACATGGATATCTGACTCATACGGAGTCTGTTTTGGCTCCACAAGTAGTCAAAATGTTTGTGACGACCAGATGCTTCAAAGGATTCTTTCATAGGGAACTTTTGGAGATCTTTTCTTAAGGAGTTCGTTCAGAAACTTGTATAGAAACTTTCTTAATGAACACTCGACAAACGCATTTCGAGAACATACACAAAGTCCCAGCTATGGACCTAGTGCATCATCATAACTGAGGTCTCTTGCATTTCCCTACAAGTAATTGGATCTCATATGGAGATGTTTAGTGAAGTAGAATGGAAAATATCGATTACAACTACACAAGAACCAGTCTGTAACTGTCGTTCGGAATCAGTTTTGCGCAGTGTTAAGTGAAACATTGATATCTGACTCATATGGAGTCCGTTTTGGCTCAACAAGTGGTCAAAACGTTTGTGACTACCAGATGCTTGAAAGGATTCTTTCATAGGGAACTTTTGGAGAACTTTTCTTAAGGAGTTCGTTCAGAAACTTGTATAGAAACTTTCTTAATGAGCACTCGACAAACGCATTTCGAGAACATACACAAAGTCCCAGCTATGGACCTAGTGCATCATCATAACTGAGGTCTCTTGCATTTCCCTACAATTAATTGGATCTCATATGGAGATGTTTAGTGAAGTAGAATGGAAAAAATCGAATGAAACTACACAAGAACTATTCTGTAACTGTCGTTCGGAATCAGTTTTGCGTAGTGTTAACTGAAACATGATCACCCTTCCTAGACCTAACACTGCACGAACAACACCCCAGACATGTTTTGGCAATGAGTAGGCGTCGTCTTGACCATGCCAGCGTGGTGACCGCGTGTGGACATGCCTCTGGCAGCGCGCCCAACACACTCTGTGTTGCTCTCTCGTCTGTGTATCACGCGTGATCGATCCAGAGCTCGCCGACGACTACCGCACCGCGCCACCACCCCCATCTCTTCGCCCTTGACCTCTCCCTGGCGCTCGCCGATGCCGGAGATGCTTCAGCGGGCATGGGCACGATGCGGCCAAAGCCACAGTGCGCCCCATGCCTTTGTCTTCTTCCTCCACCACCACATGTACTCGTCCACCGGTTGCAAAGCTCCCGCGCGAATGCTGAGCCTCTCCACCCCTCGCTGACACCGCTCGTCGTTGCTCACCGGCTTCCTGAGAGCTCCGGCGGAGCCACATACCCCTTTCCCCCTCCAGCTATAAATTCGAGCTCCTCCCACCGCTCTGAGCACTCCAAACCCACCACCCAACCTCCACAAGACAGTAGCATAGCCGCAGCTCGGCCGGGAAGGCCTCTGGCCGCCGTCCCCGACCCGATCTCGCCGGCGATCCCCACCACCCCTCCTCCTCACTCTGTTGCTCTTCGAGCTCGATCCACTCCTCAAGCGACTCCTTGGAGGTCCACTGGTGCTGTCTGGACATGTTGGACCCCCTGGAACCGCCCTTCTCTGTCGTCTTCTTCTTCTTCTCCGGCGAGACCCGACCGCAGCCGCCACTTGCGAGCTTGGTTGCGAGCTGCTCCGGCATCTCTCATCAAGCCACGGGTTCAGGCAGGTGCACCTCGACCCCCTCTCTCTTTCTATCCCTCTGGATTCATCCAAGAACCCCTCCTCGCTGGCGTGAGCTCCGGTGAAGCACCGCCACCGCTCTTTTTCTCTTCCCCTCCCTCCACACCTGACCAACGGGGCCCGCTGTCAGCCTCTCCACTCGCGCCCGAAGCGGTACGAGTGGAGGCGTATTCTGAAAATATGCCATCGACGTCACCCCCATGGTGTTCTATTTAATTCCAATATTAATTCAAATATTTGACCAGGAACTTTGACCAGCCATAACTCTTAAACTATAAATCCAAATGAGTTGATTCTTTTTGCATTGTGTTTGTTTTGAAAAGTTCTAGCAGCACACCAAAATTGAGATTTTTTTCCTTGCTGTCTAGCATTTCTGGTGATTTTCAGAGTGGTTCTTGATGTTTTTATTTTGCTGTTTTTAAATATTTTCAAAGGGAGAAGCTTGTCTTGAAGATAACCAGGAGGAGTGTGAACCTCCTTTGCACTAAGGCAAGCCACACCAACATTTGGATGGTGCCATTCAAATATCTATGATTTTTCCAACTTGAATATGAGTTATTTTCATGCATTTAATTATTTAAGTAAATATGGCTTAGTGCTAATTATTTTGTCATGCTTGAATTACTTTGTTGTGGTACTGGTTGAATGCATGAGCTAGTTTAAGTCAGTAGAAGAAATTTTTATTGAAGTGATTATGCTTTTGGAAATAAGGGTAGTTTCTTTATGTGATTAATTGATTTCAATATATTATGGGACAATTAAAATGATGAATGTTAAGAACTAGTAAAGTAGAACCCGTAAAGTTTAAATGATGAGTAGTGCACGCATGAAATTTTGATGATGTTGATATGTTTACTTGAGTGGTACATTTTGCATGTCGGATAGTTGCATGATCATGGCATATGATGACTCGAGTTATTTTATTTTCAAGTTAAACCTGATGTTAATCCAACTTGACATAATGTTGATCGAGTCATGGTGAATCAGGTTTTTCCCAATGCGACCACATTTGCCTTTATGGGAAGTTCTTGATTCGGCCCGTTGTCATGCCTCTGGTCGGTACCTCCAACGAGGGAAGGTTATGGGCGTGCGGTACCCTGGCCCGGTAAGCAGACATAACCTTGTGTGCCCGTTTGTTGTTATGGTACCTTGTCCCCGTTTGGGACCGTTTTTGCCACGACGGTGGCCGTTGATGCCTTTGGTAGGCACAGGGCCACCCATGACTTAGCCTAGTGGGGAGTTAGTCAGAGTGGACGGGAGAGTGTCATGGCAATGGGAGGGTTTCATCGGAATGCCGTTGGTCCACCCGAATGAGAAGACGAGGCCATGGATTCGTGATGTGGGTAAAGTGCGCTACCTCTGCAGAGTGTATTTAATCTATGGATAGCCGCGTCCTCGGGTACGGACATAGCTCTTGAGTAATTCACACCATGGATCAACATTAATAAGTAATCTTGCACACTAAAAGTTTAATGTTGGCACTAGTTATGTGATGATTTGTGGGATCATGAGATGATCGTGGTTGGAACCAAAGTGTTGGTTTCATTTGTGATCCAGGTATGATCACCGTCCGGTTACGAGGTAACCTGTCTGGTAAGAGAGTCCGAGTGACTCGGCGCACAAGTTGACTTCCCCGCATGAGTAGTATGATTTGCATTGCATTAACCTGATTAATTGTCATGATATTGTTTGCCATTATGCTTATGATTGTTGTGAGCTTGCAAGTATATTCAATGTACTGACCTGGCGTGTCATGCCAGGTTTCAGGCAAGTCGTATCGGATCGGAGAGCTTCCCACGTCTAGATCGTGTCCACATCGGTGTCCCTGTGCTATGGAGTTCCACTTTGTCGTCAGCGGGAAGCTCTCCGATGTGGACACAATCTAGACGCGGGAAGCTCTCCGATCCGATATGACTTGCCTGAAATCTGGCATGACATGCCAGGTCAGTACATTGAATGTACTTGCAAGCTCAGAACAATCCTAAGCATAATGGCAAACAATATCATGACAATTAATCAGGTTAATGCAATGCAAATCATACTACTTATGCGGTGAAGTCAACTTGTGCACCGAGTCACACGGACTCTCTTACCAGACGGGTTACCTCGTAACCAGACGGTGATCATACCTGGATCACAAATGAAACCAACACTTTGGTTCCAACCACGATCATCTCATGATCGTACAAATCATCACATAACCAGTGCCAACATTAAACTTTTAGTGTGCAAGATTACTTATTAATGTTGATCCATGGTGTGACTTACTCATGAGCTATGTCCGTAACCGAGGACACTGCTATCGATAGATTAAATACACTCTGCAGAGGTAGCACACTTTACCCACATCACGGAATCCATGGCCTCGTCTTCCCATTCGGGTGGACCAACGGCATTCCGACGAAACCCTCCCATTGCCATGATACTCTCATGGCCACTCCGACTAACTCCCCACTGGGCTAAGTCATGGGTGGCCCCGTGCCTACCAAAGGCATCAACGGCCACCGTCGTGGCAAAACGGTCCCAAACAGGGACAAGGTACCATAACAACAAACGGGCAAACAAGGTTATGTCTGCTTACCGGGCCAGGGTACCGCACGCCCATAACCTTCCCTCATCGGAGGTACTGACCAGAGGCATGACAACAGACCGAATTAAGACCTTCCCATAAAGGCAAATGTGGTCGCACTGAAAAAAACCCGATTCAGTGGCACCATGACTCGATCAACGTTATGTTCAAGTTTGATTAACATCAGGTTTAACTTGAAAATAAAATAACTCGAGTCATTATATGCCATGATCATGCAACTATTCGACATGCAAAACATACCACTCAAGTAAACAGATCAACATCATCAAAATTTCATGCTTGCACTACTCATCATTTAAACTTTACTGGTTCTTAACATTCATCATTTTAATTATCCCATAATATATTATAATCAATTAATCACATAAAGAAACTACCCTTATTTCCAAAAGCATAACCACTTCAATAAAAATTTCTTCTACTGACTTAAACTAGCTCATGCATTCAACCAGTACCATAACAAAGTAATTCAATCATGACAAAATAACTAGCACTAAGCCATATTTACTTAAATAATTAAATGCATGAAAATAATTCATATTCAAGTAGGAAAAATCATAGATATTGAAATGACACCATCCAGATGTTGGTGTGGCTTGCCTTAGTGCAGAGGAGGTTCACACTCCTCCTGGTTATCTTCAAGAAAAGCTTCTCCTTCTGAAAATATTTAAAAACAGCAAAATAAAATATCAAGAACCACTCTGAAAATCACCAGAAGTTCTAGACAACAAGGAAAAATCTCAATTTTGGTGTGCTGCTAGAACTTTTCAAAACAAACCAAATGCAAAAAGAATCAACTCATTTGTACTTATAGTTTAAGAGTTATGCCTGGTCAAAGTTCCTGGTCAAATATTTGAATTAAACAGAAAACTAGGGGGGTGACGTCGATGGCGTATTTGCAGAATACGCCTCCACTCATACTGCTTCGCGCGAGTGGAGAAGCTGATAGCAGGCCCCGCTGGTCAGGTGGGGAGGGAGGGGAAGAAAAACAGTGCGGCGGCGGTGCTTTGCCGGAGCTCACAACGGCGAGGAGGGGTTCTTGGCCGAATCCAGAGGGATAGGAAGAGAGAGGGGGTCAAGGCGCACCTACCTATACCCATGGCTTGACGAGAGATGGCTGGAGCAGCTCGCAACCAAGCTCGCAAGCGGTGGCTGCGGTCGGGTCTCACCGGAGAAGAAGAAGACGACGGAGACACTACAAAAAAAAACACTTCCGTGATGATACGTGTTTGTCACAGTAGGTCGCGTTTTCTGTCATGCATGTACATCCATGACAAATTTATGACAGAATCAAGATAGTCATACCTGTGCTGTCGTAGAAGTGTTCCATGACATTACCAAAATTATCAACACGGAAGTGTCCACTTCCATGACGATAAATCACGCGTCATAGAAGTGCTTTCGTCAAGGGTGACCGACACGTGGCATCGACCGTAACGGCTCGCCGTTAAGCTATCGGGTCCGGTTTTGGATCCGATAATCCGTTAACAGCCTGGACCAATGGGGATTTTCCACGTGTAAAATTCTCATTGGCCGACGGAACCACGTGTCAGCTCCTCGTTGGGACAGATGTCATCCACTCATTGGACAGGAGGCGCCTATGATACGCCGACACGTGGCCGGCCCAATAGAGGCCCATTACGGTGAAAAGGCCGGCCCAGCTAAAGGCCCACCATGTTTTTTCAGACACTAGTGGGCTGGCCCGTTAACAGCCTACCATGTTTTGGGTCAAATTGAGGCCCATATCAGATCAGGCCCGTTCACAGCCTGCCGAGTTTTGGGCCAAATTACGGCCCATATCGGATAAGGCCCGTTAACAAGCCACTGTACCTTTGGGCCCATTCTATGATAGGTTTGTATTTCAGCCTGTTAAATGCCCGTTTACCAGTTCGGCCCGATAATAGTTTCGGCATGTTAGCCGCCCGTGGAGTGTCTGGGACGTTGTCGGCCCAGTTTAACTTTAGGCCATTTAATGGCCCTCGTAGAAACTCGGCTACTTCTTGTCCGAAGTAAATTTAGGCCTCTTAATGTCCCATAGTCTTCCTGGCTAAATTTCAGCCCAACTGGCCTGTCGGCCTGTTAATGGCCCGTGTAACAGTTGGGACTAATTACAGCCCGCGTTGAATACGGCCTACTTACAGCCCATCTTATAATGGCCCGTGACACTTTTGGGCCTATGGCCCGCGGGGATACCGGCCTGCTTAAAGCCCATAATTTTATTGGGCCAAACGGGCCCGAGATATATTTTGGCCAGTTAACTGCTCATCCTATTTGGGCCAAACATGGGCCTTAGGCAGTTTCGGCCTGTATATGCCTGTGAATTTTTCGGCTCAACGCTAGCCCAATCTAGGTTTTAGCTTGTTAAAAGCCCATTGTATTCTCTGGCCCAGCTGGCCAGAACTTTACTCGGCCTGTTAAAGGCGGGAAACAACCATAAGATTTAGACCTGCTAATGGCCCAAGATGATTATAGGCCCACGTTTTGGCCCATATGAGTAACGGGCCGCCCTGAAGACCGACAACGCTGAGATCCACTGAACCTTCCAGCCTAAATTACAACATACCGACCAAGAATAAACCTATACTATACAAGACGGAAATTAGAGCATGTGATCCTCAAAAAAAAGAAATTACAGCATATTACATCCCCTCGGCATCAAAGTTCGCCGCCAGTGATAATAAAGGGCAACCAGATAGCAGATTACGTAAACTGGGCAGGTCGCCACAAGTGGAAGTTAACAGGCGGACAAAATAATAGACAGAACTGACAGCACTTCAACACAGTTCAAGAAAGGTTAGCCCGGCCGAGCAGCTGCAGCGCAAGCAGCTTAGCAACCTGATGAGACTGCGCTTCTTTGGCGCTCATATCCACCAACTTAAGCTGCATAGCATCAATAAACGTCCTGTACTTACGGTTAATCTTGCATAGAGATTGGAGTTCCAGTCGTATTTGAGCGGAAGCATGTATTTCTGCTTCAATTTCAGACTGAAGAAGTCGAACAGATTCAGGCGACGACTTCATCGAGCTTGTGTCACTTAGTAAGTTTGACACTACATCAAGATGTGACTTCGTGGTTGTATCCCTGCCCTCAATATGTTTTGCCTTCTCCTCTGGAATATGTGTTAGAGGACAAACAACGGGTTCGTCTCACTATCATTGTGGCAGTTCTTCCTAGCAGCAGTGTTGTCACCCTGAAAGAGAAACAAGTAGGTAGATAACATGTTTTGCACATATAAGCATCAGCGCTGTCAATTCATCTCATTTCTTTGTCAGAAATAAAGAGACACGGTTTAAAATAGCATTAACATAATAGGCATTGTTCAAAGTTAAGACGGCAGGAAATGGCACTGTGCAGGAGCGGCCAGCTTCACCAGACCACTAGATTACAGATCAAGAACACAAGCATAGATGTAGTTCTAAACAACATATAAGCATGAATGGTCAGTGTACTGTCAATTTATACCATTTCAGATTGGTAAATAAAGAGACACGATTTAAATAACATTAATGTAATATGGCATTGTTCATAGTTGAGACATAGCAGGGTATGACATTGTGCTGTTGTTGGTAGTCTCACCACACCACTGGATTACAGATCAAGAACACAAGCATACACATAGTGCTAAAGAAGATAACTTGCTATGTTTAGTTTAATTTACATGGTACGAATAAGGAGCTAGATTGTACAACTAAAGACTGAAATTGAGAACGACAAACTTATGTTTATGTACTTCTACTTTATAAACATTGAACAAGCAATTTGATGCAGACGACAAAAATAAACAGCATTTGCACTCATAGCTATCCAAATATAAACAACAAAGTTTGAAGGCTCGAGGAGGACAAACCTACATTAGTAGTGAAGATAGGCTCTATAAAGGCCTTGTCCATATTGATGGGGGGGGCAATTCAACAAGTTTACCTCGCACTCTTCTTCAAGAGTATTGCCTTTATTCTACATTTTGTTAAGAGTACATATAGATGTGAAAATATAGTAACAAATGGCGATTATTTAACTTAAGATGCAGAGTACAAATATAAATACAACATACAGGCAGAAGGCACTCACAAGAGCAATGCGGAGCTAAACTTCTTCAGTAACATTGGTTTTATTCAATATTTTGGCAAGAGTAAATGTAGATCTGATGTGTAGAAAAATGGAGGACAAGGGAAAACAAGCTGCAAAGTGTACATGAAGAACTAGCTGACAAATATAAGGACAACAGATACTTACAAGAACAATGTAGAACTAAATTTCTTCATAGGCATTGGGTTTATTCTACATTAATTTAAGCATTAATATAGATCTCATAATTTGGAGCGAACAGTGGATAAGCAAGCTATAATGCACAATGATGTCACATAATCCACCAGGTATGAATGTAAGGACAACGATAGGACAATAGGTACTCACAAGAGCAAAGCAGCGATCAGCATAGTTGTGATATCCTAGGTTTTGTAGCACTGGTTCTATCGCCAATATACGTCGGGTGCTATGTGATTTCTCCGGTAGCACCACCTTTTTCAAGGACTTTGCTTGTACTCCTTCAGGTTCTGCAATCACCCTCTTCCTTTTGGATGTCTGAAACACAAGAACAACATTTGAATGAAAAAATGGTATGACGACAAATGGAATAGGTGTTGATAATTGATGTGCATGGCATCTTCACATATATCATGAGTAAATTAAGTAGATGGCGGTGCAACGAAGCAAAAGAAATGCAAGACACCTTATGCAAGATATGTGAAACCAATAAAACCTTGCAAATTAGAACAGGCACCTTATTGGGTGAACAGGATAGGCCATCTGTCTTTGACTCCTTGAGCTCAGAATAGTCATTAGGATCATATTCTGAATACGAATCTATAGGTCAGGAACATGTGGGTTTCATTGCATCCACAATGGACCTCAATCCCTTGATGCCAAGTTTGTTACCCATTGAACTGTTCTGCAATATTCTTCTGATGTGCGCATTCTTATATTCATTGTGATTACGTACAATATCTGTAAAGCATGAAAACACAAATAGTAGTGAGATTATCTTTGTAATGCAGAGGATATTGTAATATAATAGAGGCTCCCTGTAAACCCTTGTGTGCTATCGCTGGATTCTGATGAGAGAGCCCATATGTCTTGTAATATGGTGAGTAGAATAATATAATCTAGCACAACTACACAAAAAAATAGGCTCCCTGTTGGGGGCCCCAGATGTAAGGATAGTTGGCAGATGATAGGTTCATAATATACCGTATAGAAAGTTTATTGCCAAACCATGATAACGAGAGCGGAGAGCCAGTAGGCAGATCATAGTGTAGATAATAGGGGTACACCATAACCACCATAAATAAATCGGGAAAGCGGAACTAGCTGGAAAACATAGGGTTTTGCCGCTACTAATATGCAGCCTATCGATCACCTACAGGCTAGCTCTATTCATCTGAAGGCGCACAACTGTTACTATCAGTTAGTCTATCAAAGACCGCACAGTTCCCACCATTTTTGAGGTATTATGGCAGACCAACTCGAAGTGCGAAATCATTTAGCTGAACCGGCCCAATAGAGGTGTCGACTGAAGATGTCCCTACTCCCCTACCTGACAAGGAACATACTGTGCTTCCTATACAGAACACCGCACAGGCCGCCGGCCGAACCACCGGCCCCCACCGCCTTTGTTCCTCCGCCACCACCACCCCCCAGCCCCGCCCCATCCGTGTCGAGTTTTCTTCATTCGGCGAGGCCCCACCACCGCCCCCCACAACCATCGTCCCCACCCGAGCCCCTTCCTTCGCACCGGCGTACTCCGGCAAGCTCTCAAAAATTTACTGACCCAATTTTGAAATTTAGTCTACAGTCATTTAACTAGTGTGGAATATAAAAGGGGAAAACCATAAGCATTGCGAGTATAGTGTTGAGCGTGCCATGGCGGATCTGAAGGTGCAAACCGGACAAAGGCAACTTCGCAACCAATGTTTGCTTTCAACTAATAAGTAAGTGATGGACAAGAAATCAGAGTAAAGTAGTGGTGATCTATTTTCTTGCTGCGATAAATAAGTTGAGCATATACGAAAGAGTACCGCCTCTGGTGCGGCGCCGTGTATGCATCTGCTGAGAATTTGACGGTGATGTGGTAGCGATGGCTGTCCGCGGCGTGGAAGCAGATCTAGGAGGGTAGACGGTGGCGGCAGGGCGCGGTGGACAAGACGGTCGTGGGAGCGGCGCCGGCAAGGTGGACGACGACGAGGATGAAGCGAGAGGACGGGATGCAAGGATCCCTGTCCAAAGCCGTGGATGAGAGAGGTCGATCTCTTGTAATGGCCGACGGCATCGAGGTATCAGCTCCGGCATGGTGGAGGTGGACGGCGGTGGATGGGGTGGCGGACCGAGGAGGCTGGGGTGGAGAGGGTGTTTTGGCGCCCACGGAGTACGAATGGGGAAATGGAGGGAGAGAGGAAGGGGGAACCATGTCTTCAGGGTGCGCTTGTCTCAAATGCGAGGAAATTTACAAACTTAGCCCTCATTTAAAATTTCCTACATCACAGCAATATTAGTCGGTTGGGGATAGGACGGTAATCTCGCATACACCGAATATTTGCTGACAAGAGTTTGTTTTTGGCACCCACCGTGTATGAATCGGGGAGGGAGTCGATTTCGGCCGAGGAGACACTGTGTTTTGGCGCCCACCGTGTATGAGTTCGGGTGAGAGGCGGTTATGTCATGTTTGAGTGAAATTGCAAACCTACCCCTATCGAAACCTATAGAAATCGTGCCGATAGGCTTTGCGTGGCAGGGATAGGCAGTAATTTCCATCTCGCAGATTTTGGTTTCGGGCGATTACAGCAACTTTCCCCGCTTCGTTCAAATTTTTGCAGAGCAAGAGTGCAGGTTTACCGTGCCAAGTCAATTCGAATCCAGTTTGTATTCTATTTTTGTTCGGGCAGGATCCATTTTCGATTGCAATAAATTCTATATACATCATTTTTTATATATATACTTTCAAAAACACAACACCCTTTATACATAAATATGGTTTACAAATGCCATGATCTCAGATTCATAAGGCTGTATCCATCTTAATTTGGATTTTCAAATATTTGAAACCACTTTATGTTGAAGTCCAATGTATGCATTCCTCGCTAACTGTCTCCAATTAATGTGTGTTTCATGCAGGTTTTTATTTTTTTACTTCTCAAACATGTATAATGTGTTTCACACACGCAACATATAGTGTAATCCCGTTTAGACATTAATTGCATATAAACCATGCATTGTCTCTAATTAAAGAATATATGGATCACTAATATTGATAAACTATATAACATTACACGTGTCCCCAAATTCAAATGAATATGCATGTTTGATACACCAATTTGCATTATGACATTATCGATGTCGTGATCTCCAGTTTAAATATTTGAATCCCCTTTAATCCAGATATTCGTCTCATATAGCTATCACTCATGCTTATATAGGAGTATCTCTCTAGACATATACACATTCATCGTCTCTCGGGTATCTCTCGTGCTACCTGTATGTCGACAATGATCTTTCATCTTCGTAACACACTGACGGTACTCTCTTCCTCGACGTCCATAACTCTATCTCTCTCTAAGTATATCTCGCTCCCTGCTATGTGTCTCTAACTATGATTCTCCATGTGAAATCTCTTTATCTCACACAAACACAAACTTCGTCTCCCGGGGTCTCATTTCCCTCTACTATTCCCCTGTATGCCACTCGCACACACCCTCTCACACAGAGATGTCTTTCGCTCCTTAGGTATGAGAATCTACGACTCTTCCTCTTAAATATCTCTTTCTCACACACAAACACAAACTCTGTCTCCCAGGGTATCATATCTCTCCACCATTCTCTTGTATGTCGCTCACACACACTCTCTCTCCCTAGAGATATCTTGCGTTCCCTCATATGTCTCTCTAGCTATCACTCTCGTTGTGAAATATCTTTCTCTCTCGCAGACACAAAACTCCGTCTCTTGGGATCTCATTTCTCTCTGATATTTGTTTGTATGTGAGTCACATGCACCCTTTCTTCATCTCTCTCACACCCACACACATAACTCAGCCTTCTGATCCACTCGACTCCTATCTCTAACGCACACTAGCTAGCATCTTAATCTTTCTATTTATCTGTTTCTCCATCAACCTTCTTTTTCGCCCTCACTCTTGCTTCCTATCACGCACACTATGTATGTTTCTCTCTACATGCAGTCAAGTGCCCTCTTTTTATCTATCTCTCTCACACACATAACTTCACCCTCTGAACCACCCGGCGGTCATCTCCAACACTCAAACTAGCCGATGTCCCTCTAGCTAGCATTTCCATCTCTGTATCTATCTATAGTTTCTCCATCAACATTTCTTTCTCGCACGCACTCTTGCTTCCTATCACCCACACTATATATGTCTCTCCATACATGCATTTATAGGTTGATCTCTTTTGCACAATCGTTGTTTCTCACTCCCTCTGCTCGCCATAGATGCATGCTCCAGCCCACGCCACTATCTCTTAAAGACAAAAGCACATGCTCAATTGTTGGGCCTTCTTCCCTGCACTCTCACATGCATCCATATTTTCATACCGACCCGTCTCTCCCATGTCGTTGATCTTATGACTTATGTCTTCTTTCTTTTATCTCGATCATGCGCGCGCACACACACACATCCACGTATACATGTATACCTCTCGCACATGCAAGTTCAAGGTCTCTATGTCTCCATACATAGTTAATTACCCTCAACCCTAACGCCACATCGAATCGTTCTCTTCTTGTGTGCACATAACTTCTGTCTGGATGGGTAAAACACACACTCACACTTAACAATCTCCTTCTAGCTACCCCCTCTCACTCTTCCCCTATATCCCCGAAACTAATAAGACCATCCCTTCATTTAATTCCCGCCTACATGCACCGTCGATATATAGTAGTCTTCCTCGGTGTCTCTCGAACAAACACGTTCTCTCAATGTCGACTCGTCTCACGCGCACACACCTTCTCTTCCCTCTCTACGGGCCTTTTCTCTCTCGCACCCCATCGTTGGTGGCCTCTGCCATGCACATCACCTCTCTGTGATGAAGCAACGCACACTTAAATTATATCCGCCACCGAGGACCCCGCGTCACACACACACACACACCCCCACCCCCCACACACGCACGCACGCACACACCCACCCCCCCACACACACACACTAAGACTCCATCACACACACACACACACACCCACCCCCAGACACACACGCACACACTAAGACTCCATCTAACACACACATGCTCTAGGCGGAGCATTTTTTCCTACCACCCTTCATCGAACCTTACACGTATGATAAACAATCACCTTAATTTACTTGTATAACATGGACAAATTCCACTTTACTTTAGTAGTTAGCAAACTTATCATCTCTACTCTTATAAAAAACCAAGTTTGTGATGATGGTGTGCCTGCCATCATGTAATATAGACCGTCCAATCTATATCTGACGGATAGAAAGCAAACTATGATAATTTTACAAAAGGTACCCGCACCTCTCTCCACATCCTTATCTCCCACAACCTCATTGCTGAGCAATTAGAAAAGGAAGTCTCTGGAACAATCTAGCATGGTTGCCGCTATCGCCTGCCGGCGCCGTCCATCTCCATGCCTCCGCCAGTCCGACCACCAGTCACCACCATGCTCCACTCCTCCTCACCTTATCTCCCATCTTTCATTTTTTCGATGAAATTCTCGAGATACCAGTTTTCCGATAAAATTCTCGAGATATCATTAGTTTTTACACATGGGATTACTCCTGGATGGGTCAATCACAACAGGTGTTTTGTAAAAAAATGCATATTGATGTTCCGTGCAATGCACGAGCATCTTGCTTGTAATTATATAACGCAAATCACGAGCAGGAAGTGACATTTTTTTACACAACCACGTTAACATGGCCACGTAAAACCCTTTTCATTTAATTAAATGGAATAAGTCATGTCATCTTCTCTCGAGGGTTTTGTGGTGAAAAGAATTTGAATTCATAAATGCAAAATAAAAGTTTGGGAAAGTCCTTCTATTCCCTCTTATTCAACTTACAAAAGTTTCAAATTTCACTCACTTTCAGTCACCACAATCAAGCAAACAATCAAAACTATCTATTTATTATAACGTTCCAAAATTTAGAATTTTGGGATGTTACAGTGACGGCCGAGAGAACGCCGCTTCCTGGTGCACGGGACTACTCCTCGTCGAGGCTGGCCATAGTTTGGATGAGTCTCCATCGTGGGGAGCCACACTAACTGCAATGATATGGATCGTTCCATCTATGAAGAACACGTGGGACTGGAACGACGAGACGGACATGTACCCAGGAGTGGACGTACGAACCTGAGTAATGTAGCGCAGTAATTGAAGTAGGAAGGCACAAATAGTATGAACATGCATGGCATATAGGCATTTGTCTACTATGTACCACTAAATGTTGTATGTGCAATGCACGGTGATGTTATGGAGTACGTGCATAAGTACTCTACTACTATTATATTAATTGGAGGCACATATTACGTTTTATATTGGTTTACGTGTATGCCCCGATACCTTCCAACTAGATGTGTCTTTCTCTCCGGGTCGCACTTTGTATCGTTCATACCACTAGTACTACTACATGTGGTCTCCGACCCAGAAGTGGAAGAAGTGGAGACGCTCTACCACACTATTCATGTCCCACTCCTTTCGCTGACATGTGGGACATCCAGCACGTGTCGTGTTTGGCACTCCTTCGTCGTAAGAGTTGAAACGCTAGCATTCATCAGAAAAATAAATCAGCAGTGATACTATACCACGCGGTTTCCTTGCTCCTCGATATCAGAAAGAATACTTCCGTTCGCCAACATGTGGGACGTCGACCATCCTGGTCCACTTGCCATGCACGCAGAACTCCAAGGGAGAGTCACCCCGCTCGTCGCGCCGCAGTAATAATGAATAATGATCCATCAAATCACAGGCCCAACCGTTTCCACTGTGAAGTTGCTCGGACGAAGGAACCATCATGACTTCATTGAATTCCGCTTCTTGAAGAAAACTACTATACCAGCAGTACTGCTAGCTATAGTAGTTACTCCAGCAGAGGCCTCCGTTCGTTCATAGGATAGGAATTTTATAGGAATATGAAAATCATAGGAAGTGAGATGACATGCATCTCAATTCCTATAGAGAAAGAGATGCCATTTGATGCATATGATAGGAATTTTCCATTGAGTCTAGGCTAATGTACTGGTAATTTTCTCTAAAAACTACAGTAGTAAATAGTAGTACCGGTACATGCTCGTACTCAGACACAGACACACACACTAACTACTACTAGTACTACTACTTCTCACATGCTGCCCAGACGCCGTCGTTCTCCTTCCTGGCTTTGTCGGCGACACCCCACCATGCTTGGATCTCCGCCGACCTCTCCGCAGTAGCGCGTGCGTCCTCTTCTTTCTTGCGGCGGCGGGCCTCTCTTATCTTGAGTGCTTTCTGACTTCTCCGCTCCCTCTGTGCGACTTTGGCCGCCTCTTGCTCTACCGCCCATTCGGCCTTGGCAGCTTCAAATTCCGCCCACGTTGGTGTGAGGTTGCGAGCGGCGATGAACTCGGCACGGCAGGATGCCATCGCTTCCCTACCATTTTGTGTGCGGTCGTGGGCGGCAAGGAACTCGGCACGGCGGGATGCCATCGCTTCCTTACCAGTTAGTGTGCGGTGCAGTGGCATGAACGATGCTTGGTGAGAGCTCTGGGGTGGAGTGGCCGGACAACCGTATAGTGCATTGGTTTGTCAAGAGCTCAAGGACAGAAGACGAAGGTAATTTGGATTCCCCTTCAATCTTGGTCATTTATTACCGAGTAAAATGCATTGGCGGTCATCGAACTTGTGTTGATAGCTCACTTTGATCATTATATTATACGTGATGCACACATTAGCGCACACCGTCCATAGAGGCAAGTAGCATGTACACGTGCAGACACTTGTTTGGTTGTGTTCTCGTCTCAGCATAGTTGTTCCCTCTTCATGCGTGCTCAACTCAACATCTCTCTTCATGCATGCTCTCTTCATGCATGCTTCTAGTGTATTTGTGCTAAGCTAGCGTGGACTCATGCACCCTCCATACACTCTACCAAACACCCAAAAGTGGGTCAAGAAGGGAACTCTTGGGCTCATGCACCCTTCATACACCCTACCAAACACACCCGTCGCTCACGCTGTCAAACCATGCTAATGCATGCACGTCGCCCTCTCAATCAAAGTCCTACTCATGGCAAAACGCAAACGGCGAGCCCGTCACCTGCGCGTCCCGGCGATGCCTGACATTACTATTTAGACGTTTGATGGAGGCCTCCGCGAACGCCGAGCATGTCTTCACCTGGTTCAACACCAACGGTCATACTCGGGACTCGACGCCTTGCTCATGTATATCGTCCATCACAAAGACAATATATAAAACAGCCTAGCTAGAGAGGGTACTATGGTACGGAGTATGTACTATCGTGAGCGACCGATCATAGTGCCACTGCACACGAGTGTGTGTCTGATCGATTCGTCCATTATTCGTAAGTTATGCATGGTTGTGTGGTGTCTAATGGTGGTCGTCGAAGGCTAGCTGGCGACAAGACCGGTTGCATGGACGCCTGGTTGTCAATACGTGCTGCATACACTTCAAAGGCTCATCATCCATGAGTTCACATTTTACCACCACGCCAGCGTCTGACCGCCCTGGCCTACCGAAACCCCTTCCATCGCTAGGGCGTGCTTCCCGCCTGAAACGGTCACCGTCTCTCCAGAACTTCAATGCCGCATTCATCGGACTTAACTGCAGGTGCAGTTGGTGTGTCACTGACATGCGGGCTAGATGACCGTTGGGCCCACATGTCAGTGACCCAACGCACCTGCAGTTAAGTTACTGAAGCAGCGTTCACATTCACGCCCGACGAACCTACTCCGGCGCCAGCTGTCCATCCGTCTGCCGCGGCTCATTGTCATTCGCCCGCTATATTAACTTGAGCCCGAGCTCCCAGCCATAGCCAAAGACCCACACTCATTCTCCTCCGGTCCCTTCCTTCTGTCAGCACCACTCCAACCATGGCCTCCTAGCGCTCCAAAGCTCTCTTGGACGTACTGTCGCAGGAGCAAACGAAGGAGATTGCCAGCTCCCCCCGGCCGCCCTCCGCCGCCACTACCACGAAGCCGGCGTGCGTGCGCGGGCGCAGCCGGCAGCGAGGAAGAGTAGTACATAGTAGGTCGTCACTACTCTGGTCCCAGGAAGGCCACCGCTCCTCCACTCAGTCGACGCCAAGCTTGGTGGGATAAACATCAGCGGCCGATTAGCCGCTTGACGGCGACGTGGAGGCGGAAATCTTCAGAACCTCGTGCTCCGAAGGAGGAGGTTATCTAGTTGGATGAGGAGGTGGCAAAGGCAATGGCCGGCTTTCTTGGGTTCATGGCCGGACATGGTGGTCGGGCGTCGGCGATCGTTTAGATTAGGTTTACAGTAGGTTTTAGTACGGTTTGTGCAAAATATGTAATGAATTTCGTCTAATTTGAAGGAACAGTTTTTGAAATGTAATGAATTTCATCCGGTTAATCTGAAATTTGCTTTGTTTGCACGAATTTCGTCCGGTTAGTTCATATAGTTGTCGAAAGGTATGCGGGAAGCATTGGGTGGCATCCATCATGTCCTCGGACAGATGCCGGCCTAAATTTGTGGGCCAGCACTGGAGATTGACAGTGCTCCATTATTTGGCAGGGAACAGTTATCCCTCGATCAAAATCAGATCCGCCGTGTTTCGCACTCCTCCCACGTAAGAGTGTAATCTCTTGCTTACATAAAAATGGAGCAAGTGGAGGGCACTGTAGCACGTCATATCACTCAAACTAGCCCACCTAACGCGCGCAAAGCACCAGCCTCGTCATTTTGTTCTGGATTTCTATCGATCGATTGCACGAAAATGTTTCTCTTTGCAAGTTCAAAAGAAAAGGTGGCACACTTACGACTCGTACGCGTCGCACCGACAGTCCGGCTCGCATGCCGCTCACCAGAAGGGACACGCGTTGTCTTGCAATTTCACTGACATGTGGGACTGCAATTGAATAAACCGTCGATAGCCGAAATCCAATCGCTCGGCGGGCGCCGGCTGAGAAGAGAGAGACGGGGGAGGGAGAAGAGATCGCCCGCCCGCCGCGCACAGACTCCAAGAAATATGTGGTGATAATGTGAGGTGGGCCATGTGGGAGTCCGGACCGCTTCCAAGCCCTCCCCTCTCAGATGCCAGCTGCCCGCATTCATAGCAAGTAGTACCAGTAAAATACTGGCCTATAAGCCCGCTTATGTGGAGGAGAGAGAGGCATTGACAAAGTCAAGGAGTGGGCTCTGCAAGAGCCCGTCTCTACACGTGCTCCTAGGTATAAAAAAACTAATTCGAAAAAAAGAGGCATAAAAACAATTGTGTCTAAAAAAAAAGGTAAAAACATTTGAGAGGAAATAGGTAGAGAGAAAGTTAGAAAAAGTTGTAACCTTTATAGCCAACCTTATAGTCAACACTATGGTAGTATTACATGAGGAAGGAGGGAGTGGTGCACATAACAAGTTCACTGGGCTGCCGTGTTTCACACTCCTCCGTCGTAACAGTGGAGACAATAGCTTTCATCAAAAATAAACAATGAATACTCGTTGCTCGTCCTCTATATCAAAAAGAATACTTTCCATTCGCCGACATGTGGGACGTCGACCATCCTGGTCCACCTGCCATGCACAAAATTATCCTTGTCCACCCTGGTCGTAGCGCAGGCCCAACCTTTCCCGCTATAAGTTGGTCGGACGAAGGAACCATCATGACTTCATTGAATTCCGCTTCTTCAAGAAAACTTACTGTACCCGCAATACTGCTACCACACGCGAAGACTGGACGGCACTGTACCACGTCATATCACTGAAACCCACTAGGCCAAACTAGCCCGCCTAGGATTTGTACTCCCTCCGTTTCAAAGTTAGTAGTACAAAGTTGAGTCATCTATTTTCGAACGGAGGGAGTACGTCTCTGTACTGCTATGATTTTGTGTTGTACGTCTCTGTACTTTTGCTACGATTTTCCTACCCTATGAACCAAATGAGGCATGGATGTATCCGTGTCGACTATTGTCTGATCGATCGCTAAGCCTACAATTTTAGGAGCTTGGGCTATTGGCCGATCGATGATGGATAAGTATAAGTGTAGAACGAGCTCATCAGCCCCAACGTTTCTCTTCGGTGAGTGTTTTGCAAGTACTATAGCTGGCACAGTAGCTAGCCTACTAACACCAAGAATCATCAAACAAGCCGTGCTGATATGATAAACAGTTCGAACTTACATCTAAGCATGCGATATATTACATCAAAAGCTGGTGAGGATACATCTGTTTCCATAACTCGGAGAGGGTTCGCATGATTCACTATCAAACAAAAGTAGCAAGTACCTCCCACACAAGACAGTGCACTAGCCCTAAGATGGTTTGATAACACGCATCGTTCTGGTAATTAAACACAGGGCAATGCAAACTACCCTGAAGGATTAGCACGACCAACTATTTCTTGTCATCGATCTCTCGGGCAATGACCACAGCACGGATAGCGGCATGGGAATTGATCTTTGGGGCGATGTCCACATGACTGACCGTGATGTCGGAATCGATCTCTGGGGCGCTGTTCACAGGATGGACAGCGGCATCGGAATCGATCTCCGGGGCGATGTCCACAGGACGGACCGCGACATCGAAAACGATCACTGGGGCGTTGTCCACAGGACGGGCCACGACATCTGAATCATCAAGGACGTCCACCGGCACCTGCACAACCCTAACATATTAGCAAGCACATTGCAAATAATCAAAAACCACAACTATGGTAAGCCATTATTTTTTACCTTTTGCAGCTCACCAGGGGATCCCATCCCTCTGGGGGCCATCTCCTCGTCCTCGATGGGGGCCATCACCTTGCTAGGGGAATACTGCTTCTCAACAGCGACTATCTCCTCAAACTCGGCCTTGAGCCTCGCATAGGTGGCCATTAGAGTTTTTGGGGTAGGCACGGTGGGGCCCTTGCTGTTCTTCCAACTTTCTTTGAGGAGTTCGTCCGCCAACGTCGTCAACTCTTTGGCTAGTGCTTGTTTCTTGGAGTTCTTCGTCTCCATGGGTTGGCCCGCCAACATGGTCAACTCGTTGGTCGATGCTCGCTTCCTGGAGATCGTTGTCTCTAGTGGGTTGTTCGTCGGCAACTCTTTGGCTAGTGCTCCAGGATCCTTCAATGAACTGACAAACAAAAAGCAATCGAAAGGAAACCACAATCGCAATGAAAACTGGAAAAGAATAGGCTGTGAGAATCGGTCGGTGCTTCACAAAAAGAAGATTCTTGGAATCAAAATATAGCAGCATCACTGATTCGCCCACCTTTCCTTCATCGGTATAGAAGAAAAATGGCAGAAGTGAGTGACGGTGTCCTGGACTAGGGGGTACTCACCATGTCGTCTCCCGATCAATTGGATTGGGCCGAGGACCCCCATGGCCGTTTACTCATGGGCCAGTTCGGACAACCGAAGTATACACGAGGAAGATTCCATAAGACTTGGTGATCAAGACAAGGACTCCTCTCCACCGGCGTATTCGACTAGGACTCTTGTTATCCTAGGCCTCTGGTACATTATATAAGCCGAGGCCGGGCTAGTCGATAGGGGATATGCTAGATCATTATGAAATTATTCATCATACCTTCAGGTTTAGACCACAACTTACGATCTCGAGGTAGATCAACTCTTGTAACCACTATACTCATCAAAGTCAATCAAGCAGCATGTAGGGTATTATCTCTTCGAGAGAGCCCGAAGCTGGATAAAATCTCGTGTTCATGTTACCATCGATCCTAAGACACACTGCTTGGGACCCCCTACACGAGATCTGCCGGTTTTGACACCGACAATGGTGCTTTCATTGAGAGTCCCGCTGTGTGATCGGCAAAAGGATCAATGGCTCGCCTGCAGATCAACTGCGACGTCGGCGTCTTCGTCGCCGTCTCGACTGGTCACCTTGGCTCGACCGAGGACTGTGCCCTACCTCCAATCATCATGTTCGGAAGAGGGCCTTCATCAACATCAAATCCGATCTCTACCAAGATCATGGAGGAATCATCCATGGAGCTCGGGGGCTCAACGTCAACATTGCCCTCGGGCGACCGTGCAGCTTTTCCGAACAGCGAACTTGTATCCACTACCACCACCTCCTCGAGCATCGCTTTGACGATTCCTTTGGTGGAATTATACTGAATTGAGTCTACAACAACACTGTAAAAATTTCATCCCGTTCTGATGGAGCAATCTCCGCCGGTCTCCAATATACCGGAGCCCCATCGAATCTGGACGAGAATCCGGACGAGTTTGGAGCATGGTGTCCAGCACCTAGCTCGGACGTCCTTTGGAAGATCCAACCGTTGATCGGCTTCGGAATTCCTATATCTACCACCCTTCAAAATTTCAGCTCGATCCGACCGTCCAAACTCCGGGGACCTTCTGATTGGTGCATCACTTTTCAGATGTGTTTTCTGCGCGAGATTTTACCACCCCTCAAAATTTCAGCTCGATCCGACCCGAGTTCGTCTTTTTTATGAACGGGATTTCGGACATCCTTTTGGAATGAAGTTTGGTATGGGGTATGTGTTTTGTTCCCAAACACATCCCGCTAATTTTAATGTCTTTTCCAATAAGATCTTCACCATCGCGCCGGTGTCAAACCAGCCCGACAACGTTGCTCCACGATTGCCGACCTGCGCTAGACACGTCGTCGCTTTGTTGAGCTGAGCTCAACTTCTTTGGATCATCATCTCGGCAAGCCGAACAAGATTTCGACATGGCGAAGGATAAATCATCACCAACCTTGCCGCCCCACGGATTACACGGAGCGGGCACATCCGCATCGCCGCACGGTCACTTCATCAAGCCGGCACTGACCATGTCACAAGTTATGACCAGCGTCGGCATGGCCGCACCGTTGCTTCTTCGAGCCGATGTCCATCCCGCCGAACTACTTCAACACCTTGGCTGACCGCGCAGCTGCAACGTCTCTTTACCGACCTGCTCCGTCACCTCGTCTGGACCGGGAGCTTCGCCATTCATTCATGAACCTACTCCGGAGACTTCGGCGTCGTTAGCCGACCAGCTTCGTCACGATAGCTGGACCGGGGGCTTTGCCTTGGCGAGCCAACCTTTACCAGCATCGCCATGCCGTCGCTTCACCGCCCATCAGGCAATGGGTGTGCGGATCGAGTCTCAATTTTGGGAGTCACTTTTCTTCGGACTGCTACAACAAATAAACCAGGTGCTATTAATCCTAGCAATTTTTGCTTGTTTGGGTTTATTTTTCCCAAGGAATTATTACTCTGTTTTGGTCCATCATCTATACACAGGTCTATCAAATGGTGTCCGCATTAACGACGGTCGCGTGGTGGTTCGGTCAGTTTCCGTACATAGTTCAGCGAACACCGCATCCGGAACTCGGACCGACCTGTGAATTCAGGCTTTGCCACGCCTTTACCGCATCACACCGACGCTCTGCATCGACATTGACTTTGGCGCCAGGCCACATATCTTTAAAAATTATTTTGCGTAAATTAATTACGCGAGGATTTTTATATATTTATATTATTATTGTTGGCCTGCACTATTTTACATGTGCAGATAATGGACTTCGACTGCGTCACGTGGTCTCTTCGGCAAGCCGACGCCGTCATCCCAATCGGCGTAAATCGGCTCGCATGATCACCTTGTTGGTCGAGTTGCCATACCGACGTGTTCGGTTGCCTCGGGGACTTCGGCATCGCCGAGAGAGCTCTACCTCATCGAGTGTTTGGCGCACAGGCCATATTTCTTTTATTACTCACTTTGCATAAATTATTTATTATGCAACAATTTTTTTTAATTTATTACTATTACTATTATCTCCGGTTTGCACTATTTTTTGTGCACAGGTAAATGATTCGGGTCGGGCAGTGTTGTCACCTCGGCGTACTGACATACCACGTCACCTTGGCTGGACGGGGGGGCTTCGTCAACACTTCATTAACCC